>NC_138133.1:18831152-19463860 GCF_964188305.1 Podarcis bocagei
GTCTTTTGCTTTCTAGCTTTAAAGTGTGTTGCTTCTCCCTCTCCTAGTTTAATACACATCTGACCATCTAGAACGCCATATGGCTGACTGATGTAATTCCAATAAAGTTACTGTGTGCCTGTGTGTAAAATGGTAGGTACCCAGATATCATTTATCCTTTTCCTTTGTTTACAAAGCTATTGTACTACCAACCTTACTGTATGCTCATGAAACATGGACTACTTATAAATGCCATCTCCAACTCCTCAAAAGATTCCATCAACGGTGTCTCCGAAAAAATTTACAGAACACTTGGGAAGACAGGCAAACTAATGCCAGTGTACTGGAAGAAGCAAAGATCACCAATGTCAAAGCAATGATTCTTCAACATTAACTTCGTTGGACTGATGATGTTGTTCGGATGCCTGATTATCTTCTTCCAAAGCAGCTACTCTATTCTGAACTTAGAAATGGAAAGCATAATTCTGGTGGTCAACAAAAGAGGTTTAAAGACTCTCTCAAGGCAAATCTAAAAAAATGTAGTATAAACACCGACAACTGGGAAATACTGGCCTGTGAGCGCTCCAATTGGAGAACAGCCTTCACTAAAGGTATCATGGGCTTTGAAGACACTCGAACTGAGGAACTGAGGAGAAATGTTCCAAGAGGAAGGCACGCTTGGCAAACCCCACCATGATCAACTCCCGCCCGGAAACTTACGTCCCCACTGTGAAAGGACGCGTGGATCCAGAATTGGCCTCCACAATTGCTTATGGACTCACTTTTAAAACCGTGTTTATGGAAGTCAATCTTACTCAGCTACAAGTGATCACCAAATAATAAGAAGAAGTCTGCCGTACTGTAGATTGTGGCTTCATGCATTTTGTAGCTTGTTCAAGGTGCCAGCAAATTTTGCATGAGGAATAGAAGTAGCAAACCTAACCCCAATGAGCTCTAGGTTTTACTCCTTAATAGACATGGTTAGTGTTGCCCTGTGGGACTCTTGTGCCTCCTTTGCCAGCTGCCTTCAGTTTGAGTGTTTGGTCACCTTCAGTGCAAATGGCACTGGGAGCATGGAGGTCAGATCTGCTCAGAAAAGATAGCTGATACCAGGAGCCTCTCTCTTTCTTCTCTTTGTGAAATAAAGATCTGATTGGGGGGTTCATCCACACTTCTGCTTGTGCCAGCTGTTTTCTGCTTGACTCACATTTTCTAGTTTAGCTTCTATGATGTGGGTGGGCAAACTAAGGCCCGGGGCCCGGATTCGGCCCAATCACCTTTTAAATCTGGTCTGTGGATGGTCTGGGAATCAGCATGTTTTTACATGAGTAGAATGTGCCCTTTTATTTAAAATGCATCTCTGGGTTATTTGTGGGGCCTGCCTGGTGTTTTTACATAAGTAGAATGTGCCCTTTTATTTAAAATGCATCTCTGGGTTATTTGTGGGGCATAGGAATTCATTCATTCCCCCCCCCCATATACTCCAGCTGCCTACAAGGTCTGAGGAACAGTGGACCAGCCCCCTTCTGAAAAAGTTTGCTGACCCCTGCTCTATGAGAACAGGATGCTGGAACTGAGGGGCCTGAAGTTCTTACTCTGCCTGCTTTTTGGAAACCAAAACAAGTGGTAAATGCAAAATGGTGCAACAATATTTTATATAATGCAGATGATCATTCATCTTGATGTGTTTGAGCCAAAGATTGTCATCTGTGATTTATGATTCAATGGTCTTTCATAGTAAATAAAAAAGGGGGGGCGTTGTTCACAACTTGCAGGTAATTTCTGGCTTGAAATATGTTAGGATAAACAATCCCCATGTCACAGTCAATATTTTTGGATCTTTCTGATTTGATGCAACACCTATTCTTTTGGACTACTTCTTCTGGTGCAAGAGACCATGGCAAAACCACATTGGCTGTTGTATGTATAATGTAATGCACACTTAAGTGGTATACTATCTCATCCTTTCATCTTGCCCTCTGACTCACATGTAAAAAGCTTGGCCACTTCCACTGATATATGCCAAATATCTTCTTTGGGATTGACATCTCTAGAATGCACAGAAAAGGAAACAGGGGTTTGCATCTAGGATTCCATTTGGATTCTTTTTTCCCAGACTTAAAGCAAGACGCTCTCAACGCAATCATGTAACATTAACTTATATAAATAACCTAGGCGTTTTACTGTGACACAATATTCTGCAGACACAAATTGTACATTCAATCATCTTGTCAGCCAAAGTAAAGAAAAACATATTTAATAGAGCCCAGAGCCTCAGGGACAGAAATAGATGCCCTTGCTAACCAAATTTGCCAGCAACAAGAATGTTTGTAT
This sequence comes from Podarcis bocagei, assembly GCF_964188305.1. Taxonomy (NCBI): domain Eukaryota; kingdom Metazoa; phylum Chordata; class Lepidosauria; order Squamata; family Lacertidae; genus Podarcis; species Podarcis bocagei. The sequence continues at coordinate 18,833,466 of NC_138133.1, forward strand.
AGAGTTTAAATTCAAAACAATTTTTCTCAGACAAGTTTTCTCCGATGCAGTATGCTGTGCCATTGGAGTATGTAGTGTTGTATAGTATCTCAATATACAACTTCAATATAACTTTTAGTAAAGGTCTGTCTCTGCATCAGTTGTGGTACACTTTTCCATTTAATGTAGCCAAAGTGCTTGAAGTGTCAAGAATAAATGCTTAAAGTGTCAATAGAGGAATCAACTGTTATAAGGGGAAGAGAAAGATGCACCACCACACAGCAGTTTTGATTGCCTTTGTTCTCCTTGCTTGCTTGTTCCCCAGAAGATGCTGATGTAGTCATTGGGATGATAGGTTGAGTTCATGGCTGAGAATAGGGACGTGAGTGGCGCTGTGGACCAAACCACTGAGACTCTTGGGCTTGCTGATCAGAAGGTCGGTTGTTCAAATCCCCATGACAGGGTGAGCTCCCGTTGCTCTGTCCCAGCTCCTGCCAACCTAGCAGTTCGAAAGCACACCAGTGCAAGTAGATACATAGGTACCTCTGTGGTGGGAAGGTAAACAGTGTTTCCATGTGCTCTGGTTTCCGTCACAGTGTTCCGTCGTACCAGAAGCAGTTTAGTCGTGCTGGCCACATGACCCAGAAAGCTGTTTGTGGACAAATGTCAGCTCCCTCGACCTGAAAGTGAGATGAGCCACCACAACCCCTTGGTTGCCTGTGACTGGACTTAACTGTCCAATGGAAAAGTCAAAATTGTGGTAGGGATGGCTGCAGCTGCTTCACGCCACAGCAGAAGCCTCCATCTCATTACCACTTGCAGTCTGCACTCCCCTTTCTGGTGGAATGCAGGTGGTGTTGTGGTCTAAACCATTGAGCCTCTTGGGCTTGCCAGTCAGAAGGTTGGCGATTCGAGTCCCCATGACAGGGTGAGCTCCCATTGCTCTGTCCCAGCTCTTGCCAACCTAGCATTTCAAAAGCACACCAGTGCAAGTAGATAAATAGGTACCACTGCTATGGGAAGGTAAATGGCATTTCCATGCGCTTTGGTTTCTGTCATGGTGTTCCGTTGCACCAGAAGTGGATTAATCATGCTGGCCACATAACCCGGAAAGCTGTCTGTGGACAAATGCCAGCTCCCTCGGCCTGAAAGCAAGATGAGCACCGCAACTATTTAGTCACCTTTGACTGGACTTAACCATCCAGGGGTCCTTAACAATTAACTTTACTTGGCTGAGTGGGGATATGAACCCTGGTCTCTGAGGTCAAAATCTGATACTCTAAATACTACATTTCCAGCATATGTTTTCTGCACCAAGCTCTGGCTGATGGATCTTAGAAGCCTGAAGTCTGTGCACCCTTGACTGACATCCTATTGATTTCAGTGACAAAGGAATCCTTGGCTTTTTAACTAGCTGAAAGTAAAGTTTTCGGGCAGGATGATGCTTCACTCCAACTCCCATCAACTCCAACCAGCTACCAGTGGTCTGAGATGAAGGATGCAATAGTCCATCAACATCTGGAGGTCCGCAGGTGTCCTGTCCCTGTTTGGGGAGAATTCTCCAATTTGGCCTTGTCGCCTTTGATTCAGATATGACTTAAGTAAATCTTTTAGTTGACATTGCTGCATCACAGGGTCAGAAGGGATGACCCTCGGGGTCCCGTCCATCTTTAGAGATCTGTGATTCTTTGTTGCCATTGATTACTGAAGAAAGAGAAGTAGCAGGTGAGTCATGAATGCCAATGGATTTAAACTAAAGACAACCACAAGTAGGGATGATTCAGTTTCTTCAGGAGCAGAGCAGATAATAGGACTAAGTTGAATCCCACCCTATGTACAGCCTTACCTTGGAAGTCGAGCAGAATCCGTTCTGGAAGTCCGTTTGACTTCCGAAACATTTGACTTCCAAAACGCGGCTTCTGATTGGCTGCAGGGAGCTCCTGAAGCCAATCAGAAGTGGTGGAAGCCCCATTGGATGTTCGGCTTCCAGAAGAATGTTCAAAAACCGGAACACTCACTTGAGGTTTTCGATTGTCTGGGAGCTGAAATGTTTGACTCCCAAGGCATTCAGGAGCTGAGATACAAATGTATTTATATGCCTGTAATATTAAAGTCATACTTCATGGGTAGGGAAACTAAGGCCCGGGGGTTGGATCTGGCCCAAATCGCCTTCTAAATCCGGCCTGCAGACGGTCTGGGAATCAGTGTGTTTTTACGTGGGTAGAACGTGTGCTTTTATGTAGAATGCATCTCTGGGTTATTTGTGGGGCATAGGAATTTGTTCATCCCCCCCCAAAAAAAATATATTCCTGCCCCCCACAAGGTCTGAGGGACAGTGGACCGGCCCCCTGTTCAAAAAGTTTGCAGACCCCTGTCATACTTGAGGGTCAAACTTGATAGGCACTAAAATAAGCAGCAGACACCTGTGGGAAATTTTTCCTCAAAGGCTTCTATCCCCACACAGAAATGGAGGTGCAGAAGGAAATATCCATTCTAATGTTAGTGGATAAATTCCACCTTCACAGTAAGAATCAGAGTGCATTCAGATATGCAGGTTATTGCATTAGTTTTCTTGGTCATAATCTTAGTGCTTCTTCCGGCTTCTAGTATTCCTTTTACACTGCATTACCTTTTGTATTATGAACCTTTTGTCAATATGCAGCCATTTGCACCGCATTTCACTCACATCAGTGGACATGGCAGGACACAACAGCAGATATTATTGGACATGTTGGCATCTTTTATTCCCCAGATTCTGGTCATGTAAAGTAATAAAGGCTTTCTGGGTGAAATGAAAAAAAAAAAAGTTTAAAATGACCTTTGTTAAAAAACCAGAAGTCTTTTTATTAGGAATTCTAAGGTACTGACATCCCAAAGGAACAGAAAAGACTCTTTATGTATGAGACAACAGCAGCATGGTTGCTAGTAGCGCAGAGATGGAAAGAAGAAAGAGTCCCCATCAGAGACGAATGGCAAACCAAGCTGTTAGACTACACCGAAACAGCAAAAATGACAGGAAAGCTCAAGAACCAAGAAGACAAAAACTTCAATAAAGAATGGGGGAAATTTATAATTTACTTGGGAGACCACTATAAGCAGATGAAAATGTTAGCAGGATTTTAATTTCACTTGTAATGTAACAAATACAGTGGTACCTCAGGTTAAGTACTTAATTCATTCCGGAGGTCTGTACTTAACCTGAAACTGTTCTTAACCTGAAGGACCACTTTAGCTAATGGGGCCTCCTGCTGCTGCCGCACCACCGGAGCACGATTTCTGTTCTCATCCTGAAGCAAAGTTCTTAACCTGAAGCACTATTTCTGGGTTAGCGGAGTCTGTAACCTGAAGCGTATGCAACCTGAAGCGTATGTAACCTGAGGAACCACTGTACTATGGACAATATGGACAAATATAAAATATAGATTATGGTATAATATGCAGTTGAAAATGTTGGCATTAGGACCCATGGAGGGGACGGGGGGGGAAGTCTCGAGATTCAGAGAAGTCTCTTTAAATGGATATGTATTTGGCTTTGCTAGAAATTTATATCTGTAAAATCAAATAAAAACATTTTAAAAGGAATGCTGCCCCAAATTCCATGGTTAATGAGGTTACAAACAGAATTTCTTACTGGAACCAATTAACATGACAACAAGCACTCAATTTCCACTGGATCCTGCTAGATCTCCAGACTTGGCTTTTAAGCCATGTGAAAAAGCACATAAAACATGGAAATTATCAGGTAAAGAAAATTCAGGAAAATGGAATAAAATGTTGTCTGAACAGAGCCTCAGGGCTCCCTTTCTCCTGTAATTAGTTAAGGGGGAAAAACCTGAGCTGCCTGTTAGGCTCATATCTAGTTAGAGAAAGAAAAATAAGTGCCTACTGAGAACAGAGAGCTACTGTATCATAATGACAAAGAACATTTGCACGGAACATAAACATTTTTAAAAGCGCAGAATGTTACATCCTATTACTTAATTTCGTTGACCTGTGACTTTGTTTAGCAGCAGCAGCACAATAACAGGGAAATGCAGAGTTTCAATTAATGAAATATTAAAACAAATGGTCCAATCAACAGCACAGTTGTTGCATTATTTAGAATAATATTTAATTCATCACAATTGCTCCTCTTTCCGAATTATGTTGATATTTTTATATGGTGCACTTCCTCGGGAAATTCACCTTCCTGCAAAAGGCTGCAGCAATGACGATGAGGTACCACTGCCTGAGTATGTTCGCACAATTGTCAAGGAGAAGTGGGAAACTTCAGCCTTGGCAGAAGGTGGGTGGGATGGAAGACCCTCTGCCAGCTTCAGTGACAGCTCAAAGCATCGGAGATGAAGGGAGATACGGGGGGAATCTCTGGCACCTCAAACAACAGAGTACATTTTGTCATGCAAGCTTCCACACAAAGTGATCCTCAGCTCCCAACTTTTGTTTGACACTCAGAGAGAATAAATTACATAAGGCATATGTGTTTGCCCAGACAGGCGCATCATGTGACCCATGAGAGCAGCAAAATAACCAGACTGTACAACGGTGGTGGGATAAAATCAGGCCAAATCTTTATCGACAGCAGCAGGCAGGGCAAAGCTTGGCATGGCATTGGGTCCCAGGATCAGTTCATCATTCAACAAGCCCCATGTTGATGGAATGGATCCGCTGGGTTTGGACCGCTCCAAATATGTATGATGGGAGTTGGCCAGTGTTGAACCTTGCCATGCTGCAAGCCAAGCAAGCAAGGTCTCACAGGGGACCAGGGTGCAGATTCCAACCAGGCAGATATCGAACCCACGCTTTGGTTTGCCATGGCCAGTCCTCTCTTCAGGCCCCTATACAGTGGTACCTTGGGTTAAGAACATAATTCATTCTGGAGGTCAGTCCTTCACCTGAAACTGTTCTTAACCTGAGGGACCACTTTAGCTAATGGGGCCTTCCGCTGCCGCTGTGCTGCTGCTGCACAATTTCTGTTCTCATCCTGAAGCAAAGCTCTTAACCTGAGGTACTATTTCTGGGTTAGCGGAGTCTGTAACCTGAAGCATCTGTAAGCTGAAGCTTCTGTAACCTGCGGTACCACTGTAATATGTTGATCCTGACCAATGCCAGTTCTGCCCTCATACAAACAATGTTCTTCTGCCTAACAGAGGAAAGCCATAATTTCATTAAGGGAAAGGGGGGGGGACAACCAAGTGCCAATCAGGGGGGGGGGGAGTTCCTTTCCAGCCCTGTCAACCAGTGACCCAAAATTGTTCAGTGAAGGCTCTAACTTGAGGCTGGGTGGGTGGGAAGCTCTCAAAGCAAAATGGTTGTGAGTTCGAAGGGAAGCAGCTTTTTATAGCCTTTCCCCTCCCCTCTTCAGCAAGGGCTCATGGGACAGTTTCCCCCCCCATGAGGCCATCATACAGAGAAGGTAGACCAACTGTCATTCTTGCCTCATGGTGTTGTTTCAGTTTCTCTCAGACAGTATGTTATGGCGTTACCATTTTCTTTATTATTCAAGCTTTGTCTGACATAGACATTAGCCCCTTGCTTCGCTGAAAGGAAAGAAATGCTGCAGAAGAATGGTGGAATATCCTACACTGGGTGTGTGAGGGGATATTCCCAGTCTGACAGGAGGACTGTTTTTTTAAAAAAAAAATCACCCCCACCCTCCACAAGAGTCATCCTAGATGAATCAACAGCCATATGTTGTGTGGGGAGGGCACAGATGCCTAACAGCATCCCTGCTTCCCCCCATACCCTCCAACATTTTTCTGATAAAAATATGTACATCCCATTCCATAATGATTTTTTTTTTAAAAAAAACAACCCCTTCCCTATACAGGATTACCTTCAGATTGCTCGGGGGGGGGGTGTGTGTGTCAGATAACTCTATACCCTCCAACATTTCTCCAATGAAAATAGGGACATTCTAAGGAAAAGCGAGACATTCCAGGATTAAATCAGAAACCGGGACTGCTTCTCTAAATCAGGACCATCCCTGGAAAATAGGAAGACTTGGAGGGTCTGTTTTCAGTCCTGACAGGAATGGCTCTGCCCTTGTGAACTGAGGAAGGGAACCCTCCTAATGAAAGGGGAGCATAATGGCATCACTGTCTTTGCTTATTTTGGTCCAAATCAGCCAGCAGTCATGCAGCAAGGAGTGAAGCCTGCAGTTAGTCACATGACAACCCAGAGCTATCTAATGTCTAATTGGAATATAGTCAAACTACAATGCCCACACTATACTTTTAGAGCACATTTCCACCCTTGAGAATTCTGGGTATAGTAGTTTATCCCTCACAGTGTTACAATTCCTAGCACCCATTAACCATAGAGGATGGGGGTCAGTGCACAGGAACCAGAGCAGCAGGAGCCATCAGCATAGCCAGAGGGGACTCTGTCTTCATGAACATGGTGGGCTCTGAGGCATAGGGAGCAGTGGGCAGAGAGCTCCAGGAGGCTGGGGTAGGCAAGAGCCCACAGCCCAGTTCCCTAGTTGGCCAGGTGGGACTTGCTAGCTCTGGGAGGAAGTGTGTGATTCCTCAGCTGTGGTCGGCTTGGAACAGGTGAGGGTCACCTGCCTCATCAAGCCCAGATGCTGCAATCAGCAGGCAAAGTATAAAAGGGCAGCACAGCTGAGGTCTGCTTAAGTGCCCAAGTTGAAGAATCTCAGCTCTGATACTCCATTATCTCTGTGGGACTGAGCTTTGCTTTGGACACCTGGATTGAGAGTGGAATGGAGACTTGACATACTGACCTGTTGCCAGGTAGGCCAGAGGTTCAGAGCAGCTGCTGAAAGACGCTCTTGTCCCATGGATTCTGTGTTTTCTTTATTGGTCACATGCTAGCGTGACAAAATGCAGAGAGCTTTTTTTTAATATAAAGATCTTGCAAGAGAGGGCTGCATATTCTTGCATGGCTGAGGATTGGACCAGGTGGTCCTCAGAGTCTTTTCCAACTCTACAATTCTGTGATTCTAAGTGAAAAAATAGCATCCAATAACATACTTCCTGCCTCTCATTTCTTCTTGTGCACATGAATTTTGCTCCGTAACAAAATATATCGTTGTGGGTTGCTGGTTGGGGGAGGCTGTAGGCTTGAGTCCTCTCTGATTCCTGGATCTAACAAGGCTCTGACTGCAGGAATAGCCAGACAAGTTTCTTTGGAATGGCTCCCAAAGTGTGGGCCACAAATGTAACAAAGGAAGTAGCTCTGTGCCACAGAACAGATGGATGGGACCCCCATCTCCCTGAACTGTCTGGTAGTTAGAAAGACAAAAGGCCAGAGTTTGGTGGGCTAGAAACTAGAAACTAGAAGCTGGAGGCTGTAGCCTGGGCAGCTGGGAGACAGAGCCATGACTGATTTCTGTTTTGAATCTGAGGCTGTGGCTATGGAAGAATCAAGACCCTCTTCAGGTGTTAATGCTGTGAGCGCCTCCATTGTAGGCTCAGGTTGTTTGTGTGTGTGTGTGTATATATATATACACAGTGGTACCTCGGGTTAAGTACTTAATTCGTTCTGGAGGTCCATACTTAACCTGAAACTGTTCTTAACCTGAAGCACCACTTTAGCTAATGGGGCCTCCTGCTGCTGCCGTGCCGCAGGAGCACAATTTCTGTTCTCATCCTGAAGCAAAGTTCTTAACCTGAAGCACTATTTCTGGGTTAGCGGAGTCTGTAACCTGAAGCGTATGTAACCCGAGGTACCACTCTGTGTGTGTGTGTGTGTGTGTGTGTGTGTGTGTATGTATGTAAATAAACCCTATATCCTGAAGACACTATAGTCTCTGCTGTCCCTCATTCCAAGACAGTATGGAATTTGATACTGCTCAGAGATGCAACTATATGTATACAGCTCTATTCTCATGCGCTCTAAACATCTCTGCAGCTAGAATGGAGTTATATTGTTTTTATTTTCCCTAGCTCCCTATTTCTGATGTTTTTGTTTTATTTTCATAACTCCTTTCAGGTTGATTTGTTCTATCATTTATCTTCTGACTATGCCAGAGGCAGAAAAGATGGAAAAGGAGTGAGTTTTGAGGGGGAAGCATTATGGAAATGTATATATAAAAAATTGAGCTTAAAAAGATACTAGTTGAAGATTTCTGGAGTAAAGCTTTAATTCTCTCCTCTAGGCTGTATTGTGTTGTGAGTTATGTACCATATTTCTAGCAATAGATTTCCCTCTGATGGAGGGGGGGGGGGAATGAACAAACAAATAACTTTACTAGTCCCTTGTACCATTCAAAAATAGTAAACTACTAAATATCTAAGGAATATTAAAACAAATATTTTATTGCAATGTTGTGCAAAGGGACACAGAAATAGCAAGGAAAACAGTAGGGTAGAATAAATTAAAATAAGTTAGAGGCCACTGAGGCACCGTTATGTTTTGTTTAATTTAAACAAAATATGAAATTGTTATGGAAAGATTCTGATGTGATGAGTACCATCTGCTGTTATTTTGTTATATAACAATTTGCATAAAATCTATTAAGTTTGTGTATTGCATGCTTCGGGAATTTAATAACCTAGAATTATGTGCGACATGCATTACATGCCAACAAATTGGAACAGTGTGGATGGTCCTAAGTCAAAACACATCCAGGAAAGAGCGTTGGGGGTTGCTATAACTGGAACTCTCCCTGCTCCAGAAGTGGTACCTTTATCGGAGACTGGAGAGACTGAGGACTCATCTAAACTTTGCATTTAAAGCAGTATCATAGAATTGTAGCGCTTGAAGGGATCTTGAGATTCATGTAGTCCAACCACTTTAAACAGTCATAGCTTCCCCCATAGAATTTTGGGAACTATAGCTTGAGAACTATAGTTTAAGGGTCCTGAGAGTGGTGGTGAGATTTCTTTTCCTGTCAGAGCTACAATTCCCCCAGTTTCTTGGGAAGAGGGACTGACTGTTAAACCAATGTTATGAGAATTCTAAGGTCTCAAATATCAATTAACACACATAAGTATATAAACCACGTGTCTGAAATAGTAGGCTACAGGAGAGCAATCCTGAAGCCATTTTGACTCTCCCAAATTGACCTCAAATATTTCTCTGCAAGGAGGGAGGAGGTGGGAAAGCCTCCCCATTGCCTTTTTTGCTTGCAGATCCTGTCTTAAGGGCGTATTTATCTATGAACAGGGTGAGCCTGTGACCTGGATTCAGGAACTAAAGTATTAACTATCACAAAAAGAATGGTCAGGCTGCCCATGTAATGCAGTCAGTGACCATTATCAGGTATCCTGGCAGACAGGATTTCTGTTGAAGACCGCCTTCTCTGCTGTAGACCGCCTCCTTTTGTGATGTATGTATGATTTTTAGAGGGGTAGTCTTGGGCTATAGGGTGGGCAATTTCAAAAGCCTATATAAGGACTTGTGCACCATTGTTCAGGGTTCTCCTCCCTCCAGCATGTGGTGAGTGGGGACCCTGTTGCAACAGTTTAATAAAGATCAGGCTTACTAGCCGCTTTGCTTCTCAGTATGCTCTAGCTGGCCTCTGTTATTTTTTCCTACCAATAGGGAACCCACTTAAGGACTCTATATGGGCTCTTGGATACCCCATAAGGGAAAAGGAACAGTTTTTTTCTTATAACACCAGTTTGGGAACTGTAGCTCTGTGTGGGGAATAGGGTTCTCCTAACAATCTTTGGCACCTTTAACAAACTAAAGTTTCCACGTTCTTTGAAGGAAGCCATGGCTGTTTAATATCCTCATTGGTGTGAAATTTCTTTTTGCCCCCTACCCTGGTCACATCCTCTGAAGTGAGGAGGGCAGTGACTGGAGAAAGGGCCTTTTCAGTTATTTTCAGGGGTTTTTATCAGCCGGAACTAGGCTTTCCTTTTGGGAATTACAGGGACAGAACTTCTCAAACTGTACAGAAACTTATTCATGTTTCTTGCCGCTACTACAGCGGCAAGAATGTTACTTGCTCCAAAATGGAAAGAAGTCCTAGCAAAGGAAGAATGGATGCAAAAACTTATGGAATATGCAGAAATGGTGAAAATTATTGAAAAAATATGAAATCAAGATAACGAACTTTTTATTAAAAAATGGGAATCGTTTCTTGAATATTTACAGATAAATTGTAATAATAATAATAATAATAATAATAATAATAATAATAATAATAATTTATATCCCACCCTCCCCAGCCGAAGCCGGGCTCAGGGCGGCTAACAACAATCAAAATAGTCCAACATTCTAAAACATTCATTATAAAATTAATTAAATCAAATTAAAATCAAATTAATGGCAACCATCAAGCAAAATTTTGTGCAGATTGCCAGAGGAGGGGGTCAGGATGCGCCCTGACAAAAGGCCTGGTGGAAAAGCTCTGTCTTGCAGATAAGAACATGGCAGGATTATTGTAATAACCTGCAGTTTCATAAGAGTATATATTTAAAGTAGATGAATAAATGACTAAGTTAAGTTAATTTGGATATGCAGAAGATATTAAAAATAAATTTAAGGAACCGCATAAAGAGGGGAAAAGATGTCAAGTTTTGAAATGGTAAATTAACTGTAAAATTATTGAAATGGATAAACCTGATATATATAAACATATGATCAGCCAGAACTCATCAGAACTCAATTCTGGCACATCTTAGGTATGCACCATTGTCAGAGCACCTGTTTTTGTAGAAAAATAGCACTGATTATGTTAACTAATTTATAAGTGCCTTTGTATACATCTCTGTAGTTGTGGTGCGCTGCATGTGGAATGTCCTCCTCAAAGAGGCTCACCTGGTGCTCTATTCAAAGTCTTTGTTTCACCAGGCGAAAACCTTTCCCTGTTGTTGTTGTTTTTTAAATAAATAAAAATAACCTGACCTTTCAACATAATACTTAAGCTGGTTTGAAAACAACTGGTTCTACTCCTTTTTAATTACCTGGGCTTTTTCTTCTTCTTGCTAAACTATGTCAATATACAATATTATTATTATTTTAATTGATACAGCAAGAAAAAATAAAAAAACCCACAAATACCAAATTACACACTGGAATAACCATAGACACATAATTTTCTTAACAAACAATAAAAAAAAATTGGTCTTAACACTAAAGACCCAACCTCCTGTCTGTTCCATATTTCGATTTCATATTACTTATTGCCAATACACTTTTATGATAATTAAACTTTTTCTAAATATATCTAATTTCTTATATCTACCTTGCAACTATTACTGAAGTTCCTCAAATGCTGCAACAGAATTTAAACTGCTTTATTTATTTTTTAAATATTATTTGAAATCTCCCATTTTGAGACAAATACCTGTTTTGATTTATTCTTTATTTTTTTTCCTGATAGACCGGCATGTTCTGTCAGCCTTTGGATCCAATCTTGTATAGAGGGGATTTCATTACTCTTCCATTTTGCCATGATCAGAACTCTGGCATATTAAAAGGTACCCTTCCTCTTTTGCGGAATATCCAGATCTGTTATTATACATTACAATATACATTATTTTAAATTAGTATTAGTTTTACTCATCAACCACTTTGGGACCTTTGTTAAAAAGGGGACATCCTAAAACATCAGAAAGAAAGGAAGAAAGGAAGCTTTGTCCTCCCTTCCAACCTTTCTGCTTTTTTCCAATGTCGAGCCCCTATGTAAAGTTGAAGAGGAAGCAATCTCTGTCCTACGCTTTCTCAAACCTGAGAGGTGAAGTATCCTGTGATTCTAAGCACGTTCACTCAGAAGCAAGTCACACCGAGCTCAATGTTACTTTCTCCCCACTAAGTGCGCTGAAAACTGTAATCCTAAGAACATTTTCTAGGGAGGGTTTCCTATTAGACCCAGTAGGACTTACTTTTTGGTAAATATAGATAAGTGGTTGGCGTGTTGTTTTAGTTCCATATACTTGGCGGAGAGAAAGGGAGAAAACATCTGATAGGCTCCCCTATTCATCCTTTCTTTTCGTTTGTTTATAACGTGCAAATGCTACTTTTGTCATATTGGATTTTGTGCAGTGTGCAGACACGAAACAAGCAAAACCCTAAAACATAGTAGTTGAATTATAATAATAATAATTTATTATTATTTATTCCCCACCCATCTGACTGGGTTTCCCCAGCCACTCTGGGCGGCTTCCAACAAAAGATTAAAAGTACATTAAAACATCAGTCATTAAAAGCTTCCCTAAACAGGGCTGCTTTCAGATGACTTCTAAACATCAGACAGTTGTTTATTTCTTTGACATCTGATGGGAGGGCATTCCACAGGGCAGGCACCACTATTGAGAAGGTCCTCTGCCTGGTTCACTGTAACCTCACTTCTCACAGTGAGGGAACCACCAGAAGCCCCTTGGAGCTGGACCTCAGTGTCTGGGCTGGATGATGGGGGTGGAGACGCTCCTTCAGGTATACTGGGCCAAGGCCGTTAAGGGCTTTAAAAGTCAGCACCAACACTTTGAATTGTGATTGAAAATGTACTGGGAGCCAATGTAGGTCTGTCAAGACCGGTGTTATGTGGTCTTGGCAGCTGTAAAAAACAGTAGATAACATCTTCGAAAAGGCAGAGAACTCTTTGATCTGAAAAGTGTTTTTGTCCGGTACACAAGGGATGACATTTCTAATTCTATTAGAGTTTAATTGCTTTTTTAAAAGACCATACTTTATGTTTTTAGCCTTTTGGATTTTATTCATGGCGTTTTAATTTGTGCAAGGCGCATGGAGTCTGGGGAAGTTGGTGCCAGGCAAATCCATTTGGAGAGGGCATCCCATAACAGGGTCAACACTGCCATTTAAAAAGTCCTCTGGCTTGTTCAAGTCTACCTCACCTCTAATGGGAGAGGTGCTTGGAGAAGGGCGTCAGCAGATGTTATTATAATATGAGAAGTATACACTTCACACATCTAGTCACCTACTCTGTCTTCTAGACCAATGGCCTGGACAAAGGAAAATGGCCTATAGATAAGTTGATATTTTAAAATTTGTGAGAGCTGCCTGGGGTATTGTTTAGGGGGCGTTGTTGTTGTTGCTGCTGCTAATTTTTTGTATCTTAAGATTTATGTGGAAAGTTTCTGATTTTGTTGTATACTTTTTGATGTTCATTTATTGTTTAACTACTTTTGTAAGCTGCCTTGAGCGTGGCTACAACTTTGGAAAGTTCAGTTTTCCACATTTCCTCACCATTTTGTGACTTGTTTGTTTCTTTTTTTAAAAGGTCCTTATGTAATTCCATCAGGATTTCAGAGTGAATTTCTCCTAACAGAGAAACGTTGAGATGCAATGCTGCCTACCATAAACATTTTTGCAGTGCAGGCTCCCCCATTGTAATGCATTTCTGCATACTGTTTTTGCGAATATATGCCTGTTATGCACACTTTACCTCAGGTTGTACAGAAAGAAGAAGAACCACACTGCAAAATTTGGGAAAGGTGCAGATTTTGCTGGGTGGCATTGCTTTGTGTAGGTTTTTCAGAAAGTGCTAAGTAGGCTTACCTTTAAATGTGATCTGAATCAGATTTTTCCCCCACCCCATCCCTTCTACAGGGAAAGAGACCGACCAAAAGAAGAATATTTCACTATACAACGTTGTACACATCTATCAATGTGTTTAATGTAGTTGTTTACAGCTAGCCTTTTCTGACTAAAATGGTTACATGATGTCTCATCCTGGCTTGGCAGTCTTACAGACAGGCAATTTTGTTTCAGGCTACATGTGAGCATTCCTCAGGAGCATATCTATTTGTGGTTGTTATGAGGAAAAGTAACTGAAACACATGTTTTGGAACTGCACTTCTCTCCCACCTTCAATTTAAACAAATACATTCAAGAACAGACCTTGGATTGATACAAATGACATTGCTCCTCCCCTCCCCTACTGCGTTTTGACTACATATCATTATTTCTTAGGCGCACATATATTTCTGGTTGTCATGAAGAAATGCAATCGCAATAAACATTCTACAATGCACTGTATTGTTGAAATTTAAATATTTTTTTCATCTATACATCTCTGATCCAGTGAATACTGTAGTTTTAAAAGTGTAAAATAAAGCTGGATTGAGGGAGCAATTCTTCTTTTTTTAAAATGGATCTATTGCAATTAGCTTCCTTAATATATTAGTAATTAGTTTATTCTAATGGCCGAGAGACTCCATTCCACAGTTCCGTATTTGGAGTACAGTAGAGTATAAAATGATATTAGATTTACTAGGGTTTTTTTAATGACTGGACAATAGCCACATTACTGTTCATCAAAAAAACACACCAAACCCCACCCCCAGAAAGCACAGCTTACTGAAACATAGTTATGGGGAAAGAGCTCTTCATGGGGAAAGATGTCACTTCATCCCCACAGTAATTCCAACAAGTGTGAATTTATAATTAATTGCAAAGAATTTGAGAAGTGAATATTTCAGTTTAAATTAGATGGATCAGGGATGTCAAACTTGTGGCCTTTGGGGCTCTGCAATCTGGCTCTCTTGGGTGATTTTGTTAATTAAGCACATATTTTCTTAAGGGGGAAAGAAGTGTTTTGCTTGCAGTCGCGGCCTGACTGTGCAAGAGAAGTGTTTTCATCACCCGCTTGCCACAGGGAAGCTATAGGGAAGCTGCTTCGCTTTACTTTCCCCGAAGGCTCAGGGGACAGTGTGATGATGTGAGCTACGAGTCCATCGAGCAACTGCCATCCCTGCCCTTGTACAGATGTTCAGCAGCTTCCAAGGAAACCAGCCTGTTGCATAAAAAGGAGAAGCAAGATGAGCATAGGCAAACAAGGTGATCTCAGTTCAGGTTTTTCTGCTGGCCACAGTGAAAGCCACTTCTTCCCTAAGGAGTAGGTGAGGTTGTGGGCTCCACGCGTGCGGTGGGTGGAGGCTAGCCCTGAGTGATTGGGGGGATTCCCGGCCGTGTCACCCCATGGCCGGCCAATCGGCTGGTTCAGGGGGCGTGGCCTGCCCTATATAGGCAGAATGCTGCTGGGGATTTCCCTCTTTGCCGTCCACTAGCTGTTCCTGTTTTTCCCACCATCCTGCCCTATAAGGTTTTCGTTCTTTGACCTTGCTATGGACCTTGGTTGGTTGCTGTTGAGGGGCCTGGTAGGATTTTTTCCACTTGGCAAATTGGCACCAGCCACTTGGTTTTCGCCTACCTCGAAGCAAATCGTCACAACTTTCTGGGTATTGGCGGTTAGGCATTGGTATAGTTCTGTAGATGGAAGAGGGGATGTAGCGCCATCACCTGCCCCACATATTGAAGGGTAACCCGATAAAGGATTCCAGGCACGTGGCCCTTTCCGAAGCCTAGGGAGGTTAGGCACTAAGGCACGCCCCCTATCGGTGACCCCGGGAGAGTTCCCAGTTGAAGTGCACCAGCAGGACTCCCCCTATTGGTGGTTAACCTATCCTGGACTTCAGGCAGATGGGCTGAAGTCAGATATAGTCAGTTAGGAACAATGCCTAAGCCAATACCGCTCATCACCTGTAACCAATAAAGCTGTGGCCTTTTTTAACCCATTATTTCCATTGGGGGGGGGCGGGAACTCGCCATGCAAAACACGATGCTGGAACCGAGGGACATTTGGCGTGATCTCACAGGGATCCACCCCCATTGTTCAGCCCGGACACTGAGGTCCAGCTCTGAGGGCCTTCTCGCAGTTCCCTCACTGCGAGAAGTGAGATTACAGGGAACCAGGCAGAGGCCCTTCTCGGTAGTGGCGCCCGCCCTGTGGAACGCCCTCCCACCAGATGTCAAAGAAATAAACAACTATCTGACTTTTAGAAGACATCTGAAGGCGACCCTGTTTAGGGAAGTTTTTAATGTTTGATGTTTTATCATGTTTTTAATATTCTGTTGGGAGCCACCCAGAGTAGCTGGGTAAACCCAGCCAGATGGGCGGGGTATAAATAATAAAGCACAGTGATACCTTGGGTTACAGACGCTTCAGGTTACAGACACTTCAGGTTACAGACTGTTCTGGGAGATGGAGGGTCTGGAATGCTTTCAGCTGGGTGTTGTTCTGGCTCTCCCATGATTTCCCAACTTTCCCCCTCATCTGCCTCTGAGCTGCTCAAACCCCTGTTGTAAATCTATACTGTCTTCCTCTTCCTCCTCCCTGGAAGTGTCACCATTCCTCCTCTGCCCAGTCCTTAACAATTAGTTTTCTTTAACAGTGGAAGCAGGTTTTCAGTTTATACACAAGCTCTTCTTCAGACTTTGATTATGAGAGCAAAAAAAATAAACAGTCTAACTAGAAACAACTGGGTAGTCAGGCTGATGGTTACTTGGTTGCAGAAGTTTACTGGCCATTGTTGTTGGCATGGAAATAGTCTAGGCTGAATGCAGACATGGCATTCTGATGTCATGTGTGATGTCACAAAGAGGATATGCTTTGTTGTTGTTGTTTAGTCGTTTAGTCGTGTCCGACTCTTTGTGACCCCATGGACCAGAGCATGCCAGGCACTCCTGTCTTCCACTGTCTCCTGCAGTTTGGTCAAACTCATGTTTGTGGCTTCGAGAACACTATCCAACCATCTCGTCCTCTGTCGTCCCCTTCTCCTTGTGCCCTCCTTCTTTCCCAACATCAGGGTCTTTTCCAGGGAGTCTTCTCTTCTCATGAGGTGGCCAAAGTATTGGAGCCTCAGCTTCAGGATCTGTCCTTCCAGTGAGCACTCAGGGCTGATTTCCTTAAGAATGGATAGATTTGATCTTCTTGCAGTCCATGGGACTCTCAAGAGTCTCCTCCAGCACCATAATTCAAAAGAATCAATTGGATATGCTTTAAGTCTTGGTAAAGCCAGAAACAGTTAACAGTCAGACTGCATCTCAGCCCTGTCAAGATGGATCTCCATAACAGGTGATGAATATTTTTATTTGGGGGATATATTAACTTTTACTATTGGGGAAAAGTTTTAGATTGGTTTGCCAGTTTGTACCCCATCAAGTTGAGGCCAATAAATATACATTCACAACCCTGTACCCATCAAGTAATCAACCTTGTGTGACTTTGGGACTGATTCATGCAACCACATTTCCTTTCTGCACTCTATAGCAGCCTTTTCTCTGTATTTGAAAAAAATAACCAAGAAGGAGAAGATAAGTAACCAGGAATAAGATCTAGATAAGTATGGTAAGGATCTAAGCTTTACAAGTGAGGGGGCTAGGACGATGGCTTTGTGCTCCAGCATGTCCTGCTGGGGATACTGGACCCGCAGATCCTCGACTCAATAATGCCTCCTGTTTAGTATACCTCCCATTTCCTCTCCCTATCTTCCCCACCTATCTTGACTCCATGCTAGACTGCCATTCCCAAATGCCAGTCCCAGTAGTGTGGACTAGTTGAAAAATGTGAGACCCAAACAAGGATTTCACATTTATTGTTGCAAGGAGAGGGGGCAAATGTCTTTTTCCCCTCTTGCGCAAATCTTCTTTCTGATGCAATAAACATCTGAATGGGGCCATCACAGGTCTGTTGCTGAATATAAGAAGAACAGGCTCTAATTCCCACATATAAGTCTCCCTATGCTCTTTAGGTAGAATGAAGGCTTATTAAATGCATACTTGACATGCAGCGATAATGGGAGGCCCCATTAGCTAAAGTGGTACCTCAAGTTAAGAACAGTTTCAGGTTAAGAACTGTCCTCCAGAACGAATTAAGTTCTTAACCCGAGGTACCACTGTATTAGTATTAGTATTAGTATTAGTATTAGTATTAGTACCCCACCCATCTGACTGGGTTGCCCCAGCCACTCTGGGCAGTTTCTGACATACCGTACTTTTCTCTGTATAAAACTAGGTTTTTTCCTTTAAAAATTAAGCTAAAAAGGGGGGGGGCGTCTTATACATGGATAGTGCATAGTGCAAATTTCTTAAATTTGAGTCTCCCAAAATAGGGGACGTCTTATACATGGAGCATCTTATATACAGAAAAATACGTTATATAAAAACATAATAAAACATTAAATGAGAAATGCTTCAAACCATAGAACCACCTCTTTTGCCAGGCTTGAATGCACTCCTCTGCCTGGTTATACGGCATATTCTTTTCCTCTGCAGCAGCCTGTTTTCTGCTGGTTTTAAAAAGCCAAGGGAGCGTTTGTTCTTTTTGGGTAAAGGGATTTGCAAAACATCTCCAGTTGGCAAGATGGTATCAACAGTTCAGAATATGCCTAAGCACTTGCGGGGTTTTGTGGGGGAATGGCAGGCTGTGCACTGCGTGGTGCTTTTGCACACATTTGCAGGCGCTCATATGGGTGCACACTAAGACAAGATGCATCCAACCCACTGAGATTTAACACTGAGAGTCCCCAGAGAAGCAAGTCAGCTGGATTCTGGATCAGAACGCTACCAACTAACATGAAACATTGAAAGCCACCTTTCGAAGAAAAAGGGGGCAGGGAGATCAAGATTTTGCCAGGGATAGTCCCTGGTCAACAGGGATGGTCCCTGGTCAACAGGGATGGTTGGAACACATGCAACAGTTCAGTTTGAAAGACAGATACAGTATATTGATGCTGAGCCAGTAACTGCACATGTTGCCAAAATGCATGTGAGCAGAATCCAATGTGAGGGAATTAAAGAGAGCAGGCAGCTGCCTGGTGGGGCACACCAGAAGAAACACCGCCTTACCTGGAAATGCCAAGGATTCAGCCTGAGACCTTCTGCAAGCAGAGCGGATGCTCTCCCACTGACTCACAGCCCCTTCCCATCATGCCAGCAGCAGCTCTGGTGCTGCTTCTCACAAGGCCAGCTCCTGATGCAAACTGGGGCTTCGCTCCAGACATGGCAGGGGATGTGGGGCTGCACTGTCAAGGGCTGTCAGCACGATCAGGCCATGCGCAGGTCAGAGGGAAGACGCAAGACTGAAATGCAGTTAAGTTCCTTCTTTAGAGGGTGTTGCACTTTTGGATCCTCATGCTGTTCTGCCAACCCAACACCACTTTGTGAGGCTGGAACGAGTGGTATCAAAGGGCTCATGGCTGTTGTGTCCTTCTCACTAGTAAGTTTAAAAAATGATTGCTAACCCGGGTTATTAAAGCACAACAGTACTTTTTCAGGAGGTGGGGGAAGTGGCTGGTGGAGCTTCCTGTGGGCCCCGACCCTTTTGCACCTTGCCCCGGGCGCGGCAACTGATGCTACACCACTGCCTACAAGTAACCTTCACAGGAGAGGCCGAACTCATACACTGCAACCAGGCTGTGAATTTCAGCATATGGAGAACATAAAGACTTTGTAGGTGAGTGTAAAATGTGAAAGCTTTGCACCAAAATCCAAGTAGACTCAGTACCCTTTCACAAAAATAATTGATTGCTCAATTATCTGGTGTACACTTGGTATGCAATAGCAAACAAGGAAGCTGAACTGCTGATTAATTGTGCGGCATTGTCTCAATTGTGCAGCTGCCAATTGTGGCCAAGAAAAGCAACCTGATGCCTCATGGATTATACAGAATGAAAGGTCAGCCCTTAACACAAACAGCAGGAGGCAAATGAGCAGCCAGTCACAAGCTTGTAGGTGGGCTGGAAATTCTTCTGATTTGTTGGGGTAACAGGTAAATTTTTCTTTAGGCCTTATGCATTCCATATTTCCCATACGGCATCATCTTCCCCTCCAAGAAAGATCACTGCGCTGGCAGTTTGCCAATTCATTTAGAAGTCACCAATTCAAAGCTGGATTTCCTTCACATATTCCTCTAGCAGAGGCCATATATAATGTTAATCAAAGAACAAGTGGGAAATGCAACAAAGAATATGGTGTGCTGCTGTTCACTATCAGCCAGGCCCACCCCTGTAACAGTCCATTCCATTCCAGGGATGTGGGTGGCACTGTGGTCTAAACCACTGAGCCTCTTGGGCTTGCCGATCGGAAGGTTGATGACTCGAATCCCCATGACGGGGTGAGCTCCAGTTGCTCTGTCCCAGCTCCTGCCAACCTAGCAGTTCAAAAGCACACCACTGCATGTACATAAACAGATACTGCTGTGGCTGGAAGGTAAACGGCATTTCTGTGCGCTCTTGTTTCTGTCACGATGTTCTGTTGCACTAGAAGTGGTTTAGTCCTGCTGACCACATGACCTGGAAAGCTGTCTGTGGACAAACACCAGCTCACTTGGCCTAAAAGCGAGATGAGCACTGCAACCCCATAGTCACCTTTGACTGGACTTAACTGTCATGGGGTCTTTTACCTTTACCTATTCCATTCCCCCCCTCGTTCATGATGACCCATCACTCTGCACGGCACCACCACCAAACGACCCATCAGCATTCTGTGTCTATAAATTGTGCTCAATTCTTAGTGGGTTTTTGAGGGGTTCACTGCATTTTGGGTTACCCCTTGAACATTCTTTCATATTTCCACAAACCTTGGGGTTTCTGAGTCTGTCTATACTAGTGCTGTGACAAAAAAACAAACAAAAACCTCCCACATTTGTTTCTTTGACCATTATTCATCAGTAAATGAGGCAATTTGCACTCAAAAATGATCAAGGTGTGTGTGGGAAATGGTGAACTTCTCATTGGTGGGGTGCTTACCTAACTTTTGTGGTGTTCTGAGTTTGTACCTCAATATGTGGTTTATTGTTTCCCCTCTACCCAAACAAAAGTTTGCTACTGGTGAAGCAGGTGCATTGCTGTCCGCAGCGCTAAGGTTAAGTCAGGTAAAGCAGAAATGCTGCCCCTTCCTGAAAATTTTGGAGAACCCTTTTCCTCCCCACTTTATTTTTTTTTTTGGGGGGAGTTTTTATTTCACCCTGCTCTAGCCTACTCAATGCATTGTCACAAAAGACATTTCCACCACAGCTCTAATTTTACCTGCTTTATCTGGCTTTCGAAAGCCATCGTTGTTTGCTATTGATTTGTCTCTTTTTCGTGTTTGCTTTAAGGTGCCCTGAAGTTTTTTGTTTGTTTGTTTTTTAAGGTGGGGTATAAAGAGTTGAAATAAATAAATAAATATCTACTGCACTACTCCAGCCTTCTCTCTCTCTCCCTCCCTCCTTTCTGTGCATGTGTGTGGGGGCACATATGCACACACACCTTATCCTGCAGTTTGAGCTATGTTATTACCAATGCAGTTAAAAACTGCTAATCCAGGCATGAATTGTTCTAAGGAGTGCTTTTCTTCAAAACTATATATCATCCGACTTGAACTATCCATTGTCATCCTCCTTAGACATGAGATGCTACAGGCTTACTATGTCAGAGAGGCAATTTCTGCCTAACACAGTATCGCACTCCCGTCACCAAGAAAGACGGCTATAGAAATCCTTTGTGCACTCTTTGTGCCTTCGTGTCTTTTCACCAGCACCTGGAGAAGTACTTTTGCGATACAATTGACTGTTAAACATAGGGCCTTGTTTTGCAATTGGGAAAACTTGAAAATGAACAGCAGACAGATTTGAAAGAATGAAAGTGCCTGCACAGAAGAAAAGAAGGAAGATACTAACCTGGGGAACATAACAAGGGTCAAGGGTCAGCAAATTATGCCCAGAGATGTAGCTACTCACCTACAGGAATATATTAAAAGTGCCTCTGAACACATGCAGAGTCGTCTTTTTGCCAAACAGGCTTCACCTGCCCCTTCCGTTCCCACACAAAGAAGGGCTTAAGGGGCAGGTGTTGTTTCTTCCCCCTAATTCTGAATCCCTGAACTTTTTGTCAGAAATTGAGTACAGTAGTACCTCAGGTTACAAACGCTTTGGGTTACAAACACTTCGGGTTACAAACTCCGCTAACCTGGAAGTAGTACCTCGGGTTGAGAACTTTGCCCCAGGATGAGAACATAAATCACGCGCTGGTGGCAGGAGGCCCCATTAGTGAAAGCGCGCCTCAGGTTAAGAACAGTTTTGGGTTCGTAACCAGAGGTACCACTGTAATTCTTCCACTTCCCTTGCAAGTATTCAAAACTAGAGAGCACTGGACTCCCCCACAAAAAACCCCCGGTCCTAATTCTTCCCCCACCTCACCAGCTCTGATCCAGCTGCTCTTTGCAGTTCACAGACATTTCCCATGACTCTCTGGCTCTCTTGCTGCAGGCAGAGTCTTCGTTCTGTGCCAGAGCACATTGTAGTTGAAATATGTTTGCCTTCTAGGTTAAATACAAATTAAATGCTTTTATAACAGCTAGTCCCCTAGAGATGCATGGAAAGGGAGAGTTGAACAAGGACGAGGCAGAGAAGGGACATCAGGACAGGACAGAGTGGAACCCATCAATAGTAGTGGCAGTGAGAGGACCAACCCAGAGATTTGGGTGCTTGCCAGGAGACTTGAAATCAGGGACTAAGGCTTAGAATTTCTGGGTGAAAGGCCGATAGCTGGAAACCTAATAATTCATTGTAATTTCTATCCTGTTCTTCCTTTCGAAGGAGACCAGATTGGCATACAATAAAAAATAGTAACAGAAAAAGAGAGGGGGGGGGGACTATAATATACAGTAGAAATAGGGAATGTAGCAGCCAAAATATCTAGGACTCAAAAGGCTGATTAAAAATAAAAAGTTGTAACTGTCCTCCTAAAGCTAAGCAATGAAAGCCACCCCAAAAGGGCACAATGTCACCTTACAAATACCTTAGGGACAGGGAGAAGAGCCTCTGTGGAAGATATCGATTATCACGAAGAACTGGGCGGTATATAAATTCAATTAATAATAAAAAATAATAAAAATAAATAATAATTTTGGGTTTTATAGGCCAAAACCAGCACCTGGAGAATTGCATCTGGGAACAAATAGATAGCCAATGTAGTCAGTATAAAACAGGGAGGGTTTGCAATGTGAGCCCTACATTTTACCCCTGCAAGTTCTTGGATTTAAAGGGATCTTGCCCAGCATTGTAAAATAATTTCTTACAAGACATCAGCAAAAAGTTCCACCCAACTTCCATGGGAGATGTGCTTCCTAGCGTGCAATTCTGGGTGAGGGGTGCTTTATTCTCCAACACTATTCTCTCTCATTGAAAAATCTGCAGTCACCTTATATCTAGTTAATCCTATGCATATGTTGATTCCATGTAACATTTCAATATTGTGGAACTATGGCTTATATTTCATTGCTAATTGGAATTAGTTTTATCTTATGACATTTATTGTCTTTGTAACATGTTTTGAACATTTGGGAAGGTGAAAACCTTAAAATAGCATTTGGAGTAAACAGAGAAAACCTTCAAATTTCGTAAGGCACATTACCAAATTCATTATGCCAATGGAAATTTCCAGTAAATCAGCACTGTTTTTGCCATTAACAGTGGCAAAACAGTGCAGGTGAGCTAATGATCACCTCTGTTTTCCTCGTCTCTTATTTAGGCAACAGTCTTTGAGTTTTTCCCTCTACACTGCAACCCTTTTACAATGAGGCAATAACATGAAATCCATTTGTAATGGCCCTTTAAGCTCCAACTAGGTACTCAGACAAAGTGATACACTTACAGTCATACACTCTGAACATTATAATGCCATTATGAATGCTACCGGTCCTATTTCTGGATGCATTGCCAACTATTGACATTTGTTGTAATCACGCATCCATTTTAAATATCACAGAGAGAGTGAGTGCTGGAGGTGGGTGAAATTCACACTTCTCGCTACTTTTGTTTAAACACGGGATGTCATCTGTACACAGGTTTTTGCAATCTGTTCACATCTGAAAAAAAATGTTTCTGGCATATGGACTAGATACTCTGCTCTTGCTTCTGCATTTGGTTTTAGTAGCAGAAGACAACAGTGAGCCACAGACATTTGAAACTGTATTCCCCCCCTTCCTTCACAAATTGTCAAAGCAGCATCCAATCTTGCAGGTTTGGTTAGTCATAACAGTGCTTCATCACTAGGGTTACAGTGGAACCTCAGTTTTCGAATGTAATCCATTCCGAAAGACCATTTGACGTCCGAAACCAAAAACTGAAAGTGGAAGCCTCAATAAAGGTAAAGGTAAAGGGACCCCTGACCATTAGGTCCAGTCGTGGCCGACTCTGGGGTTGTGGTGCTCATCTCGCTTTATTGGCTGAGAGAGCCGGCGTACAGTTTCCGGGTCACGTGGCCAGCATGACTGAACCAGAGCAGTGCACGGAAAACGTCGTTTACCTTCCCGCCAGGCTGTACCTATTTATCTACTTGCACTTTGACATGCTTTCGAACTGCTAGGTTGGCAGGAGCTGGGACTGAGCAACAGGAGCTCACCCCGTCGCCGGGATTCGAACCGCTGACCTTCTGATCGGCAAGTCATGGGCTCTGTGGTTTAACCCACAGCGCCACCCACGTCCCTGGAAGCCTCCATACAATAGGGAAATTCAAAACGGAAGCCGTGTGGCACGTTCGGCTTCTGAAAATCATTCAAAAACCAAATCAGTTATTTCCCGGTTCTCGGCATTTGGGTTCCAAAACTTTCATCAACGGAAACATTCGAGAACTGAGGTTCCACTGTACTACAAAATAATTTCTTCCCTGAACTTTCCCCCTTGTGGTTAGAGAAGAGGTTCTGAAGTTCAGTATGATCTCCTTTTTCTTTTCACTTTTGATGATGAGCTATGAACTTGATCTATGAAGGGCATTCTGGTCCATGGTCACACTTAGATAGGATGATGGGTGAGTTATACTTACAGAATAAGGCAGGGGATCTGTGGACTTCCTGATGCTGTTCCACTCCCATCAGCCTTAGTCAGCATGGCCCAATGGCCAAGAATGATGGGAGTTGAGCAACATCTGGTGGTCCACCCCTCCATCTTCTGATACAGAAGGAACTTAAATGCACATCATAGGTTGCCTGTAAAAGCTTGGCAGGAGGGGTACGGAAACTTGTTGGGACATCTTTATTGTCACCATCCAGTTCTGAACTTCTTGCTCTGCTCTTGAACGCCTGAATTATAACTCCTGAGCCCTGAGCCTGCTGTCAATTCAATACACCTTTTCCCTCAAAGGTCTCTTGCTTACTCATAAGTAAGAACGTCTGTCTGCATGTGTTGGGCAGGAGCCAGGAGCAGGTCGCAGGCACTAATCTCTTATTGCAATTGGAATAGACAAGAACTTTCATCTACGTGGCATCTTTCTTTAAAAAATAAATAAAATCCTATCTCTTCCATCCCTTATCCCATTTGTTCCTTGACTGCTTGATTACAACCCACATTTTATTTAGTGTTTGTTTAGCATCAATAACTGAAGGGCATCTGCACACTTTCAGAGATGTCTGAAAGGCCACTGTGGAGGTTTTTAAGCAGAGGCTGGATGGCCTTCTGTCATGGATGCTTTAGTTGAGATTCTTGCATTGCAGGGTGTTAGACTAGATGACCCTTGTGTGCCCTCCCAAATCTACAATTCTATGATTCTATATTCTTTAAGAAAGCAGTTTGTGGAATTATCAAAATACATCCAAACAAAGGAAACAAAGCAAACAATTATAAGGAATACTAAAACACCACCATCTTATGATCAAGAGCAGAGTTTCCAATGCATAAGTGCCCATTTGACAACAAGTTCCTGTAATTCAGAACTCCAAAACCAGGGGAGGCATAATTAGTCTGGAAGCATCCCTAGATGATAGGAACTTTATAAATAGCAATTAATGCTACTATGTGCACAGGTGAAGCTATTAAAGAATATTCTATTTTGGTAATAACATATTGCTGTAATTAAAAGAGCAACATCTACAGTGGTGCCCCGCAAGACGAATGCCTCGCAAGACGAAAAACCTGCTAGAAGAAAGGGTTTTCCGTTTTTCGATGCGCTTCGCAAGATGAATTTCCCTATGGGCTTGCTTCGCAAAATGAAAAAATCTTGCGAGTCTTGCAATTTTTTTCGCTCCCCCCCTTTTTCTAAGCCGCTCAGCCGCTAATAGCCTTTTAGCCGCTAAGCCGCTAAGCCTTTAATAGCCGCTAAACCGCTAATAGCGCTAACCCGCTAAGCCGCTAATAGGGTTGCTTCACAAGACGAAAAAACCGCTAGACGAAGAGACTCGCGGAACGGATTAATTTTGTCTTGCGAGGCACCACTGTATAGGGTAAAAAAAGTCATATGCTTTTTAATATAACCCCCCCCCCCTTTACTGGTACGTTTAATTATATTTCATATATTTATCCATTTCCTCCCCTCCCATTTCAGTATGATACATTTTCAGTAGGAAGCTGCTATCTTTTTAATTGTGTACAGGGCACCCAAACACCCACCCACCTCTCTCTCTCTCTCTCTCTCTCTCTCTATATATATATATATATAAATATATGGGAAAGCTGTTAGCAAACCGGATATATATGAAAAATATCCAGTTTGCTAACAGTTTTCCTTTCTGTGATGCATCTCTGAATGACTGTTGCTAAGTAATCCTTTTTGTCCTAAAGACAAGGGAAGTAATGTGAGATTATATATATATATATATATATATATATATATATATATATATATATGCATAAAGTAGGTTTTAACTTGGAGAGATTTCCCCCCCCCAAAAAAAAAAGTCCAGTGGTACTGTTTCTATAGGCTCCTCAAGTGGTTTTACTCTTCAACAAAATATAGTGCTATAGTGAAGGAAGTACATTACTATTACTATTTTATAGTCTAGTAATAGTAGGATGAGTAACAGCAGTAGTAAAATGTGCCTCCCACTTTTTCCTGAATAGACCTGTACCCAAAGTTCATTAAAAACTCTTTCCTTACAAGGAAGAATAAAAAGAAATAGACAGGTGCAATGGATTAGTGCGGCAAACATTAATGTGCAGCTTTGTTGCAATGTGAAAAGATGTTAAACAAATGGAAGATGTGCGCTTCCTGACATTCATGTGTTTGATCCACTAAATCAAACCACATTTCCTAAAGTGGCTATAGAAACAACATGTTGAATCCCTATTCAGATTAATTAGTTTCACATGATGTATGAAATGACTGAGAGATTAATCTGCCTTCAATACATTATCCATATCGGTGGTCAAATTAATTCATTGAAACTTTTGACCACCATTACAGATAATTGATTTAGGAGGCATTAACCTGCTGAACATTATGTATCATTTTCTACATTGACATTGCTCATAAGGAAGAGGGTTGTTCCAGAGAAATCCAGTCACTTCAAACCATTATTGATGCCTGTTCATATTTTTGCTAGAATTAGTTCTACAGGTATTATATATTCTATTCTCATATTGGATTGCAAAGCTGTGGCGGTGATGTATTATACAGAAATGCCAAAATGACATTGGATTGATAATTGCAATGTACAGTGTTCTCCTATAAAATGCAAAACAATGCATTTGGATTTCCGTGGGGATGAAACGAGTTCTGGAGTTATGTAACACTGTGGGAACAAACACAAATCTGATATGAAATATTGGAAGCATCAATGAACCACAGAAAAAGCATAGCTGAGATTGAGTTATATATCTGATTAGATGTTATGATGTCCCAAATTTACAGCACAAACTTATGCGTTTCTACTCAGTAGTTCTACTGAGTTCAAAGAGGCTTACTTGCAGGTAAGTGAGTATTAAGCTTACAGCCTTAAATTTCATCACATTAATTGAAGGTGCGCATTTTATATATTCATCTCAGTTTGTGGCTCCGAAAGTTAAGATTAGTACTGATATATAGCAGTATTAATTACATTTCACAGTAAATTAATTAAGTTAGATCAACTACAGCATTAATGACATGTTTATTCTACCATACCGCTTCTCAAGCAGAATACATGCTTGCTCTGTCTCACCAGCTTCTGTATCAGAACCAAATAAAACCTTCCCACATCAGGAGAAATTAATTGCTAGTCCTACCTTCTCTGGTCTCACAGAGAGGCAGCATATTTCTCCACCTCCAGTCAGCACATTTTCTCCTCTGCAGAGGCGGCAGACCAAGAAGGTGGTCTGCCTTCAGAGGCTGATGAATCCAATGGATTTCCAGATATCTCTGGGGGATTTTTTGGCTGATATGACTGGTGTGCCAGTCAAAGCCCTGGCCAACCACTGGAACATCCAAGCAGCTCAGACCATTGACATGATCATCCCTGGGCACCCTCTCCCACGTTGTGCAGCCTGTTTAGCTCCCTGGTGGAACTGTGGTATAAACCACTGAGCCCCTTGGGCTTGCCGATCAGAAGGTCGGTGGTGTGAATCCGTGTGATGGGGTGAGCTCCCGTTACTCTGTCCCAGCTCCTGCCAACCTAGCAGTTCGAAAGCACACTAGTGCAAGTGGATAAATAGGTTCTGCTGTGGTGGGAAGGTAAACAGCATTTCCATGCACTCTGGTTTCTGTCACAGTACTCCGTTGCACCAGCAGCCGTTTAGTCCTGCTGGCCACATGACCCGGAAAGCTGTCTGTGGATAATGCCTGTTCCCTTGGCCAGAAAGTGAGATGAGCGCCACAACCCCATAGTCGCCTTTGACTGGACTTAACCGCCCAGGGGTCCTTTACTTTTTTACCTTATATCCCAAAGCTTCTGGCAAGGAAACAAGATAAGAGATGAACTGTTAAGTCCTGTTATCCTGGATAGTAAGGCCATGGTGCTGGGATCGGTCCGGGTGACTACTTCACTCTTGCCCCTCTTGGCTGATACAGAGTAGCAGGAAGGGGACAGCTGGCTGGGCCAGGGAAGAGATTGATGCCTCCTTATGAGTAGCGGCAGCTCCTGCCTGCTTGAAGGAGGCAGCAGTACAACCGCTTCTCAAGAAACCCTTCCTGAATTCAGAAAATCTAAGTTGCCACCAGTTGCAAATTTCTTCTTGGGCAAGGTTCTTCAGCAGGTGTTCATGAACCAAATCCAGGTCCTCTTGGAGGAAACTGGTTTTCTAGATCCATTTCAATTGAGGTTTTGGCCCAGTAACTTCTTTGGATGCCCAGTTTGATGACCTCTGTCAGGAGAGAGTTAGGGAAAATGTGTCCTTGTTAATTCTCCTCAGTCCCTCAGCAGCTTTCAATACCATTGACCATGGTATCCTTCTGAAGCAATTGTCTGTGTTGGAGGCAGGTGGCACCAATTTGCGGTGGTTGCAGACCCACTTGGATAGCCATTTCCAGAGGGTGCTGCTTGCGGAGCGCTCTTTGGTCCCGTGGAGCCTTCTAAGTGGAGTTTCCCAAGGTTCGATTTTATTGAACTGTTTCAACATCTACATGAAACTGCTGGGTGGAGGAAGGCCGCTCGTACAGAGAGCTGTAAATTGTGGACTATGTCCCCTCTACAGTGGAATAAGTGGGCATCCGGTTTTTTGGAAGAAAATAGAGGTGTGTCCAGTTACACGTTAAGAGTGGGACTGTACATGTAAGCTGTGTCAGTTTGCATTTCTTAGTGCAGAAAGTATTGATCTCATGTGTAAAGATCTTTCCTATTCTTTCCTATTCTGATTAATACAAAAAACTATTGGAGGCACCTCTGTGTGAGAGAAGCAGAGGCAGAAGGGTTAATGATTGTTTGGGTTATACCTTCTGGGAAGGTGCTTTCAACTACAGTGGCAAAGAACATACTTTGCACTCAAAAGATAGTTGGCTTAATGTTCTGTTGTGGGCTCTGTGTAAGAAAGAGAAGATACACACTCTGGCTGAGTAACAAAGAGCTACAGTGGTACCTGGGTTAAGAACTTAATTCGTTCCGGAGGTCCGTTCTTAACCTGAAACTGTTCTTAACCTGAAGCACCACTTTAGCTAATGGGGCCTCCCGCTGCCACCGCGCCGCTGGAATATAATTTCTGTTCTCATCATGAAGCAAAGTTCTTAACCCAAGGTAATATTTCTGGGTTAGCGGAGTCTGTAACCTGAAGCGTATGTAACCAGAGGTACCACTCTAGTTCTCTTATCTCTATTTTTCAGAGTCATGCTGACTAGAAATATAGGCCAAAAGGAGCCTGGGTCTTACTTTTCTCTTTCTCTCTCTTCCTTCTGGTGTGGTGTTTCTGTACATAGGATGCTCAGTGCTAAGGTTTAGTCTTATTATGAGTTAAGTTTATAAATGCTGCAACTGGATTTTTGTGTGGACTGAGCCAATCCTGATTGTATTGGATTTGATAACCATTACACTACATTTGCCTTCAGCACAAGTAAAGCTGTGCTGAATGAAGTACTATTGCCTCTGGTCTATTTTTGGGAACTCTGTTGAACTCTGCAACATGTTTAAGATTTTCCTCCACACGTATGACAACATATGACAAGCTGTTACTGTTGAACCCAATGTATGGGCAGGATTCGACCCCTTTTCACTTTACCCTTGATGCAGCCTATTGATCTACCCAGCAGCAGCTCTCTGGGGTCCTTTCTTTTCTTAGCCTCCTAATCTAAGATCCTTTCACTGGAAATGCCAACTATTGGACCAGGGACTTTGCGTGCACATGTGCACAAATGTGCTCAATCAGAGAGCTAGGCTCTCTCCCCACACACACCTCAAGAGGCATTCAGTAAACAGAGCCTAAACTGACTGCTTCCCTTCATTTTTAGATGCCACCCACTTTACATTTCAGAGGGAATGCCTAATCTGTAGCTGAAGAGATAGCATGGAATTGCCAGCCCTGTGAAGGAATGGTCAAACTGCCTTCATTTCTTCTTCCAAACTTCAATACGTATAATAGCCTTCAGCTCTCCTATTTAGACATAAAAGTCAATAAATGTGACTACGGCTAATACAGTAATTCTGTACAGCACAAATCTATAATGTAGCCACTGACTCATACTGAAAAAAAAGGAAGAAAATAACTGGCACACTGAAGGTATATGGAGACATGTCCGCGACTTTAATTATAGCTTTGATTTAAAGAAGTTAATGGAGTTGGCAATAGACTTCAGTTCTAATAAGTTTGAAGCATGGACCTATAACTTTTCCTAAGGCCAATTCTGGCTGTATGTAAGACACTACAAGAATAAAAATGATTACTGCACCATCTATGAGTTCCTATGACATAAATTGTAATGGGCAAAAACAGAGACTGCAGCCTGAATCCCAAAAGCCTCTTCAGTTGGCACAGAAGAAAGGAAAGGGGTGCATATTCTGGTGGGGAGAATAGAAGGAGAATGAAGTAGGCGTTTGTGTTCAGCTCTTTCCTTCTCTGAAGCTGCAGTGCTGATTTGAGAAGATGTGCCGCTCTGAGCAATAATCAAATACTGCGCCTTGAACATGGTGCGCACTAAACAGCAAGCAGATTTCTCTTTTCCTCCCCTCCCCTGGCACATGCATGCACACAAACACAAAGAAATGAAGCTTTGACTTAATCAAAGGCTTGGATAAGTCCTGTCATCCTTTAAATGGTCTTAAGGCCTAAAGGAAAGAATGTTTCAGGAGTTTCTCTAAAGCATCCGATGTGTTTATAGTACGTAGCAAAGCTGATCGGTTGTACGATGGGGTTAATGTGACCAGATCTACAGAACGACAAAGCTCGTGCACCCTGTCAATATGAGGAAATTTCTGCAGGCACAACTGTTCTCCCTCCTGTATGATGAGCTGTCAAATTGTCCTTTCCTACAAAACGATTAAAGGTATAGGAGCCTCTTCCCCCAGCATATCCAGACATTCTAAAAGGCATTATGTAAATCCTGTGGAATTTCAGAAACTTAAAAGGGCTCAAGGGACGATTTGGAAAGCTTGGCAGACAAGTGATCCAAAGCTTATCAGACACCCTCTCTTGGGGTAGTATCGCAGGTTTTTGCCTCTGCACGGAGGCAGCAGCAGCTATGTTGTTGCTGTGGTAAGAATTCACTTCTACAGCACCTTATTGTAGCCCAGGTGAGGGAACAACTTTAAATATGCAGGCTGACTGCCCGCAGACTGTCTCACCAGAGTGGTGCATGCTCTAGTTATCTTCCGCTTGGACTACTGCAATGCACTCTACGTGGGGCTGCCTTTGAAGGTGATCCGGAAACTACAACTAATCCAGAATGCAGCAGCAAGACTGGTGACTGGGAGTGGCTGCCAAGACCATATAACACCAGTCCTGAAAGACCCACATTGGCTCCCAGTACGTTTCTGAGCACAATTCAAAGTGTTGGCACTGACCTTTAAAGCCCTAAATGGCGTCGGCCCCATATACCTGAAGGAGCATCTCCACCCCCAGCATTCAGCCCAGATACTGAG
Organism: Podarcis bocagei; assembly: GCF_964188305.1. Taxonomy (NCBI): domain Eukaryota; kingdom Metazoa; phylum Chordata; class Lepidosauria; order Squamata; family Lacertidae; genus Podarcis; species Podarcis bocagei. The sequence goes on from NC_138133.1 coordinate 18,865,389, forward strand.
GTCCAGCTCAAAGGGCCTTCTAGCGGTTCCCTCACTGCTAGAAGTGAGCTTACAGGGAACCAGGCAGAGGGTCTTCTCGGTAGTGGCAATTGGCAATTGGCTCTCCAGGATTCCTGTCCAGGTTCTCGCCCAGTCTCACCTGAAGATGTTGGGGACTGAATTAGGGAATTAGATGCTCCACACACTGAGTTATGGCCCTTCCCTGATTACAGCTTTCAAAGAACTGCAGTGTTGGAAGGGACTCTGAGGGTCATCTAGTCCAACCCCCCTGCAATGCATCCTCTGTAAACACAAATATATTTACTTACTTGGAGAAAATCACATTTTAAAAAAAACTAAAAAACTCTCAGCAAAGAACATCTGGTGAAGGGAAAAAAATCCCAAGAGCTTTCTTGAATGTTTTTGATCTATTTCTCATTTTACTTACAGCTCTTGTCCTTGGGAAGAAGGATAAAAAGTTTAAAAACTTCATAAAATTTATGCTTCATACCATGTTAACCTTTTAAGTATGATGTGTTTTGATAGGCCAACCATTTTTTCCCTTTTATCTTTCGCTGGTTTCAAGCATTGTAAAAGCAAAGTACATGAGTGGGCACCCATTAATACAAAGAATACTGAAAAGGTCAGTATAGCTTTATAGAACAGGATTTTCACCTGCTGATCTAGCTGTCTCTCTCTCTCTCTGCAGGTGTCTGTGTATTTCTGTATATATTTCAAAACCTTGCTTGTAATGATAGTAAATAGAAGAAAAACAAGCTTTTGTGCATGTAAGAGTGTAGTTGGGACTAGTTCTCTGCAATCTGGACCAGCAGTCAGATTTGTGTGTGTGTAAAGCTAGCAGTTTTGGATCGTTGCTAGAATTTGTTTTTAGTAAAATACAAATACAAGCACATTCTTTAGCTGTGCAATGCACTGAAAAGCTCAGCCCAAACTCTGTTCATGCCATGTTGCCTGGCCTACACTGAACACCTGGGCTCCCTTGTATTCTGGCTAATATATAATAACCATTTTAAGTTATTTTCTTTCATTTTCTTTATGCATTCTTGTATGCATTGCTGGAGAATTGTGTTGCAAAATTCAAAGGCTAGTTTTGCTTTGTCTCTTGCATTATTTTAGGAAGTACAAATTAGGGAGGTCCGCCTTTAAATGCAAACTGAATCTAATCCCCTCCCCCCTTCTCTACTGAAAGGTAAGACCTGCTGAGTTCCATGCAATCGCAGCCTTAACTACAAAACATAACTTGGTTTCTTTGCCAATACGAAGACAGGGGAAGCTGAGTTTAAAATTTCAGTAATCAACACTGTACAAGAGAGGTCAGGTGCCCCACATTTGGGTTTTATTGCTTCCCCAAGCCTTGTCCTTGAGGCAGCATGTTGTAGCTGCCTCACAAGTGCATCCTATGTCCATTGAGATAAAACAACCAAAAAATGCAGTAGCCCTGCCCTTGATGGCACTGACAATAAGGCACTGTCAGTTCAACTTGTTAATTTGCAGTCCTTGCCAAGAACACATTCTGTATACAGTGGTACCTCAGGTTAAGAACTTAATTCATTCTGGAGGTCCGTTCTTAACCTGAAACTGTTCTTAACCTGAGGTACCACTTTAGCGAATGGGATCTCCTGCTGCCGCCGTGCCACCGCCGCACGATTTCTGTTCTCATCCTGAAGCAAAGTTCTCAACCCGAGGTACTATTTCTGGGTTAGCGGAGTCTGTAACCTGAAGCATCTATAACCTGAAGCGTCTGTAACCCGAAGTGCCACTGTACAATTGTGGGTGCCACTGAACTTAGGTTCACGGCACCCAGGGATGCACAGAAAGTGGTGTAAATGGCCGGCGAAAGGTGTTTCTACAAAGCTTCAGAATAACCAAGAAAACAAAGTTCTCTTGGGAAACGTTTATGGAAACAGAGAACCATTCAAATGGAATTGTGGCATTTCATTATCAATCTTGTCAGATACGCACAATGAAGACCCACGCAAGGAATCGTTCTGCTAGGAATTTTGTCCTGAAATGGATAAAAACATTACCAGGATAAAGTTGCTGTTTCCATCGGTTATCGGTGAAGGATAGTTCAACTTTAGGTCGAGATGATATTTTCCAGAATTTCCCACTTGCTCGATTTAGATGGAACCAGAAAGTGATAAAGCAAGTTCAGGTTTTTATAGGACTCATAGTTTGGTAATTACAAACTGCAACCTTGGGGGACATATCCAGTATTTACTCTGGGAAGAGGTGGCCAAACTTAAGATAAATTCATTTGTTTGCTACCCATGGCCTCTTCCTGAAAGGCGTACAACAGTACACAAGATCTCTGCTTCTTCTAACGTGCTGGGAAATCATTCTGAGCTGCCCTATTTTTCTTTACTGCAATTTCCTTCTGTTCCTTTTAGTTTCCCAGAGGTTGATGAGGAGAAAAATTGGACTTAATTAACGAGCCTATTGCATTTTACTTTGAATGCTTAGCTGCTATTGTAATTAAGGGGCTTTGATGGTATCAGCAGCTGTCCCGTTTCCTTTGATGGCCTCAGCCATTTGGCACAACGGCGGGATATCGGGAGAGGGAAAGTATGAGGGATGTAAGCCACTTTAATGCCAGCTTGTTCCAGCTCACCCCTGAAAGAGAACTCTCCTGCCAACTCCCCTGAAGAGCCATTTCAATCTGGGACCATAGCTTCCAGCCTAATCCAGAGAGATGGAGAGGTTCCCTGGCTGAGGACCAAGCTGGAAGAACATCCACAAACTCAGTGCAAAGGCCTAGCCTAACTTTCGATAATGGTGGGTGAATACAGACAGCCACTTACCCAGTACTAACACTGTGAAGGACATACTGAATCAGTGGGGACCTAGTTTCCTCACTGAAAATGATCCAAGGAGAGAGAAAACATCAGTGAAATTCTCATGGCGGGTGGAGGGGCGTAGGATTTTTCTCATATTTACCTTGCTTTTGCAATGTTGTCAGTGTCTTCCCGTCAATTTTTGAAATCATCTCACCAGTGATATGCACCGTTCAGTCTCCCTGGGTGCTTCCATTATAAAGTAGCTCCTCCCATGGGGATTTTCAGACCAGAAAGCACAGGCACCTGGAGAGGCTGAATAAAAACACACACGCCACCCTTTACTATGTCTCAGCAACCAGGTGACCTCAAAACCCCACCCCAATGGAAAAATCCTAAGAATGCAGCCCGCGGAGGGGGGTGGGAAACCTTTGGAGAAATTTGAGGACGCAGAGCACTACCCACAATAAATAGAATCATCAAATCACAGAAATTCTGCTTAGAAATCTCCAAGGAAGGGAGAGTCCACAACCTCCGGAGAGAGAGCGCCAATGATTCAAGTCTGACCTGATCATAGCTGTCAACTTACAGATTTGAAAATAAGGGACCAGCAGCCTTGAAAATAAGGGACCAGCAGCCAAAATAAGGGACCTGCAGCCTCACCTGTTCCAGGCACTCCAGTCTTCCTGTCCTCCTGCAGTCTGGTCAAACTCATGCTGGTAGCTTCGAGAACACTGTCCAACCAACTTTGTAACCAGAGGTTCAACTGAATAGAATCTGAATCACATGCACCACAAGGCCTATGCAGCCTCAACTTAAGATGGCTCCCCGGCCTGGCTTTGCACTGCAAAGTTTGCAGCAGCACGTGCAACAAAATGGCGTCCAGCATTCAAAAACCCTCTCAGCTTGCATTAACTAGCCACACACAAGGCATGCAAGCTCCACCCCCCAGTCGTTCTTAGACTTCTTATTGGGTGAGCAACACAGCCAAGCAACACAGTTGGAGCCTCCCTCCTCCCTGGCCGGCAGGAAGGGAGGGAGAGGAGCTGCTTCCTTTGAAATTTAAGGGACATCATTTAAGGGACATTTAAGGGACATCCATCAATAAGGGACAGCAGCGGGACATGGCGCTGGAATAAGGGACTGTCCCTTCAAATAAGGGACAATTGACAGCTATGGACCTGATCCTATTCAGATGCATCTTCAGGAGTTACTGTGGGAGCTGCTACCCTGTGGAATGGGTGCATACATTGGAACAACAATGGTAGACCAATAGGATGAGTGTTATCCAACCTTTCAGAGTCTCTGCCACCTTTCAGAAAGAAAAGATAGCTCCACTTTGTGTATTGAGATTCCCACATCCAGCCTAATTACCAGGACTGGGGAACGCAGTGTTAAGAAGGGAAAGGGAGAAAAACAAGAGAAAGGAAGGAGTTCATAAAAAGAAAATGGGTGGCACCCTGCCCCACCCACTTTTGGCTTTGGCCCTGCTCATCACCAATGTTTGCCCTACCAATTAGTGGCATGTGCCCTCTAAGAGACTTACCTGTGGGAAGTTGTTGTTGTTGTTGTTGCTGCTGCTGTTGTTGTTATATCCCACCCATCTGACTGGGTTGATTCAGCCACTCTGAGCAGCTTCCAACGTATATAAAAACATAGTAAAGCATTAAACATTAAAAAAACCCCTCCCTATACAGTGCTGCCTTCAGCTGTCTTCTAAAGGTTGTAGAGTAAGGTTACCAGATTTTTTTTCAATGAATCCGGGAACACTTTTCAACTTCCTACTAAATAGATGGATTTTGTCAGGGGACTGATTTGTAAATCCGGAGACTGTTGCTGGTAAACTGGGATGCCTGTTAACCTTATTGTAGAGATGCTATATCTCCTTGACAGCTGATGAGAGGGTGTTCCACAGGGCAGGTGCCACTACTGAGAAGGCCCTCTGCCAGGTTCCCTGTGACATCACTTCTCACAGTGAGGGAAAAGTGCCAGAAGGCCCTTGATGCTGTATCTCAGTGTCCCAGCTGAACAATTTGGGTGGAGACGCTCCTTCAGGTATACTGGGCCGTGGCCATTTAGGGCTTTAATGGTCAGCATCAACACTTTGAATTGTGCTCAGAAACATACTGCGAGCCAATGCAGGTCTTTCAGGACTGGTGTTATATGCAGGAATGCAATCCTTGACTTTAAAAGAAGGTTTGCCATTCCCTGCTCTGACATTTTTCCAGTAGCAATGGTAGGTTGAGGTGGAAACACAGATCAGTGGTGGAGCCCATTCTTTCCATACAGAAGATGTATGGTTTAATCCATTAATTTTATTGTTTGTTTGTTTTACCTTACTACTACTACTACTACTACTACTACTACTACTACTACTACTGGTTCAATCTATGGGATCTTCAGTTAAAAGTATCAGGTCATAGGTGATAGTAAAGGCATCTGCCTGGTTCAAGACTTTAAAAGACTGAATTCACCTACTTTACTGACAGAGACAAAGACAGAATTACCTACGGTAACCATTTCTAATGATTATATAATCCGGTTAATCCTACTGCTCTTCATTCGAGAAGCGAAGACTGATGCCAGACTGATAAAAATAATGTTATCATTGGCCAGTAATAACTGTACCAGATTGTCAAAATGCTTTTACAAAGTGAGACTTTCCTCCTATCATTCGGGAACAGCCACTCTCAGGGAACATGCTGATGGGAAGGAGTGAAGATAATAGTCAGCCATAGAGTTTAATTTATCAGCAAAACATTTGATTTCTCAAGCGTGCTTTTAACATACCTCATTAATTCATTTAATTTCTCCCTCTTAACACTGAGAAGTTCCTTAATAATGTTAGCTGATGTTGTCTTAATGTAAGTAAGGAATGTGTACCTCCAATTCGTAAGTCCCCCTGCCCAACCACAAACAGGCAGAAATTGAACAGGAAAGGCTTTCTCCTTCCTGCTTCATCTCCATGGCTAGGAAAAAGCAGCATCTGTTGGTATCATGCCTGTCATGCAGCTAAGATGGCTGACAGTTTAGGGGGGGGGGAGAGCAAAAACCCTACTTCTTTTAGGCTTTCTTGTAACAGGGAATTGATTTGAGAGGGCAATGCTGTTCACTTGATGCAAAAAAGACTACATAAGATACACTGGGAATCTTATTAATCCTAAAAAAAGCTGCATAAATCCCAATGCACCTGGGACTGCTGAGGCCTTCTTCAAAAGAATGACTTGGGAGGGGGAGATCAAATACTTATATTAAAACTAGAAATGAGTGAGTTTATCAAACTTCCCCTTAGATTAATTTGGAGATTATCTGAGATATTCTATCCCCACCCCCATCTTTCAGAGGCTAAGTCATGATGAATGCAAGCAACCTTACCCTCAAAGTATCTTGCATATGCAGCACAGCAAGTTACTGAGATTAAGCCCAATATACTGATTCTACATTTGAAATCCTATCCCTGAAGCTGTGTTTGGCCAAAGAGGTGAAGACATACATGTATCTCATTGTATCAGTGTATCTTCACCTCTGCAGTTAATAGCAGCTTTGGGGTGGAGTGGGGGCTTGTTGTTTTATATTGGGGCCGAAATACAACTTTCTTTTCTTTTCTTTATAAATGCATTTATTTGGTTTTTCAAATTATCGTTTTACACTCACGCGGGTGGTGCTGTGGTCTAAACCACAGAGCCTAGGGCTTGCCAATCAGAAGGTCAGTGGTTCAAATCCCCACGAGGGGGTGAGCTCTCAGTCCCTGCTCCTGCCAACCTAGCAGTTCGAAAGCACCTCAAAGTGCAAGTACAGTGGTGCCTCGCAAGATGAAATTAATTCGTTCCGCAAGTCTCTTCGTCTTGCGGTTTTTTCGTCTTGCGATGCACGGTTTCCCATAGGAATGCATTGAAAATCAATTAATGCGTTCCTAGGGAAACCGCCTTCAGACCAGGTCCGGGGACAGTCTGTCCCCGGACCTCTTCTGAAGGCTGGGGGGGGACAAGGGCTTTTCTTCTCACCCCCAGCATTTTAAAAAACCCTGGGACAGCGGAGGACTTCTCCGCTGTCCCGGCGATCTTAAAATGCTGGCGGGCAGCATTTTAAAGTCGCCCCGGACAGCGGAGGACTTCTCCGCTGTCCGGGGCGATTTAAAAGCCCCTGGGAAGGCAGGCAGGGGGGGACAAAGACTTTCGCCCCCCGCCCGCCTTCAGAAGGTGTTCCCACCCCCCAGCCCGGCTTCGCAGCAGCGCTACGAAGCCCGGCGGCTGGGGCAGGTGCTCCCGCCCCCCCACCCCGCTTCGGAGCAGCGTTCCGAAGCGGGGTGGCTGGGGCAGGTGTTCCCACCCCCCGCCCGGCTTCGCAGCAGCGCTACGAAGCCCGGCGGCTGGGGCAGGTGCTCCCGCTCCCCCACCCCGCTTCGGAGCAGCGTTCCGAAGCGGGGTGGCTGGGGCAGGTGTTCCCACCCCCCGCCCGGCTTCGCAGCAGCGCTACGAAGCCCGGCGGCTGGGGCAGGTGCTCCCGCCCCCCACCCCGCTTCGGAGCAGCGTTCCGAAGCGGGGTGGCTGGGGCAGGTGTTCCCACCCCCCGCCCGGCTTCGCAGCAGCGCTACGAAGCCCGGCGGCTGGGGCAGGTGCTCCCGCCCCCCCCACCCGCTTCGGAGCAGCATTCCGAAGCGTGGTGGCCGGGGGCAGGCGGGGGGAAGGCAGGCAGGGGGGGGAGCAAAGACTTTTGCCCTCCGCCGGCCTTCAGAAGAGGTCCTCTTCTGAAGGCCGGCTGTGGGCGAAAGTCTTTGCTCCCGACCGCCAGCATTTCCCTATGGGCTTTCGTCTTGCGATGCAAGCCCATAGGGAAATTCGTCTTGCGAAGCGCCTCCAAAACAGAAAACCCTTTCGTCTTGTGGGTTTTCCGTCTTGCGAGGCATTCGTCTTGCGGGGTACCACTGTAGATAAATATGTACCACTCCGGCGGGAAGGTAAACGGCGTTTCTGTGAGCTGCTCTGCTTTCTCCAGAAGTGGCTTAGTCGTGCTGGCCACATGACCCGGAAGCTGTCTGAGGACAAACTCTGGCTCCCTTGGCCTATAGAGAGAGATGAGCGTGCAACCCCAGAGTCATCCGCGACTGGACCTAACAGTCAGGGGTACCTTTAATAGCCAATCAGGCTTCTGGAGGAGGTGAATCCACAACCTGATTGGCCTACAGGAGCAGCCCGGAATTAGCCAATCACGTGGGGCCCATTGTGTAAATAATGTATATATAGCTAGACGTTTTGGGGAAAGTTTCATTCATTGCTACTATGAGCTGAACAAAGAGCATGAAATTCACACTCAACTCTGAGTATATTTCACTGGCGACAAAGGTGGGATTCTGCTGAGCTGACTGCCACACACAGCGCCACAGCACTGCCGCCTGCCACACCACTGCATCGCACCATGCATCCAGGCTTCAGCTTTTGGACCCAAGGAACTCAGAATGGCAACTGACAGCAGCTTCTCGCCATTCAACCCAGCATCAGGAGATTGGGTAGGGTATGCCATCCGTTTCAACTTCCTCCTAGAAGCTACAGAGGTCACCAACGATGCCAAGAAGAAGGCGACATACTTCAGCATCTGTGGAGAGGAGATGTTCGAAATCGCCCGGGCTCTCCTTGCACCTGAAGATGTCGCTACCCTTTCTTACAAAACAATAATGGAACGGCTGAAGGGGCATTTCTCACCGCAGCCCTCAGTGGTAGCTTGGCAAAATGCCTTTTACACAAAGCGGCAAGACCCTGGGGAAACCTGGGGAAACCATAACCTGATTTGTGACCTCGGCCAAGCCACCCGGCTCTGCAACTTCTCATAGGCTCCCTGACACCCTCGTCTTGGACAACAGAACCGCATTTAAGTCAGAGGAATTCCAGACCTTCACAGCACAGAACGCCATCCGCCAATCCGCTCGGCACCATTCCACCCCACCACCAATGGCCAAGCAGAGCACATGGTGTGGACCAGCAAGGACACCCTTCGCCGCATGGCACAAGGGGACTGGGAGTATCGCCTCGCTGCATCCTTCTAGCACAACACAGCATCCCAAGCATGATGATGATGATGATGATGATGATGATGATGATGATAATAATTTATTATTTATACCCCACCCATCTGGATGGGCTTCCCCATCCACTCTGGGCGGCTTCCAAAAATATATATTAAAACACTGCAATACATCAAACATTAAAAGCTTCCCTAAACAGTGACTGGCTGGAGTCCAGGTAAACTACTAATAGGGGGTTGGACTTAGATGAGCCTTGGGGTGTGTTAAATAGTGGGTTGACATAGCAGCCGGCACAGCGATTTCTTCAAGTAGCTCTTTATTAAGATAAGCTGGAATAGAACTGACTGCGAACAGCTCAGCCGGCCTGTATTTATAGGCAGCCGGCTGTCAACATTGTAACAACAACAGCTCAGAGTTCCCGCCTAAACTAACTGCCGCGGACCTGAGTGAAAACTATCTACAGACCTGAGTGAAAACTATATACAGTATCCCCCTGTTGGCCCAGGGTGAAACTACACTACATAACACCCCTCCCCACCGAGATAAGGCGTTAGTTACAATCGTAATGGTTTCCTTATATACAGCACTACGCGTAATGGTTCAATTAGGCACAAAAGCATATCGGTTACATTTCCCATACTTAGACCAACAGTGATACCTGTCCAACAACGTAGTCCTTTAAATGAATTGGGCGCTTGGAAACTCTGCCAGACCGCCGGGGACTGGTAGCCAAGTCCGGAGGGCCACACAGTTCTCGCTGAGGCTGTGGTGCGACCCTAGGTGGCGTTGGAACCAACTCCCCTGGATCCGCTGCTGTGGGTGGAGCCTCCGCAAGTGGAGTGGTCTGAGTCTGTTCTGAGACGGCTTGGTTCGGCTCCACGCTGGCAGTTTGCGAGGGAGGTGTAGGTGGGGCCTCGCCATCTGTACGTGTCTCTTCTGGAGCCGCAAGCGCAGTTGGGGGCACCTCGGTAGTGTCTAAGTCGCCAACCCTGCGCCTAAGCTGGTCTATGTGCCGTTGCCACAAACGTCCGTCTTCGAGTGCCACCTGGTACGAGCGAGGTCCAGTGACTCCCACTACTGTGGCTGGCACCCAAGGAATGTCCCCCACATAGTTCCGGGCAAAGACCTGGTTTCCTGGGACAAATGACCGTGGTGCGTTGGCACAGCCTGGGGGTTCAGCCACGGCAAAGTCTGGGTGTAGCCGGTCGAGCGGTGACCTGAGGCGGCGGCCCATAAGCAGTTCAGCAGGACTCCTCCCTGTGGCCGCATGAGGAGTGATGTGCTGCACGAACAAGTATTCGGCGACCCGCTCATGCCAGTCTCCCCGGTCCAGGCGCGCCAGTGCCTCTTTTGTCGAGCGCACCATTCTTTCCGCTTGCCCGTTGCTGGATGGATGAAAAGGTGCCGTTAGGGCATGGCGGATGCCCAGTCCCAAAAGATACCGCTCAAACGTGCCTGACGTGAACTGCGGTCCGTTGTCAGAGACAAGGACATCAGGACACCCATGCGTTGCAAACAGGCCTCGCAGCACCCGGATGACAGCTTCGGTAGTGGTGGAGGGCATCAGGGCGACCTCCAGCCATTTGGAATAGGCGTCCACCACTACCATAAAGGTCCGGCCGTGAAAGGGGCCAGCCAGATCGATGTGCACCCTCGACCAGGGTGTCTTTGGCGTCTCCCAGGTGTGTCCCTTAGCTGCCGGTGGTGCAGGCCTCGACTCTTGGCACGCTTGACAGGCGGATACCCAGGCAGTGATGGCATCGTCCATATTAGGCCACCAGACGTAACACCGAGCCAACGCCTTCATTTTGACAATTCCCGGGTGGCCAACGTGCAGAGCCTCCAGGACGCGCTGACGGAGTCCCTGGGGAATCACGACGCGGTCTCCCCACAGCAGACAGCCGCGATGAGCTGAGAGTTCATGTTGTCTGGTTGCGAAGGGCTGGAACTCCGATGCAAAAGGCCCTTGTGGCCACCCCCTCCACACCCAGTTGAGCACCCGGCTGATGGTGCGATCCTGGGCAGACGCGGAGGCCACAGTGGCAGCCGATACAGGCGCTGCCAGAAGATCCTCAATCAGAAGGAGCGATGAAGCTGGAGCCGGGTCTTCCACAAATGCTGGAAGAGGGCAACGGCTGAGGGCGTCGGCATGGCCCATAGATTTCCCCGGGCGATGGATGAGCCGGTAGTGGTAGGCAGCCAGGAAAACAGTCCATCGCAGCATGCGTGGTGAGAGGACCGGTGGAGTTGGACAATCACCGGCGAGGAGGCCCAGGAGTGGCTTGTGGTCAGTGATGAGGTCAAAAGTCCTGCCATAGAGGTATTCATGGAACCTCTTCACTCCAGCCACAAGTGCCAATGCCTCCTTGTCGAACTGGCTGTAATTCCGTTCCGTCGGAGATAGTGTCCTGGAAAAGTAGGCGAGCGGTGCTTCTCTTCCATCTGGGAAACGGTGACTAAGGACAGCACCGATGCCAAAAGGTGAGGCGTCGCAGGCAAGGACCAGCGGCCTGGATTCACTGTACTGTACCAGCACACTGTCTGAAGAAAGGAGAGCCTTGACCGCGTTGAAGGCCGCCGTCTCTCGATGACCCCAGGCCCAAGGCATCTTAGTGCTAAGGAGTCGGTGAAGAGGCTCAGCCACAGTGGCTTTGTGGGGCAGGAACATGTTATAAAAGTTCAGCAGCCCCAGGAATGCCTGCAACTCCGTTTTGTCCTTTGGGGTGGGGGCATGCTGGATAGCGCGGATCTTGGATGTGGTTGGATGAAGGCCGGAGGCATCGATAAGATAGCCCAGGAACTCTACCTGTGGAACAGCAATCAGGCACTTCTCCCTCTTTACCTTGAGCCCGGCCTCCTGGAACCTGGTCAGCACGGCACGGAGGCGCTCGAACAGCTGCTGGTGTGATTCTGCAGACACCAAGACGTCATCAAAATATGGTACCACGCCCGGAAGCCCTTGCAGGAGACGCTCCATAAGGCTTTGGAAGATGCCAGGAGCCACACTCACCCCGAACTGCAACCGGCGGCAACGGAATGCCCCCCGGTGGGTGACGATCGTCTGGGCTTCAGCAGTGGCGTCATCGACTGGCAGTTGTTGATAGGCTTGGGCAAGGTCCAGCTTAGCGAAGACCTTACCCTCACCCAGGGAATGCAGCAGGTGTTGGACAACAGGAACCGGATAAGCGTGCTGCTGAAGTGCCTTGTTGATTGTGCACTTGTAGTCAGCGCAGATTCTCACCGACCCATCTGGCTTGACAGGCGTGACGATGGGGGTTTCCCACTTTGCGTGGTCAACGGGCTCCAAAACTCCTTGGGCGATCAGTTTGTCCAGTTGTTCGTCTACCTTAGCCTTGAGAGCAAAGGGAACCCGGCGTGGCTTGAGCTTGATGGGGGCGACTTGTGGATCAAGGCTAAAGGAGATGGGCGTACCAGTATATTGTCCCAAGGTGCCGTCAAAAACCTCGGCAAAGTCTTTGACCAGACCCTCAGTCTCTGCGTTAGAGATGCAGTTGATGCCGGTGACTTCCAGGCCGAGGGCATCAAACCAGTGTAGCCCTAGGAGGCTTGGCCGCTGACCTTCGACCACCACCAACCGGAGCAGGCCCGAAAAACCCTTGAAGGCGATCCGGAACCGGCCAACGCCTACCACGGGAATGTCGTTTCCCTGGTAGTCTCTCAGGTGTACGCGGTGAGAGTCGAGTTGCCTTTTGGATACTCTGGGTACCAGTCTTTTGATGGTGCTCCATGACACGACGGACAGGGCAGACCCGGTGTCGATCTCCATGTCACATGGAGCTCCTTCAATGAGCACCGTGACGTTCAGCTTGCGTCGCGTAGACGAGTCGGTTTGGCCAATCGTGGTTCCAGACGGGCAGCGGCAGTTGGTGAGAGCGAAACAACTTTCCTTGGCAGACTGGAGTGAAGACTTGAACTTGCGAGTCGATGAAGGGGGGGTGTCAGACGGAGCCGATCGGCAGACCTTAGCGATGTGGCCCCTTCTGGAACACCTCCTACAGATGGCGTCTCTGAATCGACACTTGGCACGGGAATGGTCGCCTCCGCAGCCAGCACATTCCGGTTGGCCCTTGGACTTCTGTTGGAGCTTCCTGCGCTCCCGCTTTGTCTGGTGCACGTCATCGTCTTCACTGGAGGATGCCTCATCACTGCTGGCCTCTTCATGATGCACCGGAACTGGCCCCCTAGCAAGACGCGGGCTGCTGGACTTGCGGATCTCCTGGGCGGAGCGTTCAGCAGCTTCTGAGGCCACAGCCTCCTCAATGGCTTTCTGTAGCGTGAGGTCTGGCTTGGCTAGGAGACGCCGTTGCAGATGGATGTCCCGGACCCCGCAGACGATTCGATCCATCAGGGCATCGTCTAAGTCTCGGAACTCACAGTGCATTGCAGCCTGTCGCAGGGCGGTGGCGTAGTTGTTGATTGACTCCCCCTCTGCCTGGTTCCGGTGGTAGAACGCATGGCGGGCAGCAATCTTGGACGGCTTTGGTGCGTAGTGGTTGCGGAGCTTCTCTTGGATCGTGTCCCATGGTGCTGCCTGGACTGCTTCAGGCGCAACCAATGCTCGGGCCGTCTCAAACACCTCAGGCCCACAGAGGCTGAGGAATAGGCCCCGCTTCCGATCCACTGATACTGCTGTCAGCTCGTTGGCTTGGAGGTAGCAGTCGAACCGAGCGAGGTAGGAGTCCCATGACTCAGAGGCTGGCGCAAACGGCGGTAGAGGCACAAATGAAGCCATGATTCCGATGCCGGCGTGAAGGGCGATGGATGGAACACAGTGCTCTAGCCAGAACAGTCAGCTCTGAATTGGTTCTGCCCAGTGATTTCGCTCAGTGATTTCGCTCAGTGATTTCGCTCTGTGATTCAGCTCAGTTCAGAGGCTTCCCACCTTCGTCGCCAGTGTTAAATAGTGGGTTGACATAGCAGCCGGCACAGCGATTTCTTCAAGTAGCTCTTTATTAAGATAAGCTGGAATAGAACTGACTGCGAACAGCTCAGCCGGCCTGTATTTATAGGCAGCCGGCTGTCAACATTGTAACCACAACAGCTCAGAGTTCCCGCCTAAACTAACTGCCGCGGACCTGAGTGAAAACTATCTGCAGACCTGAGTGAAAACTATATACAGTATCCCCCTGTTGGCCCAGGGTGAAACTACACTACATAACAGGGTCCCTTTCAACTCTTCAATTCTATGATTCTGAATTGGCCACAACCGTGGTCTCTTGTCTCTTTTAAGTGACATCAGTAGCTCACAGCCAGCCCATTCAGCCCTCCATCAGTGGAGAACAGGAAGGCCTGGCAATCCCTGGCAGGTTCTCATGTGTTTTGTGTGCCAAATATTTCTTGTGTGTTATCTCAGTAATATTTACAGTACTATCATGCTCTTATTGCACTTTAGGGGGTTAAGGGCATAGGGCCACCTTGTGGGGCTACCTTTGGAGGTGACCCGGGAACTAGAATTCATCCAGAATGTGGCAGCTAGACTGGTGACTGGGAGCAGCTGCCGAGACCATATAACACTGGTCCTGAAAGACCTACATTGGCTCCCAGTACATTTCCGAGCACAATTCAGAGTGTTGGTGCTGACCTTTAAAGCCCTAAGTGGCCTCAGCCCTGCATCTCCACCCCCATCGTTCAGGCCGGACACTGAGGTCCAGCTATGAGGGCCTTCTGGTGGCTCCCTCCCTGTGAAAAGTGAAGTTACAGGGAACCAGGAAGAGGGCCTTCTTGGTAGTGGCACCCACCCTATAGAACACCCTCCCATCAGATATCAAGGAAATAAGCAAAGACTTGACTTTTAGAAGACACCTGAAGGCAGCCCTGTTTAGGGAAGTTTTTAATTTTTGATGTCTTATCATGTTTTTAATATTCTGTTGGGAGCCTCCCAGGGCGGCTGCGGAAACCCAGCCAGATGGGCGGGGTATAAACAATAAATTATTATTATTATTATTATTATTATTATTATTATTATTATTATTATTATTATTATTATTATTATTATTTATTATTACTTGCGAGTTTATAGCACAGGTAATACTTGGACCAGGGACACCATGATTTCTTTCCAGCTCCGTCTGTTAGCCGCTGTAATACATAAGCCACAGTGGCCTGCTATGCTGCTCTGTATTAGCATCAGAATATCTGACAGGAAGATGGTGTTTTCATGTTTGAGCTGTAGCTATCTATAAAGGTGCACCATCAGCACGAGCAGCATTTGCAAAGGTAAGACTCATTTTGTTTTCTCTCAGCACCCAGCTTTTATCATTGTGAGCCTGCATGCGCACACACTCAGGAAGTAGCTTCTATTCAAGATGGGTATGAAGCATGAGGGGATTTAGTCAGCTATCATTCCAAGAAGTAAAAGCAGTAGGATTTCATGTTTATGTATTGGAAATGTGTGTTCGAGAAAGACTGTTAGCTGAACATAATGTATTCCCGCTGACTGTGCAAGCCTGCAAATTTGAATTGTAGCCTTTTTGAGAACACACAGAAATAGATGCATTTGCATTTCTAGAATTCCTGTCATATCTAATTCACTGTTTGCCTCTGGGCCTATATTAATTAGGGAGCAAATCCAAAGGCTAGAGACAGGGAACCATATTTTATTAACAAAACACAGGTATTAAATATAAACTATATAAACTAACATTTTAATTAAATATAGTCTCTTGAACGTTAAAGCCACCTAATGCATGCTGAACTCAAGCCACTGAAAATAACTACCACAGGTGAACATCACAGTATTTTCACCAGGAACATCTGAATTTAGTTAAGAGCCTGCAGTCTGAGGTAACAACATAGTCATTAGCGAAGGGTAAGCATTTGCGATCTGAAGAGTTTCAAAGGTTTCAATGATGCCGTTTCAAAATAACTCAGCCCATTCTGAGCGAATACCACCAGAATGCATTTCCTACCAGCTCCCTTGTCCTAAACAAGCAAAAAATTTTTGAAGGTAGGGAAGATTCGCTAGAGGTACGTAGAAAACATTGTCTTGCTTCTCCCAAATGGGAAATGATGGTCCTGAAACCTATACACAAAAAAATGGGTAAAGGACCCCTGGACAGTTAAGTTTGGTCAAAGGTGACTAAAGGGTTGTGGCACTCATCTCGCTTTCAGGCCGAGAGAGCCAGCGTTTGTCCACAGACAGCTTTCCAGGTCATGTGCCCAGCATGACTAAACCACTTCTGGTGCAACGGGACCCCATGATGTAAACCAGAGCACAAGGAAATGCTGTTTCCTTTCCCACTGGAGCGGTACCTATTTATCTACTTGCACTGGCATGCTTTCAAACTGCTAGGTTGGCAGGAGCTGGGACAGAGCAATGGGATCTCAACCCGTCATGGGGATTCGAACCTCTGACCTTCTGATCAGCAAGCCCAAGAGGCTCAGTGGTTTAGACCACAGTGCCACCTGTGTCACACACATGGGCTAGCCCTCCCTGTTCTCAAAATGTTAGGCTTGCTTTAAAAAAGGGGAGAAGGCAGTCACACTATGGTCATTTGGTCCCCACCCCCAAGTATCACAAACAGATCCAACAAAAGTAAGTCCAAAAGCACTGATGGTTTTCAGGGTGAGCTGACAAACCATTGCTTCTACCACCACACGACTGCTACTGATTTCCACAGTTTACATTATTTACTTATTTATTTAGTACATTTATAGGCCACCTCCTCTTCCCCATTTCATCCTCACAATGACCTTGTGAAGTAGGTTAGGCTAAGAGATGGTGACTGGCCCAAGGTCACCCAGTAAGCCTTGTGGCTGATTGGTGATTCAAACCCTGCTCTCCCAGCTCCACGTTCAACACTGTAACAATTCTGCATATGTAAACCTGTACAAATCTAGTATGCATATTTCTTTCAGGTGGGGTTTAAATCCATAACTTCATTCCACTTCTGCATCAATCTGCAAATTAAATATTTCTCTCAAGACACATATTTCCAAACATTTCCCATTTTTTAAAAAAATATATATACACAAACTGTTGAGATGTGACATTCTATGATCAAAGCAATAACTGTGTTCTGGTGTTCATATTAGACTGATAGGTGGAGTCCAGAACATTTTTTTATAGGTATTCACAGAGATTGAATTACTCAAGCACTACTGAGATTTCTGGAGCTAAGACCCCCAGAGATGCAAGTGCAATAGTATCAGCATTGTGGACAGGGGGCAGGATAAAACAGGATGTCCTGTGGCACCTCACAAACCAGAAAATGTCATTGTGGCAGAAGCTTTCATGGACTAGAGCCCATTAGAGTCCTTGAAAACTTATGCCATAACAATTTTCTCTGTCTATGAGGTGTGACAAAGCTTTGTTGTTTTTGCTGTGACATATCAGCATGGTTGCACCCTAAAAATATGATCTCCCTGAAAAAGAATATTCTGAATAGGGTGCAAGGGATCAGGCATCTGTGTGGATAAGTTAGTTGATACATTACTTTCCACATTCAGCACATGGATAAGGCTGCTCCATGTGGGGAATCTTTTAACATATGGCCTTAATAAATCCTACAAAAATCAGTGGGCTCAGTACAGGATGAAATTGTACTGTTTTAAAGGTATGAACCTGAGCTATGGATTGTAGCCCAAGTAATGATCAAAACAGTGGAATGGAAGTGTAAGAAACTCCTTAAAATGGATTAAAATTGAACAAGATTTTTTTTTAAAAAAAACCAAAACCAAACATTAAATACAAATGTTGACAAGAGGTGTTCTGCTAGGAATAAAATTGCCCAAGGATAATTGTCATCAGGACCAGAAGTCTTCCTTCTCAAATAACCATTCATTGGTATTTTAGACAGATGGCACAAATTGCAAACTTGCTTTAGTAAAAAGATTAAAACACCAGATAAGTTTATAACGGATGACTATAAAATTAAACAGCAGTTAGTAATAAATGAGATGAAATAAGTGTAGTACATAACACAAATACCATATACATATTGCAATGATCCATATCCATCAAAGGAAATGCTGAGACGCATCTGAACATATAGAGAATAAACAGACAAACCACTTTCTAAAATATATAATCAATATTTTATAAAAAAAATTCAAAGGCCCAGGGCAAAGAGGTATGTCTTCAGCGTATGACATAGCTGGCCTGTCAGAGTGAAAATACATACTTACAGTCCTTTTTCTCTTAAAAAATATTTAGGGGTACTCTCATTTTGACTCAAGAAAATTGCCTTTTTATAGTTCAAATTGGGGGGAAATAAACACTCAGGAAACACTGTGACAGGAAAAGAGGCTGCCATCGGGGTTGCAACAGAACTGACAATTCACCATGCTAGAGAAGAAACTTTATTTATGTTTTTTAATTTAGTTTCTTCTCCTGTTAGATTCACAAAATGTTTAGGGGTATGTGTACCCCTGCATCTGCCCAGAAAAAAGCATTGTGTACATTCGTACATACATAATTATATTTGTATGCCTTCTTTCCACAGTTCAAACTATGCTCAAGGTGGCTTGCAACAAGAATGCATAACTGTGATGGAACAAAAGTAGTCCTAAACAATAAACAAAACATAAAAACCAAACTGAATAATTTCCACATAAATCACAAGATCTGAAAAAAGGATTCAAGAAACCCAACAGCAACTCATCAAGAACATCCCAGCCCACGAGTCTGTTCAGTACACATGCAACCCCAACCAACCAACCAATTTGTTCATGTTATTCGCAAGCCTTTACTTGTGGGTCTGCCTGTCAATTCACAAGAAAGGTTAGCAAATATATTTAAGGACACCTCACAAGTTCTTTCAAAGCATTGCAAAAGAACTGAGAAATGTGTGTGCTTCAGGCTATCCAGCAAAGGTCTGGTGCTGAACTACATTTCAGTAAATCTGGAGTGAGAGGAATGTAAACATTGGTACCATTCCAGCTATTGACAATATATTTACTTGCACTGTACAATGAACACCTCTGCAAACACATTTTATTCCTGCCTGAATACTTTTGACCAGAAGGGTCTAATTAATTGCCTTCATGATTCTGTGTTTGGTCCATTATTTTTCACTTGCTCACTGCGCGGAACCCTTTTTAGTGGATGTTATTGATCCCTTGATACTGTTTTCTTATCTTTCCTTTATCTAACAGGGAGTGAGAGAGAGAGCGAAATGAGTAAGACGTATATATCAAATCAAACAAATCAGGTGTGGTTAGGAATATTGAAAGAATGACAAAGAAAACAACGGAGGGGGTTAGTTTCCCCCCCAACCCCAATAGTAGCTTTAAAAGGTACCAACCGCAATAGCCCCAGACCCATTCTTCTGCAATTAAGCGGACAATTTTCAGATCAATTGTCCACAAAACACTAGGGGAGATTAAGTGACTCCTGTTTCACACGCTCCAAAATGGTCACAGCTGTCTTTCCAGGCAAACCACTGCAACGATCCTTCTGAAATTTTGCAGGATTCATGCCTCAAAAGGGGTGACCTTGTCTGAAATGTACATATATCGGCCAGAGATAAGGCAGCTGTGGCTTCACCTGCCTGTTCCCTCTCTGTCCCTGTTATCCACCCCTCCTCCCCAACTTGCTGTAATTGATCAAGCCTCCACTGTAGGGCTTCTGCAAGGGCAGCCCACTCTTAGTTTCCGGGTGCCAAGGCAAAGGAATAGTTGGGAACAGAGTAAACAGAGTCTGAGCCAAACTGGACTCCTTTCTTAAATGCTTTCTGAAGAAGAAAAGAACATGTAGCTTGCCACGTAGCAGAACTCTGACGCTAAGAGAGAGCTGCACTAAATGCCAGTTTGCTACTGGGTCAGGTTCAAAGCAACTACTCCACACAGCCCTAAACAATTCAGAACCAAAGTTCAAATTGTGCCAAAGAGAGCCTGATTCCTTATCCTCCACCTTGATCGCCGGGGTCCTCTGATGGGTCAATTCTGGTGGTTCCACACACTCCTGAGATTTGGGTGGCCTTCACTGGGGACCAAATCTTTTGTGTGGCAGACCTTGCCAGCTGAGGTTCAGTAGAAACCACCCCTCCCTTCTTTCAGACATCTTTTGAAAACGCTTCCCCCCCCCCTTAGATAGACCTTTACAACACAATATTCTTGTAACTAATCAGTATTTATTGATTTTTTTGGAATATTTTGGATTTTTAAAATTCTTAATTTATGATTTTCAATTTTATACATTTCAATAATTTTACAATCATTTTAACATTTTAAAACTCTACTTCCTCCCCCCTCTTTGTGCATATTTCAAATTATTTCAAATTAACATAATCATTTATTCATCTACTTTAAATATATACTATCATAAAACTGCAGGTTATTACAATAATCCTGCCAATGTTCTTATCTATTTACAGTTTGTTTGTAAATATTCAATAAACCATTTCCATTCTTTTATAAAAAGTTATCTTGATTTCTTATTTTTCTGGTAAGCTTCACTATTTTGTGTATTCTATAAGTTTTTGCATTCATTCTTCTTTCATCAGGACTTCTTTCCATTTTTGGCTAAGTAACACCTTTGCCGCTGTAGTCACATACATGAATAAATTTCTATACAATTTGGGTAGTTCTGTGCCTGTAATTTTTTTGTTGATATTATTCTATAGCTATGAAAGTGTGGGTTACAAATTGATAAATGACTAACATGTAGTTTGAAACTTAAATCAAGGTACAGTCATACCTCGGGTTACAGATGCTTCAGGTTGCATTTTTTTGGGTTACGGACCCACCGAAACCCGGAAGTACCGGAACGAGTTACTTCTGGGTTTGGGCAGTTGCGTATGTGCAGAAGCGCATTTCTGCATGTGCAGAAGAGCCGAGTTGCAACCCGTGCATGCGCAGACGCTGCGCTGCTAGTTGCGAATGCCGCGGATTGCGAACTTGCCTCCCACACAGATCACGTTCTCAACCCGAGCGTCCACTGTAATTTAAACAACAAGGAAAAGGCCAATTAAAATTAACCGTTTTTCTGATTTTTGGTTTTCTGAACAAGTGTTCCAAGAAAATACATTGGTTTGCAGCCAAATAGACTCCAGAAGGCTAATCCAAAATATCTGGTCATGTAGACCATATACATTTTCTCCCACAGAGTTTATCATGTATACAAATGGCAGACTCAAGTTTCTGAGTGTTATGTTTATTAGAGAAAATCAGGGAGGTAGCAGAAGGCTTGGGGGGAACAAAAGGTTTGCAGAAATAATAAGAAAAAATATTTAGAAAAACCAAAGAAAGCTAAAATAAAATAAAAATTCCTTCCAGTAGCACCTTAAAGACCAACTAAGTTAGTTCTTGGTATGAGCTTTCGTGTGCATGCACACTTCTTCAGATACACTTCTTCTGTGTATCTGAAGAAGTGTGCATGCACACGAAAGCTCATACCAAGAACTAACTTAGTTGGTCTTTAAGGTGCTACTGGAAGGAATTTTTTTTATTTTGGCTATGGCAGACCAACACGGCTACCTATCTGTCAAAGAAAGCTAGGGAGCATGCCCTGCCAAATAGCCCTGTGACGACTGAGCATGCTCAGGGATTGCAAAATGCTGAGTGACTGTTGAAAGGAAAAAATGAAGGCCTGGGGGGCAGAAGAATGTGAAAGAGCAACTAGAACCTTTCTCAGAACAATTCCAAACTGTAACATTTTATACAGGTGGTTTTTTAAAAAAAAAAAATCCCTTGTTTAATTCAGTTTTCAACTATTATGAATGTAGACTTTAATAAGCTTGTTTGCATTAGGTCAAAGTTCTTTTTCATTTTAAAGCAGTTTGTTTTTAAGGGATAAATAATATGCTTCTTTTTAATAAAATTTTAAAACGTTATTCACATTCTTAAAATCCTCAAAAATATTATTATTATTATTATTTATTCCGATCCATCCTACCCAGATAGCTTCAGGGGCAAGTTGGGATTTCAAACATTAGAGACATGTGCTATTTCCGAGCGCTGAATATTTGGTTCATTTCCCCCTTTTTCCTTTTCACTCAGCTAACTTGAATAGAAAGCTATGAACTGCTTAAAAGACTTTACAAATCCACACAGCTGGTTATCCCCACCCCCCTTTGTATAATGGGGATGCTAACTTCTTTTGTCACCTCAGCATATACCTGACTGTCTCATATGACAACTGCTTGGAAAAACTAACAGCTGTGCAGCGTATATGCTTAAATTCTTCAGCAGGGAGCCATCAGTGCAGTGAGTTCAGAGCATCATTTCATGATCCTCCATTAGCTCATACAAGCAGCTGTCCCAAATGAAAAGGAGACATGATGATCTGGAACTAGTGACATTAGTTTACAACCTGCAGATACCAGCATGTTGCTGCTTGAGCAAAGCCACGCACATCAAGTCAACAACTCAAATACAATCTCTGTATCTATTCACATAAAACAACAATAACCCCACTGCCTAGCCTCTCACCTAATCAAGACCCAAGACTCTGTGTTTAACATGACAATAATCGTCAATAATAATAATAATAGTAATAATAATAATAATAATAAATAATAATAATAATGGCAGACCCAGATGTCATGCTCCTCAGTCCCCAACCCCCCCCCCCCCGATAAATAAAAGACCACTAAGACTGCTTTATCAGGGAGACTGGTGGCGCTGTGGTCTAAAACCACTGAGCATCTTGGGCTTGACAATCAGAAGGTTGGCAGTTTGAATTCCCGCAATGGAGTGAGGTCCCGTTGCTCTGTCTTAGCTCCTGCCAACCTAGCAGTTTGAAAGCACACTAGTGCAAGTAGATAAATGGGTACCGCTGTGATGGGAAGGTAAATGGTGTTTCCATGCACTCTGGTTTCCGTCACAGTGTTCCGTTGTGCCTGAAGTGGTTAAGTCCTGCTGGCCACATGACCTGGAAAGCTTTCCGTGGACAAACACCGGCTCCCTCGGGCTGAAAGTAAGATGAGTGCCGCACCATAGTCACCTTTGACTGGACTTAACCGTCCAGGGGGTCCTTTACCTTTTACTTTTTTTACCTCATGGGATATAACTCAATACAGCGGTACCTCGGGTTACAGGCACTTCAGGTTATAAACGCTTCAGGTTACAGATTCCGCTAACCCAGAAATAGTACCTCGGATTAAGAACTTTGCTTCAGGATGAAAACAGAAATCGTGTTCTGGCGGTGCGGCAGCAACGGGAGGCCCCATTAGCTAAAGTGGTACCTCAGGTTAAGAACAGTTTCAGGTTAAGAACGGACCTCCAGAACGAATTAAGTTTTTAACCCGAGGTACCACTGTATGTGTATAGGTAAGATAACCAAGAAGGTAGAAATAATAGGTAGCACTGTAGATGGAATGATTTTTAAACTTCATTTTTTCCCAAGATTGTAGAATCATAGAATTGTAGAGTTGAAAAGGACCCCGGAGATCATCTAACCCAACTTCCTGCAGTGCAGGAATATGTGGCTGACCCATACGAGGATCAAACCTGTACCCTTGGCATTTTCAGCTCCATGCTCTAACCAGCTGAGCTATTATCCTATTTATGGCTGATCGCCGAAGAATTGATGCTTTTGAATTATGGTGCTGGAGGAGACTCTTGAGAGTCCCATGGATTGCAAGAAGATAAAACCTATCCATTCTGAAGGAAATCAGCCCTGAGTGCTCACTGGAAGGACAGATCCTGAAGCTGAGGCTGCAATACTTTGGCCACCTCATGAGAAGAGAAAACTCCCTGGAAAAGACCCTGATGTTTAGAAAGATGGAGGGCAGAAGGAGAAGGGGACGACAGAGGGCGAGATGGTTGGATAGCGTTCTCGAAGCTACCAGCATGAGTTTGACCAAACTGTGGGAGGCAGTGGAAGACAGGAGTGCCTGGTCCATGGGGTCACAAAGAGTTGGACACGACTAAACGACTAAACAACAACAACAACAAAGTCAGGGAAAACATTTTGCTGAAGATTCTCTAGCAGTGGATAAATGTTCTTAACAATTTCTTGCTCATCTTATCATCCAGCAGCGACACGCCTTCTTTTCCTCATACATTTTTTTGCTTCTGCTGCTGCTGTTGTGTGACAAGGTCCCAAACCCTCCAAGGAAGTGGAATAAAGACACATGAAACAGTATTTTAGGTTAATGGGCAAAAAAGGCCACAACTTTATTGGTTACAGAATCTGAGTGGTATTAGCTTAGGCACCGGAAACCTCACGACTATAACTGACTCCTACCCATCTGCAGGAAGTCTTCAAAGGGTTAATCACCAGAAGGGGGAGCCCTGCTGATAGGAGAAAAGGAACATAATCTCGGCCGTGGGCAGTTTAAATAGCCCACGCCACACCCCTGGACTGTCCAGATTGGACAGCCTTGGGATGACGTGGCTGAGGACCAACCAATGGCATGGGGCTATCCTGCCCCATGCGCGTGGGAAGGCCTTGCTGCCCGCCCACAACGTGTGGTGTAGTGGTTAAGAGCGGTAGACTCGTAATCTGGGGAACCAGGTTCGCGTCTCCGCTCCTCCACATGCAGCTGTTGGTTGACCTTGGGCCAGTCACACTTCTCTGAAGTCTCTCAGCCCCACTCACCTCACAGAGTGTTTGTTGTGGGGGGAGGAAGGGAAATGAGAATGTTAGCTGCTTTGAGACTCCTTCGGGTAGTGATAAAGTGGGATATCAAATCCAAACTCTTCTCTTCTTCTTCTTCCTGGGGACGGGAAATGGCTCTCTTGCAACTCTGACAACAACCTTGCCACTCCTTTTCATCCTCCACAATGTTTAGCACAGTTCCAGGGAACCGGGTGGAAGAGAGCAGAAACTGCAGAGATCTTTTGGCAAAATGGCTTCTCTTTTTCGGAGGGGAAGAGAGGAGAAAAGATTCAGAAGTCTATTTTCAGAGAAGTTTCAGCTTGGCTCTAATTTGCACTAATCAGCCAGTTCTTTGACAGGAGTCTCTAGCACCATTTCCTATGTGAAGCAAAACCACCCCTCCTGTCATGAAACCCTTTATAAGGGAATAGCTGTTACTGTGTAGTCTCACATCAGGCACGTATGAAATTTCTGTAGCTAACCCTAAATCCTTTGGGACCGGAGGTGGTGATGAGAATCAAGGGGCTTATGGAAGAAATGTAATAGAAATCCTACACTGAAACAAGGCAGAGGAAAATTACATGGAGGGGGTAAGGAAAGCAATATATTTCAACAGCATGGATATGCATTGAACAAGTAGGTAAATGACAGATTACCTCAAATCTGCATTAATGTCATTCCCAGTTCTTCATTCAGTTGTTGAACTGGCTTGAGAAAACAGATATTTCTTGTAACCTCAGAGTAGCATAAATAGAAATTGGATTCTGCATGAGAAATAATGTGGGTAATATTTAAAACATGATTCTCATTAAGAGCATACCCATTTGGCTCAAGAAATGCAGTTTTGATGGGGAAGCTTCCCAATGTGGATTTGATCATCTGTCATTTCTCTGTATTTAAAATATTTTCTACCCACATGTTCCAAAGGCTGTTTCCTTATAAACACACTTGTTTGCAGTGCAGTACCACCACTATTTTTTCAAGGGGAACTGAATTATGGAAATTTAACACCACAAAATATGGCGTGACCAGTAGATGAGATGGCTTTAAACTATAAGTGTTTTCTTTCAGTTTCCACGTTAATATTTTCTATAATATATTCCAGTGAAGAAGAACCATTTTCCTTGTCTACCAATTGAGGAGCTTATTGCTATAAGAAAAAAGCCTATAAGGGTGGAGCTTTGCTACAGCCCATAATATTAAGAGGCTCTAAATGTAACCTCTAAATGAGCAGATTACTACAGTATGCTTGAAGGTCTTTTAATATTGAAAAGTTGTACTCATTATCTCTGAAGCAGAATCTTGATTTCCAGGTATAAATTTGTAAACAATGGAGGACTTTGCAGGCATAAAAGCAACCCAATTTTCTCTTTAAACAGCCAAGCGTTTGTTTCCCTAAGAGAATGAATCCAAACAGAGGGGGAAATGTTTTAATGACTTCTTTGAAACAGCACCGTTATCACTCGGTATGAATAAACTTATAAAACTGAGAACATTGAAAATGTAACCATCTCGCTTCCTAACCAAAGAGCCTGGAAGTAGTAAGAAGCCAGTGCAGCAATGCATGGGGGGTAAATTGGGATCAGTTTTACTTCCACCACTAATTTTGACAAAACCAACTGGTCTTATTGCAGTTCACTTTAATGCACATTTAAAGATGCAAGCAATTTTCTTTCTTTCTTTTGTATATATTTTTTTTATTAAATTTTATGTTTTACAATTTAAAATACTCATTTTACATCCTTAAGATATCAATGACTTCCCTTCTTCTCTTTCCATGGTTCATTTTACATATCATAAATCCCTGCATATTTTACAAAAAACTATACCATTCAGTATTCCATTATTGCATCCATCAAAACTTCATTACGTTGTTGTACTTATCTTAATGCTGCCAGCGTTTTCAGCTGTACACAATTATTTCCCATATATTCAATAAACGCTTTTTCTTTAAATGTATGTTCTTCTTGTTCTCTTATTCTATATGTTAAATCTGTGAGTTGTGCATATTCTGTCAACTTAAGTTGCCATTCTTCTTTAGTTGGGACCATTTTGGGGCTAACAAAACAAGGGCCAGAGTAGTAGAACACATAAACAACCTACCGTATTTTTTGCTCTATAAGATGCACCAGACCATAAGACGCACCTAGTTTTTGAAGGAGGAAAACAAGAAAAAAAATATTCTGAATCCCAGAAGCCAGAACCACAAGAGGGATTGCTGTGTAGCGAAAGCAGCGATCCCTCTTGCTGTTCTGGCTCCTGGGATAGCTGCGCAGCCCGCATTCGCTCCATAAGACGCACACACATTTCCCCTTACTTTTTAGGAGAGAAAAAGTGAGTCTTACAGAGCAAAAAATACGGTATTTTGACACCTGGGAATTTCAGTCTGAATTATCCCCAAGAGAAAGGACTCTGGGTTTTCAGGGAAAGTACTTTTAAAGATTTTTTTCCAATTCATTAGCGATCATTTCCCAATTCTTTTACCCTTTTACAAGTCCACCACATATGAAAGAACATTCCCTCCACGTCTTTGCATCTCCAGCACTTACCTGATTCAGTCTTATACATCTTAGCAAGCATACTCGGAGTTAAATACCATCTGTAAATCATTTCCAAGTAGGTCACCTTCAAAAAATAATGAGAAATTTTCCCATGTTAAGCACTTGGTCAGTTGCTTGTCCGAATTTACCTTGTGTTTGCAATAGGTACTGAAAATCACTGGAAAAGAGAGTCACTTCCTTCTTTGTTTCTTATCATTGGACTGGGTAACAAGGGACAAACAAAGGTCCGTATAGATAAAGCGATGGTTTTCCCAGTAGTGATGTATGGAAGTGAGAGCTGGACCATAAAGAAGGCTGATCGCAAAAGAACTCATGCGTTTGAATTATGGTGCTGGAGGAGACTCTTGAGAGTCCCATGGGCGGCAAGAAGATCAAACGCATCCATTCTGAAGGAAATCAGCCCTCAGTGTTCACTGGAAGGACAGATCGTGAAGCTGAGGCTCCAATACTTTGGCCACCTCATGAGAAGAGAAGACTCCCTGGAAAAGACCCTGATGTTGGGAAAAATTGAGGGCACAAGGAGAAGGGGACGACAGAGGACGAGATGGTTGGACAGTGTTCTCGAAGCTACCAGCATGAGTTTGACAAAACTGTGGGAGGCCGTGGAAGACAGGAGTGCCTGGCGTGCTCTGGTCCATGGGGTCACGAAGAGTCGGACACGACTAAATGACTAAACAACAACAACAAGCGACATTTCAGCTTTAAACGCTTTTTGGGGGGTAAGGGGTAGAATTTTGCATATCGGTACTATTTTTTGTACAACCTGTTTATAATATATACAATATATAGCCTTGTAAATGTAGAAGTGAGGAAATGGACAAACCAGAACTGTTTTTCATTCAAGAGTTTCTAAATGCAACTGCTGCTTGTCACATTCAAGCCAATTTTACATAAATTACATTTCTTAAGTTGGTGTGCTATAAATATTGGATAAAACTGCTTTCCTGCTTGTTGGTTTACAGTTCTAAAGATATCTCACTTATCAACAAAGTATATAAAAAACACTTTAAAAAGACTCAGGCACATCACACATGGAAAACCTCTCATTTTCTTCTGAATATTTTTGACAGCAAAGCCTTCTTACATTGCTTTTGAAAAAGAAATGTTTGCCAATTGTATTTGCATTTTCTTAAAAGCTATAAAATGATATGTTTGGTATTTCTCTTAATTTGAAAAGTGATAAATAAAAAGTCTGAATCTTAACATTTAAATAGGTGCTTTCTTCTCAGATGAAGAACATGAAATTCATGCACATCTACATTACGATTTGGTACAGGAGAACTATGTTAAAATAAACAGGCATAGGTTCGATATGGGAAGATATAATCTTTACTTACTGTGGGTTGGATCCCTTGAGTAATCTTATACACAAGAAGATGGTGTAAAGCAAGCTGGTGTGAGTTAAGAAGGCCTCGCGGATCCAAATTCCATTCTGTATTGGGGAAGTAGTTGGATGAGCCAGCCTAAGTTACACCACCCTTTTGCCAGCTTAATTTGTGCTGGGCTGCCAGGTCATGTGGCAAAGCTGAACAGGTTTAGGAACCAACTGAAGACCCTAATCTCAACCGCAGCAATGCCCTCAGAACGCTGCTTTTTCAGGACTTAAGATCCACTGTGCTCAGCTCGGCCATCTGGGTCGTGGGATGTGTCTTTTCCTCAGCATATCTCCAGCTAAATCAAGCATGAAGGAGTTAAACCAGCATAGCCCGGTTGTGCGGAGAACCTCCCACCTCAGCCAGAGATCTGATGAATCCTTACCCATTCATCCCAGCAGATCTTGTTATAGGATTGTTCCCAATGGTAGGAATCCTGTACCTACTAACCTGGACATAAATCTGTTGAACTCACTGCAATCGTAAACAGGTCTACTCAAAAAGTAAGTTGCATTAGTTCTCATTTAAACCTGTTGAATGTCATTCATGACTAGCCTGTCCCATTGATTTCTGTGGTATCTCAATTTAGCTAAACGTCTGGATCCAATTCTCTGTCTATAGCAGGATTTCCCAAACTTTGGTCTCCAGCTGTTTTTGGACTACAACTCCCATCATCTCTAGCTAACAGGACCAGTGGTCAGGGATGATGGGAAATGTAGTCCAAAAACAGCAGGAGGCCAAAGTTTGGGAAATCCTGGTCTATAGTAAGCCCAATGCTGACTCCAATGAGGTAACACCATACATGTTCTCTCACTGTGTGTGGTGCACGCAACAGTTTCTTTGGTTTGTGGTGGCCGAAAAATTGTTTGCACTGGTCAAAAAAAGTTGGCAACTTCTGGATTACAAATATGGTTTGTGGGTTGCATTTGTCCTGGTGAGGCGATGTTGTGAGAGTGTGGGTTGTATTGACTGACACATTCCTTTATTCTGCAAATAAATGTAACATTGTTAACTGCCTAGATGACATTGTTAATTGGACAGCATAGACATGATATAAATAAATGCATAAACATATCTTTTTGCTTTTATTCAGTTGCTAGCTAAAGAGACTTGACTTATTTTCCCCCACTTGACTTACTTTCCCATCACACCATCTGGAATCCTTGTGCAAAGGCTAGAGTGGCAGAGGGAACAAAATAGAGTGCAAGGAGTGAAAAGAGGAAGCTCTACGCCTCGTGCAGGGAGTTTTAACATTTCTGGCTGTCAATCATCAAATGACAACATTAACATCTTCCTAACAACAAGGGAAGCCCAATCACTACAGTGGCCAATGATCAATTAGCCTGCCCCACAACTTTGGAGTGTCCTGTCGGCCCCCACCGCAACCCGTGCTCTCCATGAAGGAGAACACGCTTTGTTGTTTAACTCTTTGACGTATGCTGGGAGAGCATTCCACAGAGTGGGTGCTACTACCCAAAAGGCCTTCTGTCTGGTTCCCTGTAGTTTCATTTCTTGTGATGAGGGAACCACCAGAAAGCCCTCAGATCTGGACCTCAGTGTCCGGGCTGAATGATGAGGATGGAGATGCTCCTTCATGTGTGATTTAAAACAACAACAAGGTCTCCATGGCACATAATTTTGATTTTATTGTTCTGTCTTTTGCATGGCCCTCTACTTAAGGTCGTCAGCTTTCTTTCTGCTCCAGTGCTTTTAACACTGGCATGACAAGCATATATTCTGAAACATGATATTCCTGGCGAGAAGAGGCCATGATGCGAAAAACCCCTTGACTTCTGGCTCTCAAGCTGCTGTTAAAAGCACAGGTGCCCTGCCAAAAAGGAAGTTGGCTGCCTTACGTATGAGTAGAACTTTCATTACCATGACTTCATGCACTATTTGGCAACGTATTGCATTGAAAATGAAAAGCAACATGCTCCATTGCAGACTCAACAGTTCCGCCAAATGGCCTGTTCCGTTGCTCTCTTGTCAGCGGAACATCTGACTGTTATTCAATCAATACGTTTTAGAAGTTGCTATGTCCTTCCTTTCACAAAGCATCCGGTTAAGGTTGAGAAGGTGAAATATTCGTGAAAGTTCTCTTCGATGCAAGGAACAAAATAATACAAGGGTGATTGTGCTCCAAAAGAGAGCATAAAAGCACAGCTCCAGGTGGTTGAAATAAAATTCAAGAAGAAAACTGTGAAAGCCACGGCCAAATTGCAGTGAAAACAACTGCGGTCAACAGCTGAGCTAATTAGTACAATATTCTGTGGCCAATTAGGCTCCAAAAACTCCTCACCCAACTTGTGAGTGGTGAAAATGCTGCTGGATATTATCTGGGGGAGAGTAGCAGAATTCACCCCAACCGTTTTGGGGCAGGTCGTTCTACAAAAAGGAAACATTCAGGAAATTATCCTCAGCGAAATTTTGGCTTAGTCAATGCTGAATGTTAGAGTTAGTTCATACTGCGGGATGAAAGGAATGATGTGGTGAGGGAGGCAGATTGAAAGGAGCAGGGGGCACGTTTCTTCCTTCCATCAACAATATGAAAATGATACTAAACATTGAAAATGGATCCACAGATGCAGCTTGAAGTCTCTGTCTTATTTATGGGTGGTAGAAGGCATATGTTCTCTGAGGCGGTGGGAGTGAGGGAACTGCAGAAATTCACCAACAATTCAAAGTTTCACCTGTTATCAGTATGTGATTTCCTTCCATGCAGAAAATCAGATGCCAAAGAGAATAGTTTCAGCCTAGCCTTCCCCTCATAACAACAGTTTTCTATTTTTTATAAGTATGGAGGCAGATTTGTGACCTCACTAAGAATTAGACATTTCTCTCATCCTCAGAGCAATAATTAAATTAGCATACTTTACAGAAGTGTTATGATGATCACCTAAATAAAGTACAGGTAACTCACCTCTCATGTGGGGGTTACTTGCCCGGTTATTGTGAGTGTCTGCAAAATCACAAAAAACCAGAACAACCACTAGAAAACCTTTAAAAAAATAACTGGACTTACCAGTGAGGGATGAAAGCAGCTTAGTCTGAGGAGATTTCACCCCTCCCATACCCAAGAATCTCCTGACCATCTCCTGATGGTCTCTGCTGACTCTCCACAGAGAAGAGGAGACGTGTCCTGCCTATTTACTTATTCTGCCCAGCAACATATCTGTGTGTGTGAGAGAGAGTCAGTCAGTCAGTGTATCGGAGAGAGTGAGAGTGTTAGAGAACCTAGAGATTAGATTGCTGCTAAGAGCAGCTGCAGACTCTCAGTGTAGCATTGCTTTATGCTCAGAATACTTAGCTCTGTATATAGTTTTGTACCATAGTTGTAGTTATAGAATAAAAGGAAGATATTTTACAGAGCTGCTCTCCGAGTGGTTTATACTCTGCAAGACTCTGCAAAACTCTGCTGCGCAACGACTGTATTATTGAGACAGTGAATCCGGTGCTCTCAGCTCTAAGCTGTGAGTCCACAGCACTGTGACCTGTTCCTGTAAGAAAGGAGGTCTCTGGCGGTGCTACCCAGCTCGCCTAGCCCAGTCGGGGTTGAGGTGCAAGAGTCCAGTTGGTGCACTGGCTCTAGGGCGATGCTGACATCGGTTATGGGCCCAGTCGTTGTTCCAGTCGTCTGACCTGGCGTTGTTCCAGTCATCCAAGGCGTCCCAGTCGTCCCAGTTGCCAGAGGCTTCTGTTGCTGATTGCTGGACGGTGGAACGGACGCTGCATGCTGGACTGATTTGTGGTGCCCAGAAGCAGAGCTGTTTTGGAGCAGAGTATTCAAGCTGCCGCTGTTGCTGTTGCTGCTGCTTGATTTATGGAGGTATGTTGCTGACTGCCAAAGGAAGAAGATAGCATCCCTGTTTGCCTGTTAATTGCGCTCTGAGTGGGAGAGAGAGTGGCTGAAGGAGTCAAGGCTTTATCTGTGTTGCACGAGGGAAGTGTCTTGCTCTAAGTAATAGCAGACATGGCCTGTGCACATTCTGGCCAGATGGCTCTGTCCTTTCCTCTCCTGACGCCTGAAAACTATGCAGTTTGGCAAGTAAAGATGAAAGCGCTTTTACAGAGGGAAAAGCTATTTCACACGATAGAAGATGACCCTCCCGATGAGGATGCAGATAATTGTCCTGAGTGGCATGCTGCAGATATGAAAGCCCGAGGGACAATTGTTTTGAGTGTTTCAGACCACTTGCTGGTGAACTTAGAGGGTCAAGAGACTGCACAAGCTGTTTGGCATAAGTTGAGAGATATGCATCTGAGGCAGAATGCTGGTTCCAGTGTGATTTTCTTTAAGAAGCTGTGCAGGCTGCAGTTGGAGAAAGGTGGTGATTTGCCTAGCCATCTATCTCAATTAAAGCGTCTCAGACAGGACCTTGTTCAGCGAGACCTGGCTATTTCAGAGGCTGTGTTTGCAATGCTAATGATCAATAGCCTAGATGAGTCTTATGATGGAGTAGCTGCCCAGATTTCCACAATGCCTTCTGACCGGCTAACAGAAGATTATGTGTCTAGTGTGCTTCTGAATGAGTGGGATCGCAGACAGGCTGTTGGAGAGAGCCGGGAGAGCTGTGCTGTTAAAAATGTGCTTGAAAATGTGCCTGAGTCTTCAGCAGGGGAAAGTGAAAGTGAAACTGCTGCTGTTAAAGCTTTGAAATTGAAGCGGTGCTTTTCGTGTGGAGCACAAGGCCATTTGAGTTTCCAGTGCAAGAAGTCTTCAAAGAAGAAGGGAAACTTCAGAAGCAGAGGGGGAGGAGGAAGAAATCCCCAAGCACCTGCTGCTTCAAAGGCCTTGATCTCTCGCTGTTCCAGTCAACGTGGGCGGAGTTTCTTCGTGGTCGACTCTGGCTGTTCAAACCACGTGGCCAAAGATAAGAATCTCTTTGTTCAGCTTGAGAAGCAAGAGAAAGCAATTCATCAAGCAGATGGGACAGTTCTCACGAGTGTGGCTCAGGGAACTGTGTTCTTAAAGAGCCTGAATGCAACTATTAAGAATGTCCTGTATGCACCTGATATTCAGGACAATTTGTTGAGTGTTTCCCAGCTTGATCGTCAAGGGTTTAAGGTGGTGTTTGCTAAATCTCGCTGTGAAATTCTTAGAGATGGCAAGCTCATTTTGTATGCAAAATGTGTAAATGGATTGTACCAATTGCCTTTTGTTTCAGGTACAGGCCCTGCAGAAGCAACTGAGAAAGAGTGTTGCAATTTATCTGTGGATAAGAATGAGAAGTTGCATGACCAATGTATTCATTATTACCACCGTATTTATGCTCATCTGAATTTCCAGGCTGTGGCAAAAATGCCTGATATGGTTCAGGGTATGAAGTTGAAAGAATGTCCCTACCACATGAAATGTGTTTCTTGTGCTGAGAGTAAGGCAAGGCAAGCTCCCAAAGGTAGAGTCTGGGAGAGAGGCCAAGAAACCATATGAAGTCATTCATGCAGACTTAGTGGGGCCTCTAGCGCTCTCTAGAGGCAATTCAAGGTTTTTCATGGTTCTGATAGACTCCTATTCGAAATATGTTTGGGTCTATGTGCTGCAGAAAAAGTCTGAAGCCTTTACCAAGTTTCGCCAGTTTTGTAAATGGCTCAGAAATGTACATAATGAGAATGCACATTGTCTTTTCACAGATAAGGGTGGAGAGTTTTGTTCAGAAGAGTTTGAGAGTTTTCTTTCTGAACAGGGCATTGAGCATAGGACCGCCACGCCCAGATCACCCTGGCAGAATGGTTTATGTGAGAGAGTAAACCAAACTCTGCAGCAAGGAATCAGAACACTGTTACATGATTCGGGGCTGCCCAATCCCTTTTGGGCTGAAGCTCTTTCGTTTTTCTGTCATGTGTATAACAGGAGGTACCAGTCTAGTGTAAATTGCACCCCATATGAGATGCTTCATGGAAGAAAGCCATGTGTAAAGCATTTTAAAATTTTTGGTTCGGAGGTTTGGGTGCACACCTCGCAGGGTGACAAACTGAGCAAGTGTGGAGAACATGGTATTTTCCTAGGATATGAGAAAGGGTCTTATCGTGTTCTGATCACAGACACGAAAACCATAAGGCTGACCAGGAGTATTGATGACAATCCACAATGGGACAGAGTTGGCGTTTTTCAGTATCATCCCATTTGTGATGATGGTGCAAAAGGGGCAAAGAAAATTAAGAGGGAGGCAAGTGTTGTTGGTGGTGATAATCCTGATGCCAATGTAATTCCAGATGATGGCACAGATTATCAGAGCCCAAAAGCCTCAGGTGAGACTGACGCTGACTCAGACTTAGCAGCTTCATATACTTTAGCTCCCCATTCTCCCAGAGAGGAGGAAGCACCAGAACAAGAGGATCAGAGAATTTTGTGCAGGTCCGAAAGAACAACCAAGGGTGTACCACCGAAAAGGTTTTCTGAAGAGTTTGCAAAGACTGCAGTCACGAGCAACTCTGGTGGGGTTTTTAAACCTAGCATGAAGTGTGCTGAGAGTAGTAGCACAAAATGCTTTATTTATTTCCTTACCTGATATTTGAAGGAAAGCGTGTATTTGAGTTCTGAAAAAAATGGTTTGTTCAAATCTGCCTAATTAGAAATGTCAATTTGTATCTGAAAGGAAGAAATGTATGTGAAGATTTTTCCAGAAGCTGCTTATTCAATGATATTGTAAAAGTGTGTTATATGCTGGGAAGAGAGATACCTGCAAATATGTTAACTAAGGTTGTAAGCAGAGAACAACTTTTGGAGTGTGTGTGTAAATTGCAGTTATGTTAAAGATTCTTGAAATGGTCGGATGAAATGGGGGAGGATGAGGAGATTTCACCCCTCCCATACCCAAGAATCTCCTGACCATCTCCTGATGGTCTCTGCTGACTCTCCACAGAGAAGAGGAGGCGTGTCCTGCCTATTTACTTATTCTGCCCAGCAACATATCTGTGTGTGTGAGAGAGAGAGTCAGTCAGTCAGTGTATCGGAGAGAGTGAGAGTGTTAGAGAACCTAGAGATTAGATTGCTGCTAAGAGCAGCTGCAGACTCTCAGTGTAGCATTGCTTTATGCTCAGAATACTTAGCTCTGTATATAGTTTTGTACCATAGTTGTAGTTATAGAATAAAAGGAAGATATTTTACAGAGCTGCTCTCCGAGTGGTTTATACTCTGCAAGACTCTGCAAAACTCTGCTGCGCAACGACTGTATTATTGAGACAGTGAATCCGGTGCTCTCAGCTCTAAGCTGTGAGTCCACAGCACTGTGACCTGTTCCTGTGAGAAAGGAGGTCTCTGGCGGTGCTACCCAGCTCGCCTAGCCCAGTCGGGGTTGAGGTGCAAGAGTCCAGTTGGTGCACTGGCTCTAGGGCGATGCTGACATAGTCTTCCTCCTCGTCTCCATCAGGAGATGAAATTAAATTATTATTTGGCAATACACAGAAGTATAAGAATAAGATGTGAGTTACCTGTAAGTGAAATGGGCATAATAAGCAGGTTTTTGTCTAAAAAAAATGTTTAGGGGTGCTCTCATTTTGACTCAAGAAAATCACCATTTTATAGTTCAAAGCAGGAGAAATAAAAACTAAGGAAACACCTTGACAAGAAATGAGGCAGCCATCGGGGGTAGCAATGGAAGTGACGATTCACTGTGCTAAAGAAGAAACTAAAAAAAATATTTTTTAACATTTCTTCTTCTGTTAGATTTACATGTTTAGGGGTACGCATACCCCTGTGTAACCCCAGAAAAAAGCACTGATGATAAGTATTATCCTTCATTCTGTTTTCCGAAATGGCATGTTTAGATGCAAAGTGAAGAGGGTGCTCATTCTTTGAAAGTTGTGTAGAAAAAAATAATAATCTTAAGTATGTGCAGCTTTTCTTCAAAGTTCTTGGTGACAAATGATGCCTCTTGAAATTTTCACTTCTCCACAACTAAAAGGTGCAGGGACTCTGTTGCCCTTTGCAGGTGGTTACCTTGCACGCTAAGGCTGTCTTAACTCCTAGTCACTGGCATTTGTCCCATTCTTCGTAGAATCAGATAATTCAGATGAGTTCCACCAGCATATCTGCTTCAAGCCAGTTCCATGTGTACATTGCGTGCAGTTGTGGAATTTTCCTTTTGCTGTTTAATTAAATATGGTAAACATTTGTTTCACTTGATGCTAACCA
This sequence comes from Podarcis bocagei, assembly GCF_964188305.1. Taxonomy (NCBI): domain Eukaryota; kingdom Metazoa; phylum Chordata; class Lepidosauria; order Squamata; family Lacertidae; genus Podarcis; species Podarcis bocagei. The sequence goes on from NC_138133.1 coordinate 18,901,755, forward strand.
GTGTTTGCAACTTTCAGAGGGTCGAAACAGCTCTTTTTGTTCCCTTTCTTTCAAACCACCCTTTAGAAAACTCAACAGATTGAAGCGCTCTCCCATCAACGTACTCATTAGGACTGGGCAATATAAAGTGGTACCTCAGGTTAAGTACTTAATTCGTTTCGGAGGTCTGATCTTAACCTGAAACTGTTCTTAACCTGAGGTACCACTTTAGCTAATGGGGCCTCCTGTTGCCGCCGTGCCGCTGGAGCACGATTTCTGTTCTAATCCTGAAGCAAAGTTCTTAACCTGAAGCACTATTTCTGGGTTAGCAGAGTCTGTAACCTGAAGTGTTTGTAACCTGAAGCGTATGTAACCCGAGGTACCACTGTATTGATATATTGTCCCAAACTGGTTTGAAGTCCATATGGTGATATCGGTTTCGTAACTTTTGAGCCAGCAATATTCTGTAAATCAGGGATGTCCAACTTACAAGAGACTGTGATCTACTCCCACTTATAAAAAACTGCCAGTGATCTATCCATTGGATTGACAAAAGTTGTTGAGCCTTTTTTTAGGGACCCAAAGTTGTTGAACTTTCTTGGGGGGGGGGGATTTCATGATCGACCGTGATCTACCATGGACCCACCACGATCTACCAGTAGACTCCGATCCACCTGTTGGACATCCCTGTTGTAAATCGTGTTTGTGTGTGTGCCAGCAAATGCCTCTACATAGCTCCATCCTTATTTCAGACACTCTGATACATTGGTATATCATGATGTTTAGCTAGTGATGCATCACGATGCTGAAAACCAGATATCGCCCAGCCCTTGTACTGATTTGATCATCAGTATCTTAATGACAGCAGTGTGACTGGATCAGATTCTCCCAGGCTATTCATTCTTGTATCCTCTCACTTGTTCTACAGTTGCCAAATATTTTACTGTTTATATTTTACTGTGTCATCAAGAGCAGCTGGACACAGAAAAATCCAGCTCATGAAGCTTTCCCAACTGGCTCTCTTGTTGCCAGAAAAATCTTCATCTGCTAAGGACCAAACTAAATGTTGTATTAATATCATATTTGTTGTGCAGTGTTTTTCTAATTAAAAAATGCAGATAACACTAAGTTGGCGAATGGGCTATTAATTATTATCCCTGTACTGTTCACCTTCAAGCCTGAGGTCAGTCAAAGAGGGCCTAATCCTCTTTTCACTTTTGTAAAAGATGCTAGAAAAGGGACATGGGACAGCCCCCCCTTTTTTTAGTGCTCCTCAACTCTGGAACTTCATTCCTAGAGAAATATGGTTTGTCCTTGCAGTCCTTAGAAATGAGCAAAGATTTGTTTATTTTTTAATTCCTCCCAGGTCTTCATTAAATAACTTTTACCATTTTTGTTCTCTGATCTCTTAGCCTGTTCTTTGTTCTGTAAAATTCTGGGGGTTTGGTTTTTGGTATTTCACACATATGTGTGTGTGTTTGTGTGTGTGTGTGTGTGTGTGTGTGTGTAAGCTGCCATGGGCTCCAAATTGAAAGAAAGGCAAGGAATAAGTATAACTAATGAATAACTAAATATCTCTGAAGCACCCTGGGATCTCTTGATGAAGGGTGGCATATGAATTTAATAAATAAAATAAAACACAATATTAAAATTGCAGAAACAAACTGGGGCAGTAAAAAAGAAAGAAAGAAAGCTGATTCCCTCAAAAACCCAGACTTGCTCCTGTGCCTTTTGCAGCTGCTTAATCTACAGACAGATCCTGAAGCTGAGACGCCAATACTTTGGCCACCTCATGAGAAGAGAAGACTCCCTGGAAAAGACCCTGATGTTGGGAAAGATGGAGGGCACAAGGAGAAGGGGATGACAGAGGATGAGATAGTTGGACAGTGTTCTCGAAGCTACCAGCATGAGTTTGACCAAACTGCAGGAGGCAGTGGAAGACAGGAGTGCCTGGCGTGCTTTGGTCCATGGGGTCACGTAGAGTCGGACACGACTAAATGACTAAACAACAACATCAACAAATATACAGAAAACATCATGTGAAAGTTTTCTCAGCACAGCTGTGGGCTTTACCCTTTCCTAATGTCTGCCATTCAAACTGCTCTGAAAAACACAGCAGCGGGGGAGCCAGTAAAAAGTTGGCAACCTTACCTTGGCCATCTCTCCTCTGAGATAAGGAGCAGAAATCTTAGTAGTTTATTGCATGGCCTAAATTGTGCCTAAAGTGATTTGTTTAACTGGGATTATATTTGATTGTTTTGATGTTCTCCTTGAAATAAAGGACACCTGAAGTTATTCAACTCTAATAACCTGTGCAGCAGAAATAAAAGGGACAATAAAGCCTTGAATTTGTTCCATGCATGGTCAGATACATATGCTGTTCCACTTTTGAATAAGTGTCTTCTAATAGACCCTACTATGCTTACGGGCATATTCTTATTAGTGAGGTTTTCATGGGTGCCTTTCTTGCCTAATCTTTGAGCCAGCAATGTCTAGCAAGTGTTAGATAAGCTATACTTGTAGGACTATCATTCCACTCTTCCCGCCAATATCTTTAAAGAAACTCCTTTCCTGTTTTAAATCAGAGCAGGACAGCCAGTGGTGGAATGCCCTGGTACTGACACCACAGAATAGTGATAGATGCGGGTGAAGGTGTGGTCTAAACCACCGAGCCGCTTGGTCTTGCAAGGTCGGCGGTTTGAATCTCCATTATGGGGTGAGCTCCCATTGCTATGTCTGAGTTCCTGCCAACCTAACAGTTTGAAAGCACGCCAGTGCAAGTAGATAAATAGGTACTGCTGCAACGGGAAGGTAAACGGTGTTTCTGTGCACTCTGGCTTCCGTCACAGTGTCTGCTGCACCCCAAGCAGTTTAGTCATGCAGGCCACATGACCCGGAAAGCTGTCTGTGGACAAACGCCGGCTCCCTCGGCCTGAAAGCAAGATGAGCGCCGCAACCCCATAGTCAAATTCAACTGGACTTAACCATGCAGGGATCCTTTACATTTACCATTTACCTAGTGATCTTTACAGCCCTACTCTATCTGTGTTTATTCAAAAGTCAGAACTGTTCAAACCAACAAGATATGCTAGTGCATTTCAAGTGTAAAGCTGTATCAAAACTCTTCTTGATACACGTGGCCTGGGATGAATTTTCAGTTACACCTGAAAAGTGTAGTGTGCATGGGGGAGGCAAGATCAATGGATAAAGGAAGGGATGCAGCAGAAATTAGTTCAAGCCACTGCCTAGATTTCCCCACTATGGAAGTAATGGGACTGTGGCTTCTCTTCTAAACTCAGCAAGGATATGGTAACTTTTCTCTAATGACAGCCATTTTGTGGTCAATGTGATGGTGATTTTTAAGGCATTGTGTACTGTTTTTCTTGTAAGTTCAGAGTGTGTCGATGACAGATTTAAGTTGTATTTTTGTGGTTGGAAACTTTATATCTCAAATTATATATTTGATCTCCTCCCTCCAATTGCTGTAGTCTATTTTGAGCTGCAGATTGTGGGACAATATGTTGCCTCTATTTGTGGGTGCCTATTATTATGGGTCATGTGTGCTCTGTTTTTAGAATAATTTCCATAACTATATAAAGAAAGATTTATGTCAGTAATTAAAAAATTACAAAACGTGACTTTGAATTCTGCCTGAGTTGGGTAGAAACATATTTTTGTGAGTCTGACTTAATTTATAGTGAACTTCATTTAATTTTAAACAGGTTTGGTTGTAGCTCTGCTGGAAAACCCATATGTATTTTTTAATCCACATATTTAGCAATTGTGGCACTTGTGAGTGTGTTAGATCCTAATTTCTTACATTACCGTTGAGCATGTGAGATGTTTTCGTGCTGTGCAAGTGGAAAGAAGAGAAATATTAATTGGTCCCAGACTGGAAAATGGTTTTGGTTTCTTTGAAGAATAAATGTGTTGTGGGGAAAATCCTCATCTGGTTTTTTAAAATTATTATTATTGTTCTACTTATGGGCTTGGAAATAATAATAATAGAAAATACACATTCAATAATGTATCACACACTGATGAAGGTTCTGCTTATGTGGTGCGTTCTCCATTTATGTTGCAGTAGTTCAGATTGTACTTGATTCTGGAATAATAGCAGCTAAAAGACATCCAGCAGTATTTACAATCTGGGTAGTCTTATTAAGGGGTTGGGCATTGGCTAAGAATATGGTTTGGGTGTTCTGGTGAAGGTGAGCAGGGGTACACCTGGTCCCTTAGATGAGAGAGGCTGCAAACCCCATATAAGAACTTGGTGAAGGCGAAACACATGCAACACTTATTTATTTAAAAAGCACTTTCAAAATGTCCCCCGAAGACTATTCAGGGAGAGTGGTTTACCAGGAAACAGGTAGGGGAAAAAGGTTGAGCTGTGTCAAAATGTCTCAGAAGACATATTTGAGTAAATGTTGTTTTACAAACCCTCTACAGAAATGGCACTTTGCACAATCTTCTTTGATTATTATTATTATTATTATTATTATTATTATTATTATTATTATTCAGTGGCCATCATTCTTTCCATCCCCATATGCCTTGGAATGGTGTAACGTCCAGGTCACTATGGAAATCCAGTTGTGAAAGCCAGGGCTTTGAAACATTTTTGAGGTGTGACGCTCTGAGGAAGACATTGGAAACAGAACCTTACCCAGAAACCTGTCTGTTAGCAGCTTATCACATTCTTTAATATAGGCACCTCCCCATCAAATTCTTCAATATAGGCACCATTTTTGGCACCCAAAGAGAGCATGGTGTAGCAGGTCAGAACGTAAAATGGGATTCCCCTGTAATACCATTGCAATAGTCCTAAATTATAGGTAAAGCTATGAAATATTTTGTGTGTGTTGTCTAAACCACTGGGCCTCTTGGGCTTGCCGATCGGAAGGTCGGCGGTTTGAATCCCTGCGACCGAGTGAGCTCCCGTTGCTCTGTCTCAGCTCCTGCCAACCTAGCAATTCAAAAGCATGCCAGTGCAAGTAGATAAATGGGTACCACTGTGGAGGGAGGGTAAACAGCATTTCCGTGTGCTCTGGCTTCCATCACTGTGTTTCATTGCACCAGAAACAGTTTAGTCATGCTGGCCACACGACCCGGAAAGTTGTCTGTGGACAAACGCCGGCTCCCCTGGCCTGAAAGCAAAATGAGCACTGCAACCCATAGCTGCCTTTGACTGGTGCTGTGGGTTAAACCGCAGAGCCTAGGGCTTGCCGATCAGAAGGTTGGCGGTTCAAATCCCCAGGACCGAGTGAGCTCCCATTGCTCTGTCCCAGCTCCTGCCAACCTAGCAGTTCGAAAGCACGTCAAAGTGCAAGTAGATAAATAGGTACCGCTCTGGCGGGAAGGTAAATGGTGTTTCCGTGCACTGCTCTGGTTCACCAAAAGTGGCTTAGTCATGCTAGCCACATGACCCGGAAGCTGTACGCTGGCTCCCTCGGCCAATAAAGCGAGATGAGCGCCGCAACCCCAGAGTCAGTCACGACTGGACCTAATGGTCAGGGGCCCCTTTACCTTTGCCTTTAACCATCCAGGGGTCCTTTATCCCTTTTCATCTTTACCTTGTAAGCCTTGCTGAAATGTGCACTTTGCAGTTGGTAACTCCTCATCATCACTATATCGTTGCCACAGTCATGTATCTTTCAGCACTTTTTGTGGTTGCTGTAAAGTAATGTGCCCTTGTATGCAATTTTGTACTGCTCGACATCATTTAGTAGGTACATAGACCAGTGGTTTCAAATTGTGCTCTTCAGCTGGATCCCAGAAGCTTGCTAGGGATTTGTCATTAAAACAGGTAATGCCAATAAAGGGAGACAGGTTTTCCGGAGGGGGCGGGCAGAGGACAGCTTGGCTGTCACTGCTGATCTTGGGACATGCAGCCACAGCGGAAGCTAGGAGTGCTTTTTATTGCATATTCTAAGGTTACAATGGCTTAGCCCAGGAGGTCTCGGTGATACCCTACAAGAACTGAGTAAACATCCTGGAACATGCTGTAGTATTCTCAGCAGTGCTCAGGACTCAGTTAGTTTTCACCCGTAACTCTCTTTTTGGTGGCTGATTTTCTTTGCTACTCCCCTTCCCAACTCCACTGGAAAATTGGTTTCTGAGAGAAGAGACAAGGAGAGATAAACGATGGTTGGAGAAAGGGAACCGGGAGCTGTGTGTCTAGTTTCTATTGCCACAGGCCGTTGGAGATTTCAGAAGTCTCAGCAGATACTCTCAGTTTTAATGTATAGCCAGGATTTCTGTCATTGATGGGAGGACACTTCCCAGTGCTTTCCAAACTCAGATCTCCAGCTGTTTTTGAACTACAATTCCCATCATCCCTGACCACTGGTCCTGCTTGCTAGGGTTTATGGGAGTTGTAGTCCAAAAACAGCTGGAGACCCAAGTTTGGAAAGCACTGACTTAGCCTTCCAGATGTTGGTGGACTCCAACTCGCATCTGCCCTAGCCAGTATGGCCATAGGTCAGTAATTATGGAAGTTGTAGTCCAGCAACCTATCGAGGCCAACAGATTCTCCATCATGTAGACTCCATGGTGCAGGTCCCCTGATATTCTAAGTTGTTAACATGGAAATATATTAAGTAAACTGCCCAATGGAGGAAATACCTACTCTGAAGTGTACAATTTTAGCAAGTGTAGCAGAATTGTCAACTGTTTAGGAACACTTGCAGCACATTCTCTTGTACCCTGGTGTTCCATAACAGGTGTTCACTTTAATTCTTCCTAATTTTAATGGTATCATTTTTCTGCCTCTTCTGAAAATTACCTTCTCCTTTCTGTAATTTGGGCCACTCGAGATCTCCCATGCTGTTCCAGTGGTGGTTGGAGTGATTGTTTTCTTTGAAGTGGGACCATTAGAGTGTCAGCTGGATGACGTTAATCATACTCCCAATTTAGGAGCATGGCTGCTTGTGTCTTAAAAAAAAAAGACCTGCTTGATAGTTGATGACAGAAGAGGCTGCCTTTTAGCATAGCTGATGTAGGCAACTAAGCAGGCCTTTGCAACTGCTTTAATTCCGATTAATCATCAACTTCTGGTACCCTTCAACAATGTCACCTGTATCCACAAGCCATGGTAACAGCAACACACACACAAACAAACAAACAATTTGGGTCCTGGAGTTCCACAACATATCAGTGATTTTACTGCATCTGTTTGTTGATTTATAGCAACAGGGAATAGAAATGGACTGGCCTGTGTTGTACTATTGCTCCCCGTACAAAAAAAAAAAAATTCCCACCATAAATTGATGTGCCAAGCCTGTTCTTTTCTTTCTTTCTTTCTTTCTTTCTTTCTTTCTTTCTTTCTTTCTTTCTTTCTTTCTTTCTTTCTCTATCACACACACACACACACACAGAGAGAGAGAGAGAGAGAGAGAGAGAGAGAGAGAGAGAGAGCGCGCAATTGCAACTGGAGCCAGGAAGAAAGAGATGAGATGCTTGAAACTGTTTGAACTAGGGCCAGATTATATTAATAACAAAAAGGTAAAAAATATAAAAGTAAAGGACTCCTGGACAGTTAAGTCCAGTCAAAGGTGACCATGGGGTTGTGGCACTCATCTCACTTTCAGGCCAAGGGAACCGGCATTTGTCCACAGACAGCTTTCTGGGTCATGTGGCCAGCATGACTAAACTACTTCTGGCACAACGGAACACCATGATGGAAGCCAGAGCACATAGAAATGCCATTTACCTTCCTACCTGACCTATTTATCTAATTGCAGGGATTCGAACCGCTGACCTTCCAATCAGCAAACCCAAGAGGCTCAGTGGTTTAGACCACAGCGCCACCCACACCCCTCATTTACCATTACCTTAATAACATACACAGGTAGAAATGAGGAGTGCAAGGAGTTATTTCCGCCATCGACCTTGAGTTGAGCACAACCTTGTGCATGGGAAGGAGCACAAGAAGGGAGGTCTTCTTGCCCCCACTCTCTCCTGGGCCCCCACAATGCTGGGCAGGTGCAGTAGGATGCCCTCAAGAATGGCCCCTACACCTAGAGCAGCTGGTTTCTAGAAATGCCCTTCACCTTCAAGGGTGCTTCATCTATTCCGCTCTCCGCTTTTTACTTTCATTGTGCCTTCCTGACACAGGAGCTTGGCAAACCACTGTTTAGCTCAACCACCACCTCACCTCCTGGAACACGATTATTGTAGGCTCCCCTGCAGGTTCAGCAATAAAATAAAAGAAAATAATAAATGTCATTGCTCTGTCAATGCTGAACCACCTAAGGGTCTGACACTGGAATTTGCAAAGATCCATTCATCAAGCACCCCTAGGCAAACTGTAGACAATCTGGTGTTGGGGCTTGTGGCAACCACAGCAAAGGCACAGATACTGTGTCCAATTTGAATTGAGTATTGACAATACTCAGTAATACAATAAACGGTATCCTTAAATGTGGCAATGGAAAACTGGTAGTGAATACATAATGGTTGTCTTTCAGCACATCAGTTTTGCTTTTCAGAGCTGGCAATACTAGTGATGTGGCTGAGTATTTAAAAACAAAGGTATGTATCCCTAAGTAAAGGTAAAGGTACCCCTGCCCGTATGGGCCAGTCGTGTCCGACTCTAGGGTTGCGTGCTCATCTCACTCAAGAGGCCGTGAGCCGGCGCCGTCCGAAGACCCTTCCAGGTCACGTGGCCAACGTGGCGAAGCTGCAGCTGGCGAGCCAGCACCAGCGCAACACAAGGAAACGCCGTTTACCTTCCCGCTATAAAGCGGTACCTATTTATCTACTTGCACTTAAGGGTGCTTTCGAACTGCTAGGTGGGCAGGAGCTGGGACCGAACGACGGGAGCTCACCCCGCCGCGGGGATTTGAACCGCCGACCATGCGATCAGCAAGTCCTAGGCACTGTGGTTTTACCCACAGCGCCACCCTCGTCCCTATTTGGTGTTAAATTGGGCAGTGAAGTCCACAGCAAGGTTGTTTCTACCAAGAAAGCCTCACACTTTGTTCCTGCCTTTGAAAGGGCAATGCATGTTCGTAACAGCCTCTCAGTGCTGTTCTCAGTGGCTTGGGAAATGCCTACATGGTACACCTTGTGGGAACACTCAAATTTTATCCTATCACTTTTTCCCTCTCCCGGATCTTAACAGGCTACTGTGATGAGGGTGGGAACAGGCTGGGGAGGAAAGATCAGGTTTTATGTTGGATGGAATATGTGGCGTGTTTTCATGCTGCTTTAGTGCCTGCCATGGAGACCATGTAACAGAACGTCAGAAGTTCCCTCCAAGTTTCTCAATATACTTTGCGCCCTGCTGGGAATGTTTGTAAGAATGGCATTATTAAATAGAGCATTCCAGTGATTTCTTGAATGAAAGATTGAGGATGGCTGCTATATTTGTTGCCAGCATGGCAAACATGTATTATAATCTGATGCAGCAAATTTATGTGAGCTCCTTTATTTAACACAATATTAGTTGGCCAGACAATAACTATTTTGTTGAACTGTCAAACCGAGATAGCTGGAGGCTGTCAATAAGTGATGTCATGTGTTTCCCTACGCCCCTCTGAGGATTACTTGTTAATGAATGACATTGTAGGAACAAAATTGGAGAGGGTGCTGCTGCTGAGAGTTGGAACCTTCTCTGTATAAAGTCTGTATGGTCTTTTCAGCTTAAATTCCATTTCTGCTGGCATCCCACATGCTTCTTTTAAAAAACGGCTGGTAGGAAGGTGGCGGGGAAATAACATTTCAAAGCAATTCTTTCTATGCTCATATTTCTGTTGCCTTCTTCATCAGCTTCTCCCCACCCCAAATCTCCAAATACAAGCAGGTGCCCTCGAGACATCATTAAATTTATTCCTTTTCACTTACATTTTTTAAGACAACACTTAATCTTCCTTTTTGGTTTAATGACTAATGGAGCACCTGGCCTTGCCATTGAAAAAGCAGATGTCAGAAGCTGCTTATCCTAAGATTTACGACCTGTAGAGGTGCCCAAGCTGTGCTGTTTTTGCAACAGCATGGTATGAATGTTGGTGAACAGACAGGCCCATGCTGCTAACCAAGGCTGCTGTAAACAGAAGAACCACCTTGCTAAGTCAGGCCCATCTTGTCTACCCATGGTTCCCCACATCACGAACCCTGTGAAACTTCCACTATTTTTATCTGACTATCTTTGGCTTTCCATTGGAGTCGCTCAGATGTTCAGCCTAGGGACAACCATCCCTCACCTAGCCTGGGATTTTGTTAACAAGCAACTCTAAACAGCAGGCTGATAATTATTTGTCCTTCAAACATGGTTCATGGATGTGAACCTCATATCCTGGCTCCTGCACAATATCTAGTGGACCATGCTGGCTTTTGGAGGGAGTCTAGCAAAGATTGCAAAATGAACAATCTTGTTTCCTGATCCTTAGCATTCTAAACTTCAGGCTGATTCTGTGCTTTCTAACTTTCAGAGATTTCTAAAACTGCCCAACCAGTTTTTTTCAATCTGTTTAACACCAAAGCCAACGGAACCCGAAAGATGGCTAATGTATTCTGGGATATATTCACTGATACTGACATTTCATTTCACAGGTTCAATGGGATAGCTTTATATATGTATATTAAGTAAAGAGGGCAACAGGCTGACTTATCCACATATGGTACTCTTGACAGTACTGCAATGCTGTAGGGTTGGCAGATGGTGCAATTACATCTTTCTGAGCTAGGAAGTAACCTTAAAAAAAGAAAAAAATAAATGGGGGGGGGATGGAATGTGCAGTATTTCAAAGAAATACCTTCTTGTATTACCAGTGTAGGTAGTGACTGTTGGAACAAAGACTTTTGAAATATAGCTACATTTATTTTTGGAGTGTGTAAGAATTATCCAGCTGCAGTGTTTTTGTTTGTTTGTTTGTTTGGAGACCACTATCTCTGTCTTTTAGAGGGCTTTCTAGGGCAGAGAACCACATTGCCCTAGTGCAGGGTTTCCCAAACTTAGGTCTCCATCTGTTTTTGGACTACAGCTCCCATCATCCCTAGCTAGCAGGACCGTAGTCAGGGATAATGGACTAGATCAGGGTTTCCCAAACTTGGGTCTCCAGTTATTTTTGGACTACAATTCCCATCATCCTTGACCACTGGTCCTGCTAGCTAGAGATGATGGGAGTTGTAGTCCAAAAACAGTTGGAGGCCTAAGTTTGGGAAGCCCTGCTATAGACAGAGAATTGGATCCAGATGGTTAGCTACATTTAAATACTGCTGAAGTCAGTGGGACAGGCTAGCCATAAATTACATCCAATAGGTTTAAATGGGAACTAATGCTAACTAACTAGCTAGAGATGATGGGATTTGTAGTCCAAAAGCAGCCAGAGACCCATATTTAGGAAACCTTGATCTAGTCAACCTCCTGCAATGCAGGAATATGGAATTGTCCCATATGGAGATAGAATCTGCAACCTTGGCACCACACTCTTAACCAACTGAGCTATCTTCTGAATGTGTGAGAGAGTAGTACCCTCAATCTCATTGACGCTTCCTTCTGAACAGACCTACATTGGAATTCTAATCTCAGGGAGCCATGGTGAAAATTGCAGCTGAGTGGTTTTTATTTCTGACTCCACTCAGAAAGCGTGTTCTCCCTAGCAGAGAGCACGTGTTGCGGTTGGGAACAGGCCACCCTCCAGTGACTAGGCAAATTTAGTTGAATCCCGGCCATTTAAATGGTTAAACTGGGTTGCTGGGGTGTTTTGATTGTTGCCAATTCGGAGGAGGGGTCAGAGTCTATATATACAGGGGCCAGACGTTGGCACGGCCTCTTGGCCGTTTTGCATCGGATCACATGGAGCACTGGGACAATCTTCTCATTGTCTGGTTACATTTCTTTATTTCTTTATTTCCCCTTTCTTTTAATCCTCTCTAGTCCCTTAAATAATTTAATTCCCCCCTTTTCCTGTTCAATTTCCCACCCCACCCCTTACCCTGCCCTGTAGGAAGATTCTCCCTGTATCTGTGGCTTGCCTTTCCCAATAGTGAGAGAGCCCCCGTTAGGGGCTTTCTTTCGCAAAAAGGTTTCCCCCATTTCTCTTGTTGAAATTGTGTTGCTAGTCAGGGCTGTTCCCAGCTTAGCTGGTATCACTTTCGTTTATAGTATCCCCGAAGGTTGGCTTTATGACTCCCTGTGCCTCCAAGGACTATGAGCACTCTGTATATGCTCTTGAACTATGCTGTTTCTGAACAAGTTTATTTTCTTTAAGTTTGTTTTGCCCTGATAGAGGCGACTGCCATTTTGAGATGAGCCATTGTGGCTTAGTGGCTAAAGTGCAGGACTAGGACCTGGGAGTTCATATCCCCCTCTTAGCCATTGTTATAACAAAACAAAACAAACTGCTCCTTATGGGCTATTCTGTTGCTGGGCAGTTCGGCCCATTTGTGATAAAAGAACTTTGGGTTTCTTGAAGGGGTGCTTCCCTCTAAAAGGGCAAGCAGGGGTACCTGGACAAGCTGTGGGCTACCTCAACTCTGCTATTTCACTGGAAACATTTATGCCTGGCCTAGCAGGTGATCCTAGGGCTTTGCCCTAGAATTCGATGGCCTGGAAGCGTTTCCGGCCTGAATAGTGTCCCCATGTGGTCCATGAAGCATTGGTTTCACTGGGTCAGCGCATAGTGCCGGTAATGCCTAGGTTGCAGGATTGGTCCCTGTATGGGACAGCTGCATGCTCCCCCATGCTCTACCTGGACACTTAAGTCCTTTTGGTGGTTACCTCACTGCGAGGGATGTAATGGGCGCCATGTTTGCAATATGCAACTGGGAGAAAGCACCTTTGCGTGCCCGCATTGCAGTTTGCTCTGTGCGTTGCAGAGCACGGCGCTGCACGGGCTGCAATTGCATTGCATTGCTAGGAGATTTGCAGTTGCATTGCATGGAGGGTGTGTAGTTGCATTGCACGGAGTGTGTAGTTGCATTGCACGGAGTGTGTAGTTGCATTGCACGGAGGGTGTAGTTGCATTGCACGGAGTTTGTTGTTGCATTGAACAGAGGGTGTGCAGTGCACGGAGTGTGTAGTTGCATTGCATGGAGTGTAGTTGCATTGCATGAAGGGTGTGTGCATTGCAGGGAGTGTGTAGTTGCATTGCATGGAGTGCGTGTGCATTGCAGGGAGTGTGTAGTTGCATTGCATGGAGTGCGTGTGCATTGCATGGAGGGTGTAGTTGTATTGCACAGAGTGTTTTTTGTTTTGCTTTGGTTTTTTGCATTGCATGGAGTGTGTGTGCATTGCACGGAGTATGTAGTTGCATTGAACAGAGGGTGCAGTGCACGGAGTGTGTAGTTGCATTGCATGGAGTGTAGTTGCATTGCATGAAAGGTGTGTGCATTGCAGAGAGTGTGTTTTGCATTGCACGGAGTGTGTAGTTGCATTGCACAGAGGTTTTGTGTGTGCATTGTACGGAGTGTGTAGTTGCATTGCACAGAGCGTGCTTTTTGCATTGCACGGAGTGTGTAGTTGCATTGCATGGAGAGTGTGTGCACTGCACGGAGTGTGTGTTGTTGTTTTTTTGTTGTTTTTTTTTTTGCATTGCACAGAGTGTGTGTCTGAAAAGGAAGCTGGCTTGGCGGCAGCTTGGTTGGGACTTCTTTAGGGGTTCTGGCCAGCGTCGGCCCTGTAAATTTACATATCATGATGGCTGCACAAGATGCCCCCTGCCCAAGCGGGGGCTGGAAGCTGGCAAGCAATAGCTCAATACCTTTTGCCCATATTCCCATTTTATTTAGGGATCCAGTTGGATATCGTTGCTAAAACATACCACTTGGCTATGGAGAAGCTGTCTGCCTTGAAGGAAGTTATTTTGTAATACTTCCTCTGTAGCAAGTGATGCTTCACCAGATCCGATCTTGCTGGGTCACTTAACTAATCTTCCCACTAGGCCAGGCTGCCTAGATTTCACCCCTCCCATATCCAAGAATCTCCTGAGGAGTCTGCTGATTCTCCAGAGAGGAGGAGGCGTGTTCTGGTCTCTACTTATTCTGCTCCAGCACCAAGTCAGTCAGTCAGTCAGTGTCGGAGAGGGAGAGAGACTGAGTGTTAGAGATCATGTGTAGAGATAAGGTTGCTGCTAAGGGCAGCTGCAGATACTCAGTGCAGTGCAGCATTTATTTATGCTTAGACCTATTAAGCTCTGTATATAGTTTGTATAGTTGTAGATAGAATAAAGAAGATATTCTACAGAGCTGCTCTCTGAGTTGTTTATATACTCAGACTCTGCTGTACTCTGCTGTGCGACGACTGTCTTTTTGTTGGAGTGAATCCGGTGCTCACAACTCTAAGCTGTGAGTCCACAGCACTTTGACCTGTTCATGTGCAGAAGGTGGTCTCTGGAAGTGCTACCCAGCTCGCCTAGCCCAGTTGGGGCTGAAGTGGATGAGTCCAGTTGGTGGCACTGGCTCAAGGGCGATGCTGACAGAGGTCCCCTTACCTTTGCGTATGCCTACCAAATGTGGTGAAGGCAGATATCAGGCGATGGTAGCAATTCCTGAATGTATGCAATAGTAGTTCGCCATGGCAGGATACCTTGAACCCGCTCAGGGATTTTCAGGTTCATGCTGGTGCTGCTGGATCTTTGCCCTTTGGTTTTTATTTCAAGGGCTGCTGGTGTGCAAAGCTATGGCCTCAAGCCTGGTGTGGTGAGGCAATCATGTGACATAACTTTTCTTGAGTTTTCCCCATTGTAGTAGCAGTTCACATGTGGCCCGAGGAGTTCAGTGACCATCGGATCTGCTTTTGGTCTGATAACCAGGTGGTGTTGAGCGTCTTGGCAAAACAGTCCTCATGCTGTAGCACAGTCTCTGCCCCTCCGCGCATGCTTTCGAGCTGCGCCACTTAAGGTTTAATATTGTGCTTTCTACTCTCCAAATTACGCTGACACTATCCGATTTTCAGATGAAGCGCTTCAGATCCTGGGCTCCAGACTCAGCTATTGCCAGACTTTTCCAGTCTTGTGGCATTTTGACAACAATTAGTAATTTCAGAGAGCGGCAGCTTCCATTTCCCCTTCTGCTTTTACCTCTTATGGGAAGGCCTGGATGGATTTCTTAGCCTTAAGCTGGCAGTTCTTGGCCATTCGGAAGAATTTGCCCCCATCCTCTGAGCAGATCCTGCAGTATTTGGTCCACCTGCTGCAGATTGGGCATGCGGTTATAACTATCCGAATTCAGTCCGCTGCAATGTCTCAATGTTTCATTGAAGCTTTATTTTTTCAGAGACCCTTGTATAAAGTTTGCAGTGCGCAGGGCCTTGGAAGGTTGGAATAGGCTCCAACCTCATAGGACAGTGGGCAGGAAGTCGGTCAATTTTTACCTATGCAGTATCTGCAACAAGTTAAAACTTGTCTGCGGGTTAAAGATCAAGGTGAGACTCCTTTCAGTAGTCCATTGCATTTTCGCACTGAGGGTTGGGGAAATGGTTGTTGGAGCCAGCACGGGGCCAAGATTCTGGAGGCTTATTGCTTCAGGACTTTTCCTTATCCTTTGGAGCTTGTCATTAGAGCTGGTAACTCTAAAACAGACTTAGTGGGCAGGAGTGCCACAATCAGGCTTCCCGCCACAGGTGAGGAGGGCCCTTGCCCGGTTATGGATAACAGAATATTTGGCTTTTTATTCCCTGGGGGCTGGCCCGCTCCTAGTGCATGAAAATGGGTTCCCGTTAGCCCGGCATCAATGTGCTTACGTCGTGCACCAGTTATTAGAGCCTGCGGCTTGCTTACCGCTGAACACTCCTCATTCCTTAAGATTAGGTGCTGCTGCAAAGGCTGCACACTGGGGGCCTGTCAGTAGACAGGATTGTGAATACGGGTCATTGGAAGTCTGACGCTGACAAGGATTATATCAGGAAGTGTCACAGTGATGTCTGTGCTGATGCTTGTCTGTTGTTTCCTTTTTTCATAGGAGCAGCTGTGCACATTTGGGCCACAGCATTGTACACTAGGCTGGCAAGCATGTTGACGGGTTTGGACTGGGGCGTCATCTCAGTCTTCCTGCCCATGTGAACATATACTGGATGTCCAGATGGGGAATGCTTTGGGAGGAGATCCTTCCTTTGGTGCGGTCGAGTGTGACCTGTGCAGGTCCTCCCGCAGTGCTGGTGGTACAGCTGGGCGAGAATGTTTGCTGTCTTCCTCCAGCATAAGTTTGCATTCCTGCATGCAAGAGGGCTTGGATTGAGTTGATGGCAGCTCTCCCTGGACTCAAAATAATTTAAGGCATTGGTTCAAGGTGGTCTGGAGGGGGGGTGGGAGCACCTGTCCCCTCCAATGCGCAAAGAT
This sequence comes from Podarcis bocagei, assembly GCF_964188305.1. Classification (NCBI taxonomy): domain Eukaryota; kingdom Metazoa; phylum Chordata; class Lepidosauria; order Squamata; family Lacertidae; genus Podarcis; species Podarcis bocagei. Next base: position 18,918,014 of record NC_138133.1, read on the forward strand.
GTTCCATTAAGGGAATCCAAGGATTTGCCATGCTTTTGTCGACCCCTTTTGAGGGGTAGGGCCATGCAAGAGTCCCTGGGAGCATTTGGGGTGAGCTTGAGTCTGATCCTGGTTCATTCCTCCCCCATGCTGTTTATTGGAACTGACGATATGGTGGGGCCCAGTCGTCAGTGCTGCCCTGCTGAGGTCAGGTGCAGCTAGTCGGGAACCAATGCCTAGACAAACTACCACCGAGCAGGCCAGAAAGCATGTTAATAAGGCGGTGGATAATAGAATAAAATAAATAAAGTAAATAAAATAACAAATAAAATAAAATAGGTCCTTGCTTTAGGTGGTTCTGTAATATTGCACCCTCCTAATTTTCTTCAAGGCTATTGCCCTCTTTAGGGCAGATGGGGTGCATCTTTCCCCTATGGGGAACGACACCTGGCGGGATGCGATTGCCTTGGGATTCATTGCTCCCCCACAATGTTTGCTGGTACTGACGATATGGTGGGGCCCAGTCGTCAGTGCTGCCCTGCTGAGGTCAGGTGCAGCTAGTCGGGAACCAATGCCTAGACAAACGTACCACCAAGAAGGCCGGAAAGCATGTTAATAAGGCAGTGGAAATAAAATACAGGTCGTTGGAAATCGAATGCATTCAAAGATTATGTTCGTTAACATTATTGGTGTCTTACAATTTTTGCTTGTTTCATCTTATTTATCAGGTTTAGCGGTGACCCGTGTTTGGATTGTGGGGCACAGTATCGTCCATTGGGCTGGCGTCGCAGCACGGCAATCTGGATTGGGTCCAGATTTCGGCTTTCCTCCACATATTCGCTTGTCTTGGCTGTCCAGACGTGGGATGTGCTGGTCGGAGTTCCTGCCAAGTATCCGGAGGCAGTTGCTCTTGGAGGGGCCGCCAGCTGCTATTGTGGTGCAGCTTGGTGAGAACGACCTGGTGCCCATGGACTGTTTGTCACTACGTGCTGCAATTTTGGGTGACCTGGAGACGCTGCGTGCAATGGTGCCGACAGCGAAAAATTTTTGGTCAAAGCTTTTGCAACGCTGCGTTTGGAAGGGCAGTCGTTGCCCGGCTGCCACTGAAAGGGCCCGAAAACGCATCAATTCTGCTGTGGTCAAAAAAGTTTTGGAGCTGGTGGCGATGCAATTTCCCACCCCGAGATTCTTTTTGAGAGGCCATCCTTTTTCCAAGCTGATGGCATGCACCTTTCCGCTTCAGGGAATGAGGCTTGGATTGGTGCGGTGGTGACCAAGCTGAGGTCTTGGTTGGGGCTGTGAGTGGTTTGGCGGTGAGCTGAGGGCTCCATGGCGGTTAGGCACTGGTTAAATTGGTGCTTGGAGGGGTAAGTGCCTACCCCTCCAAATGATGCGAATGGGAATTCCGTTAAAGGAAATCCAGGGGCTTGCCATTCTTTCGTCCTTGTCCCCGGAGTCGGACTTGGGCCGTGCAAGCCCCACAGGAACATGAGGGTGAGAAGTAATGGTCTGGTGCCCAGCTTTATTTCTCACCCAATACTTGTTTCCCACGCTGGCTTCCACTGGTATCCGGAAGGCCAGCTCTGTCCCTGAGGGCAAGGACAGATAGTCGGAACCAGTGCCTAAGCAACCACTCACATTTTTGTATTTGAATAAAGTTGTGGCCAAAATTATGCCAAAAACCTTAAACAAAAATTGATGTGTGAAGTGTGAATTATTGGGGGGCTACTGTGACTCAACACGCAAAGCGTGTTCTCCCTAGCAGAGAGCACGTGTTGCGGTTGGGAACAGGCCACCCTCCAGTGACTAGGCAAATTTAGTTGAATCCCGGCCATTTAAATGGTTAAACTGGGTTGCTGGGGTGTTTTGATTGTTGCCAATTCGGAGGAGGGGTCAGAGTCTATATATACAGGGGCCAGACGTTGGCACGGCCTCTTGGCCGTTTTGCATCGGATCACCCGCCCTCCCTCCCTTTAATAGGGGGGTTTTATATTTAAGCTGATCGCTTGACCTTGCTATGCCTGTCATGGTGTCGTTCGCCTTGGTGCGGGGGCACGGTAGGAATTTTGCCATCTGGCTGATTGGCTGGTGCCATTTGGTTTTTGCCTACTGCGTAGCAAATCGTCACAACTTGTAAGGTTGGCGGTTAGGCACTGGTTAAATTGGTGCTTGGAGGGGTAAGTGCCTACCCCTCCAAATGATGCGAATGGGAATTCCGTTAAAGGAAATCCAGGGGCTTGCCATTCTTTCGTCCTTGTCCCCGGAGTCGGACTTGGGCCGTGCAAGCCCCACAGGAACATGAGGGTGAGAAGTAATGGTCTGGTGCCCAGCTTTATTTCTCACCCAATACTTGTTTCCCACGCTGGCTTCCGCTGGTATCCGGAAGGCCAGCTCTGTCCCTGAGGGCAAGGACAGATAGTCGGAACCAGTGCCTAAGCAACCACTCACATTTTTGTATTTGAATAAAGTTGTGGCCAAAATTATGCCAAAAACCTTAAACAAAAATTGATGTGTGAAGTGTGAATTATTGGGGGGCTACTGTGACTCAACACGCAATTGACTCTGGCTAAACTCATTAAATCAGCCCTGAGTGCTCACTGGAAGGACAGATCCTGAAGCTGAGGCTCCAATACTTTGGCCACCTCATGAGAAGGGAAGACTCCCTGGAAAAGACCCTGATGTTGGGAAAGATGGAGGGCACAAGGAGAAGGGGACAACAGGGGATGAGATGGTTGGGCAGTGTTCTCAAAGCTACTAACACGAGTTTGACCAAACTGCGGGAGGCAGTGGAAGACAGGAGTGCCTGGCGTGCTCTGGTCCATGGGGTCATGAAGAGTCAGACACGACTAAACAACTAAACAACAACAAAACTCATTGCCAGCATGCAGCTTCCAACAGATATCCCCACCCGCCAGGGGAAAAGCTGTTGAGAAAAGAAAAATTACCCACCTAATGGTGGTATCTTGGACAATCTGTCCACTTGGTGCAGTTTTGTGTAATCTGATTGGCTGAAGCTCCTTCTTTAACTGCAGATGGGCGGGACCAAACCCTGGGACTTCCTGTAAGAAGAAGAGTTTGGATTTGATATCCCGCCTTTCACTCCCTTTAAGGAGTCTCAAAGAGGCTAACATTCTTCTTTCCCTTCCTCCCCCACAACAAACACCCTGTGAGGTGAGTGGGGCTGAGAGACTTCAAAGAAGTGTGACTAGCCCAAGGTCACCCAGCAGCTGCATGTGGAGGAGCGGAGACGCGAACCCAGTTCCCCAGATTATGAGACTACCGCTCTTAAACACTACAACAAAGCATGTCTTCAGTCACTGATCAAGGATTTCTCCGTTTACTCTGCCATGTGTTGCCAAAGCATACTCTGGCTGTTACTGGGACGAGTGGGTGGGGGGGGGTTGTATGTTGCATGAAAATGTTAATGCATCTATGTTTATGTTTTTAAATGTAAGTTGCTTGGGGATGTTTTAGGTGGCAGTCTAATCAGTAGTGATAACAACAAGCAACGATAAATGATAAATTGGAAGAGGATAACGAAAGCCTTCGGAGAGGATTCCTTTAAAAATAACAAAATGAAAGCAAAACAAACTACTACCAGATACTATACCAATCTTGGTCCAAGAGTCCTTTGAAAATGCATGTGTGTATTAAAATAGGTTTTTGAGAAAAGAATTAAAATAAATGAAGAGTTGGGAAGCATTCTCACAGCTTGGCATGATTTGAGAATCGTTTGGTCTTCCTGTAGCGCCTTGTTTGTTTTTCCTGTGACAAGAAGGCTTAAAAGAAGCAGAAAATGTTTGCTTTAAAGGGTACTGTATAAATAGAGAACTCATCCGTTCTGTCTAAAGAGCCCTTATTAATGTGGCGGCTCCATAGCCGGAGTACATGCATATGTCATATTATATGACAGGGCATTGTTTGCTATACAGCCTTCTGGGTTCAGACATATGTCATTTCAAATAACCAAGCTTGGAGGGCTAGTGCAAACAATTCCTTTTGACATTAGGTCTGTGGTCAGGAAGTCAGCCTATTAATGCACACTTGCAAATATTTTTCTTGTGATTTGCTATTCATGTGGGCCAATTCAAACCACCTTTTATAGATAAAATGAAGAAGTCCTCTCTCTTTCCAGCTGCTGTTGCACCAAAACCAACTTGCTTGTTTTCCTCCTGTGCCTGTCTTATACCGCTCTGCACATGAGGAAATACTGAACAGCACGTGAATGTGCAGTGTGAGGTGTCTTGCCTCTGCTTATCTCTGTAACTCCCTGTATGCCCCCCCAAGTATGCTGGAATATCCACTCCCCGCTCTTTGGGGCAGATTTTTGCTGCATATCATCTAAAGGTTCAGGGCAATCTTATTTCCCCATAAAAATCAACACAGGGCAATGGTTTACATTGACCATAGGGAACACCATATCCATATGATTTCACCTGCTTTTTTGAAATGGGGTTATTTTTTAGTAATGGGGAGGTGGGCACTTCTCAGAGTACCCACTTTCAGAAATAGGTATCCGTTGTAGAGGTAAAAACTGAGGCATATTGCCTATTGGTATCCATAAATTATCTGGAAGACTTTGATACTATGAATTGTCTTTGTATGGGCTTACAACTGAGCTTTAATTGAATAAGGCATGCTTTAGAGTGATTTATAATTGCCCATTCAATGTAATCGCATGCTATTTTCATGCAGAACATTTGTAGTGACACCTAGATAGTGTAATTTATAAGTGCAGGTGCAAATTTAGAAACAATTAATACAATTTTAATGGAAATGCAATAATCTAACCCTAGTGGGGAAGATACCAGGTGATTTGTGTGCCTGCTTAGTCTTATGATCAGGTGATGCTAAGTGCTGAAGTGTTTATATTGTTTCTTATCTTCAAATCAGGCTTGAACTGGACAGCTCTCAAGCAGAGGACACCTTCAAAGAGGGGGTTGTCAAAGAGAAGGCATTCTAGTGTAGCGTGGAAGATATGAAGTTACAGTCAGGTTTCGTTTTGAAAAAAGAATAAATATTGATTCTCGTGAAAATTTCTCAGTATGCCATCTTTCAGTTAACTATTAGGTGTCCATCATTTGAATCCATGAACTGGCCATTAATTAATTGTTTAATGCTTTTTTACCCTGCTTTTCAGCTGAAAAGGCTCCAAGAGTGGATTACAGAACAAGGCATTATGACTTATAATGCTGTCTAAAGACAGAGCACAAAAGAAGAACTGAACAAGGAGACAGTTGCTTCTAAGGAGTGATGAGCTGTGTGCTTCTGATAAGAATAGCTTTCCACATGCAAATTACTACTTGATATTGCAGCATCATGTGTCAAGCATACATGTGTGAGCTTGTCCCTGAAAAAAATGATGACCTCTAATTTATAGCAGCACAGCCAGGAACAAATCTGGCTCGTTATGATCCACAATTCATTCTGAGAATTGCAAGAAACTGAAGGATTTATTTATGTCCTCTTGCTTCCTTTAGCAAGGTCCTTGTGTTTCTGGGCACCTGATGCATATTTACAGTGAGACAGGGCCACACAGCATGCATGTATATTCCACAGGAATGGCAGTGCCATTTAGATAAGAGGTGGGCAGAAGTTAGATTAGAATCTACTGACAGATCTTTTGCTGCTTTGCAGTAGAGTGCTAAAGGGTTCTTAAGTGAGAAGGGGACTCACCTCCCTCTTTGCTTTTAAATGAAGATGAAATCAAGAAAGCTTGAGCTGGCTGGGCAGAGGGGGAGGAGAAGGTAAGGAGGGGCAGGGGCTAAGGCCCCTGCCAGGGCGGAGTCCGGGCTCCCGCCCACAACCACTCCCCTCTCTTGCAGGGAGGAGAGTCTTTGTGTGAAAGGACTATGAAGTCAATTCTGCTACTGAAAATGAACTCCTGGACTAAACATGTTCTCAGGGGCACCCTGTTCCTTAATTCTGTGTCCCACTGAGCCATCATTTTGCCCCTAGCTGCAATCACTGGGCCTTTAGAGCAATAGTATTAAACACACAAGCCTTGGATATGTTTTGGACATGATTTCCTGTCCCTGGGAGATAGCATCAGCTCTTCTAACCATACTGGAGACCAGAAACATAATTCATGTTGACTCACTCATGTTCTGGGGCCAGCAGATTTTGTCAGCAGCATAAGATCTCATTTTACCTGGGATCTTAAGTTTACTGTACCAGATTGCTGGTACAGCAATCCAACTACCTGGTACAGCAATCTCCTACTACCAAACTCATCCTGCTTATGCCTAATAAATACCACCAGGAACCTAGGTTTTCCTGTACAAACACATGTTCCGATGCACGCAGCAAAGAGAATGGTCAGTGTTGCGTATCTTACATTTAAAACCTTTTAACCCTTCCCCTTAATTGGCAACATCAACATTTCCCTAGTAACAGGAAACTACCCAATCTTTGCTAATGGCTATCCAAACGATCCCGCCCAGCAACAAGGCGGTGGCATGCCAGACCCCACCACAACACATGCTCTCCAGGAAGGAGAACACGCTTTGTTTCCATGTATGTGCTAAATGTGTGGGAGAAGGCACAATGGGATTGTTTATGTTTGCTTAGTCCTGGCATCATGTACCCCATGCCCATGCATCCTCTCTTTGTCTTAAAAAGGCAGCCTATGTGCATATAGTTCATTTTTAATGCAGTAAAATATATTTCATGTTAAAAGGTAAATCCTACAATCAATTCTTTCCCTTTAAAAGAACCGGTGTCAATCTCACATTCTGAGATGAGTCAAAAGAGTGAGGAACTGTAAATGCTTTATGTACTTAAGGTGTTTGCTGGCCTACAAACAAAAACACAAAGGTGAGTGCTGAAGTGTGTCTGTGCTCTTGTTGCCGAAAGCCTCAGCCATTCCTCCCTGGTGAGTTTGTAAACATGCATTTCCAGGTCACATTTTATGGCATTTGCGACTCTACACACAAGTGTCAACATGCCTGGAAACCTTGTTGTGGAAAGTGTGAAGTGGCACTTAGTTTTTGAACTGCATTTTACAGCGTTGAGCTTTGAGAACCCTTGTGCAAACAAGTGAGCCTTACGAAGGCAGCGCTTATAAACTCATCTTTCTGATCACAAGGCTTGCACTTCTGAGGAAGAAAATGGCTCCTGCTAGCAGGCTATTTCTGACAAGGGACTGACGGAAGCCACCATGTTATGCAAAAGACTCTGGATACTGTTACTTCTGGCTAAAACTTTTAAGCAGCAGTCAGTTATGTCAAGCCCCTCTACGTGAAACAAATGTGAAGGGAAAGCATCAATTTGAGAAGATAATATGGATGTTCTGAAAATAGGGTTCTACTCTTTTTCATGCTACTTTTAAAGAGACCCTTAATCCTCAAACGACCTTGTAAGATAGGTCAGTATTGTCTGCCATTTTGATTTTGCAGATTGGGTTGTGTGTATGAAGCTGATGGCAATCCAATGAGCTGTTGGGGAATTCCCATCACCATGTGAAGCCTAGTTAGTGGATGGTACCTGGAAGACACACTCAACCTCTGAATTTGTTTATATTCATGTAGCATCTAGTAGAGTTTCTCTACCTGTGAGCAGTGACTTGCAAGTGGGTCACGACGTCTGTGCAATTGGGAGGAGGAAAGACACAAAGCCCAAATAAACATTGCTTGTAATCCTTAAGTGGTATGATGAAAACCTCTTCCAATTCCAGACTTATACTTAAAATGAACAAAACTGATAGCTGCTGAAGACCTAAGGTCCAAAATCAAAATACCAATTTTTTGGTATTTTGGTAAGTGTTTCTATGAGAGATAATCAATTCCAGGTGATATGGCCCGTGAGGCACACCGTGTGTGTGTGTGTGTGTAATTTATTAATATTTTTATTATTTTTCTTAACCAAGGCAGCTATTGGAATAAGGTAGCTATTGAAAAACTTCTTTTCCTTGGCCTGGGAAAGAGGCCCACTACATCAAAATAGTAATACTGAATTGTGGCATAGCTGCCTTGTTTTTTGGTATTTTTTATTTTGCATAATATTGACCAGGTGTAGTACGTCAAGAGCAGTATAATTACACACATTTTATTTTATTTATACCCCATCATTTCTCACACAGTTCAAGGAAGTGTCAAAAATGTAATAAAAGAAATTACTGCTTTGCCTACTAACACACCACCATCATCATGAACAGGGCTATAGAAGTGATGTTTCTAAAGTGCTTAAGAAAGTGAAGTGTTTGGAGTGCTGCGGAATCAAATTTCTTTTTAGCATTTTTCGGCAGCTTACCAGACAATGGTGAGGAAATATATGGTTGCAGTATGCTAAAACTCCACTGAAGTGTTGGAGATCACTGTTAAGGAGAATGTGGTCAAAGGTATCTTTTCTATGCCACTCCAGAATGTTTACTTGGGACGACGACAACATATTTCTGTTTTCATTTATAATTGCATTGTATTTCTTTGTATAGTCACAGAGTGACTCAAGTAATGGTCCAAGGACCTTTTTTTTCAATGGCAACATTGAATACAGGGGTGCTTTTAGATGTCAGTACCATATGAAAGGAAGCTACTGGAATCTCTTTTTTAATAGTATTTTTAATTAATTTGTACATAACAAATTTAAATTCAAAGACATCAATCACCTCCATTTAGGATTCTTTGAATCCCTTGACTTCTCTCTGCCCTTCCATGGTTACCATTATAAATCCAATTTTCCATCTGCTTATATTATTTCCTCTATGTAAAAAGAATATGGTCCATTTTCCCATTGTTTTTTGTACATTACAAGCATTACTCAAATCCTGCCAAAGTTTTTAGTTGTTTACAATGTTCTCTGAAGTACCGTACATTATAAATTTTCCCCATTCCTTCTTAAAATTCTTCTCTTCCTAGTTTCTGATTTGCCCAATCATTTTAGCCATTTTGGCATAGTCCATCATCTTCATCATCCTTTCCTCTCTAGCTGGAACTTTGTCTTCTTTCCATCTCTGCGCCAGTAGTATCCTCGCTGGTGTCGTCACATACATGAATAGTCTTTTCTGCTCTCTCGGAAAATGTGTACCTAAAATGCGTAACAAAAAAGCCTCTGTTTTTTTCCACAAATTTTATTTTAAACATTTTTTTAACTCATTAGAAATCATTTCCTGAAAGCTACTGGAATCTCGGGGAATTAAAAGAAGTGGAAACACATTTCCAGAGGGAAAAAATAGCAGAGCAGAGCAACAGGGACACAATATGTCAATTGGTTTCCTTAGTACAAGCATGACCATCATTGAATCCATTGGTGGAGCTTCATGCTCCGGCACGGGGGGGGGGGGGTGGAGAGCAGGTGGGGGCGGGGCTGGTGTGTGTCCTGGGGGCTTGGTGTGCCGCCCGCAGGGGCGTGGCGCACCACCCGCAGGGGCGTAGTGTGTGTCCTGGGGGTGTGGCGCTCAGCACGGGTGGGGGGCAGTCACAATAGCACTCCACCAGGATCACACTGCCGTGGGTGGTGCGCTCCCCTCGCACTCCTCTTCCTCTGCCAGTGATTGAATCACAAAGATGGCTGTTCTCTAGGCTAGTCCTTTCTGTGATTTGTGCTGCATTCATGTTCTGAATTTCTGTGCCAGAACTGATTAGGATTTTGTTGGAAGGGGAATGGATTACTAAAATGTGGTCCAGGGGTTGAGCTGTGCATGCTTCCATATGCAGGAACAGATCAGGTACAGTGGTACCTCAGTTTTCGAATGCCTCTGGTGAACATTTCGCCTTAAACCTGGAAGTAAATACTTTGGTTTTGAAACACACCTCGGATGTTAAACATGCCACGCGACTTCTGCTGAGTGCAAGATCCTGAAGTCTAGCTCTTGGCTATTGAGTTTTCGGTTTTTGAACATTCCAGAACTTGAGCAGTCTTCCGGAAATGGGTTACATTGGAAAACCAAGGTACCACTGTACAACCCAATGCCTTCTTGCTAATGTTGATTCGTGATAAGATTAGTTTTACTGCCTGGTCTATAAGGGCCACTTACTGTCTTGCCAATGCAGCCCCTCCTCTCTAGCCTGGACGGGCAGCACTATTTTAGAATGTTTTCCCATCCCCTCCAGCCACCATGGAGCCTCACAGGTTCCCACCAAACTCATCCTTCAACTGAGCCAATCCGTGGTGGCCCTGGGTGGGCGGGGCATTGCCATCTACTTATTGGTTGTTTTTTAAAAGGTCCATGCATTCACATTTAAATGCATATTGAGGCATAATCTCTGACCCTACTCTTTTGTGTTAGGACACCCATGTAACAGCGGTGAACATTATAGCAAGAAATACAACAGTTATCCCTAAAGCTGGAAAGAAGAACAGTGGCATTGCAAAAACTATTGTTAGCCTCAACAGAAAGAGTCTGTTGCACTGTCAAACAGCTCTTACTGTCAGAAACTTCTTCCTGGTGTTTAGTTGGAATCCGCTTTCTTGTAATTTGAAGCCATTGGTTTGAGTCCTATCTTCCAGAGCAGGAGAAAACATCCTTACATAATGTCCTTACTAGAACCTTGTAAATAGCCATTTCTGTGATCACCTGTCAGAAGTAAGCAAGTGCCTACATGTTACCAGGCAGAAAAGCTTAGGCCAGGTCACACATAGCTTTATTAGAAGGCAGGCAATGGTTTTTTTTTTAAGTGTTTATTTAGGGCTGCCATTACGTTCAGAATTTCCAAGACATATCTGAAATACTCCATTCACCAGCAGCATCTGGGTGGAAATCATCCCAGACATATGGCAGCTCATGTCGGCAGTGCTGATTTCCCCTTAAAATAGCTCCTAAACATCAAATTGGTTTGTGGTCTTGCCCCCCCCCCCAAAAAAAAAGCTCAACAACTTTTTTGTCCGAATTTTCACTGTTGGAAATATGGCAACCCTAGTTTATTTGCAAAGCTGCCCAACATATTTCAAGCAGGGCTCTGCATCTGAAGCAGGGTTGACACTGTCTCTCTCATGCTATAGCCAAGGAACTATCCTGCTTCATGTATTTTCATGAAGTTGCCACACGATGCATATGGGAGCTCGCCTGTTGAGCGTCTTTCAGTGCATGTAAATTGCAGTTCATGTGCAAGTTGTTCATGGCATGGAGCTTGTGATGTGATGTCGTCCATGCTATGGCTGTGTGGAGGAAACGCTTAGATTCCTGTAGTGAGATGAGATGCTGTTCGTGTGCATATTGTCACGTGTTAACAATGCCCTATTAATTGACTGTTGGTGACCAGAGCATTGTAAACCATCCCTTGATAATGTTATGTATGATATTATGCGTGGAATAATAGAGTGTGGGCACTGAATGAATTAAATCCAACTCTAGAGAATTCTGCAAGCTCCCTATGGCAAATAATAAATTGCTTATGGATACAAGAGCTGAATAAATAGTAGGCCAAGCTTATTTATCCTAATCAGAATAAAATGGAAGCTGGAATACTAGAAGTTCTCAGTGGTGGAGATGTTGGGACTTTAGAAGCAACTATTGTGGTTGTGCTTTAGCCTTTGCTCATTCTGATATGCTCATTTCATAGTGGCTTGTAACTGGTTGATTCAGAAATGCAATAGCGTGCCTTGTCCGGTCAAAATTGCATTGTTTAAATCATATTCCTGGTAAATTTTCATTAGGAGCCTGTGACGATAGTTCAGTCAGCATGGCATTTCCAAACTGATTAACTACTCCAAAGTTAAAAAGAAAGAAAGAAAGTATATGCCGTAGGTAACCTATTAAGGTTTAAATTGCATCTTTCTATCTTCTGCATGATATTTGCAAGTTGCAAATAAATTGGAACAAACATCAGAAGACTAACACATAGGCATTTGTAACTTAGAAGTCTGTATTGCTAACAATTGATGCTCGTACGATAAATTCTTCCAAGTTGCTTACCTTCCATAGGTTAATGATGAACCCTGTGGTGGAAGGTCTACATCTCTGCTGTAATTTGCAACATGGCTTTTCATCATGGGATGGAATTAGAAAGCTGTGTCAGAACATATAGCCAGAGGGATTGCTGAAGATATAAAGGCAGTCTGCTTTCTTCTTTTCCATAAACAAGCCAATTGTCTGCCCTGTATAAGAGCCTGTTATGTGTCATTGACTTTGTAGTACTTTCTTACAATATGGTATTTGAATTCTGGTGAACTTGGGAAATGACTTCCTTCCTTTTGTAAGCAGAACTATGTGACCTTGTCTAGCCTTGCTAAAGAGGATAGGTCCTTCTTGGTGGGGGTGGGGGTAGGAATGCTTCTGTATGAATGTTGTTTGAATAATATGCTTAATTGCACCAAATTAGTGACTTTTGACAGAAACACATGTATTAGGGGAAAGTATGCATACAATTAGTGAACATAACATACCAAAACGTATTCTGTTAGGGGAAATAGCTCATAAAAATGTATAAAAAGAGAAATCTGCACCCAAAGGGCAGATAATTTTGTGTGTGGAGTGTTGTTGTTGTTGCAAACTGATGGGGAAATGTGGATAACTGAACCGATATCTGGAAAAATGAGAAACTGGAAAAACAACAACCCAGAATTGTCAGATTAATCTATCCCTAGATGAAGCTCTACTTCCTTTTATGTCAACCCCCCCCCTTTCTAAGTTGCCTTTTTCTTTAATATGATGAAACGATTAATTGGAATAAGTCATAATGTCCTGCCTCACATTGCCTCACAAGTTTCTTAGTTACTGAAATCTAAATTAGTTTCCCTACCCAGCTGTCACAATTTATTCCCTCTATCACAATATTTTCTTAGTCATTAATTTTAGCAAGCATTTGTGAGGCTCCGGCTTAGGGAATCTGAAGTGGAATTACAGTGTATTTGTATGGATAGTAATATCATCTTAGAGGAGCACTGTGACACCAGCATCAAAAGATACCAAATTCAATTCTGGAATCCCCAAATGGAGCTGAAAAAGACTCCAATCTTAAATTTCAAGTATAGACATTTCGTGTAGACATTACTGAACTAGATGGGTTGGTGGGTTGACTCAGACAGATTCCTATATTCCTGACCCCAAATATAAGCATTTTTGAAATCAGATTACAGCGGTACCTCAGGTTACATACACTTCAGGTTACATACGCTTCAGGTTACAGACTCCGCTAACCTAGAAATAGTACCTTGGGTTAAGAACTTTTCTTCAGGATGAGAACAGAAATCGTGCTCCGGTGGCGCAGCAGCAGCAGGAGGCCCCTTTAGCTAAAGTGGTGCTTTAGGTTAAGAACAGTTTCAGGTTAAGAACAGACCTCCGGAACGAATTAAGTACTTAACCCGAGGTACCACTGTAGTGGCTGGCACATCTTGGAGCTCTTAAATGGACAATTCTCCCAGTGGAGTTCCCCAAGAACTGGTATTGGGACCAGCATTTTTAAAGTTGTTCATACATGACTTAGAGTGGGGGATGAGCAATGTATCCCACTTTGCTGATGGTAACAAATTGTTTAGGCTGTGTGCAGCGGCCGGGAGTGGGGTGGGGCAGAGGCTGGACACCCACAGAAAAAAAAATTGTGGGTACCCAGGGCCTCTTGGAGTTGGCATCGCTTTGCTCAATGTAGGAAAATTGCGGGCATAGCAAGTGTGTGCAGTCTCCTTCTCAATTTTATGCCCATGGATATTATTTTCAATATAAGAAGACTGCAAAATTGGAAAGCATTTCTTCTCCTGGAAGTTTTTAACCATGAAAGGAAACCTACAAGAGCAATGTTAGACATGTCTACACAAAGAGAAGGGCCATTGAGTTTGCTGGAGCTTACTTTTAGGTAAATGGTCATACTTTTGCAGCTTGTCAGTGCAATCCTCTGCATGTGTATTCAGAGAGAGAGAGAGAGAGAGAGAGAGAGAGAGAGAGAGAGAGAGAGAGAGAAGTTCTGATTTCAATGGGACTTATTGCCCTGTAAATGTGCATAGGATTGTGGCCTGCATTGCATTGCTGTGCTCTCTCCAAATTTGTCTGGCTCTTGCTCTGTCTGCATTCAAATCACCTTAGACCTATTTGCAAAATGAGAACACACCAGCTGCAGAAATCTGAACGTACAGCCATCTCCTATTTGATCTGTACGGCAGCAGCTCGCTTCAAAAGTAACCTAGTTTGATTTCCAACTTTGCTGTGTTAGAATTTTCTTCCTTTCAGGGGGAAGAGTATGCTTTGACATAATTGCAAATGACATCAGAGTGACAAACATGGAGCCAGTTACTGTATGCTTGGGTTGCCAGGCAGGAAAGAGGCACAGAACAATAGTTCGTTGTTAGTGCTGAAAGGAATCTGCTTTTCAAGTCCTTGTATACTCAAATTCCAATGCATGCTCCTTGAGAACTGAACTTTGAACAAGCTGAGCTTTAGGCTACATTTTGTGCCAACTTTGTTGTTAGCTTTGTTCAGTTCCTTTCCTTTCGGGCAAGAGAATAAATAAATCTTCTCCTGCACCTTACCCTCTGTGGTCTAGTAAGCAGCATTTGAGATATAAAACATAGTTGCAAGGAATCAGCTCAGTTTTGAAGGGGACGCGGAGAAAACCACATGTATAAGGTGGGCAGAGCTATCTTGACATAACAAAGCACTTCTATCGAAGTGCACAGAACAAAGAAAAACAAGTGGGTTGAGAGATGATTGACAAGGACAATGCCATCATACAGAACAATGCTGTATCCTTGAACAGGTATACACTGAATTCAAAACTGAAAAGATAAACAGATGAATGCTTTCTAGTAAGGACTCCATTAACCTATTAAGAGATAAATACTCATGAGCCTACACTATGGTTCTTAAATGAGTTCATGTTCTTTGGTTGATGCTGCATAACAGTGATGAGGAAACCGTAGCCTTCCAAATATTATTGGACTACAACTCCTGACATTTCTAACCATTCTCTGTGCTGGGACCAAGAGAATCCAATAATACATGGAGGGGCCACAGGTCTCTAGCCCTACTCTTCAGAACAATATTGTTGTGAGTTTGGGGGATTCCACTGTTGAAGCAGCCAGGCCAGCTTCTTGGTAATGGCCCCAGGTACAGGTCTTTAGTATAAGAGAGGAGTTTACTTTGTGCTGGAGAGCAAATGGGTGGGCCGCCTCCCTCACCTGGCTGGTAGTAGCTGCACTAGAAGCAGGCTTCAGGCAGAAATCTGAGAGTGAGAGCCATGATTGATTTCTGCTTGAATCCAGGGCTGTGGCTTTGGGAGAAGCAAGACCTTATGGGGTGTTGTGAGCCCCTCCATAATAGTCTCAGGTTGCACATGTGTTTAAATAAACTATATATCATAAAAACTGCACTCTCCCTCATTCAGGGAAATAGACTCCTGGGTAAGTGCCCAGAACCCCTGGTTTAAAAAAAAAGAAAAAAAGAAAAAAGGTAAAGGGCCCCTGGACGGTTCAGTCCAATAAAAGGCAACTATGAGGTTGCAGCGCTCATCTCACTTTTAGGCCGAGGGATCTGGCATTTGTCCACAGACAGCTTTCCGGGTCATGTGGCCAGCATGACTAAACTGCTTCTGAGTCAACGGAACACTGTAAAGGAAACCAGAGTGCATGGAAACACAGTTCACCTTCCTGCCACAGTGGTACCTATTTATCTACTTGCACTGGCATCCTTTTGAACTGCTAGGTTGGCAGGAGCTGGGACAGAGCAATGGGAGCTCTCTCTGTTGCAGGGATTCAAACCGCCAACCTTCTGATCGGCAAACCCAAGAAGCTCAGTGGTTTAGACCACAGAGCCACCTGTGTCCCATGAATCCCTGGAGTCTTGCATCACACAGAGATTGAGGTGGTGTACAACAATATAATATTTAATTATAAAAGGAGATAAAACCATTATGTTATAAAACAAGTAAAACCATTATAAATGGAACAGAATGGTTTGGCCAATTCTATTCAGTCCCAAAATATGGAGTCTTTCCCTTAAGCACCATCTCTGTCTTGCAGTCTACTATTGGTCCACTCTCCCCAAAATGGGGGCTGTGTCACTGCCATCACCTTTGGCAAAGATGGTGCATGGTAGATGGGAGGACACTGAGTGAGAGGCAGGGTATTGTAGATATCCCAGGGAGACCTGGGAGGGTCCACCATTTTCTGTGGGTGACAAGGGTTACGAGCTACCTTGGAGAGAGTAGCTTTTATTCAGATTAGTTTCTTTCATCTTATTGCATTATGAAAAGGCTTCAATAAAATCTTATAAATGAAGTCTTTCCTTGGCTCAGAAGGACTGTAGACCTGAGGGTTTTGTAGTAGTAGATTGGGGGGCGGGCAGGGGAGATGATAATCAGTGGAAATGGTTGAGCTAATGGAAGGGGTCTTATAATTTCCACAGATGTCTATACAGAATAAGTGAAAGAGAAGGTGTAGTCGGTGAGGATCAATTCCATGGTGCATTAGGAAAATGGAAGAATAATGTAACAATGTGAAAGGGAAAATGGATTATGGCCAGGAGCCAGACCAGAATGAACACTTTCCCACTCCGGTCCACCACCCAGGCCCTGCTCCCTAGCTTGCCCCTGATTGGGCAGTTTAAATTTGTGGGTGGTGGGCTATCCCGAGTGGCCAGCCAGGAAATGCACAAGTGGACAGCCACTATGGAAGAGATTGTGAGGCGCCACCATGCTTGGCCTCAACCACCACCCACCCCCTCTGGACTGGGTGAGTGGTCATTCCATGGTGCATTATCTAAGTGTGGAAGGGAAAGTGGAATCGGATGAGATGTTTTCAGTATAAGTGAATTTTGGAGGGGCTGGAAGAAGATAAATCTGTGTTTCCTACCTCAAGTGCAATAATTTCATTGGAGCTGCCTTGGTTTATTTGCCTTTATCTCTACAACATTTTGCACGGTATGGTATTTATATATGTGTATATGATTTGTTTTGTTTTGTTTTGTTTTCATTTGCTTTATTGCCATTTTAGCTTTGTGTATGGTGGAACCCTGCTGAAGGGTGAGGCATGAAATCTATTTGATGAATGAATAAATAAATAAATAATCCAGATCATAGGCCTACAGAATCAAAGGATGAATGATGGAAAACAAGAACAGAGAGGTGAATGAGGAAACCTTGAAAAGCTTCAGGCCTCAACTCATTCCCTGGGGCTCATGATGTTTCCTTCCCAATGTGCTAAGGGAGTTATCCAGCCCTTTTCTGTGCATGCTGATTCAAAATAAAAGTCCCACGTATTACACTGAGGCTTGTTCACAAGGGAATGTACATTGGTTACAGTAAAGGTGACGCACTCTTAAGAAGAATAAGAACAAGTTGCAGCACTCTAGACAAATGCTATATTTGTCATTCCCATACAGTGGTACCTCGGGTTAAGAACTTAATTCGTTCCGGAGGTCCGTTCTTAACCTGAAACTGTTCTTAACCTGAAGCACCACTTTAGCTAATGGTGCCTCCTGCTGCCGTTGCGCTGCAGCTGCACGATTTCTGTTCTCATCCTGAAGCAAAGTTCTTAACCTGAGGTACTATTTCTGGGTTCTCAGAGTCTGTAGCCTGAAGTGTCTGTAACCCGAGGTACCACTGTACATCTAAATTGGACTTACATTGTAAATGTATGAATCTTTCCACATATACAGTGGTTTGAAAAATGCTTTGATTGTGATTTGCAACAAAATCCTCTAGTTTTGATGCAGTTTTTTTAATGCATAATGATATGTCAGTGAAAACAATATCAGATGAAATGCTACATGTGGTATATTAATTATGCATTTTTGGTGTATTAACCTAATTGTTCCAGCTGTTACAATGCTTTTTGCCTTGCCAGTACTAAATAGCCTCTAATGTTGGTGTCAAAAATGCTGTTCCTGACAGATGTTTTCTCATGACTTCTAAAAGCTATCTGCATTTGTAGCGCAAGTATTTGTCTTATCAAAGACACCAACATGAAATAGCTTTATATTTCGTAATGCCGCAGAATGTTAATGCAAACAACAAGAGAGGCAACATCTTTCATTGGACATCTTTAAATGAAATACTGGGACTCAGCTAGATTGGTAAAGAAAATGTGTTATAACACTGTGACACCAGATGGCGCTGTGGAGTCCCATCTTTCCCAACCGGATTTCCCTGTATGAGTTTACAACCCATTTAACTAAAACACTTGTATGATGTGTCTAGATCCAGCCCTGGCTTTTAGGTTCCACTAAACTTTTCTTTAGGTATAGGTAATAATGAGCGCTCCCCACATTAAACAGGGGGCACCCTTTGCGTGGTCATGCGCAGCCCCTGGGACCCTATGTGGCACCATTAGCACAGGCTTGGCTTCGCCTTCCCCAGGTGGGATACCTGGAGGTCTCCGCCTAGCTCAGCCAGTTGTCCAATCCCGCCTGGGGAGGCATTGCCAAGGTGACCAGGCCAGGTAGGGGGAGGGACCACCTTGCCCACACAATAGGGGGATGATCTTACCTGGGAATCGTCAGTTGACTCCAGAGCTTCTCCCACCCTCAGTTAAGACTTCTTTTGTAGGTTAACCTTTTCTCCACAGGTACACAGGTGCTGCTACGTCAAAGTCGCTGTTGAATTCTCTTGCATTGGCAGGTTTGGCTTTCCCATAGCAAAACGTCACAACTTTCATAGAATCATAGAATAGAATCATAGAGTTGGAAGAGACCACAAGGGCCATCGAGTCCAACCCCCTGCCAAGCAGGAAACACCATCAGAGCACTCCTGACATATGGTTGTCAAGCCTCTGCTTAAAGACCTCCAAAGAAGGAGACTCCACCACACTCCTTGGCAGCAAATTCCACTGTCGAACAGATGTTGCCGGTATCAGGCCTTGGGTGGAATCCTTTAGTCTATCTTCCCTAAATGGGGGTGGGCGTGCGGTGGTGACCTACCCCCTCTTTGCAGCGGCGATACCAGGGTTCCCCATTAAAGGGGTTATTTGAGGGGAGGCTTTGGTCTTAGAGGTTGTCATTGCACTCCCCTGCAACAGCGGTGTAATGGGGGTGGGCTCTCTCTGCTTGAACATATGTTCTCCAGAGCCAGCCCATCCCCCCCCCACAGGATAACCCTGATGTTCCCCAGATCCCCAGCGGGGGACAGGGAGGGATGAACGCCCAATGCCTGAGCCAGGGTCAACCCACATCTGAAACATAATAAAGTAGTGGCCAGTTTTAATCTCATAGCACGTTGTCTTGAGTAGTTATTCCACATGGGGCCACCCAGGGTTTGGGGGACTCCACCTGTCCATGCAAAATAAAATAAAGAAATATCAAACCTGCTAAATAGACCAATAGCTAATGAGTTGCAGATGCTTATTGGCCACTGCAGTTGGCATGGAGACAGTGTAGGGTGAATGCAAAAAAAATGACATTCTGATACCATGTATGATGTCACAAACAGGATAAGGTTAAAGTCTTGGCAGAGTGAGAAACAGTTAACAGCCTGTCTGGCTGTTACACAGTCAGGATGTACATTATTTTGGGGCTATATCAGAGGGAGAGTTTACACTGAAGTCCAGCTCCGAGGGCCTTCTGGCGGTTCCCTCCTTGTGAGAAGTAAGTTTACAGGGAATCAGGCAGAGGACCTTCTTGGTAGTGGCGCCCACCCTGTGGAACGCCCTCCCAATAGATGTCAAGGAAATCAACAACTATCTGACTTTTAGAAGACATCTGAAGGCAACCCTGTTTAGGGAAGTTTTTAATGTTTGGTGTTTAATTGTGTTTTTAATATTCTGTTGGGAGCCGCCCAGAGTGGGTGGGGAATTCTTATTCTTATTCTTATTACAGTGGTACCTCGGGTTAAGTACTTAATTCATTCTGGAGGTCCCTTCTTAACCTGAAACTGTTCTTAACCTGAAGCACCACTTTAGCTAATGGGGTGTCCTGCTGCCACCGCACCGCCGGAGCACAATTTCTGTTCTCATCCTGAAGCAAAATTCTTAACCCGAATTTCTGGGTTAGCAGAGTCTGTAACCTGAAGCGTATGTAACTTGAGGTACCACTGTATTACAATTCACGACGCACCAAAAATTAGGACAATTAATACACATTATAAACATGTTGTCCATCAAAGAGTGAACCTTGTATGTGACTTTTGGAGTTGTTTCACAAAACCTTGTAGGAGATTTTGCTGCATATCTTGGTGGTATACATATACAGCAAATTGAGAAAGTTTAGCTCACTTAATCTACAATATATTTTGGAGAATGGTTTGTCAGTTTGTTTGTTTGTTCTCTCTAGGTTCAGCTGCCTCTTGAGATATCATTGGCAAATTTGACACAAGGGTTCCTGAGCTAGGTATGGTGATTTTTGTTGATGTATGGATGCTGGCCACCATTTTGAATTAAGATAGCGACCACCAAAATGCCACTTTGGTGTGACTTCACTCATTTGCTTTGCTACTTCTTGTCACCAAATTTGGTGTAATGCTTCCTAGGGTGGGGGTGGCAGACTTTGTAACTCTTTGGATGCTAGGCGCCATTTTGAATCAAGATGGCCGACCAAAACGTGACATTACTCAACTTTTGGCATGAAGGATCCAACTCATAGATTACACTATTAATTTAAAAAACAGAATACTTTGTGGTTTCTAAAAATTTCTGGCCAGGTCTGGGCATTCCTCACGAATATTGAATAAAACTCTGTTGTTTAGTTTGCATTGTACAACAAAAGCAAAGAATTCAGAGAGGAGGACAGAAAGTGTATGGGCCAAGGATCTTGACCACTTAAAAAAATATTATTATTAAAAAATGTTAAACATAGAAAAAACTGTTCTATTCATGGATAGTGAACATTTGTGCTCTCTCCTATTGAAAACCATCTCAAATAGTTCTAGGAATGATCTTTACAGACCTCACACAAAGTAAGAAAAGGAATGTGACTGCTTATTGTGAGGCACTTCAACATGATTGTGGGTCTAACACAATGCATTCACATGCAATAACAACATTTCCTCTTTGAATTTTATTCAGTTTACATTTAAAGATGATCTTAATTATTATGCACGTTCCAATACAATACATGAACTGAAACACAGAAATCCTTTGAAATTCAGTTTTCCAAATTTTGCAGTGTTGTTCTCCCGTCAATTAATGTGTACAAAAATGTGTATACTAGAATAAAGTCCTCCTAATTATGCATAAATTAGTGAAAATGATGTTACCATTAGATGGACTTGTTTTACAAAAATTTGTATAGCAGGAGAAATTTGATATAAAATGCTGAGGAAATTCCTGAGGACTTATATAAAATTCACAAACTGCTGTAGAAATGTAGAGAACTGAACCATTTAGAAAATGAGAAATTGAAAGAAACCCAAATTGAAAGTTTCATCCATTCCTATTGCTTTAAAAAGTACCTCCCATACCACACACACAGAGAGAACTTTGTCCCCAATTTTTACCATGCAAAACAGGAAATATTACATTTGAATTTGTCAGCTTCTCCATTTTCCTGTGCCTGAAACTCTCTTCCCCTATTTCTTCAGCTTTTGGTCATACCCCAATCCATGAATCAAGCTAGCAGCCCTGTGGCATCATCTGGGGTGTTACCAAGTACTTAAAAGATTTGAGACCTGGGCCACTGACACAAATTTGCATGTGCTAATTTAAATATATAGATGCAAATTAAAATGCCATGGAAAGCAAGCCAACTGGTTTCCCAGACAAATCACCCTGATTAACACTTCAATTAATTTCTCCCTCAGCTCAAATGACCCCCAAATCAGATTCTCTTCAATTAATTTAAACCAATTACTTTCCCAGCAGATCCTGCTCCAAATAACTTCAGTGCCCTTCAGTTACCCCCAATAGTAATTTTAAATTATTTCCCCAAATTAAAATACTACCCAGTAACCCTGATCACTTCCCCATTCAGTTTCCCCCCAAATTCATTACCACCCCAAAATCACTCAGGGTCCTTGTGTGCCAAGGCACCCGAGCCACAATGTTCCCAGGAGAACAATAAAACACACTGACATGGAGTATTTTGGTTTATGGGTTGAAACAGGCCACAACTTTATTGGTTACAGATGTGAGCAGTTTGGCTTAGACATTGGGGTGAAGCTAGGCTATCACGACTCCAGACATCTGCTGGGAGTCCATGGAAGGGTAAACCACCAATAGTGGGTGCCCTATGACTTACATCAAATAGGGGCACCCAGAGAGGTCCCTGTAGGGGCTGTGACATGGCCCTAACCTCACAAAAGTTGTGACAATTGCTAGAAGATAGGTAAAAACCAAATGGCCAAGTGGGGGGAAATCCTACCCAGCCCCAACCATAGCTGTCAACCTTTCCCTTTTTTTAAAAGGGAAATTTCCTTATTCTGAATAGGATTCCGTGCAAGAAAAGGGAAAAGTTGACAGCTATGGCCCCAACATGGCGACCAGCAATTGCAATATAGTGGACGCTTGGGTTGCGAACGTGATCCATGCGGGATGCACGTTCGCAACCCGCAGTGGCGCATCTGCAGTGACGCAGCCGGCCATAACTTAGGGGGGAGGTGGTATACCTACACCCCTAAGCCATAAAACTATGAAGGCACGGCTGCCTGGCCACAGCACCGCCCACTGATAAAGATCTGGGGCATTATCCCTATGGATCCACTTCAGCAACTCCCCTGTACATCACCAAACCCTGCCTTCTGAAATCAGCGACTCCTGACTCTTGGTTCTCAGACTGTGAATTTTTTTATCTAGAATCCTAACCCACTATTGAAAGAAAAGAGAAATCTCCAAGAAGGGTGTGTTCACAGCAATGTTTCAAGGACGTGTTTTAAATTAAATTGTTTATTTACAATTTAGTACTGCATTCCCCTTTAAAATGGATGCAACAAGGAGGAGAAAGGGTCCATTAATTTATCTTTATGTTTTCTTTACAGCTTTTCCATCACCATGAATGCCCAAGGCAATGTATAGCAGTAATTTTTTTCCCCTAAAAAAACCAACTTGCCATAAAAAGCAATTATCCCTAAAATCACAACTTTATATGTTTTGTGGTTTTATATTTTTATTTTGTTCTGTGAACCACCCTAAGACCTCCGGGTATAGGATGGAATATAAATTCAATAAATAAATAATAATAATAATAATAAATAACTTTATCAATAAAATTGGCGTCTTTCCAGTGTTGACAACCAATCCTGGTCAAGTTGCTGAATTCTGCATTAGCTCTATAGTGATAAAGTTTCGAGCTTATGAAGACATGAGAGTGATGGTATTATGGGATTCCCAATAAGGTAGGACATAACTGGGGTGGGAATGTGGCAGGAACAGTCACTAGCAAGTATTTCAAGACTGTTTTAAGGAAGAGAGGGGAACCTGCCCCTTTGTATATCGGGGGGTGGGGAGGCTGTATGGAGAGAGTCTCCGCCTTTAAATTCCTGGGAGTTTACCTTAGTGAGGACCTCACTTGGAAAATCAGTATAACTCAGGTGGTCAGAAAGGCCCAACAGAGACTCCATTTCCTCAGGGTCTTGCGAAAGAATAATGGTAAACAACAAGTGATGAACTCCTTTTAAAAAGTTTCCTTTCATATTGTATCACAGTGTGGTATGCTGGCCTGACAGCCATGGACAGAAAGTCTCTACAGAGGGTGGTGAATACAGCACATGATATCATGGGCTGTCCCTTGAGTCCGCTAGATGACATTGCAAGGGATCGTTGCCTTAGGAGAGCGAGAAAAATTCTCAGGGATGACTCACACCCCAGCCATCACCACTTTAATCTTCTACCCTCGGGCAGGAGATATAGAAGTATAACCAGCCGTACCAACAGGCTAAAAAATAGCTTCTATCCATGGGCTGTTAGGCTGTTGAACGGAAAATAACATCGCGAAATTGACTTGTGAGGTGGTGTGTTGTTTGATAAGAGATTGAGTGTTTTTTTGGGGGGGAGGATCATTTAATTTCATTGTACACAGGTTGTACATCATGGAACTTTGGAGTGTCAGGCATAGCCCTATTGGCTTTAGCCCAAACGTAGCAGAGTTTTCCTGCACAGCGAGGAAGCTAGTTGCGGCAGTAATGACTAGTCAGCTAGACTCAGAATAACTATTTACAGGATTTATTAAAAAGGGAAAAAATAAAACCAGCAGAGTTTCTGCATACAAATAAAAGCAAAATAAATCCTATCTTTCTTTCTCTCTCTCTCTCTCTCATAACCATACACAGCACTTCTAACTCCTAACACACCTCACATCAAACTGTGCTAGCAATCCCTAGATAACAGAGTTGAGTGCTGCTCGTTAACCAATCAGAGTGAGTAGTTTCTAGGTCAAGCAGACCTGGGCTTTCTGCCAAGAGTAAATTGACACCAGCTTGAGTTAATTGGTGAAGCTAGAATCTGCAAGTTTCCCACGAGAACCAATTAACAGAAACTGAAACAGAAACTGAACACCCCCTCACAGATTCTGCTGAACAATTAACACCAAATACACCTATGTAGGAGATCATTTTTCCAGCAAACCTAAACCCTTGCACATTCGCTTGTTCTTTATCTTTGCCAATGGTTTAGTTAACACATCTGCTACATTTTCTTCACTTGACACATAAGTACAGGTGATTACATTGTCTTGTACACAGCAACGTACATTTTGGTATTTTACAGAGATATGTTTGGAACGCGATTTGAAACCCTCTGTTTTACTTAAGGTTATACAAGCTTGATTATCAATGTAAACTTGTACTGGTTCTCCACAATTTACATTTAAATCTGCCATCAAATGCTTGAAATAAATCACCTCGTTGCACAATTCACTCAATGCGGCATACTCTGATTCCGTTGATGACACACTTACAACGTCTTGCTTGCGTGACCGCCAGCTGATTAAAGCTCCACCGACCATTATGACTAGTCCTGTGACAGATTTTCTATCTGGCAAATTTCCCCAGTCACTATCACAGTAGCAACTCAACATTTCATCCTCTGAAGAATTTAATTGTAACATATAGCCAATTGTCTGTTTGAGATACCTCAGAACTTGTTTTACCCCTTTCCAGGCATTTAGTGTGGGTTTTGAGACCAATCTACTTAATATGCCTACTGCATAGCTAATATCAGGTCTGGACCACTGTGCTATATACAATAAACTTCCAATTACAGAGTGATATACATCAGGATGTTCAAATTCAGGACTCTCATCTGTATGAAGTGTTTTTATGAAACCTGGATCCATAGGCACCGCTGCCCCTTTGCAATCCTGCATCCTGTATGTAGTCAGTAGTTGTTTAACTTTGTTCTGCTGACTAATTAGGCAGCTGCCATCTTGGGCCCAGCACACTTCCAACCCTAGATATGTCCTAACCGGACCTAAGTCTTTTGTACACCCACCTGCAGCCTACAATCTTTGCCCCCTCAGGCGCTGCTACTGGTGTAAAGACCTTGTGCTCATTCAGAGAGGACATCTCTTCCTCCATTGCCTGTTTCCAGCGCTCTGCCTCCTCTTTTGGTAACTTTAACACCTCCTGAAAACTCTTGGGCTCTGCACTTACACTAAACACATTTGCAGTATCAGGAGAAAAACGCACCGGAGGCACTCCTTTATTTTGTCTTTTAGATCTTCTGGGAGAAAATTTTTCTTCTGACCCACTTTCCTCCTCAGAACTACGACCTCTCTTTTGTTGCTTAGCCACTGGTCTTTGGCTAACTCCACTTTCTTGAGAGCTCTTATCTGAACTTTCCTCCCCCTCAGACTCTGACTCTCTGTGTCTACCTTCAGAGTCATGAAGCTCCTGGGAAGGTTCAAACCAAACCTCAGTATTGGCATGTAGTCTCTCCCAGCCACTATGTTCACAAAAACTGGCATTCCTGGAGATCACAATGCCATTTGTCCCTTCAGCAAAGCGGAAACCTTTTCCCAGCTCCTGGTAACCCACAAACACTAACTGTTTGGTCTTAGGATCTCCCTTCTTTCTCATTTGTTTCGGAATTAATACCCAGGCTTTTGATCCAAACACATGCAAATGGTCAATTTTGGGTTTTTTCTGAAACAATTTAAAGTACGGGGTTGTACCTATTGTTTGATGAAAGAGCCTATTTTGGAGATAACACGCGGTGAGCATGCTCTCCCCCCAATAAGACATGGGTAAATCAGCATCATCAAGCATGGCAAACATCATATCTTGTAAAGATCTGTTTTTTCGTTCTGCAACGCCATTCTCCTCTGGGGAAAAAACGTTCGTTTTTCTATGCCCAATGCCACGCTTTTGTAACCAATCTTTAAAGGCATTTGACATAAATTCGCCACCTCTGTCCGTCTGAATCCTTCTGAGTTTAATGGACAGAAATCTTTCCACAGATGCCACCCAGCCTTTAAACTTAGTGAACACGTCACCCTTATTCTTCATGGGAAAAACCCAAGAATAACGCGTGGCGTCATCCACAATTGTTAGTGAAAAACGCGATCCACCCCTGCTTACAGCAAATGGACCAATTACGTCCATGTGAACCAGCTGTAGCGGTGCCTCACTAACTCTGTCACTTCTGGGGTAAGAGACTCTGTGGGTTTTAACCTTTTTACACACATTACAATCAAGGTACTTGTTACAACTCTTTAAATTACCCCCATCAGCCAATTCAGACATTTTTAGTACACTTTTCCAGCAAGCATGCCCCATTTTCCTATGCAATAAGTGCACACAGTTGTCATGTATAGCTTTGTTATTCACTGCAGGCTGAGATTTACTGACTACTGCTGCAACTTGAGATCCTGCTTTAAGCCAAAACAAGCCTCCCTCTGACTTAGCAGTGCCTAAAATCTCACCAGCCTTCTTAATAATGCAACTGTCTCCTTCAAAATGCACTTTAAACCCAGCTTTTAGCAAACAATCTACAGACATCAGATTGCTCCTTAATGACGGCACACAAAGTACATTTTGCAGGCATTCACGAAGACAAGGAACATAAACTGCACCCCCCGAAATCACTTCGGAAGTACTTCCGTCTGCTAGAGCCACCTGGCTGCGCTGTGCTGAGTTCTTGGAAACAAACAATTCATCTGAATTCACGATGTGGCGAGACGCTCCCGAATCGACCACCCAGACCGCTTGTTTCTCATCAGCAATCTTGACCTCGCCGGTCACCAGCTGAGCCGACTGTTTTTGTTTGAAGAATTTCCTTTTACGCTGCTGCTGCTGCTGATCTCGTCTCTGCTCCTGCACCGGCAACTGAGACTTGACCAACTCCGGACATTGTCGTTTTAGATGCGCTGAAGACCCACATCGGAAACAACGCCTAACAGCAAACGCTGACTCCTCACCAGTACGCTGCTTTTGCTTCACCTCTGGCACGGCATGAGAACTCCCTCCAAACCGCCCACCTGTAGAAGCCTCTGCAGCCACTGACCTTTCTTGCCTCTTCTGCCATTCTTCAATCAAACGCCCAGTAACGTAACTGACTGATAAATCACGCTCCTGTATGCCTTCTAGAGACAAAACTAAATTATCCCAGCTTTCAGGGAGAGAACTCAAAATAATAGCCACCTTCTCCTGCTGGTCTAACGCACAGTCTCTTTCCTGTAGCGCAGAAAACTTTAACTGCAAACTGTGTAGGTGTTCCTGCATTGTAACCCCAGGCTGTAACATTGCCTTGTACAATGCCTTGCGAATGAACAGCTTGGAAACCGCTGTCTCACGCACATGGAGTTCTTTAAGTGCTTGCCACACACCTCTAGCTGTCTTGATTCCCCTCACATACGGCAACTGGGAATCTTCCAGCCCCAAGACAATTGTGGCCCTTGCTCTTTGGTCTTTATCGAGGTCTTCATCATCAGGCTTCGTAGGAAACTTACTCACCACTTGCCAGAGACGATCCCTCTGCAGCATTGCCTGCATGCGTTCCGACCACAGCAAGTAATTGAAGTCATTCAGACGCTCAAAAGCCATCTGAACTGGTTGTGAGGCCATCTTGAGAGCGATGTCCCTGGAACCCGGAACCAGCTACTCACGACCACCGAGAGAGAAAACAGGAACCACAGCACCCAGCACTCACACGCTGCAGCTGTTGTCCTCGTGTCCGCTGCGTCACCAGCTCACCACGGTCAGGAACCAGCCAGGAACAACAACCTCTGGAACTACTGGAACCAACGCCGTTGATGCTGACACCACCGCAACTCAGGCTGGCAGCACAATGCCCATAACCTCATGGAACTTTGGAGTGTCAGGCATAGCCCTATTGGCTTTAGCCCAAACGTAGCAGAGTTTTCCTGCACAGCGAGGAAGCTAGTTGCGGCAGTAATGACTAGTCAGCTAGACTCAGAATAACTATTTACAGGATTTATTAAAAAGAAAAAATAAAACCAGCAGAGTTTCTGCATACAAATAAAAGCAAAATAAATCCTATCTTTCTTTCTCTCTCTCTCTCTCTCATAACCATACACAGCACTTCTAACTCCTAACACACCTCACATCAAACTGTGCTAGCAATCCCTAGATAACAGAGTTGAGTGCTGCTCGTTAACCAATCAGAGTGAGTAGTTTCTAGGTCAAGCAGACCTGGGCTTTCTGCCAAGAGTAAATTGACACCAGCTTGAGTTAATTGGTGAAGCTAGAATCTGCAAGTTTCCCACGAGAACCAATTAACAGAAACTGAAACAGAAACTGAACAGTACAATGACAGTAAATGATTATTATTACTATTATTATTATTATTATTATTATTATTATTATTATTATTATTATTATTAAATATGAAACATAAGGGCACTTGATTCTGTTGAACAGGAGGTCAGGTAATTTATGTTTTTTAGTATGTAATCATTTTGTATCCATTGCTATAGAACAAATATTTGCTTCCATTTTAAATGTGTAAATATTTTGTTTTGCTCCTTAGGTTCTAATCCTAAATGCCAGTGCTTTTTTTCTTTAAAAAAATGTTTATGGGAACTCTCATTTTGACTCAAGAAAACCACCATTTTATTGTTCAAATCTGGAAAAAATATATACAGTAAATGGACAAAAATACAAAGATTCACAAAATGTTTAGGGGTATGCGTCCCCCTGCGTCCCCCCAGGATAAAAAGCACTGCTAAACACATTTACTAAATAACAAGCCCCATTGAATAAAATGGGGTTTATGTCTGAGGAAGCATATGTCAGATTGCATAGTTAGACCTGTTAAATGTTATATTAACGGACAGCCATGTTGAATTTCATGTTCTCTTAGGTAAAGGTAAAGGGACCCCTGACCGTTAGGTCCAGTCGTGGATGACTCTGGGGTTGTGGTGCTCATCTTGCTTTACTGGCCAAGGGAGCCGGCATACAGCTTCCAGGTCGCGTGGCCAGCATGACTAAATCACTTCTGGCAAACCAGAGCAGTGGTTTACCTTCCCGCCGGAGAGGTACCTATTTATCTACTTACACTTTGACGTTCTTTCGAACTGCTAGGTTGGCAGGAGCAGGGACTGAGCAACAGGAGTTCACCCTGCCAACCTTCTGATAGGCAAGCCCTAGGCTCAGTGGTTTAACTCACAGCGCCACCCACATTCTCTTACACACACATAAACAAGCAGTTTATTCTGCTTGCTCCCTAACTCATTTTTAACCTTGCACCGCTATCTCCAAAACACCACATGGACATTAGTGGCCATGTGATGATTTTAGCTTATGAATTTTATTGTTTAATGTCTTGATTTGTATATTGGGGTACTTTTATAGCTCTGTTTAGAGTACATAATGTTTTGATAATATAAATGTTTTAAGTCTTTTGTATCAATTCAGTATATTTTCTTTTAACTGTCAAATGATTCTGTGTACATTGCAGCAGCCTTTGGCTACGTGCAATAAAACTGACTGAGACTGAGACTGAGACACATGGACATTACTTAACTCAGAGCAGTTAATTACATCAATGGCAACTCAGCCATGATCCTACTCACACCAGCTCTGGATGATATGAATAGGGCACCTGGTGAGAACTACGGTAATACGACAAAATTAATATGCAGCTTGACCTGTTTGTGACTGCACACACCTCATTACAAAATGTAGTCCAAATTGAGTGGGGGAAATGTCCAAAATGTTCAGGGAGCCATGCATTTGAAGAAACAATAATTTTTGTTTTGCATAGGCTTTCAACAACGTGATGGACCCTTTATGAATTTTGCAAAATTTTACAAAAAGATTTCAAGTAGAGGGGTCGTGATTTTGCCTTCTCTCAAACAGAAGTGTAAAAAGCAACAGAACGAAATAGAAAATGAGCTTTTGAAGATGCACCCCTCCAAATTGTGGAATGTTGGCATCCAAAATGCATGTGTAAAGGGTTTGTTGCAAGAGCTGTAGAACTCTATAGCTTCTTCTTCTTTGGTGATCACTTGTAGCCAAGTAAGATTGTCTTCCATGAACACAGTCTTAAGAGTGAGTCCGTAAGTGACTGTGGAGGCCAATTCTGGATCCACACGTCCTTCCACAGAGGGGACATAAGTTTCCAGACAGGAGTTGATGATGGTGAGGGTTTGCCAAACGTGCCTTCCTCTCAAAATGTTTCTCCCTTTCTTCCTGAGTTTGAGCATCTTCAAAGCCCATGACACCTTCGGTAAAAGCTGTTCTCCAATTGGAGCGCTCTCATACCAGTGTTTCCCAGTTGTTGGTATTTATACTACATCTTTTTCTGTGGCATCATACACTCTGTGGCAGTTGGTTCAGCTGGTAGAACAGTCTTAACCAAGGCTCTTTTGAGCTGGAACTCTGCCATCTCTTATAATAGCAATGGCTGTCATTGCCATTAGAAGAGAACAGGAGAGACAAGACATCCATGGTGAGTTCTGGCAACTCTTTTTTCTACAAAAATAGCACTGGTTTTAACAGTTGGAGCAAAAAGCATGTTGTGTTGTGCTGCTGTCTGCCTCAGAGTATCAGTTAGTCTTTAAATGTTAGTCAGTCTTAGATATATATCTATGTAAGTTCCCAATATTCGATTGGGAGCTGCCCAGAGTGGCTGGGGAAACCCAGCCAGATGGGCGGGGTGCAAATAAATTATTGTTATAGCATCTTAAACATCCCCTGCATTGTAGATTTTAATCTGCAAGTGCAAGCGCACTAAGTAAAAGTTATATGTTATTTAAACGTTAAAAGAGAGTGTTTTGTGTCTTTTTAAAAGAAGGTGCCATTTTGTGGCAAGGGATCTTCAGAAAATGGTAGGTGGATGCAGCAGATGTTGGGGGAGGCCTCTGAGTGAGCATCTCCACTTAAGTCATCTGCAAGGTGCTACTAGAGACATTCCAAGGCTATCTGCTATCACATGCAAGTTCCCAGAAAACTTGCCACCAAAGGTAGAGTATCTCATACCAAGTCACTTTAATGTTCTCAGTGTCACACAGTTCATCTTGTCCTACCCCAGAAGGTGTACAGATTACCCCAGAAGGAGTACAATTTGTCCCCCCACCAGAGCTACTACCCCTCTTCTAACACCCTAAATGGAAGGTATATAGTTCTGGTATTGTGTTGATTTGTTTTTACTGGTTTCACACTTTGAATGGTTTTTAAAATGTTATTGCTGCCTTGGAAACTCAGGGATAAATAATATTTGTATTGGAGTAAAAAAGACAAATGTCCTTTTTAATCCACTGAAATGCACACACATACGGATGCTTCTAATCTAACATGAAAAATAATTGAGCTGTTAGAACTCTTTCTCCATATTAATACTGTGTTTTCATTTATACTTTTATGTTCTATATGTAGTTCTCCTTGCATCTTCCTGCTGTTGCTTTTATCCAAGCTGGGCTGAATACTGTTCCTTCCAAGGGACCATTTCATTCCCTGCAAAAGTGGGGGTATATGTGACTTCTGATGGGCAAAATTAATGAAGTTTCCGTGGGTGGGCTTGCCTTTAAAGATGAGTTAGCCAACTTGTTCCATTTTTGAAAAAGCAAAATAGAAACTTTGCCACTACTTTAGGCTGTTGTTTGAATGCCTTTAGCAAACAGACAGTGTTCACTTTCTAACTTTAAATATAATGTGTCTACTTTTCTTCTTGCAAAAAAATAATATATCAGTAATAAACCTAGTCCAGTATATATATATAGTACTGCTTTTAACAGCTGGCAAACTGGTACAGAAAGTGGGAGGAGGGGAAAGCAACACAGTCTCAGAGAAGAGCAACAGGCAGATTGCAAAGGCATGTGTTGGACTGTTCAGGTTAAAATACATGCAGCTGATTGCTTGAGCAGATCCTGCACAACTTTCAATGCATTTTTGAGGTTGGCTTGAACTTTAACTTGCAACTTCAAGGCCATCCGGAAAAATAGAAAATAAAATCAAAATGGAGTTTAAACTACTCCTACTGGAATTTATTCTTAAAAAAATGTTTTGTGTTTACATTTGGGGTGGGGCCATATGAATGATTGTGATTGGCTGTGATATCTAGAAAAAAGATGGTCTAGATAAATGATTGTAAAGCTCATCTTCTGGAATTGCCCTCTGACGTGATTAACGACCTGAGCCTTTGATGAGGCTCCAAGCACATTCCCATTCAGCAGAGAATCAAAGCAGCACACGGAAGTGATGAGATTTATGGCTACATCGCTATGCTTTATTTTCTAGCTACGCAAACAGAAAAGAAATCATCCTCTCTCTGTGAAAGGCAGAGAGCAACTGAAAAACAAAGGAACAGGGAACCAGTAAAGTCACATCCATCTCCCGTGAGACTTCCAACATCCTGGAATGTCTCTGGAATGTAAACAGAGTCTTGTGACTCCAAAGCACTGCACAGTGGCAAACAGAAACTAACAGAAGGAAGTGAAGAGGAAGGGGTTGAAGCTGCAGATCCATGGTGCGAGACTGAAAAGGGGTGATTCAGCGTTGTGCCATGGTTTAAACTGACCCCAGCCATGCCCCCAAGCTGCCTGATTGGCTGCTTGGCTAATTGGCATGGCCAGTCTTCCCAAGCATAAGGCGGGACGCAGCCCTGCCCCCCACACTGAGGGGGGAGGCTTGGTGGCTTGCCCACAATGTGTCCCCACAAGGAGGTGGAGCCACTATGTCAAATTTTGTGGGGGGGGGGGGGACAAACCTAGTAAAAATTATATATATGAAATAGAAAAGATTGTCCAGTACCAGAGATTGACAGAAGCATAATTGTCCACCCTGCCCGCTGTTTAAGAGCATGGTTTTGGTGGGCTCCATGCAGTAGATACAACATTAAAATCAGCCCATAGTCAGTTTTGCTTTTGTATCACATATTCCATCACCTTTTATTTCAGTTCTAATAGCGTATTCTCAGATTTAGTGCCGGCTGCTCTAACTTGTATGTGTCTTAATATATATACTGATATAAAACACTTCTGAATGGCACGGTGCTGGCTGGAGCCTTTTAAAAAAAATATTTATGCCCCCTTCAGATTTTTTTTTTTTTAAAAGCTTTTAAGTTTGTTATATAGCTTTGCCATTTCTGCCACAGTGTTATACCGTTTCTAGAAATCATTGCAGTAAAACTTCATGTTAACGTCACTGAGATATTAAAAGTGAGATATAAAATGTCTCGTGATATTTGATATGTGTGTGTATACCAAAATAATTCTATGAAATGTTTGCAACACTTTTTGTCCCTGCTGAATGGAACTTTTAAAGTTAGGCCTTTGGAGAAAAGTACTTTTAAGTGAAAATATGAATTGTGTGCATTGTGTTACTAATTAAGTAGTGCTTAAGTCCCCAAGAAAAATTAATTGCTTCTAGGCAAAACTACATGTTACGTGCATATAAGTAACCAAATTAGGGACACCCCTTTTGTTTTAGGAAAAGTTCCTTCACGGTGGGGTGATTTAGAAGAAAAAAGTGACGGGGGAGGGATTATCAAACCCCACCCCACCCCATCATCCTTCACTTCAAATAGCTCTCTCAGAAAAACCCTTTTTTAAAAAACCAAAAGCACTGTCAGAACTTCATTATATGCATTTCTGTGTAAGTTATAGTTAGCCCCTTAGACATCTTATAAACTGAAGTATGAACTGAGCCTTTGCCATGCTGTGAGTTCTTTTTAAGTGAACAATTTGCCAACTGAGACTTGTTGACCAGATTGGTATATTGGTGGAGAAGTAAATTTGGGGAATGATTGAATGAATGCAGGAATGTAGAATTTTAAGAATTCTTATGAATAAAGAAGATACCCTCCTCTCTTCTCAGCTACTCAAATGTATGTGGAAACTCACAAGGGGGGGGGGAGAGAGAGACACACTGGTGTTTTTTGCAATTTCACCATAATTGAAAAGTTGAGGCGAGATGCATATGCAATATCTGAGGTATCACAGAAACCGGGCTGTCTTAAGCATATGCGCCGCCGGGGTGCAAAGATCCACCCAGCACCCCACCTCTAGTCCCAGGTGTGCAGGAGGGTGGAGCTGGCCAGCCGCCTCAGTGTCTCGCTGGCTCAGTCGCTCCTGAATTTGCAACACAGAGCCACCCCCAGCAGAAGAGCTGGCTGCAGCGCACCAACCGACGGGCAGGCTCTTCCCCAGACTCAACTCTCGGACCCCAGACTCTGGGCCTGGCGCCCCAGAGAGCCTGGCGCCTGGGTGCCCTGCACCCCGGCACCAATGGGTAAGATGGCCCTGCACAGAAATTAAGTTGTATGTCCTGCTATACTCATTTACGTAGGCACAAATCCTATTGAATCCATTGAGGCTTAGTTCTGAGTAGATTTACAGTATATTTTTGTTATTTAGTCAATTAGTCAATTAGTCGTGTCCAACTCTTCTTGACCCCATGAATCAGAGCACGCCAGGCACTCCTGTCTTCCACTGCCTCCCAAAGCTTGGTCAAACTCATGTTCGTAGCTTCGAGAACACTGTCCAACCAGCTTGTCCTCCGTCGTCCTCTTCTCCTTGTGCCCTCAATCTTTCCCAACATCAGGGTCTTTTCCAGGGAGTCTTCTCTTCTCATGAGGAGGCCAAAGTATTGGAGCCTCAGCTTCAGGGTCTGTCCTTCCATTGAGCACTCAGGGCTGATTTCCTTCAGAATGGATAGGTTTCATCTTTTTGCAGTCCATGGGACTCTCAAGAGTCTACCACAGCACCACAATTCAAAAGCATCAATTCTCCGGCAGTCAGCCTTCTTTTTGGTCCAGCTCTCACTTCCATACATCACTACTGGGAAAACCATATAGGATCACATAATTAAAGTGATATGGTTAATCAATCAAATTTCCATTAATCAGGTTGCAGCCTTGGGTAAAACAATGCTCTTTTAACTGAAAATGCAGAGTTAAGAAAGTATTATACTAAAGTGGCTGAAATAGAAGGTTCCTCCTAAATTCATAGTTAAATGTTACATTTGAGAATCCCAGTGGAATTTTTCACATGTGGGAAAATGGCCCTTTCAAACCAGAAAAAAGACTTTCTTATCTAGAATGCTTTTCTTTGGTATGAAAGTGCATCTCTTCCAAGGACATTTTATTATTATGTGAATTATTTAGGCTACTGCCCTATATCCATTTACCTGGGAGTAAGCCCTCTTGAACTCAAGGGGGGTTTACTTCTGAGTAGACTTGTGTAGGATTGTGCTGTTAGTTTGTACACCATCAGAAAATGTTGGGAAGTTGTAGTGAAAGTAGAAAGCTTGACATTGGCTAACAGTTAATAGAAACAGAAGGTTATACTATTTAGCTTCATATATTGCCTTACTTCATGACACTCATGCTTCTTCAAGCCAACCACCACTTTTTGACAACCAAGTTAATATTATAGCAACAAGAAAAATAAACACAGTTTTATTCTGCAATCCTATTCATATTTACATAGATGTAAGTCACACTTGGGGGTGGAGGGAGATAACTCTCTAGTTGTTGGATTGTGTCCAGCGTTGTTGCTCAGCCGACAATAAGGTTTTTCTCAGCAAAACATGAAGGGAAGCATCAAATGACCCATCAGAACAGAGTTTTGTTGTTTAGTCGTTTAGTCATGTCCGACTCTTCGTGACCCCATGGACCAGAGCACGCCAGGCACTTCTGTCCTCCACTGCCTCCCGCAGTTTGATCAAACTCATGCTGGTAGCTTCAAGAACACCATCCAACCATCTCATTCTCTGTCGTCCCCTTCTCCTTGTGCCCTCCATCTTTCCCAACATCAGGGTCTTTTCCAGGGAGTCTTCTCTTCTCATGAGGTGGCCAAAGTATTGGAGCCTCAGCTTCACGATCTGTCCTTCCAGTGAGCGCTCAGGGCTGATTTCCTTCAGAATGGAGAGGTTTGATCTTCTTGCAGTCCATGGGACTCTCAAGAGTCTCCTCCACCACCATAATTCAAAAGCATCAATTCTTCGGCGATCAGCCTTCTTTATGGTCCAGCTCTCACTTCCATACATCACAACTGGGAAAACCATGGCTTTTACTATACGGACCTTTGTTGGCAAGGTGATGTCTCTGCTTTTTAAGATGTTGTCTAGGTTTGCCATCGCCTTTCTCCCAAGGAGCAGGCGTCTTTTAATTTCGTGACTGCTGTCACCATCTGCACTGATCATGGAGCCCAAGAAGGTAAAATCTCTCACTGCCTCCATTTCTTCCCCTTCTATTTGCCAGGAGGTGATGGGCCCAGTGGCCATGATCTTTGTTTTTTTGATGTTGAGCTTCAGACCATATTTTGCGCTCTCCTCTTTCACCCTCATTAAAAGGTTCTTTAATTCCTCTTCACTTCCTGCCATCAAGGTTGTGTCATCTGCATATCTGAGGTTGTTGATATTTCTTCCGGCAATCTTAATTCCAGTTTGGGATTCATCCAGCCCAGCCTTTCGCATGATGAATTCTGCATATAAGTTAAATAAGCAGGGAGACAATATACAGCCTTGCCGTACTCCTTTCCCAATTTGGAACCAATCAGTTGTTCCATATCCAGTTCTAACTGTAGCTTCTTGTCCCACATAGAGATTTCTCAGGAGACAGATGAGGTGATCAGGCACTCCCATTTCTTTAAGAACTTGCCATAGTTTGCTGTGGTCAACACAGTCAAAGGCTTTTGCATAGTCAATGAAGCAGAAGTAGATGTCTTTCTGGAACTCTCTAGCTTTCTCCATAATCCAGCGCATGTTTGCAATTTGGTCTCTGGTTCCTCTGCCTCTTCTAAATCCAGCTTGCACTTCTGGGAGTTCTCGGTCCACATACTGCTTGAGCCTTCCTTGTAGAATTTTAAGCATAACCTTGCTAGCGTGTGAAATGAGTGCAATTGTGCGGTAGTTGGAGCATTCTTTGGCACTGCCTTTCTTTTGGATTGGGATGTAGACTGATCTTCTCCAATCCTCTGGCCACTGCTGAGTTTTCCAAACTTGCTGGCATATTGAGTGTAGCACCTTAACAGCATCATCTTTTAAAATTTTAAACAGTTCAGCTGGAATACCATCACTTCCACTGGCCTTGTTATTTGCAGTGCTTTCTAAGGCCCATTTGACGTCACTCTCCAAGATGTCTGGCTCAAGGTCAGCAACCACAATACCTGGGGTGTACGAGACATCCATATCTTTCTGGTATAATTCCTCTGTGTATTCTTGCCACCTCTTCTTGATGTCTTCTGCTTCAGTTAGGTCTTTACCACTTTTGTCCTTTATTATGGTAATCTTTGTACGAAATGTTCCTTTCATATTTCCGATTTTCTTGAACAGATCTCTGGTTCTTCCCATTCTGTTGCTTTCCTCTATTTCTTTGCATTGCTCGTTTAAGAAGGCCTTCTTGTCTCTCCTTGCTATTCTTTGGAAATCTGCATTCAATTTCTTGTATCTTTCATTATCTCCCTCGCATTTTGCTTGCCTTCTCTCCCCCGCTATTTGTAAGGCCTCGTTGGACAGCCACTTTACTTTCTTGCATTTCTTTTTCATTGGGATGGTTTTAGTTGCTGCCTCCTGTATAATGTTACGAGCCTCCACCCATAGTTCTTCAGGCACTCTGTCCAGCAAATCTAAATCCTTAAACCTGTTCCTCACTTCCACTGTGTATTCATAAGGGATTTGGTTTAGATTGTATCTTACCTGTCCAGTGGTTTTTCCTACTTTCTTCAGTTTAAGCTTGAATTTTGCTATAAGAAGCTGATGATCTGAGCCACAGTCAGCTCCAGGTCTTGTTTTTGCTGACTGTATAGAGCTTCTCCATCTTTGGCTGCAGAGAATATAATCAATCTGATTTCGATGTTGCCCATCTGGGGATGTCCATGTGTAGAGTCGTCTCTTGTGTTGTTGGAAAAGCGTGTTTGTGATGACCAGCTTGTTCTCTTGGCAGAACTCTATTAGCCTTTGCCCTGCTTCATTTTGATCTCCAAGGCCAAACTTGCCAGTTGTTCCTTTTATCTCTTGATTCCCTACTTTAGCATTCCAATCCCCTATAATGAGCAGAACATCCTTCTTTGGTGTCACTTCTATAAGGTCTTGTAATTCTTCATATTATTGGTCAATTTCAGTTTCTTCAGAACAGAGTTAGCGGGGGTTAAAAATTGCAGGGAGAAGGGAGTTGCTGAAAAATGCCTCCCCCCCATCCACTGATACAAGCTTTACTGTCAGTTGAGCAACTCTGTTGGACAGTGGCATATTTATGGGCAAGGCTTTTTATCAGCCGGAACTTGCTGGAACTCAGTTGTGGCACCTCTCAGGTGGGTGCATTCATGGTGAGTTCCAGCACCTCTTTTTCTAGAAAAATAGCACTGTTAAGAGGTATGTGAAATTGTCAGTTTGCATTTCTTAGTACAGAAAGTACTAAGTGATCTGATGTGCAGAGATCTTTCCTATTTGACTTAATTCAAGAGGGTTCTAGAAGGTTTGTTTATTTGTGAAAGAAGCAGGCAGAAGGTTTCTGATGTTTGGGTTGTTTCTTCTGGGAAGCTGAGTACAGCTGATTTAAACTGGTTCAGGGCCTGTAAGACAGTTGTTCCGTCTGGCCTTTGGCTTGGAGCCAATTTGATTCCCTCCCTCTCTTTCTTTTTTCCTTTCCTTCTCCTCCTGCGATGAGGCTACATTTTAATATTTTAATGTTTTAATATTTTAATGTTGTATTTTAATTTTGTTTTTAAGTTGTAATCATTCAACTTGTTTTTATTACTCCTTGTAAGCCGCACTTGTAAGCCTTGGCTGGGGAGCGCGGGGTATAAATAAAAATTATTATTATTATTATTATTATTATTATTATTATTATTATTATTATTATTATTATTATTATTATTCTGTTGTCCTTTCTGTCAAGGTTATGCTGACTATAATAGTCAGCCCAGGAGGATCCTGGGTTTCTCTCACTTTCTCTTTCAATCTCTCTTGTTCTGCTGTGGTGTTCTGTATGATACAGTGTTAAGGTTTCATCTTATTATAAGTTATTGTTAAGTCTGCTGCAACTGGATTTCTTATGGACAGTGCCAATCCTGAATTTATTGGATTTATGACCATTATGCTCATTTGTCTTCAGTAGCAGTAAAGCTCTGCTGGATGAAGTACAATTACAGTGGTACCTTGGGTGGGTTGAGAACATAATTAGTTCTGGAAGTCCATTCTTAACCTGAAACTGTTCTTAAGCTGAGGTACCACTTTAGCTAATGGGGCCTCCTGCTGCCGCTGCGCCACCTCCGCACAATTTCTGTTCTCGTCCTGAAGCAAAGTTCTTAACCCGAGGTAATATTTCTGGGTTAGTGGAGTCTGTAACCTGAAGCATCTGTAACCTGAGGTACCACTGTACCTGTGGTCTATTTTTGGGGAACTCTGCAACGTGTATGTTTTTTGCTCCTCTGAAGAGGCTGGGGTGACCGAAATATGCACAGCAATATGGCTCCATGCGGTTGAGACCCTCCAGTTTATTAGTATACATGGTTAACCTTCTTGGTTATTAGTTTATTAGTAGACAAGGTTAACCTTCTCTGCCTTCTCGGTAGTGGTGTCTGACCTGTGGAACGCCCTCTCATCAGATGTCAAGGAAACAAGCAACTATCCTACTTTTAAAAGACATCTGAAGGCAGCCCTGTTTAAGGAAGTTTTTAATGTTTAATGCTGTATTGTGTTTTTAATATTTGATAGGGAGCCCAGAGTGGCTGGGGAAACCCAGTCAGATGGGTGGGGTATAAATAAATTATTATTATTATTATTATTATTATTATTATTATTAACCAAGAATATACATTTGACTACAAGCAACATATTGACATTCCAGTACAGTGGTACCTTAGGTTAAGAACTTAATTCGTTCCAGAGGTCTGCTCTTAACCTGAAACTGTTCTTAACCTGAAGCACCACTTTAGCTAATGGGGCCTCCTGCTGCCACTGTGCCACCGCTGCACGATTTCTGTTCTCATCCTGAAGCAAAGTTCTTAAGCCGAGGTACTATTTCTGGGTTAGTGGAGTCTGTAACCTGAAGCGTCTGTAACCTGAAGCGTATGTACCACTGTATTTAGTTAATTGCCTTGTTTCCACTCTTCATTTCTCCTCCTCCTGCATTAAAATCAGGAAAGGGTAGTTTGTAAAGGCAACCAGGGCTTAGCCGACCAACTGAAATATCAAGTAATCTGTCAACTTAAGTTGTCATTCTTCTTTGGTTTGGACCTTGCTCCTTTTCTATTTTTGGGCTGACAACAGTAGTGACATACATAAATAACCTTTTTTTGGCACCAGGGAATTTCAGTCTGAATTATCCCCAACAAAAAGGACTTTTTTGGGGGGGGGTACTTTTAAACATTTTAGCCTTATGAATCCTTTCACTATTTGTTGAGTTCCACTGACCACACTGTGACTCTCTTTTTTGTAAATGACTTGCTTATTTTGTTTCACTTATAGCATTTTTTTGAAATGGATGGAGATGACAAAATATTGTTTAAAAAGGTTGTGGGGGTTTTTTGCTACACTTCCTGTAGCAGATGTCTGCAGGAAACCCATAAGCAGAACCTGGGTGCCAGATCATTCTTCCTTCCTGCAGTTTCTAGCAACTGATATTCAGAAGCACAACTGCCTCTGACAATGGAGAAAGCCCAGCAGAAACTGCTTTGCATGATGCTAGGGTCGATTAAGGTTCCTGAAACAAAATTTTAAATCTTCCTGTAGAATATGTAGCCTCTCCAAACCATTTGATCCTACTTTCTGTGAATTGACTTATCAGCCAAATTCAAATGAGCTTCCATGTGAAAGGAGGTTGTGTTTGGAGCATTGCAGATTGGATCGATATCTAGGCGAAAAATTCCCCTTTGTTTACTATGAGTCCAAAAGCTATTTAATTCAAATCTCTCCAGCAGGACATTAATCTCTGGGACATTAATTGCCTATTTAATAACTCTACATTGCTAATTAGGCTACTAGAGTGATAGCTGGTATTTCTGCAGTTTCGTTTCTAGTGAAGTGTGTTCATCAAGGGAAATTTGGAAATTTTCATTCCACTCCTTGCTTGAAAGAACATGGATCTACTACTTAGTATAGTTTTGTATAACTCAGCCCTCTTTAGATATTACAGCTGCAAAAGGGCAACAAGAGTAGAAAAGAGCTACAGAACTGCACTTTTCATCCTCCCTTCTCCCCCCATGTTCAGCCTCCCCATATCCATCTGTAACTCCTACAATGGAGACCCTTTTCTACTTTTGGGGGCTCCATGTGTTCTTGATGAAGGACCTTGATCTCTCAGGCTTCAAAAAACAAATGGGGAACCTCCCTGCTGCAGAAATTGCACCAAGCACAGAGAAGCTAGAAGGAGCCATGCAACGATGAGGCAGGATTTGATGTGGGGACCCATGGCCATTTTCTACTTGTGTTGCCCTTGACATCTATGAGGGCTGAAGCAGCTGGAAAAAAGAGGTGGTTTTGAATGCAGAGCTGCAGGTGGTGTTCCGGGCACTGGGAACACCATGGTGGGAGTCCTCTTCCTACTTAAACTCTGAGGCAGTAAATGCCGTATTTTACAACCTCACATCTGAGATGAATAGCTAAACCCACTAACCCCCCGCAGCTAGTGAGCAAGAATAAGTAAATCCATAAATAAAACATCTTGAATGGAAAGGTCTTGGTTCATCCTTTAATTTGTGTTTCTAGGATTTATAAACAAAGTGGAATTTCCAAATTCAGAACTGTGAATGCAAAATCCTTTGAAGTTGTCTGCTTATGTTAATTGTAATCTAAACTTGATTAAACAAAATATACTAAGCAGAACTTTCTCTCCATCTACCTACTAGTTGCACTCCAAAGGAAGCCTAAAGTTAAATTCTCTTCAACATGGGGTAAGGGGATAGCTTTTATGTATCTGCTTAATCCAAATATTCATGGGTAAGATCAATTTGTGGCATTCACTTCTTTTTTAAAAAAGAAATGTTAGGTAACAATCAGATTCAATACACATGCTTAAAATACATTTGGAAGTGAAGTCTGTTTTCATTGATGTAGCAGATGGGTTTCTGGAAAAGATAAGAGGAACTCGGTTGGAGGTAGACCAGAGGCTATTTTTGACATCTTGTTAGAGGGACAGATGATGCAACAGTAACTTAAATAAAAATTTTGTAGCCTTGAGTCATGTTTAGCAGAAATCAATTCAGAGTTCAAATGAGTTGAAAATGCTTCATGTGTGTTTTCAAGGTTGAAATTGTCTTTTACATTGTGAAAATTCCTTGAAGTTTCCTGCCGTACAGTGGGATTTAGCATTCTTGTTTACCCTTCACTCATCCAAATTAAAAGCACAAATGCAATGTTATGTTTTCAGAATATTTGGTAACCAAACTTATATTTATGTTTTCTGCTCCAAAGTATTGTCCAAGGTCTGCAGACATGTGAATAATAAAGTTTTGTGTTTGTTTTTTTTTTAAAAAAAGGTGAAGACATTCTTGCTCCTGGCTGCGTGTGGGATATGTGGATAATTGGGCTGGTTTAAAATTAGAACTCTTAACAGGGGTTGACATGTACACAGACTGGGGAAGTCTATATATATGATTGAAAGAAACCTCTTATTTTCTAGAGTTCATTATCACATGGCAAGAGCCCTGCATTATGCACACACTTGTAGTATATACAGTGGTACCTCGGGTTACAGATGCTTGAGGTTACAGATGCTTCAGGTTACAGACTCCACTAACTCAGAAATAGTACCTCGGGTTAAGAACTTTGCTTCAGGATGAGAACAGAAATGGTGTGGCGGCAGCGGGAGGCCCCATTAGCTAAAGTGGTACCTCAGGTTAAGAACAGACCTCCAGAATGAATTGCGTTCTTAACCCGAGGTACCACTGTATACACATGTTCTGTGAAATCAGGGTGTAGTACAGGGGTGTAGATGATGTGCACATATCCTCTCACCTGCCTGCCATGTGTTCAGTGATACTTTGAACTATCCATTGCACATTGATACGAATGTTGCATCTTGTGGTTTATTTACCTGTGGTTTCACCTATACAGATTTTCCTGTGACTCTTGTCATCAGGTGATGGACTTGCATGTGTGAACATGCATACTTTCCTTACGGATACCATTCTTGTTTCTTGTATGGGATTGGAGGAAGGCTACCCAGTTCTTTATTTCTTTCATAATTTTCGATCCTTCCCTTCCTCCCACAGGAGCCCTGAGTGGCAGATAAGCTATTAAAAAGGCAAATAAAATGAAATAAAGACATTGAAAAACAATAGGGAGTCCTAAAAGCAGTCACATACCCTTATTAATAATAATACCAAGGTTGCCAGCAACAGTTTTTTTAAACCATCAAATACCTGGTAATCAGGGTGAACATTCTTCCTGAATGAAATAGACACAGGCACAAGATGGTTTCTATTGGAGGGGGTGGTACTCTTTTGGGTACTTGGACCCTAAATCTTTTAAGACTTTATGTCCTAGTCCTGACACCTTGAATCGAATCTGGTAGCTACCTTGCTGACAGCCAATGTGCTGCTTTCAGGTTTAGTGACACATGGTCCCATCAGGTTACTCCAATCACCAACCTAGAGATGATATTGTGCACTAGCTGCAGCCTTCGCACCATTTTCAGGGGTAGCCCCATATACAGCATGTTGTATTATTCCAAGAGGGAGGTCACTAGAGTATGCACAGCTGAAGCCAGGCTGTTGTGGTCCAG
The DNA here is from genome assembly GCF_964188305.1 of Podarcis bocagei. Classification (NCBI taxonomy): domain Eukaryota; kingdom Metazoa; phylum Chordata; class Lepidosauria; order Squamata; family Lacertidae; genus Podarcis; species Podarcis bocagei. The sequence goes on from NC_138133.1 coordinate 18,961,844, forward strand.
GAATTGACATAGGTGGCAAACTAGCCAAAGCTGGGCTTAAGCACTCCAGTGGGACTCCAAACACAGATTGGATCCTCCAGTTCCTGCAGAACGAGTGCAGCTCCTTCCAGAACAGATTGCACTGGTCCTGATACCAAAATTAGAAGTGTGGCCACAAATGTCTAGACCACCTTTTCCCCATCCTGGTGCTGTGCATTTTACAAATCCCATCAGCTCCAGCCTACGACGTCATCAATGGTAAAGGGTTATTGGAGTTGTAGTCCAAAGCCTCTGGAAGATATCAGGTTGAGAAGACCGGTCTTCACTGCTCTGAACCAGTTAATGACAGAAAAGGGGAAATATGCCATGAATTGGGGCCAAAGGATTCCCCCCCCCTTCCACTCACATTTACTAGTGAATGTGACAAATGTGAAACCCAGCTGTGGTCACCTGATCATGTGAAACAATATGTTTTGAAACCAACTGGATCTGCTTAAGTTGTTGGAGTTTTCTCTTCAGAATTTATGACATCTCCTCAATCAATCAACCAACCAACCAACCACCAGTGTTGAAATCAATGCCACCTTCTACTGTGATGTTTGGACAATGGATTTATGAAGTGGGGTGGACTTCAAAATAGCCACTTGCTAAATCATCTGTGATGAGTAAAACAGTGCTTTTGGTGAACAGGCAGAAAAGGAAAACATATAAGATTGTTGTTACCTCAGCTCCCACCAGCTTGAAATGACTAACATATGCAGGTATGGCCCAAACCCATAAATCCTCATATAAACCTCCATACCTACCTAAGTGCAAACTTAAGCAATGGGGAATGGATTCATTCAGATCCTCTCAGAACAGATGATTAGGCCCAAGTCAATATTCCTAAATGTCTTGCTTAATAAACTCTCAGGTATGCATCCTCAACAACAGGTCGACTCTAGTCCTTCTGATGTGCCAGGTTCCAGAAGCTTGATTCTTTGAACACTTGTGCTATCATACAACTGACTTATACTCCTGTCAGAATCCCCTGTGACCATTTGAAGAGCTGGGTAATGTGCAGGTTTTGCCCTGTCTCACATTAATTAGATTGCTCTACAGAGGCTACTTTTTTTTTCCTGGAGGGCTGCCTAATGACATTGTAAAGAGCAGAAGTGGTGGTGCAACCATTTAACTCCTGCATGGTTAATTAATGATACAGAGGCAGCAGAGCTTGAAATAATAATAATAAAAATAGCCCCTTCACTTCGCTGCAAAGCCAGAACAAGCTGAGGTGAAATGGGCAGGTGGAAACCCAAACTGTAATTATTTGCTGTGTTTGCAGTTGGTGCAGATTTTGTTCACACAGGGCGTGTTTGGGTCTTTTATCTGAGGGCAGGGAGAAGGGAGCCTCTTAAAGCTGCTGTCTTGTTCCCTCACTTTATTCGCACTCTGGTACTCCCCTTAATGAGTGCAAGAGGGGATTCATCGTGTGGAATAATAATCTGAGTATTTGGTAGTTGAGAGCAGCTTCCCATGACAACTGTGTACATGATCATGAAACATAATTGCTGTTGCTTCTCCACTCTGAATCTGTTTGTTTGATTTTCAAGGCATTTTGTACAGCTTTGAAAAGCAATGTTCTCTCTCTCTCCCTCTCCCTCACTCTCTTGCTTTTGCTTCTCCCTGCAACCCCTGTTAATGCCATGTTTTTGACAGCTGATTCTTATATTGCTGATAATGGTTCTTACTCTTCCATGGATCCATTTCATGCTGCCTCCAGGTGGCATGGAAAGAAACTGCATTGGTATCTTCTCCCAAGCCATCTCAGCCATTCTACAGGTACTGGGGCAAAGTAGGAAATGGGCGGGTGGGAACTGCCATTTCCATGCTTCTCAGAAGAGAGAAGTCCACTTGCTAGTTGTGGATCATAACAGAGGCCATAGAGCATTCATGGAGAAAGCCGTTTAGGTTCAGTGATGTGTTTTGGTGGATTCAACCATTTAAGGAGGAGCTGGAATCCTCATTGTGCTCATTCAGTGCCCATTAATGCTAGCCAGCATGGTCAACAGTCAGTGAAGAGAGAAGTTGTAGTCTAGCAACTGGGGTGGGGATGAGGGGAGTGGCATTCTGGCAATTCAACCAGAGTCCATACACCTTGTCCAGCATGAAGGAGGGACAACAGCGATATCTTATCAATTTTTGTAGAATTTTTACTTGTTTTCTGTCCTTGTCTTACTTACATACGGTACCCTCTTTCCCTTTCTTTTGAGGAGCATACTCAGAAGATTGATACATTTTACTGGCCCCTCTTCTGTTGATTTAAAAAACCCCCAACAAGCTCACATCTAAACCTATTGGCAGAAATATCAAGGAGATTTAAGGTTTATGTAGTAACCCAAAAGATTAAAGCATTGAATCAATAACGATTTATATTAGTAGCATCTTCTTCTTCGGCGAGCACTCGTAGCCAAATAAGATTGTCTTCCATGATCACGGTCTTAACAGTGAGTCTGTAAGTGACTGTGGAGGCCAATTCTGGATCCACATGTCCTTCCACAGTGGGGACATAGGTTTCCGAGCTGGAGTTGATCATGGTGAGGGTTTGCCAAATGTGCCTTCCTCTTAGAACGTTTCTCCTTTCTTTCTGAGTTTGAGCGTCTTCAAAGTCTATGACACCTTTGGTAAAGGCTGTTCTCCAGTTGGAGCGCTCAGAGGCTACTGTTTCCCTATTGTCAGTGTTTATACTGCATTTTTTAAATATTTGCCTTAAGGAAGTCTTTTAAACTCTTTTGCTGACCACCAGCATTACACTTTCCATTTTTAAGTTTAGAATAGAGCAGTTGCTTTGGAAGATGATAATCAGACATCCGAACAACATGACCAGTCCAACAAAGTTGATGTTGAAGAATCATTGCTTCGAGACTGATAATCTTTGCTTCTTCCAGTGCACTGGCCTTAGTTTGCTTGTCTTCCCAAGAGATATGTACAATTTTTGGGAGACACCATTCATGGAATCTTTCGAGGAGTTGGAGATGGCGTTTATAAGTGGTCCATGTTTCACAAGCATACAGTAAGGTTGGTAGTACAATAGCTTTGTAAACAAGCATTTTGGTTTCCCTGCAAATGTCCCAGTCCTCAAACACACTGCACTTTAGTGGGGAGAAAGCTGCACTCACAGAGCTCAGGCGATGCTGGATTTCAGCATCAGTGTCAGCCTTTGTGGAAAGATAACTGCCCAGGTAGTGACCAACACTTTCCAGTGTTGCACCATTGAGTTGGATTTGTGGCACTGCAGAGGGGTTGTTTTTGTGCTTGTTGGTGCAGCACTTTGTGGTTTTTTGGATGCTGAGGGATAGACCAAGCTTTTCATAAGCTTCTGTGAAGATATTTAGGATGGCTTGGATGTCATCTTCTGAGTGTGCACACACTACATTGTCATCAGCATATAGAAATATGGCAGTAGTTTAAGTACTAGCCAGTGCTACCCTTGTGGATACATCTAAGTGGGGAATATTTCTATTTGCTCTTTTAACAGCACCATTGTGAATTTGAATTCCTGGGCATAGATTTTGATAGTGTACTTCAAATGTGGGATTAGATGAATTAATCATTTAAGATACATAAACTTAACAAAAAAGTATTTCTCTTAGTTGCAAGTTTCTTCTTTCTCATTTGCTGTTAGAAGAAGAGTAATGTTGCCAGACTACCATTAAGAAGGGGCTGTGGGAGTAGTGTTGTTGAGAGATTGTGGACCCGAGTTATGTGTTGCAACATCTGATATTCAAATAATAGTTGAGAGATAAGCTTCTAATTTAGGCAAGTCACTGTCTCCCTCAGGGAGCCACCCGACTGCCATGCAAAATTTGACGAAAATTATAATACTGGCCTACTCCACAGGGTTATGGTGAGGATTATAGATATAATATATATAACGAAACCACATGGGGAAATGCCCACATAAATGCTAAAGTTTATTTCATTGCGGCTTGCTTTTCTGAACTTTGACTATCTATATTATACTGTGCTCTGTTGTGCTAGGTGTCTATCCTGGGAGATTTTTTTTCCTGCAGCCTTGCATGGATCAGGATTTACACCAATGTGAATGAGAGTAAAATTGGGCCTTTAATTATCTTTCTCAAAGATAAAAAGGTCTGTTGACTTGGAAACCATGGATAAAAGCATAAAGCAATTAGTGGAGACAACATGGAGGTAATTCCTAGCAATGTCTCTAGGGGGAAAAATGTTTGGCTTCAATGCACAAATTGTTTATGTACATTGCCCTGAAGTTTCTACTTCTGTACCAAGAGAAGACTGATAATAAATGCTGTAATAAAATTCAACCCCCCCTCCAAAAAAGGCCTCAAAAATTGGCAAAGAACAAGCAGACATACACAAAGTATTAGTCTTGTGTATTAACAGACCTCTACATCTCATGTGTATGGTTGGGTAGACATGATAATCTCACTTTTAAGATCACACAGATTAGCAAGGGAAGTCGTTTGCAGGAATGTGTGAATACTTTCCACAGATATTTCTGCTTTACCAAAAATATTTCATATTCAGGGCATTTATCCACAAAAGTGAATGCATAATTTTCAGAAGGGTGGCATTTTTCAAATGTTTTTCTCAGTTCATATCCTATCATAAGATCAGCCCCTTTCAAAATATTAATTGGTTTTCTCTGTGTTCCTACCTTTCCTTGTCCAAATGTTGTCTGTCTTGCTGCTGCAGATGACATAAGACTGTTACTAAAAGAGCACTTTTGTGTTCTGTTGACGTATTTTTTTCCTTCCCCCCCCCCAATCCACAACAACAGTTTGGAAACATGCAGTTTTATTTGGGATGCTAATCTGTAGTTGTAAATATCTTTATTCTAAAAATTGAACCCTAGAGGTACACATGGCATCTGCATCCCTAGACATTTGGGAATTGAAGAAGGAGAAAGTTGGTTTGTTGAAAACCAGATGCTTGTGAAAAGTTGTACAAAGTCACTGGTTCTCATTGGTGGAGAGGGAGCCTGGCTCAAGATTAAATCGGGTGTCTTCCCATAATTGGGCAAGTTGTGTAACTGTCACTTCTCTATTCAATGTATTGAATAGGGTTGCCGGACTGTGGCAGCCAACATATGAGTGTCATTTATCAATGATCATCTGAACCAGCTCTGAAAACTTTGCTATCTATAATGCACTTCACATTATGTTGTGTTCTTGGCTTTGTATAAAAACTGGTTAACTTGAAGGCCTGGAAAATGCAGCCATATTTTTCTCAGTGGGTGGCATTCTGGATTGAGATACCAGTATATGCAGGGTGAGTTAGAGTAGGTTAAATTTATCCCCCCCCCCTTGTTGGTTATAACAAATGTAACAAAATGCAAAGCTCACTCTTTGACTGTTGCAAGTAAATCCTATCACAATCCCACATTGAGGCTACTAGCCTTTACTCACTTACCTGGAAATAATCCCTACTAAACTCAGTGGGTCTTGTTTCTTGTAGAAAGCAGTAGAGGTATGGGGATATTCCAGAGTACAGTGGTACCATAATTTAAGACCGTAATCCATTTCGGAAGTCCTGTTTTAAAACAAAGCGGACTTAAAACAAGGCATGCTTTTCCATAGAAAGTAATTGAAAATGGATTGATCCTTTCTAGACAATGAAAAACACCCCCTAAAACAGCAATTTAGCATGAATTTTACTGTCTAACGAGACCATTGATCCATAAAATGACAGAGATGGGTTGTCAAGAGGAGATTTTTGGATTTGTGAGACACTGGGGAACATTCTGGAACAAGCCAGACCTGTACAAGAGAGACAGACTTCTCATTGGCCAGGATGGAATTGGGCTACTGATGGTTTAAATAAAGAAGACTGCAAAGCAACTTTTAAGCTGATTGTAGGATGAATATATTTCTTTCTTATGACGATCTTGAACAATGGGGCATACCTCATACAATAAATTAAATATACCTAAAGAGTACAGGTTACTGGATGTGTACAGTGGAGTTTTACAGTATTTTCTGTTTTCACATGCATTGTTGACAAAGTTCATAAGGAAAATCTATTTTGTAACAGAAATAAAGATTACAGAAGTGCATTAACAATGTTAGCGCTAAATGTAAGAATGAACAGTCGTGTCGTTTTACCCAGCAACACTTCATATGACAAATTCCATAATAGATTATGAATCAATGAGAAGATCTAAACTACTATCTGGCAGAGCTCTTTTAATGGCTAATAAAAGATGCTTTTTGAGTCGAAGTATGTAAAGAACTGTAGACTCAAGCGTGAGACTGCAATTGTTCATAATGAAATAAATTGGTACGCTAAGCTCTGCAGGGCTGGTGGAACCATTTACGCTGTAAAAAAGAAGAGGAAAAGAGGTGAATTACTCTGTTTTCAGTGTACTACTTTACTGCTCTGTGAGGTAGTGGGAAAGCATAAAGGAACCTGGAGTGTGAAGGTTATAAAGCTTTGCAATTTCTTCATTGAGTTCTGACTACTTCTAATATGTAATTCATTTGTTACCATTTTGCTTGAGACACATGTTTATGTGCCATGGGTGGGGCACCTGCCAGGCATATTTCCAAGGTTTTCAAAGCCAAGGGCTTTCAATGCCCCTTGCTCTGTGGGTCCCAAGCTTAGGAACCCCATGCAAAGGATTTTGACAGATGGGCATGGCAACGCACCTGTCTGTCGTGTGACATTATTATGACATCATAAATATTTGGATTAAAAAAACCTTTTAAACCTTTTAAACAAGGCCTTTGGTTGATTTGATTGACATCCTATGCCCTTTTAAAATGTGGTGGATTTTTTTTGGGGGGTGGGGTATTGGTTTTTTATTTTTATTATGTATTTTGTGGTTTTATATTTTGATTTTATTCTGTAAACCACCCTGAAATCTCCAGGTATTATTATCATCATCATCATCATTATTATCATTATAATGTATATCTAGCCCTATACCCAGGGGCCTCAGGCCAGTTCACAGAACAGGGTGGTATAGAAATTCAATAAATAAAATAAAATAATCCAGAAATAATGCTGGCTTTGATTCAGTCGCAAGGGGCACACATTGCTCTGAAGACCAGTTGTTGGAAAGGTAGGATGGAATATGTTTTAAATAAATAAATTTTCCATTGGGGCACAAATAAAAGATGAAAACTGTATGGGTCATACCCAGCGTTAGTCAAACTCTAAGTATATGCACCAAAATCAAATTTAATCCACTTATGTTGATGTGTTTGCTTTGACTATGACAGTTGGAAATCATCCTATGAGTGTCAGGGGTGTCCATCTGAATTTGTATCACTATCTGCATGATTCATTAATACATTTTTGTAATTAGGTGCCTGATACATAATTCAGGACCGATGACTTGTGTGAGCAAGCCATTACAGATCAAACACCAGATGTGCACATTCTGAACAGTGCAAAGACTGGTCCCTTGTTACTCCAGAGGGCAGGACTAGACATACTGGATTTAAAATACCTGGGATAGATTTCAGTTGACCAATGGTTGCAATGGTAAAGCACTCTGACAATGAGGCCAACTGCATACACGGCCAGTGGCTGTGCTGAAGGTTTTTCAAGCAGAGGTTGGATAACCTGTTGGGGGATGCTTAAGTTGTGGGTTTTTTGTTTTGTTTTTAAGTTAGCAGAAAGATTAGATTAGAGGAGTGGACCTTCAGGGTCCTCTGCAACTCTAAGATATCAGTGCAATCAGTTGAGTACCGTATTTTTCGCTCTATAAGATGCACCAGACCAAAGGGTTTTCTTGTGTGTGTGTTTGTGGCTGATTAGCTGCTCTCGCTGTGCAAAGGTCAGAGGGGGCAGGGTTTCTGTTGAGTAAGGTGATTAGCTGTGGGAGGAGCTTATCAGAGCTTGCAGGGCAGATGATCATCCAAATGTCATAGACCAAATGGAGCAAACAGCATGCAGACCTAGTGGTGGGAGGAAAATATCCTTAAATAAGAGACACGGGGGAATGATTAATGGACTTCAATGTCTGTACACTAATGCGCAAAGTATGGGAAATAAACAAGATGAGCTTGAGCTCTTGGTACAGCAAACTAAATATGACATAATAGGCATCACTGAAACCTGGTGGGATAAGTCCCACGATTGGAATGTAATAATGGAGGGATACAATCTATTTCAGAGAAACAGACCAGACAAGAAAGGAGGAGGAGTGGCGTTATATGTCAGGGATGTGTATACCTGTGAAGAGATCCAAGATTTAGAACCTCAAAGCCAAAGTGAGAGCATTTGGGTCAAAATTAAGGGAGAGAAGAATAACAGAGGCCTCATTGTGGGAGTTTACTATAGATCCCCAAGCCAAACGGAGGACATAGATGATGCCTTCCTGGAACAGATGGCCAAGCATGCAAAAGGAAGGGAGATAGTAGTAATGGGGGACTTCAATTACCCGGATATTTGTTGGATGTCAAACTCAGCCAAGAGCATAAGGTCAAACAGATTCCTCACTGGCCTTGCAGACAACTTCATTGTCCAGAAAGTGGGAGAAGCAACAAGAGGAACAGCCATTTTAGATCTGGTCCTAACCAATGTTGATGACCTGGTTAGTGGGGTAGAGGTGGAAGGATCATTAGGCGCGAGTGATCATGCTCTTCTGAAGTTTACTATACAGCGGAAAGGAGCAGCCAAGCATACTAGGACTCAATTTCTTGACTTTAAAAAAGCCGACTTCATAAAACTTAGGGAAGTGCTGGGTGAGATCCCATGGACAGTAATACTAAAAGGAAAGGGAGTTCATGATGGCTGTGAGTTTGTTAAGAGGGAGATAGTAAAAGCACAACTTCAGGCAATACCAATGAGACGGAAACATGGAAGGTGCCTAAAGAAGCCAGGGTGGCTATCTAAAGAACTTTTAATTGAGTTAAGATTAAAAAAGGATGTGTACAAAAAATGGAAAAGGGGGGAAACCACCAAAGAGGAATTCAAACAAATAGGCAGCACGTGTAGACACAAAGTCAGAAAAGCTAAAGCACAGAATGAACTCAGGCTTGCTAGAGAGGTTAAAAGCAACAAAAAAGGCTTTTATGGGTATGTCCGTAGCAAAAGGAAGAACAAAGAAACAGTGGGGTCACTCAGAGGAGAAGATGGTGAAATGCAAACAGGGGACACAGAAAGGGCTGAACTCCTCAATGCCTTCTTTGCCTCAGTCTTCTCCGATAAAGAAAACAATGCCCGACCTGAAGAATTTGGAGCAAACGATTCAGCAGAGGAAACACAGCCCAGAATAACTGAGAAGATAGTACAAGAATACTTGGCTAGTTTAGATGTATTCAAGTCTCCAGGGCCAGATGAACTGCATCCAAGAGTATTAAAAGAACTGGCAGATGTGATCTCAGAACCACTGGCAGTCATCTTTGAGAATTCCTGGAGAACAGGCGAAGTCCCGGCAGACTGGAGGAGGAGAAATGTTGTCCCTATTTTCAAAAAGGGGAAAAGAGAGGACCCAAATAATTATCGCCCAGTCAGTCTGACATCAATACCAGGGAAGATTCTGGAGCAGATCATTAAGCAAACAGTCTGTGAGCACCTAGAAAGGAATGCTGTGATCACCAATAGTCAGCATGGTTTTCTGAAAAATAAGTCATGTCAGACTAACCTGATCTCATTTTTTGACAGAATTACAAGCCTGGTAGATGAAGGGAACGCAGTGGATGTAGTCTACCTTGATTTCAGCAAGGCATTTGACAAGGTGCCCCATGATATTCTTGTAAAGAAACTGGTAAAATGCGGTCTTGACTATGCTACCACTCAGTGGATTTGTAACTGGCTGACTGACCGAACCCAAAGGGTGCTCATCAGTGGTTCCTCTTCATCCTGGAGAAGAGTGACTAGTGGGGTGCCACAGGGTTCTGTCTTGGGCCCGGTCTTATTCAACATCTTTATCAACGACTTGGATGATGGACTCAAGGGCATCCTGATCAAATTTGCAGATGACACCAAACTGGGAGGGGTGGCTAACACCCCAGAGGACAGGATCACACTTCAAAACGACCTTGACAGATTAGAGAACTGGGCCAAAACAAACAAGATGAACTTTAACAGGGAGAAATGTAAAGTATTGCACTTGGGCAAAAAAAAAAAAAAATATGAGAGGCACAAATACAAGATGGGAGACACCTGGCTTGAGAGCAGTACATGTGAAAAGGATCTAGGAGTCTTGGTTGACCACAAACTTGACATGAGCCAACAGTGTGACACGGCAGCTAAAAAAGCCAATGCAGTTCTGGGCTGCATCAATAGGAGTATAGCATCTAGATCAAGGGAAGTAATAGTGCCACTGTATTCTGCTCTGGTCAGACCTCACCTGGAGTACTGTGTCCAGTTCTGGGCACCACAGTTCAAGAAGGGCACTGACAAACTGGAACGTGTCCAGAGGAGGGCAACCAAAATGGTCAAAGGCCTGGAAACGATGCCTTATGAGGAACGGCTAAGGGAGCTGGGCATGTTTAGCCTGGAGAAGAAGGAGGTTAAGGGGTGATATGATAGCCATGTTCAAATATATAAAATGATGTCATATAGAGGAGGGAGAAAGGTTGTTTTCTGCTGCTCCAGAGAAGCGGTGGAGTCTCCTTCTTTAGAGGTCTTTAAGCAGAGGCTTGAAAACCATATGTCAGGAGTGCTCTGATGGTGTTTCCTGCTTGGCAGGGGGTTGGACTCGATGGCCCTTGTGGTCTATTCCAACTCTATGATTCTATAAGACACACCTAGTTTTGGGAGGAGGAAAACAAGAAAAAAAATATTCTGAATCTCAGAAGCCAGAACAACAAGAGGGATCGCTGCGGTAATTTAGTTGCAAGGTGCAATCATTTAGTGGGCATTCAAATGATGAGAAATCAAGTGACATACATGCATCTGCAAACTACCACACTGTGGGAGTGTGGTTTAGCCACTCAAATGCGGCTGCGCCAGCTCTCCCCACCACTGCGTAGCTGTTTTCCACAGGTCACCCACCCACCAATCCCTTAGTGCTTAGCCTCTTGCTTGACCTTGCTATGGACCCATGGTTGGTTGCCCTGCTTGCCCGGGGGGGCTGGTAGCTTTTTCCAATTGGCAAATTGGCACCGGCTTCTTGGTTTTTTCCGCCTATCTCGTAATAATTGTCACAACTTTCTTGGTATTTGGCGGTTAGGCATTGGAATGTGTTGTTGGTGTATGGAAGGGCAAGGTGTGGCCATTGCCTGCCCCTTCAATTAAGGGTATTCCGTTAAAGGAATCCAGTGGTCGTGGATCCTGTCCGATGTCCTGTGTGGCGGGGGGCCATGGCACGACCCCCGGTGACATCGGGGGAGAGCTTATAGTTGTATTTTCATCAACAGTCTCTCCCTACTGGTGGTTAACCCCTCATCAGACTCACCCCTCTACGAGTGGGTGGAGTCAAAATTACAGTTGTCCAATGCCTAAGCCGATACCTTCTCACTTGCTGTAATCAATAAAGTTGTGGCCTTTTGTAGCCCATTAACCTAATATCCTGTGTCCAAGTGTCTTTATTATTCCCAAGCGGGGGACGGGTCCTCGAATCACAATAAAGGCAGGATGGTTTATTTTGAAATCTCTCTCTCTCTCTCTCTCTCTCTCTCTCTCTCTCTCTCTCTCTCGATAGTCAACTGTGCATTTGAATGTCACAATATTATGTTTTAAGAACATGAAAAAACCAATCACATCCAGTGCTTATAAAGTAAGTTGAAAAACAATGCAATATGGAGAAACCCAACTAAAATCGGTCCTTTAAAATTCAGAACATTTCAAAGCTGTACTGCATCTTTGGGAGAAGAAAGTTCTTTTGACAGTGCTCAAGAAAGGGGATCCAATTTGGTACAAAACTATTTCAACTTTGTCCTGAATCTTTTGATGTCAGAAAAATGTGCCAGCTTAGACTTTGAAGTGAATTCCCAAATTTATCTATTCATCCATTCATTAATAATGGGTGTTACATGAAACCTCCATTTCCTTGCCAACAGCATTCCTCCTGCTGCTACTATGTATGAAAATAGTTTTTTTGTGTTCTTTCCTTATTGAGTCATCAGCATAATTTCATAATAATAGTAGAGGATCATATGGGATTTCATAACCTAATATACCAAATTGCACTTCCACAGCATGCAATAATAGTATCTTCCAATATATCCAACACTTAGTTCTTATTTATTTTACTTTTATTTGTGGAGTTATAGATCATCTTAGCATTGCTTTAGAACAATTTCCCCTTATATGCATATTTAAAGAAGACCTTTGTGCCCTTCCAAGTCTTCATATGTACAGTATATTATTTGCTACATCTTGTTCCCACTTAGTCATGGTCCCATTTTCTGGCATTTCTTCAATGGCCACTGCTTTATTTGTTGGGAAAACTCACAATAATGCCTCATCACACATTTTGCATTTTCAGATGTTACCAAAAGAGAGAGTAGAAGATACCATGAGCTAGCTGTTGCATGCCTCTAACACTGAGTTATTTAAGGAAAAGAATGGGCTTCTTTTCTATAGATGTTATATGCCTAGTTATATTACAATAAAGAACACCGTATTTTTCACTCTATAGGATGCACCGGACCATAGGAGGGGGAGAACAGGAAAAAAAATTCTCCCCCTCTCTGCTCAGTGCCCCTTCAGCGAAGCAGCAGGAGAAACGGAGCCCCTTCCATTTCTCCTCCCGCTTCGCTGAAGGGGCGCTGCGCAGGTCTCCCTCTCTGCTGAAGCCGGGAGAGCAAGACTCTTCTGGCTTCAGCAAAAGGAACCCAAAGCCTTTGGAGTGCAGCGCGAGGACCTGCTGCACTCCAAAGGTTTCAGGCGGCTATCCCTGAAGCCTGGAGAGTGAGAGGGGTCAGTGCGCACCGACCTCTCTTGCTCTCCAGGCTTCAGTGAAAGCAACACGAAGCCTCCGGAGCGCAGAGGGAGTGCTCCCTCTGCACTTTGGAGGCTTCGTGTTGCTATCGCTGAAGTCAAGGTGCCTGCATTCGCTCCATAGGACGCACATACATTCCCCCTTAATTTTTGGAAGGGAAAAAGTGCGTCCTATAGAGCGCAAAATACGGTATATTATTGTTAATAGTACTTATTTAGTGCCTACACTGCTAGCCACTGCAAATCAATAAAGCACAATAAAACAAACCACTCTGTCATTTGTTAACTGCACTTACAGTTTTATAATAGATAAATAATAGATAAAATTATTAAAGAAGAGAAAGAGGAAGGACAAAGAAAAATGGTAGATTAATTGATGGTGAAGAGGAAAAGTAAATGAGCCAGAAACAGAGAGGAAACTTCAGAATGTATCTCAAAAAAATAATTAATAGTAATAGAATATGCTCAGGCATGAAATGAATGTTGAACCAATGAGTTTTGAAGTGTTTTTAAGATATAAGGTAGGGCAGGTGCATGTCGTGGGTAGAATTCCTAAAACAACCATTTCCATTCTAAATGTCAAAAAAGCAAAGTTGTGTTCAGTGTATTAAATTATCAGTCTAAGTTGTTAAATGTATTGACCATGAAGGATAGAATGACCAGCAGAATTCTGAGATGGCAGCTTGCTACCCAGCAGCCAAACTACATTAATCATTTGAGGCTGGTGGTGGTGAGGTTGGGAACAACCTTTGGAAAGGTTTCCATGCCTAGTGCAGCAAATGTCTGTAGGGAATCCATGGCGAATATACTCAGAGTCAAGAGTGGATTTCATGCTCTTTATTCAGCTCATAGTGGTGAGGAGGAATGAAAGTCCCCTCAAAGTATCTGCTTTATATACATTATTTACACAATGGGCTGCACGTGATTGGCTAATTCCGGAATTCTCCTGTAGGCCAATCAGTTTGTGGATTCACTTCCATCTGGAGCTGGATTGGTGGCTCCTGCAGACCAATCATACTGCTGCATTGATCTAGGACCAATCAGACTGCAGCATTCTGAATCCTATTGTTCTGGGACCAATCAGACTGCTGCATTTTGGATCCTATTGTTCTAGGACCAATTAGGCTGCTGCATTTTGGATCCTATTCAACTCGGTACATAACACCTGGTATCCCAATACTCCCCCAAAAACCTGCCTCCAGAGAGGAGGTTGAAATTGGCTGTCACCTTGAGCCCCATTTACCTTACAGGATTGTTGTAAAGAATAAATGTGCGATGGGAGGGATCATGTACAACACCTTCAACAGAAAAATGGAATGAAGTAATATTTCAGCCATAATCTATCTTGAGTCCCTGTCAGGGGAAAAGGCAGGATATACAGTGGACCCTCTGGATACGAACTTAATTTGTCCTGGGGGTCTGTACTTACCCTGAAAAGTCTGTATCCGGAAGCGCTGCTTCTGTGCACGCGCGGAGCGCGCAAAGCGCTTCTGCACACACACGCATGGCGAAACCCGGAAGTATACACTTCCGGGTTTGCCGCGTCCGTAACTTTAAATTACATTACCCGAAGGTAACGTAACCTGAGGTACCACTGTAATGATAAAAACAATGATAAAAATAAATTAATAATTATGTAATTGGCTCAAGGTGACAGGTATATGACACATTTTTGTGCCTTGAGATCATACATGAGAGGGACACGGGTGGCACTGTGATCTAAACCACTCAGCCTCTTGGGCTTGCCGATCAGAAGGTCAGCAGTTTGAGTCCCCATGAAAGGGTGAGCTCCCATTGCTCTGTCCCAGCTCCTGCCAATCTAGCAGTTTGAAAGCACACCAGTGCAAGTACATAAATAGGTACTGCTGCAGCAGGAATATAAACGACATTTCCGTGCGCTCTAGTTTCCATCACAGTGTTCCATTGCACCAGAAGCGGTTTAGTCATGCTGGCCAAATGACCCGGAAAGCTGTCTGTGGACAAACATTGGATTCCCTCGGTCTGAAAGTGAGATGAGCGCCGCAACCTCATAGTCGCCTTTGACTGGACTTAACCGTCCAGGGGTCCTTTACCTTTATGTTTACATGGGAATTTACATGGGAGAAGCTTCTTGATGTAGAATAGGATGTCCCTATTTTCATTGGAGAACTGTTGGAGGGTATGTGACCCATCTCCATACTAGATCCTTTTTTTTTTTTTTTTTTTTTTTTGGTTACAAGCGACCAGGCAAGCTTTCATATGTTATCATTTTGTTACAGTGGTACCTCAGGTTAAGTACTTAATTCGTTCCGGAGGTCTGTTCTTAACCTGAAACTGTTCTTAACCTGAAGACCACTTAAGCTAACGGGGCCTCCCGCTGCCGCTGCATGATTTCTGTTCTCATCCTGAAGCAAAGTTCTTAACCTGAAGCACTATTTCTGGGTTAGCGGAGTCTGTAACCTGAAGCGTATATAACCTGAAGCGTATGTAACCTGAGGTATGAGAACAGAAATTGTGCTCCAGCGGTGTGGCAGCAGCAGGAGGCCCCATTAGCTTAAGTGGTGATTCAGGTTAAGAACAGTTTCAGGTTAAGAACAGACCTCCGGAATGAATTAAGTACTTAACCCGAGGTACCACTGTATTGTAATTATCATTATTATCTACAGAAATGAGCTCCCTATAAGTTCTTGTTTGTGGCTATGCATCTGCATGTGAAATCTCTCCTTGCTGTTTGCAGTTCTGAACAGTTTCTCAAAAGCAGAAAGGCTTTTAATATAGTATCCTGCTGCTCAAAATGCTAAATATGGAATTTCCCCCTCCATTAGTTTAGAAGTTAGCTTGTGTGCAAGTGCTTAGAAGTTGTTGTGGCCAGGCCATTTGTGTACTTCGCTTTAGTGTCTTTGTGTGTGTTCTCAAGCTTTTCCCGCAAGCTCACAATTGATCATGGCTGAGATGTCAAATACCTTGAGAGGACGAGGGAGGGAGAGATTGTTTAAAGATAGGAAATAAACTGCTGCACAAAGTGCACAGCAGGAGGCAAAAAGGGAAATTGAGTTCTAAAGCTGCTTAGAAACTCTAGCTTAACTGGGAAGAATGAGTTGGTTTGTGGTAAGATGAAGGGGTGCTGAACACTGTAGAATCACATTTATTCCTGTGGGCTGGGAAGCCTTCATTAGAAAGGAATATGTGAATTAAATTGTAAACAATTATGGAAGGACAAATGTCATAAGGCTGTGAAGAACAGGGTAGCTTTGTGCATGTGTGTACAAGGGCAGAAATGATAGAAGGTCACTCTCAACCAAGTCCCATTGAAATGCTTCCCTGATTCCCTCAGCTGTAAGACTTACAGAAAATATGGTTTTTGTCACCAGGGCAGAACTGTGGAGCAGAAGTACAGGACCCCACTCCACAAAGTGAGCAGCTTAGCTCCCGAAGAAAGCAGCATTGACTTATCACATTGTAAGGCAAGTAAACATATTGTTAAATAAGTTACATAATGCATATTACTTTTTGAATTGGAGAGGGGTGGCTGCAGGGAGGCTAAGACCATTAAAAGTCCAGAGTAAAAAATAATCACCAGAATCTCATGGTCTTGGTTTCCTGATGGGAAAGTGGTTGAACTTCGCCAGTCCTAAAAGAGATACTGTTTTGGAATGCATCAATAATACAAAATCATTGCAGTGTTAAGTCTGGAAGGAAGAAGCACGGTTATAATTTTAGCAGTGCTGTTTTCTAACATGTTGTCATCTCATAACTGCCGCAAAGCTGCATTAAGTTTGAGATGACATCCGCTCGCGCCCTTCTGCATTAATCATTCAAAGTGATGTCACCTTCTTGTTTATAGCTGTAAATCACACAGTCAGATTGTGACTGTTCTTAATCTAAAAAATCTACCAGGCATTTCCCTAAAGGCATATTAACAGCCTGGCGGGGTACTGGGAGGTGGTATTGCATGTTTGCTTGCCTACAGGGTTATTTAGCATGTGCACAGTGAGTGGAGTTACCAATTCTGTTGTTTAGTCATTTAGTTGTGTCCGACCCTTTGTGACCCCATGGACCAGAGCACGCCAGGCACACCTGTCTTCCACTGCCTCCCGCAGTTTGGTCAAACTCATGTTTGTAGCTTCGAGAACACAGTCCAACCATCCCATCCTCTGTCGTCCCCTTCTCCTTGTGCCCTCCATCTTTCCCAACATCAGGGTATTTTCCAGGGAGTCTTCTCTTCTCATGAGATGGCCAAAGTATTGGAGCCTTAGCTTCAGGATCTGTCCTTCCAGTGAGCACTCAGGGCTGATTTCCTTCAGAATGGATAGGTTTGATCTTCTTGCAGTCCATGGGACTCTCAAGAGTCTCCTCCACCACCATAATTCAAAAGCATCAATTCTAGGGTGTTCCAAAACTTTCTCAAAAAGTTTTCTTTCCCAACAAAAAGGCTTCTGCTTCTCTGTCTCTTCCAGTGGGTGTGACACTGGGATGACTGGAAGTGGGGGTGGGGCTGTATAGTCTTTCTTTCCATTAAGCATACATCCATTGCTCTGTAGCCTCCATGGCCACCCCTGTTTTTTGACCTGTGGAAGTCCCAAGATAGGAATTACATCATAATGTCTTCCCTGGGTTTAACTGAAGCATAGGAAGACAGCAATGAAAGGCCTAAGATCTGTGGCAGAAGAACAGCACATTGGAAAGCCTTTGATTCAAGCCATTGTCATCTCCTGGAAGCAGAGCTACTTTTCTACAAACAAACAAACAAACAAATGAGGTACCGGTACTGTGTACTGTTGTGTGCTGCCAGGAAAAAACCAAAAAGCGCACTGCTTATAGGAAACCCCAGCAAGGATGTCATTTGGTTTTCAGTAAATGTGCATATCCAGGAAGGCTGTAGAATGCAGTTCATAAGGGAGATGATTTGCTGAATGGGAAAAGGTGACTTATTAAATTCCTCTGCTACCTCAAAAGTAAAGTAAGTTGAACACACACACATCCAATGTATGAAAATATGTATAATGTGCTGATAACTACAATAAACTACACCAGGCTTCCTCAACCTCGGCCCTCCAGATGTTTTAAGACTACAATTCCCAGCATCCCTGACCACTGGTCCTGCTAGCTAGGGATCATGGGAATTGTAGGCCAAAAACATTTGGAGGGCCGAGGTTGAGGAACCCTGAACTACACTTACAAAACAGAAATACTAATAACAAAGAACACTCCAGGTCTGACAGCTGAGCTAATAAAATATTATTTCTCATTGTGGATTTAATATTCAAGAAAACATATTCTCATATTTGTCAAACAAAGGAAGTTAAGGCATCATGGAAAATGTTATCTGATGATAATTTCAAGACACTTGAATCATTAATTATTATTATTTTTCCAAATCATTGCATTGGGCTAGATGTGTCCTTGTCCTGACAGACTTACCAGTCTTGGGAACGGGAACCCTACACCATTCTGCAAAAATAAAAAATAAAAATGCTTTTGCTTGTCCCTTAGTAATGCGGATTTTATGCATGCAATTCTCAATGCAATTTTCCAAAGTTCCCCTCAAATCTATTGTAAAAGTCCTATTGCTCTTCCATGATTGTGTTCTTAGAGGTCTGGAAGCAACTGGCATGAATCTAACCAACTCCTTAAATAGTATATTCCCCACCTCCCAAAAAACCACCAGTAATAGCAGTATTGATTTTGGCATTTTGACAGTGCCCAGATACAGTATGACATTCATCTTTTTGAGTATCTCATCTCAAAATCTTACTACTATACTTGTAGACACTCCCGCCACAGATGAATGTAAGTGCCCTGCTGACTGCAACCCCTCCAGCAGCTCTAGGGACATTTTAGCCATCATGTATATCAGTCTCACTGGATATAATACCATTTGTGAATTGTTTGCAGATACACATCGCAGTGGCTTCACATTTCACATGCCGTCCCAGTTTCTTTTATCATTAATTGATGGAGAATGGTAAAAAAAAATATCAGCACAGCCGTTGTTACTCACCCACACTAGTAATTAGCTTGAAGAGTCTTCTGTAATTGGTCCAAACTCTTCCTGAACTTCCTAATATGCATTTAGACAAATTGGCGAAGATAATTGCTAAAGCAGTATAAATTACAAACAACAATTAGTAAAATATTTACCAAGCTTCTGCAATAAAAAATACAAAAATAGAAAAGAGTGTGCCTGCTTCCTTGACTTAAACAAAATATTCATTCCATTTTCTCTCTCTTCCACCAACATGTATTTCATGAAATCAAGCTAATTAAATTTAAGAGACTGAATAGAGGGAAATCTTTCTCACTTCTCAACAGGTTAAAACTTGAGGTCACAGGAACTTAAGGGCTATTCACACCACTTCTTGTCTCCCCTGGGGAGAACTGCTCTTTAGTGCTCAATCAGAGCAAACAGCAACAGGTTTCCCACATATTGTTCTTTATTCCAATTTAGAGCTAAAGAGCAGGTTTTCACTGCAAAAGTTGCAGGGCAAGGAGTACTCCTCTCAGACCTGTGCCTAGAAAGTACAGGTCAAATACAGAACCACTCAAACCAATACTTCCTGGGCATGGGACAATTTTTACAGAGGATCTAGCAGTGTGCAGATTCCAAAGCAGACCTCCAGACCAATCCACACATTGCTAGGGAGTGTGATTGAGTGATGCCTTTGCTTCAAAGTTGCCTTTTGCCAGATCCCTCCCTATCTCTAATGGCACAGCAAAAAAACCCTACTGTATGAAATGGTCCAGATTTAGGCTGGAGGTAAAGTTAGGTGAGCGGGATGCAGATGGCGCTGTGGTCTAAACCACAGAGCCTAGGGCTTGCCGATCAGAAAGTTGGTGATTCGAATCCCCACGGCGGGGTGAGCTCCTGTTGCTTGGTCCTTGCTCCTGCCCACCTAGTCGTTCAAAAGCAAGTCAAAAGTGCAAGTAGTTAAATAGGTACCACTCTGGTGGGAAGGTAAACGGTGTTTCCGTGCACTGCTCTGGTTCGCCAGAAGCGGCTTAGTCATGCTGGCCACTTGACCCAGAAGCTGTCTACGGACAAACACCTGCTCCCTCGGCCTATAGAGCGAGATAAGTGCGCAACCCCAGAGTCGTCCATAACTGGACCTTATGGTCAGGGGTACCTTTACCTTTAAGGTTAGGTGAAGCTATGGAAACCCAGCTTGCAAGCAACATATGGTGAATTAGTAAAAAAAAAAAGATTGTTTAACTTACATACTACTGGATATGTAAATTAAAAGATCTACAAATCTAAATGAACTTCTTTGGGGATGTGTTGGATAAATCCCGCTGTTCTATACAAATGTTTTAAAATTGATGCTGAAGTACAGTTAAATGAAGCTGTTATGTGTACTACAGTCTATATTTGCATATTTGACAGCATCATTACCATGTGCTGAAGACAGTTGGATGGGATTAGAATGTATTGGCATTCTAGTATTACATATTCTTCTGGTAAAATTTTATTAGTAATGTTGCTTCTTCTTTTGGGATGCCCCAGCTGCACACTGGAGTGTTACATTTCTGATGTTAATGGAGTTTTTATAGAGCTAATTTCAGGCTGTCAATCCCAAATCAGGAGCTAACCCATGAAAAATAATCAAATTGGCTTAAAAGTGATCAGATTTCTCAATTTCAATATAGCATCTTTAGTCTGCCTTGGCACAGTGACATGAAAGCCCACTGCAGTTGTTTTCATGTCTCTGCCATTATTTTTATATGAAGTTATCACAATAGTTCATAATGAAAAACTTAAGAAGGCTACAGTGGCTTGATGTGCCATTAAGTCACACAAGCCAACAATATTGTATTGCCCTTTTGTGTTGGCTCAAAAATTCAGCAACAAATGCATATGCAGTGGTACCTCGGGTTAAGGACTTAATTCGTTCTGAAGGTCCGTTGTTAACCTGAAACTGTTCTTAACCTGAAGCACCACTTTAGCTAATGGGGTCTCCCGCTACTGCCGCACGATTTCTGTTCCCTCACTGAAGCAAAGTTCTTAACCTGAGGTACCATTTCTGGGCTAGGGGAGTCTGAAGCGTTGTAACCTGAAGCGTCTGTAACCCGAGGTACCACTGTAGTGTGGCATGCTCATTTCTCCCAATAAAGGGACGCGGGTGGCACTGTGGTCTGAAACACTGAGCCTCTTGGGCTTGCCAATCGGAAGGTTGGCGAGTTGAATCCATGAGGGCGAGCTCCCATTGCTCTGCCTCAGCTCCTGACAACCTAGCAGTTCAAAAGCACTCCAGTGCAAGTAGATCAATAGATGCCGCTGTGACGGGAAGGTAAACGGCGTTTCTGTGTGCCCTGGCTTCCATCACGGTGTTCCGCTGCACCAGTAGCAGTTTAGTCCTGCTGGCCACATGACCCAGAAAGCTGTCTGTCGACAAACGCCGTCCCCCTTAGCCTGAAGTGAGATGAGCACCACAACCCCATAGTCACTTTTAACTGGACTTAACCATTCAGGAGTCCTTTACCTTTACCTTTTATCTGCCTATAGGGATTCTCTTTTTGTGAGCAACCTTGATGCTGAGTTCTGGGGAAAAGAATAATCACCATCACCATATATTCTTACCTTTTGTATTTGACCAAATGTATGTCATGTCCTCCATGCCAGGGATGTAAATCTGATGGCACGAAAGAGCAAAGAGCAACAGGATTTTAAGTCTGTCAGATGGACTGATGCTAAGTGTTGTTGCTGTTTTTGTGTGTGTGTGATCGCTATATCAGGGCTGCAACACTTTAAACAAAACTTCATTAAACTCAGGAGACAGCCTGAAATAAACTGTTTGTATGAACACAGCCTTTATTTATTTATCATATTTGTTAGCCATTTTTCTTGCCAAGAAACTCACTGCACCTTTCGTTAACACCCAGACTGATTTTCATTAAAAGCTTTCATCTGAAACAAGTCTGGGAGATATATTGTACCATGAAACTGTATGATAAATATTGGCAGAAGGGGGAAAAACTTCATAGTCAAAAGTAGGCCACTAACATTTTGGGAGACAACACTGCAATAAATATGACATTAATGGCCGTGTCTTAAAACTTGGCTGTCTGAGCAGATAAGTACTTAAAATGGGGGGTTACTGACCACTGTGTCATTGCAATGTCACAAACCATGAAGTTACACTAGCAACGAAGGCAGACAATGTCAGCGCAAATGTCATCAGTCAGGGTGGCGGCTGTACTGCTGAGGAGCTGACAAACCTACTGACAAGGCATTTAGAAGGATGGCACATTAAGATTTCACTTAGGAAAGGAGGAGGAAATGGTTCAAAATTCGATTGTGCAAACCTTGTTTATAGTCTGGCCTGAAACTGAGCTGTAAGAAGGAAGCTGTATCCATTCTGATAGCTACTCACTTGGGTTCATAGGCCATCTCAGAATGTTATTTAATTCTGTTTGGCAGCTGCCACCTGCTGCGTCATTGTGAGTGACTCAGGTGAGTGGGCACATATGATCAAGATTAATACCAGATGCTGCCCACTATGACTGATGCCTTGTCTGTTTTGAAATGCTTTTTTAACCTTTATTCACAAAGAGGGTTAACTTCACCTGCTTATGGGAGCCAGTGTGGTGTAGTGGTTAAGAGCGGTAGTCTCGTAATCTGGGGAACCGGGTTCGCGTCTCCGCTCCTCCACATGCAGCTGCTGGGTGACCTTGGGCCAGTCACACTTCTTTGAAGTCTCTCAGCCCCACTCACCTCACAGAGTGTTTGTTGTGGGGGAGGAAGGGAAAGGAGAATGTTAGCCGCTTTGAGACTCCTTAAAGGGAGTGAAAGGCGGGATATCAAATCCAAACTCTTCTTCTTCTTCTCTTCTTCTTATGATGATTCTCTGATGCATTTTTCGTTGGCCTCTGTCTGTCTTGAGAGACCGTAGAGTTTGCCTCCAGGGGTGAGGCCAAACAGCTGGAGAATCGCAACACCCGCAGTGGCTGCAGAAACTGGTAACTCATAACTGCTGCCTCCCATGTTGTTTTTGCTGCATTAGCATCAATGTGATCTTTCAAGGGGTGCAAGCCTGGGCTGTGTGTACGGGCTGCCCAGATGACAACAACTCCCACCTGGCCTCTCTAATGTGGTCCAAAGGAAAGCAGAGCAGTACATTTGGCACCAGCTTGGCTGTGGGAGTTGCTGGAAGGAGGAGTACAATAACCTGACTAAATGCATGAGTTAAAACAAGCAAGCAGCTGAGTTGAGGCAGAAAAAGCCCCACAGAGCCATACAAGTTGCCTGTTCTTGGCTACGAATTTTGGAGATCTAAAAATCCCTTTGTTCATTTCCCTCTAGCTAACGGATTCATTGCTTAAGATTCATCCTTTGAGTTGTTAACATATGAGAAAAGCTGATGGGCTCTTCATATTGTATCTGATTTGTTCAGAAGGGCCCTTATTAAAATGTGCACCTAAACTGAGATAACTCCCACTGTCTGAATATATTGAGTGTTTTGAAGTTCATCAGGTTTCCTGAAGTCATCCATATTGCTGGTTGTCAGGCAGTACCACATAGGTACTAGTAAATTCCAGGCCATTTAAATTCTGTAGCAAACTTGCACACTTTTGATGCACAGAGTTGAACCCAATTCTCTGTATATGGCAACTAACATGAGGCTGGACAAACTACATATTTTCTGCTGACTTTCCTAGGATAGTTCAGTGAGCTGTGTTCATCTTGGTAGGTTAGAATTGTGTAAGGGTGCTCTCATAGGAATGAAAAGAGGAGAGTCATGAAGTACCATAAAAAATTCATAGACAGGGTGAGAGTGGGTTTGGGACCCGGTGAAGAAAGAAAAGTAAACCCCACCCAGCAAGGGTGAACCAGCTAAAAATTCTTACTCTGGGATATAAAATAAATGTGTTATCTCATTTTTATGTTAATAATAAGATAGTATTTGTACCTGTTGAGGATATTAAGATCCCAATGGTGAATATCAATAATACAATGGAACCTCGGTTTTCAAACATAATCCATTCCAGAAGACCGTTTGACTTCTGAAACATTCAAAAACTGAGGATCAATCGTCGGCCGGCCAAATCCATTGAAAAAATGGAGAAACACTCCTTGGAAGCCATTCAACTTCTGAGGCACGTTCAAAAACAGAAGCAATTACTTCCGGGTTTTCAGCGTTTGGAATCCAAATCATTTGGCTTCTGAGAAGCTCAAAAACTGAGGTTCCATAAGCACCCAGACGATTGTTACTGAACTAACTGTACACTTCAAACTTGTATGTGTAGCACCACAATAATGTGTACCATTCAACAACTTTGTTGCAGTCACATGGTGTTCGCTTGCTAAAACGTACAAAGATGATAAGACGACACTGCAATGTTGTACTGTCAAAGTGCAAAAGCGAATGTTCGTGTAGAGTTGTGAATTCTCGGAAATGCTCAGTGCATGCCATAAGCTTGCAAACCGTTATTCAGAATTGTATGTGCATTGAACATGAAAGACATATTTTGTAAAGAATTACATAAAATAGTTGCAAGATAATTGGGCGCTGGAGCCCCACCCACAGTAGCAAACCCCAGTAATTTATACCAGCTCTCCCACCCTATCTTGTCAGTCCTGTATATTTTAAAGGCCATACGTTGTTTATTCAGCTGAAGAGGAACATTTTCTCCTGGTGCCTAAAAATAGGTCATAAAGGCATCATACAAGTCTCCCTGAGGAGAGCATTGCACAAATGGGAAGCCACCACAGAAAAGGCCTGTTCTTGTGTTGCTAACCTCCGGACTATCAGCCCCGTGCCACTCAATGATGTTCTAATTTGCCATCCATTTACTTTGCCCATGGAGCTTGCCAGAAGCCACCAAGAACCCGAATGAACATTGGTGTTATTTTCGCCCTCCCTCATCCCCCATGCATCCATTTGCACTTATCAATGTGGATTATCATTGGATACTGGAGAGAAAATGCTGGTCCCAGTATGTGCTTATTAATCATCTCTCCCTTTAAAGATGTGTCTGTATAAAAATAGCAGTGATAAGAACTTGGAGGAATGACAAGAGCAAGGGCTATTACTCCAGTGAATGTGTTATGCTGTTAGACATCCTTTGGCTTCTGAAAATGTGATGTGATTTATCTCCCTTTGTTTTTGCAGACCTTTTAAAAGTGAAAGCATTCCTATCACATAATGTCCATGTTCCAGGAGCCCAGGAATCCATTTTCACCTAAATAGGACCATATGTAGTCCAGAGGCACATTTTCTGAACCTGTTAATGCGCTGTCTGACAGAAGAGAGGCTAGAGAAGTGTGGATTCCAATATCTGCTTTTCGATTTCTGCACTATTGTTCTACAGAAATTAGTATTGCCTCTTTTTAGCTTCTCGGGGGAGGGGGGGAGTTATGTCCAACTGTCAAGCTGTTCGCAAGGAATAAAACATCCCTTGTGCTTGATTCAGACCTGAACGCATGATCTAAAAAAACAAAACAAAAAAAACCTCCAACAACTCTCTTAAATGAGAGTATTCTGCATACAATTGCAGTCCTCTAATGTCCAAGGTGTGTTTGATTCCCCCTTGCACTACAATGTATTCTTTGAGATGAAATGTTTCACCAAGTTATGTCTAGGGACAGATACAGCATTTCCCCCCATAAAATAGTTCCTTTCAGAATTTGTTTTTCTTGTCGGTGATCATAAATTTGTTTATACATCCAAGGAAACTCTGTAAGAAACGTTAAGCTAATGATAAGAGAGACGAAACACCTGTATGTACTAAAAAAAAAAATGACTTCCAGAATGCCAAACGAAACGTATATCGTGCTTATTGAGGTAATATGGTGACAGCTGTAGGTTTGCGACTACAATGCATCAAATTGTTTTGAGCAGATGAAACAAACAAATAATTTAGAGAGACTAAAGCAAACCCAGTATTGCCGCAAGCCACCCCTGGAGTGGTCTCTGAGACCACCCTTCATAGCCCTGCTGTGGGTTTCTTAAACTTTAATGCAGGCATAAGCAAACTCAGTCCTCCAGATGTTTTGGGACTACAACTCCCATCATCCCTGGCTAACAGGACCAGTGGTCAGGGATGATGGGAATTGTAGTCTCAAAACATCTGGAGGGCCGAGTTTGCCTATGCCTGCTTTA
Source organism: Podarcis bocagei (assembly GCF_964188305.1). Taxonomy (NCBI): domain Eukaryota; kingdom Metazoa; phylum Chordata; class Lepidosauria; order Squamata; family Lacertidae; genus Podarcis; species Podarcis bocagei. The sequence continues at coordinate 18,987,757 of NC_138133.1, forward strand.
ATATATTTTTCTACCTTGATTTCCCGCCTTTGTCTTAAAATAGCAGGAATCAAGTTACTTTGCAAAACATTAGAGCTTCCTCGTGCTGTCTTTTATCTTTCTAATATGTTGTTGGTCCACGAGAGCAATGTAACATCTGATACGAGGCAAGTAACAGAAGACCTAGTGGAAGAATGATTGACAGGAGTAGAGTGGGATGCTGGGTGGAGGTGGAGGCAGAGTTAGAGCATGTCAGTTGTGGAATGGTTACTACTGCAAATGACACATTATGAACAAATGCAGGCTGTTTGTCTTACTCTGGAAAGAGAGAATTTGGATTCCTGCCCGGAAGAGTGGAGCAAGTTGCATGAAAGACTGTGACCTCTTGGAGTTTGGGGAAGGCCACTTGCCAAGTTTAATGTGACATGTCCACCATAGGCATGAAATGTTTGTATGACCATATGGCCAAGAGTGTAAATACTGGCTATGTATGAATCAACAGATGGTCTGCAAAGCCTTTAAAGCTGATGCATGCTACATTTTGTGCCTAAATTAAGTATTTGGGGCTGACTTTCATGTTTAAAAATTAAACCTTCCCCTGAATTCATTCACATACTAGTATGCAAAGAGTGTGGGGGAGATGATCTCTCAAGAGCAACGGATTTTTATGTGACAGAAATGAAGTTGAGACTTATTTCCCTGAATTGCCTGAATTTGATGGGGGCAGGAAAATGCACCAGAGATTTCAAGGAGAGCGGCAACAGCTAATTGCTCCCAGTTATGTGTCAGAAGAGGGCCTTTTAACTTTCAATAAGTTTCCTATCAAAACCTCAAAACAATTAGAACTGGCCTCCTTTTTTTTGTCCTTTAATTATTATTGAACTCGGCTTCTAAATCCCATCAATCAATGGCAAGGAAGGCTATGCATAAAGGGAATGCATGCCTTGCATTTGCAATGATGCACAAGTGCTTTTTGGAAATCATCTCAAAACTTAGAAAGTACAGTGGTACCTCGCAAGACAAAATTAATCCGTTCCGCGAGTCTCTTTGTCTTGCGGTTTTTTTGTCTGGCAAAGCACGGCTATTAGCGGCTTTTAGAAAAAGGAAACAAACTCGCAAGAACTCGCAAGACGTTTCGTCTTGCGAAGCAAGCCCATAGGGAAATTCGTCTTGCGGAACGACTAAAAAAACGGAAAACTCTTTCGTCTTGCGCGTTTTTCGTCTTGCGAGGCATTCGTCTTGCGAGGTACCACTGTATTACATCAGGCTAAATTTCGAATCATTCTTGGCTACAAGGTAAATCTATACACCAATAATTCTTGTACAAGACTCCTGGGAGGGCGGTAACACCATTTTCTTTAAACACCTATGCACAATAAGTTTGTATCTCTTTAACATTCACAGAGGTGAGTTGCAGTAGGAAAGCTGGCAGTTTGGTAAAGGCAAAGGTAAAGGGACCCCTGACCATTAGGTCCAGTTGTGACCGACTCTGGTGTTGCGGCGCTCAGCTCGCTTTATTGGCCGAGGGAGCCGGTGTATGGCTTCCGGGTCATGTGGCCAGCATGACTAAGCCGCTTCTGGCGAAGCAGAGCAGCACATGGAAACACCATTTACCTTCCCGCCGGAGCGGTACCTATTTATCTACTTGCGCTTCATGCTTTTGAACTGCTAGGTTGTCAGGAGCAGGGACCGAGCAACGGGAGCTCACCCCGTCACGGGGATTCGAACCGCCGACCTTCTGATCGGCAAGTCCTAGGTTCTGTGGTTTAAAGGACTTTGGCCTATAGCAGAAATCGTCATGGATAAAGTTGCCCTATCCCTCTCTTCTGAAATGAAGTTGGCAGTATGGTTGTGGATAAAGTCAGGTGTTGCCAGGGGATGAGGAAGGGGGGCGGGGTGTCTTCGCTGAGGGGGTGACATTTGGCGTGCTGCCCTTCCGCAACTCCTAAGCCTACCCCGAGCAGCAACATTCCTTTTGCTGGCGGCATTCCCCTCTTTCCCCTTCATTCTGATAGCTCGGGGGAGGCTTGGGAGTCATGGGTGGGTGGCGTGCTGAATGTCCGCTGTCGGTGGCTTGGTCTGCCCCCATGGGTGGCTCGCTCTGCCCCTGGCTGCAGGGCGCACATCCCACTCTATGCACCCAAGCGGTTATCCGGCGTCTGGGCGGGCACCCTCCACCCCCCCTTGGGAGCACACCTGCCCTGGGCAGCATGGGCATATGCTCCACCACTGGGTGTCTCCAGCATGTATCGGCCCAAGGAGCAAAAGACCAAGGTAGTATCATGCTCGGTGCCATCTTCTAGATCACTTCCAAATGAACGATTTTAAAATCTCTGCCTGGGCTGGGAAACGCTGCTCATCCTCCCCCTAGAACACATCTCGAGGTAACTGTCTTTCTAGTAAGCACCGTGCAAAACTATTTTGGATGCTTTCATCTCTGCGGTTGCTTTGCCCTTGGCGGCAGTGAATTGAGAACGAGCCAAATTAATCAAATCAACCCTAAGCCCATGTCTGAACGCTGCACAAGCCAGTGCGGAAGGAGTTCTATATTAAATCCCTGCAGCAGCTCCAAGGCTGTATAAACTCCGAGGCTTTAATCCGCATGTCTTTACACTGATAAATAGGAGCCATTGTATCAGCAGAAGACTTGGGTTGCTTGACCTCAAGGTGCAATTGTGAGCTAAGGGAATAATAAGGTCAATAGCATAGGGTGGATTGATTTGATACAGTGTCTTGTATGTAAAAAGAGCAATTTTAGGCTCACCAGGTCAGAACTTATTATTCTGGGCATCTACAAGGGGAATAGAGCACAGTGGTGTTGATAGTGCATAATCAGGGCAAGACTTATGGTTGCAAAGGTTCTCAACAAAGCAAAATGTGTAACGGACTTCTTAAAGTGAGCTCTATTTTGCCTTTGTATCATCAGCTTGCGAGACCATTGGAAACCCAAAATGGTGAATATACTGGGGAATTTAAAAAGATCTAGCACACATTGTTGTATTGATGCCTGGGAGTGCAATGGAAATAGCCACCATTTTTGTCTCCTTATTTAATCTTATGTAAATGACTTTGTATTCCTTCAAAATTGCTTGTATGTTCAGCCCCAATACCCATGTTCCAAATGCATCTTGAAATTTTGCTTTAGGTGGAATCTGGCAGCAGCCTGGAGATGTGTAAAACCTCCCAGGGAAATGTTACTTGTCTTATGAAAATATTTAGCTCACCCTCTCTCAGCTGCCACCACCTGAGGTTTGAGTCAGTGGATTACATTGTGGATCACCAGTGGAAACAAAACATGGCAGATCACTGTATTTTTCATCAGTAAGCACCAGAGCTTGCCTCCTCTTTGTCTGGCTCATTATGGTAGTTTCCCCACTCTACCTGCTTGCTACTTTTCAGCGCTGAAAGTCTTTCCAAAGCAGTTCACAATCCCTCTAGTCTAGACCATCAAAACCACATTACTGCTGGGAAGTGTGATGGGCACACGCATTGGCAGCCATGGCTAATGGGCTTGATCCCCTTCCCACTTGTGAATTTATGCACATTGCGTTGCCAACAGCATCTGGCTGAAAATATACATTTCTGGGAGAAACGTTTGACTCCATAACAAAGAGACAGATACACTTAGGTGTGGTGCCTCGTTTGTCTACCAAAGTGTTAAATCTTCATGGAACATTTTCTTTCGATAACAACAGTTTTTAACGGTGTGCCTTATAATTCACCAGCTGCTATCTGATCTCCTATCACACCTCTAATTAACAGTTAAAAAGGAATATTACTTCATATTAATGACATGCACAGAATATGAAGCACATGTGAACAACAAAAATACATTTGTTTCTGTAATGCTTGATTAATAACAGTTAAATGTTCCTATCTGGACACGGCAGATCTCCAGACGGCATACGCCTCATGTAATAATGAGGCACTCCTTTTTAAAATGCTGCACAAAATTATTGTGTGTGGGAAAGCCTTATAATGCTGCCTGCATTGCAGCAGAAATACCACAACAAGCCATGTTTTTGCATTGACATTTACATGTAAACTATATGGCACAGGTATCTAAATATCACAGGGCTACGTGAACAAAAGGGAAGTTAAGATGATACTTGATAACTCTCACCTTGAAGTCGAACAAATGCACCCAACACTAAAACAGTTATCTATCATAATAAGCAACAATTCCAATCAGCTGCTTTACTATGGGGACGCTGGTGGTGCTGTGGGCTAAACCACAGAGCCTAGGACTTGCCAGTCAGAAGGTTGGCGGTTCGAATCCCCGTGACGGGGTGAGCTCCCATTGCTCGGTCCCTTCTCCTGCCAACCTAGCAGTTCAAAAGCACGTCAAAGTGCAAGTAGATAAATAGGTACCGCTCCGACGGGAAGGTAAACAGCGTTTCTGTGCACTGCTCTGGTTCGCCAGAAGCAGCTTAGTCATGCTGGCCACATGCCCCAGAAGCTGTACGCTGGCTTCCTCGGCCAATAAAGCGAGATGAGCGCCGCGACCCCAGAGTCGGTCACGACTGGACCTAATGGTCAGGGGTCCCTTTAACTTTACCTTGCTTTACTATGAGCAGTTTTAAAGGTGCAGTTGGGTGACTGTTTTATTCCAACAGACCATTGGGAACTGACTGGTTGTTGTTGTTTTTTAATGCAAAGGGCTTTTAATAAGACTTTGCTGTTTTTATCATCTATTTTAATAATTTTGATTTTTATATTGTTTTAATTCTATCACAATTCACAATTATCTTTTATGTTTTATCTTGTATGGAGCTCAGCCACACTTCCCTTTGCCATACTCCTCCTCCAACCCCTCAGAAAACCTGCTCTTCCATGCTGAACAGGAACAAATGGCAATTGGGCTTTCTATGGATAGCCATTGTTTCTGATTTAGCACTAAAGAGCAGGTCCTCCAGGGGAGAGCAGTGGGAAGAGCAAAACTGCTCAGACCCATGCCTAGAAAACAGGATAAGTAGTTCAGGCCCGTTTTTTCTAGGCATGAGAAAAGTAGAAGTGTATACAAGCCTCTTGGGTAGGGTTGCCATATTTCAAAAACTAAAAACCAGAAAACCACCAAAATTGTTGAGCTGTTTTTAGACAAACCCCAAAGCTGTTGAGCAGGACAAAGCCGCCTTTTGGAAATCCCCCCTGGATGTCAATTCCACCTTTGAAATGCCAGACGTCTGGCAGCTCTACACTTGGGTGCTGCCAATGCACAGGTTTGACTTCACTGTAAGAGGCACACTCTATTGTCTCTTGAGGCAGATGTATGCCCACAGCTCTCCCTCTGATTGGCTAAAAGGCTGAGGAGGGAATTGAAGGGCGTGTGTTTGTGTAGCTGGAATATGGGAAAGGGGGAAGAGACTTGAAGTGTTGGAATTGAAGGGCTGCAAGGAAAAGAAAGGACTGGAACCAGTGGCGTAGCGTGGGTTGTCAGCACCCGGGGCAAGGCAAGTAATTTGCGCCCCCTAACCCGTGGATTTGCGCCCCCTAACCCGTGGATTTGCGCCCCCTAACCCTAACCCCCAGATGTTGCGCCCGGTGCGGCCGGCACCCCCTGCACCCCCCACGCTACGCCACTGACTGGAACACTTTTAACAAATTTGGAATACTGGAAAGTATCAGTGGGCATGGTTGAAGCTCGGCAGCAGAAAGGAGCATGGAGAAAGCTGATGTACACAAATTTTGGGCAAGGTGCTCGGGAGAGTAGTGTTGATTCAGCTGCAGGTGCTCTTGAATTAAACTCATTTTTTGACTCATTTCAGTGTGGATTCAGGTTTCGCTTGGGGACAGAATTAACCTTGGTTGCCCTGATGGATTACGTTCTGCAGGAGGAAATCAAGGTAAGTGGTACCCTGTTGCTTCTGTTCACTCAGTGGCCTTTGATACCATCTCTGGTATCGATCATCTCAGGAGGTTGAGGGCATTGTTTTGTGGTGGTTTCATTCCTAATTGCAGGATTGGTGCCAGAAAACGTCATTGGGTGACTTGTCTAATCTTCAGGCACAGGACTAATGAGAAGTTTCAACACTGCCACATTGTCTTGTCCCTTGGCCTACCTGAGACTCTGAGAGTTCTGATATTTGACCTTTTCACCTGCAATCTGAAAAGAGGTTTAATTACTCCAGATTGAAAAGAAAACTCCGTGAGTTTTAAAGTTACCTTAATAATGACACTCTCTCTTTTTCTTTGTTTTGTCCATCTTGCAGTTCTGCTCAGGTTGTAAGCCAGTGTAAGGCATGGTTAATTGGGAAATGGGGGGAGTGAGTGGCACTGTAGTCTAAATCACTAAACCTCTTGGACTTGCTGATCAGAAGGTTGGTGGTTCTCATCCCTGCAAGTAGATAAATAGGTACCGCAGCAGTGGAAAGATAAACAGTGTTTCCATGCTCTCTGGTTTCTGTCACGGTGTTTTATTGTGCCAGTAGCAGTTTAGTTGTGCTGGCCAAATGACCCAGAAAAGCTGTCTGCAGACAAACACTGGCTTCCTCGGCCTGAAAGCAAGATGAGCACTGCAACCCCATAGTCACCTTTGACTGGACTTAACCATCCAGGTGTCCTTTACCTTTTACCTTTTATAATTAATACTTATGGTGGGCTGATGTGCTTGTCTTTGATAACATCATTAACTTTGCTCCCTTCCAGTTCCTGATATAAGTTCTTCTTCTTTTTCTTCTTCTTCCATCCTGATGCACATTATTTTATGAATTGAAATTAAAAGAGCACTCTCAATTTCTTTTCAGTTTAACTTGAAAGTAAAATATTCCCCCTTGTCATCAGAAGAAATTGTCTTGTGAAGGTAGAGTGATGTGAGAGAGATAAGAACATAAAAGACAGGGGTGCCATTAGGGGACAGGGACCAAGCCCCCCTAAAATTTTCAAGGTGGGGGCCAGGCCTCATCAACATTCTGCAGCCTGTTTTACATGATTTTGATCCAGTATTTCATGGGGAGCCCCCTCTCTCACATGCATGCACATACACATGCACCCCTACACCCATGTGTTAAGTTTTTAAGGTGAGAGACCGTGTTCCACATTGCTTCCTGAGACTGGTTTGAGAACTACAGAGAGTAAGACCCTTTCTGTAGGACAGTGTTGCAGTAGTTGCAAAATTACAAAGGCAACTCCAAAGCCTATTCCAGGACAATTATGCGCATTTCTGCAAGTTTGCAATATGCTAGCCTGCCATAATGCACCATAATTCAAGAACTGACTTGGCATCACTATAATTCTGGGGAAATGTTGCATATGAATTGTTCCCATATACACAGAAAAAACAGGTTCAGGTTATTTTTCTTGCTCCTGGTTAGTGGCTAAGACTTGTACAGTGGTACGTTGGTTTACGAACTTAATCCGTTCCGGAAGTCCATTCTTAAACCAAAGCATTCTTAAACCAAGGCGTGCTTTCCCATAGCAGCGGGGGACTCAATTTACACTCAACAGGAAGCGGAACATGTTCTGCTTCCAAGGCACTGTTCACAAACCAAAACACCTACTTCTGGGTTTGCAGCATTCTTAATCCAAGTTGTTCAAAAACTAAGCTGTTTTTAAACCAAGGTAGCACTGTACTGTGTTAGTTTTGGCTAGGGGTATGAATCTCTATAAAATGGTGAACAGCAGTGTCATTAACTTCATACCTGCATAACTCCTTCATGGTAGTCCTTAAGACTCCATTTGAAGTTCTCTCTATTGCCACAAAACTCATAAGATATGAAATGGAAATGTAAGTGACAACAGTAATAAGAGAAGCAAATGACAAGAAGCAGAAGCTCAGGTTATTTAATGTAGTCTCTGATTTATATGTTTTTGTTAGTTTTGTCTGAAATAGAAAATAGCATACATGAAAGCAACCTTGTGTTATGTGTGACCTTTTTCAAAAGTTCTAAGCGAATTGTTTAATTTTACACCCACCAGTTTAGAGTATATAGACATCTGATCTTTTACTTGTGTTTTAACTGACATATTTTATATGCCAAAGTCTATTAAATGTAGCACTGCTTTTGCAAATAAGGTTGCTTAGAATTTTAATCCCTCTCCCAATATGCCACTTAGCTAATTTTTTTTTGTTCCGTCAAATCCTCCTTTTAGACATTTTCACAGACTTTTCTGAGAAATTCAATTTCTTCCTATTATAGGTTAATGCCCTTTTGTAAGGCAAGTGGGGCTTATTTCCCCCCACCCACCCAGAATTTGTCAGAGGAGTTCTTGGCTATTAAACATTTCTGTCAGAAAGCAGGAATAACATTTTGAAAAGATCACTTACACATAAAAATGGTGAGCATTAAAAATGGTCAGTGAGCAGTTCCAGAGATAACCTTAGTGTCTGATTTCTTAACATGGTTGGGGTGGAAAGAAAGCACACACATTGTGCAGCCCAAGTGATTTATGCCACACAGGATTTTGGGTGGTGTAGCAGGCAGATGCAAAACTGAGAAGGTCCATTGGGGGACACCAACTTTTGGCCTCACTCAGGGCGCCATATTATGAAAGATTACCCAAGTCCACTCCTGAGTTTATGTGTGGAAATAGTGTATTGAGGTGAGAACTTGACACCAGATGAGCAGCCCTGGAGAGTGAAATTTCGGCATCAGAAGCTGAAGCGCTCAGAAAGAATTGGTACTCTAGCAATATTAGAAGTTCAACTTCCAGTCTGCTAAGATTTTGTTTAAGGGTAAGTTGTCAAAGCGCAAGTAGATAAATAGGTACCGCTATGGCGGGAAGGTAAACTGTGTTTCCGTGCACTGCTCTGGTTCGCCAGAAGTGGCTTAGTCATGCTGGCCACATGACTCGGAAGCTGTACGCCGGCTCCCTCGGCCAGTAAAGCGAGATGAGCGCCGCAACCCCAGAGTCGGTCATGACTGGACATAATGGTCAGGGGTCCCTTTACCTTTACCTTTAAGTTGTTACTGTACATAAATGGTAGCAAGGTTGTCATCCTTGGTGGTCAGTGTTCAGAAAGGTGTTGCTGACATTTCTTCTGTGCCACGTTGTCCACTAGCGGGTGCCCATTCATGGGTGAAACTTGGGGGTTTTTTTGAAAGGGGCATTTTTTAAATATCCTTCAGTGGTCTATAGGACTCCACCGGGGGACTTGCACAAGGTGTTAATAGCTTTACAAAAGCTGACATTTGAGCTGCTGAATAGTGTCATTAAAACTGTTGTCCTTTAAGGTTCTGCTCCTAGTGGCTGTAACTCCTGAAATTAGAGTTTCTGACCACAAAGCATTTTTGGTGGCTAAATATTTGTTCCTCATTTAGATAGGGTAGACCTTGGGATGGATCTTTCATTCATTCTGAAGGTCAACTCCATAATCCAGTGGCTTTAAACCAGTGTACCGTGGCACCCTGGGGTGCCTTGAATGATGGTCAGGGGTGCCGTGGGCAACACTGGCCACTGTCCCTCTTTCCTTCCCTCCCTTCCTCTGATGCCTTCTCATGGCTCTGCCTCCCAAAGGCTTGCACGGCTATTTGTTGCAGCTGCCCTGGTTTCAAGCTCCCCAGGTGAATGGTACCTTTGGGGTTGGTCAGGGGGTGTTTCCCAGGCCCCTGTGGGGCAGTGTGAGGAGGGACCTCTCTTTGGGGTGGGGGGAGGCAGCTCAGAGACCAGGGGTGACAGCAGCGGCTTCCCAGAGGACTCCTAAGGAGAGAGGAGAAGAGAGGCAGCTGAGGGAACACTTCACAAGGGAGGGTGTTCAAAAAAGGGTGAGGGGCTGCCAGCTGTGCAGGCAAAGGGTGACATAACTGAGCTCCTGAGCACCACAGGGGTGCCGCAGAAATAACGTAGTTGGCCAAGGGAGCCAAAATGGTTGAAAACCTCTGCCATATCCCATAGACAGCATGAATTAATTTTGCCAATTTTTTGGTCCTTACATTCCCCTGAGAAAGAATGGCATGCTTTGGATGTGAAGTGAGCACTTAATGTATCCATCAACAGGATTCGACCAATCAAACAGATTCATTTTTAGTTTCATTTCACCCAAATTCGCTTTAGGAAGAAAGTGACTAGTTCATCCTTGGCAAGTTGGATCTGGGATTGCACACAGCTTGCTTCTGGAAAATTTCACTTGCTCGTTCCTTAACGTGTTACAGCACGTTCTACTATGTCTGTGGCAGCATTTGCTTCCAGTGCTCCTCTGCAAGAGGTGTGTGTCAGCAGCTGTGTGGGAAAACTCATCAGCATTTATCCAACATGACAGAAGTATGCCTCAGCAGAGGCAGCATTTGGGTAACAGATATCACAACAAGTTCTTTAGCAGTGGCCACCTGTTCCCACCCAGTAGGTTCCATAGCTTTAGTGTAATTCACCATGATATGTGTTCATCACCTCCAGAGAAGGAACAGTTGGTTCTCACCTGAACTTTGTTTCTCGGAGGTGTTGAATACAGTGGTATCTTGGGTTACAGACACTTCAGGTTACAGACTCAGCTAACCCAGATATAGTACCTCAGGTTAAGAACTTTGCTTCAGGATGAGAACAGAAATTGCGCAGTAGCGGGAGGTCCCATTAGTACCTCAGGTTAAGAACAGTTTCAGGTTAAGAACAGACCTCCAGAACGAATTAAGTTCTTAACCCAAGGTACCACTGTACATGGAATTGGCCTACCCAGTCGGCCACTCTTCCATTTTTTTCTATAAGCATGTTCCCCCCCCCCAAGTTATCATTTGATAGGTTGTTGCTGGTTTATTTTTTTTTAGATATTAGTTTCCTTACATGAGTTTGAAGCTACTTAGCCTGTTCATGTAGCTTGTCATTCAATGGGCTGAGATGATGGGAGCATGTTATCTGGACAAAGACCAGTCTGTGTTTCCCATCTTTTGATGCAAAAAAAAAGCAGCAATGCAAAATAAATAAATAAATAAATGAGAACCCATAGTGCCATGCGTTCAACACCTCATCTGTTCCTTTTGTCAGATTTTAAGACTTATTTCTGCCTTTACGGGCTATCAGCTTCCTCAAAAGTAACTAGACTCCATGGACCCAGAGACTCTCTTGAGACCCATTAAGTTCTCCTAACCCTGCTACACAGCATGATAGAGCTACACATGGTTTCCTTGCAGATGGACGAATGAACGTGGAAATGTGAGGGGGGAAACATGATGAAGAATGTTGACGAAAAGAGCCTTTGACGAGGTGAGTTGCTAAAATGTGATGTTTTATTGAGTGCAATTTGGCTGTGATGTACAATGTATGCAGCAGTTGCTGGAGAATATATATGGTCCGTAATGTAAAGAGTGCCCAAAATGAAGCATCTGTTGAAAGATTTCTCTCTCTCCAAAATACACATTTCAGTGTGAACATATTTTGTTTTGGCATGGGATAATTTATCCCTGTGCCTGGTTTTTCTCAGCTGTCAGCTTCCTATTACAATATTAGCTAAAGTACAGTAATTCAGAACTGTGAGGAGTGTGCTCATTTTCCCGCAGAAAGCTCCCACCTTGCTTTCATGTGTCTGTAGTACCTTTTATGGACCTTAGAGTAATGCTACACATTTTCCTCAACGGTACTTTAACGACTCTCAGGAATTACACATAGGTTGTTCTGCTTTATACTTTTCTTCTTGTTTTCTTTCCCCCTGTAAATTAGGGAACAGAAAAGACCTAGAGTCTCTGAACTGCAATATCTCTTCCTTTGTCCTTTAATTTATTTCGTTGCCCCTTCCCTCCCCACAGTACTATTTCCAAATACTGGACCTATATTAACACATTCCATAATATCACACTATGATTTTGCTACTAAGTTTATAAATTTTGCAATACATTTTGTCAGAAATCTTCTTTCTCCAGTGCCAGTTTTGTGTTGACATTTTAATGCATCAGTCTTGTTTTGGTTAAGCGACACTGAAAATGCACATCTAAAACCCATATCTGCACTTTGACTGCTGTTCGCTTTCTCATCCAATATTAGACCGTCAGTGCAATTCGTAAGGGCTATGTCACTTTGTATTCTGTAGAAAGCATTGTAAGCTGGAGATCTGCAAATATTCAATAAACTGGAGCAGGCTCATGCACTCATCTGGCCAAGAACCATTGTTCTATGGGGAGATTGTTCTCTCTCTCTCTCTCTCTCTCTCTCTCTCTCTCTCTCTCTCACACACACACACACACACACACACACAACCATTTTCCAGGCATTCCACCTGGAGGCTTGTATGTTTGGAGTTTGTCTTGCATGGTTCTGAACTGTGCCATTGATGACTATTACATACTCTCCTACATTTCTCCGATGAAAATAGGGACATCCTATTTAAGCATTATCTTCTTCTTCTTCTTCTTCTTCTTCTTCTTCTTCTTCTTCTTCTTCGGCGATCACTTGTAGCTGAGTAAGATATTCTCCCATGAATATGGTCTTAGCGGTGTGTTGGTAAGTGACTGTGGAGGCCAATTCTGGATCCACACATCCTTACACAGCGGGGACAAAGGTTTCTGGGTGGGAGTTGATCATGCTGAGGATTTGCCAAACATGCTTTCCTCTTGTTTCTCCCTTTCATCCTGAGTTCCTGCTTCTTCAAAGTCCATGACACCTTTGGTAAAGGCTGTTCTCCAATTGGAGCGCTCAGAGGCCAGTGTTTCCCAATTTTCCGTGCTTATAGTGCATTTCTTTAGATTAGCCTTGAGAGCACCTTTAAACCTCTTTTGTTGTCCACCGGTATTTTGCTTTCCATTCTTAAGTTGGGAATAGAGTAGTTGCTTTGGAAGATGATAATCGGGTATCTGAACCACCTGACCAGTCCAATGAAGTTGATGTTTAAGCATCATTGCTTAGTCACTAGTAACATTAGTTCACCTGTCTTCCCAAGTGAAATAATAATAATAATAATAATAATAATAATAATAATAATAATACCCACTCATCTGACTGGGTTGCCCCAGCTGCTCTGGGTGGCTTCCACTATATATAAAAACATAATAAAACATTAATTTTTTTTTAAAAAAATCTTCCCTCTACAGGGCTGCCTTCAGATGTCTTCTAAAGGATGTATAGTTACTTACCTCCTTGGCTCAGGGGTCGCTTAACTCCACACCCTCCAACATTTCTCCAATAAAAAGAGGGGCATCCTAAGGTAAAGTAGGACATTCTCGGATCAAATCAGAAACTGGGATGGCTTCTGTAAATTTGGAATTGTCCTTGGAAAATAGGGACACTTGGAGGGTCTGCATATTAGCTAAATAGACACCACAGGTTCTTCCCACTATGTTTTTTATTCTTATTCTTCTTTCTACAACTTGCCTTACAAAGTAGAGATTAAGTACTGTGTTTTATTGCAACATAGTTGGTTACGTACCTAATTCGTTCCGGAGGTCCGTTCTTAAGCTGAAACTGTTCTTAACCTGAAGCACCACTTTAGCTAATGGGGCCTCCCGCTGCCAAAGCACAATTTCGGTTCTCATCCTGAAGCAAAGTTCTTAACCCGAGCTACTATTTCTGGGTTAGGGGAATCTGTAACCTGAAGCGTATGTAACCTGAGGTACCACTGTAGATAGCAAATAGGATCACAGTATTTTCAATAACTATAGCCTAGCTGTATTCTTGTTTCGGAATGTCAAAGTATGAATAGGGACCATCAAGTTCCTTTCACAGAGTTCAGAAGTAATGAAGATCTCCCACCTGCCCCCAGCAATAGATCAGAGGCCTTTGGGCATGAGTAGGGTTGTCAGAGAAATTATCCACATTTGCATATATGCATGATTTTTGGGTGTTATGGCACCCCAGAGTGCATCTTGGAGCTAACATCCTCATCTTATGTCAGGGGTCAGCAACCTTTTTCAGCCGTGGGCCAGTCCACCATCCCTCAGACCATGTGGGGGGCCAGACTATATTTGGGGGGGGGGAGTGAACAAATTCCTATGCCCCACAAATAACCCAGAAATGCATTTTAAATAAAAGGACACATTCTACTCATGTAAAAACATGCTGATACCCGGACCGTCCATGGGCCGGACTTAGATGGTGATTGGGCCGGATCCAGCCCCCAGGCCTTAGGTTGCCTACCCCTGTCTTATGTTTTGTGGTGAATTAATGAGTGGTGGCTGGTTCTACAAATTGAAATTTTCATTCATAAGTTATCATACTATACATTATACTGACATGACTGCTTCCAAACAATGCCACTGATATTAGCTATCATGGCAGCAAGTCACCTGTACTTGGTCAACTTCTTAGTTATACAGAGTCCCATTCTCCCAAGAAAAGGAAGTGTACCAGAATATCTACTTCAGAATGGAAACTGGTTTGACAGGTGGTGGGAGGTTTTTGGGTGTGTGTGTTTTGCCACAATCCTCTTCCTCTTGAGCAGCAAGCTTTATGACCTGTAGGAAAACAAATCATTTGCTGCATGGTGGGGATAGCGGATGGAGGACCAGCTAAATCCAATTTTTGCATGTAGCACTGGACAGATGGAGGGGGGAAAAAACTGGTCTGCGTGCAGGATGGAACTGCACATCTCTAGGTGTGAGAGGAGTCTAAATCTGCTCCGCCTTGTTTATCCCACTGAATCCAGGTATTTCTGTCTTGACAGGGGTGTGTTTACTATCTTCTTGCTGGATAGGAGAGTGTCTCAGTGGCTAAACTAGAAACCTGCCTTACACACTTCAAAGCTTCCAGGGCAGGGAGGTAAAGTAAAAACCAGTCAATCAACCAACCACCTCTTCCATGCTCCACATGGCTCATTTGATTACCTGAACCCTTTTGGAGCCTGCAAGAAAGTAGCACAGAGAGTAGATCTGAGAGCCAGTGTGGTGTAGTGGTTAAGAGCAGTGGACTCGTAATCTGGTGAACCGGGTTCACTTCCCCGCTCCTACACATGCAGCTGCTGGGTGACCTTGGGCTAGTCACACTTCTTTGAAGTCTCTCAGCCCACTCACCTCACAGAGTGTTTGTTGTGGGGGAGGAAGGGAAAGGAGAATGTTAGCTGCTTTGAGACTCCTTCGGGAAGTGATAAAGCGGGATATCAAATCCAAACTCCTCCTCCTCTTCTTCTTCTTCTTCTTCTTCTTCTTCTTCTTCTTCTTCTTCTTCTTCTGCTTCGGAAAAGTTTCCACTCCTGCCAAATGCTGTGATTCTCAGATAAATTCTGTTATTGGCAGTAGGGGAAATGTGGCTTCATTTGGTGTATTCAGTTGACTCTATTGTTGCCTTGTAACAACAGAAACTTTGATTCTCCATTCTGTGCTTCCCTTTCTTTGCAACCTCCTTACAGCAGTATTAAGGTGCTGATGATAAGTAGAATTTTCGCCAGGAATATGTAGTGACTCAATCTACACTTTGAATTGAACTGATGATTAATGAAAGAAGTCACTTGCTAATGCTGGAGAAATTCTGGAAAAGTAACACTACTGTCACTTGAGACCCTAGTCTAGTGAAAATGTTGTTCCCTTAATGTTTAGGATCAGTTAATCATGACATGATGTCATCCGGCTGTGAATTTTTCTTTTGTGTGGGATAACTCATTTGATGGCTTCACAACATTGGGGGAGGGATTGTAGATATGTCATGGGGGTAGTGTTGAGCCCAACACTTCAGAGGCAAACATTGGTAATCTTTGGTGATATGGTGCCCTGAGCGAGCCCAAAATATAGTGCCCCCAAATGGATCTTCTCACTTATGGATCTTCTCAATTTTGCACCCCCTTGGCTTGGCACCCTGCGCAAGGCAACCAACCACACTGTCCTAAATCTGACACAGGGCTATTGAAAACAATGGCTGTCTCTTGTCTCACCCAACATGTAACTCTGACCTGCTGTGAGGCACCCTCTTTAGAACACTTGTCTCTTCCTGTGTTCCTTTGCATTGCTTTCCTCCTTAGAATAAGAGCCAGAGAGCTACAGACATACATTCTCAGAAGTGATTAAATGCACCTGATAGTTCTCTCTCTCCCATGAAGAAATATGCTAATCTTGAGCATACAGACTCAGAAAAACTAATTGTGGCTTCCCTGGGTTGGCTTTTGGGTTAGCTTATTCCCTCACCCCCACACTGCTCCCTGTGCCTGTTTAATCTATCAATAATATAGGAACTGGATGATGTGCTTGTCGTAAAAAGGCACGAGGAAGCTCCCTTCTCAGCAGGCCTACAGATTGCTTTGTTGGGAGCTCTTAGCCTCAAACTCTTATTACTGCAGTCTGTGGAGAGAGGAAGGCACTTGCTTAACCCTAAAATGCCAAAAGCGTGCCTCCCCAAAGAGTGTTTTGAATGTTATTTCATGCTGGCAATGATTATGCATATGCCAAAGTACCCTTGGAGCTACAGATAACTTGCTTAACGCTGAGCCTTTATCTAAGGGATTTTAAGATTGCAAATAGGTACCCTGAGAATGATTTTCCATCATGAAAGCATTACAGCAGCACGCACTGATTCCCCTCCCCATATTGAAGATATTTATGATCACTTATTGAACATATTTATGACTGCATGTTGATCGTTCAATGCCCAGATATGTAGCTTGCTTAGCAGCGTGTCCTCCAAAGCTCATTGTGGTTATTGATTTATCTACTCATTAAAGATGACTTAACAGCTGAGTCAGAATGAAACAGTACCACAAAATACTTGCTGCTACTCCTAATTTTGTTTGTATTAATGGTTTAGACAAAGGTTTAATAGTGATGCAATAAAAAATATATATTTCTGTTTTCACAGTATATGGGAACAGATGAAGCTGTCTCATACCAGATCAGATCACTGGTCCATCTGTTGGCATCCAACTGTTTCGAGAGACAAT
Organism: Podarcis bocagei; assembly: GCF_964188305.1. Classification (NCBI taxonomy): domain Eukaryota; kingdom Metazoa; phylum Chordata; class Lepidosauria; order Squamata; family Lacertidae; genus Podarcis; species Podarcis bocagei. The sequence goes on from NC_138133.1 coordinate 19,004,450, forward strand.
GGAGTACACCTCCAGGGATGAAGTCAAACCACTGTGTTAGCAACACTGAAGTGACCTCCCTTAGATGGAAGACTGGGCAGTGTGTATGGAGGTCCTGGACTTCCCAGATGACAAGACCTTGCTCTTGGCTTTGCTGATCTGATCCAAAGGAAAGCAGAGCAATACGTTTGGCACCAGAAGTTGCTGGAAGAAGGTGTACAAGGTGCAAGCCAACTGTCTTAGAGACTCCACTCTGGATTTGTGTAGGGTTTACTCCAGGCACAGGCAAAGTCCAGCCCTCCAGATGTTTGGGACTAGAATTCCCATCATCCCTAGCTAACAGTACCAGTGGTCATGGATGATGGGAATTGTAGTCCCAAACATCTGGAGGGCTGGAGTTTGCCTATGCTGATTTACTCCTTAGCCTTTTCTTCTCCTAAAGATATCCCTCAAGGCAATGGAGGTTTAAGATCAGAGTTTTTCTTCTCCTAGGTGGGCTCCCTTCCCAGATTGGTGATCCCCATCTGCTCCTCACTTCTCTCTACAGCACATGCAGAAACTGTCTTCTTGTCTGTAGGATCCATTATTATTCCCATACACTCAATTTTCTAGAGCCTGTCTTCACATGCAGAGGGAAGTCCCTAACTCACTGAGGGTTGGAGACCCATCAACTACCCTCACCTGGTTTAGCTGGCCAGTTGAAGCCATCTCCAGGGGTGTGGCCACTGTCGTATGCTGACAGCTTCTGGGAGCGACAGGTGAGAACTAAGTGCAGGAGGGTATCTAAGGTGGCCAAACTACCCTAGAAGAAGGTTGTGTTTCCCACCAGAGGTACTACCCCTCCCATAACACCCCATGCATGTCATCTAGCTCAATATCAACTATGGCAGGAGTAGCCGGTGTGATACACTTCATATGTCGCAGGACTGCAATTCCCATCAACCCCAGCCAGTATGGCCAGTGCTCAGGGATGATGGGACCTTATACTGCAAAGCCATGCCCTGGAAAAAAGGACCATCACAAAAACCCTTAAGTCATAGCTTCTAACTTTGTCAGAGCCCTGAATTAAACACCCAGGCTGAGGGGGTACCAGCATGGCAGGTTCCACCACCATCTTGCCTCACTGCCACCACTCCTGCTCCTCTTGCCCATCCCGACTGCCTCCCCTTTTTCCTCCGTTCTGCAAGAGGCCAGCACCAAACGCATAGCACAAGATGGTGGCTGAGTGCCTGCTCAGCTAGTTGGTGCCAGTGGAAGTGAAGTACCAGGGCTGCAAGGAGAGGTCAGTTGCCTGGCATGGCTCCCCTGAGTGCAGAAAGGGGGCCTTCTGTGGACTTTTCTCTCTCACTTCATAATGGGATACATGCTGGTACATGTGGTGTTTCCTATCATAGGCCAGTTTCACCTGCTGAACAGCAGCCTGAAGGGGGAGAAGACAGAGTGACTCCACCTGCAACTGATCAGCCTTCAAGGACTCAGAGGAGAAGGTACTAACGAGATGCAGCTGGCTTCAGCCTTCTTAAGCAGAGATTCCAGCAGCAGTCAGATGCTAGTAAGGACGCTTGTAGTTCCTGGTCCTACCTTGCTGCTTCCTTTTGTTTTGACCCTATGATCATCAGATTCCTTGACCCCTGGACTGTCTGACCATGTGGATTGTTGTTTGCCCACCCCTAGGACTGGACCTGACTTCAGATGCTGAACCTTCCTCCAGGCAAGTACACCTCAGAGACTCTTCTAGTTGGTTGCTCTCTCACTCCACTGAGCCCTGCACGTTGTTGCTCAGCAACAAGACTATGACATTTGCCCCCCTCCATTACTTGAGCTGCCCTCTCTCTGTCTCATGTCCTGCTTTAGGCCACACTCTGTCACCCCCAGCAGGCAGGTGGTTGGCTGGTCCCCAGACAGGCCCAGGAGAGACAGGATCCCTTAAAATGTGGCCAGTGGCCACACACCCTACTTTTCCAGACAAGTTTCCCCACACAAGACCCTCAACAACTTTTAAAACTGGAAAGCTGCAAGTTTCTGTAGTGTGACTGGTTATTGGTGTTTTTGGTTTTTTTGTACCCTACCCCTTTGCTAAACTTTTGTGTGGTCTTTTAAAAGACTGGCATAGATGCCATCGGGCCGGTGTTGTGAATAAGTGTGTTAAGCTTTTGGATTAACCACTTTTGAGGTTGCAAATAAATGTTTGTGTTAGGCTTTAGAAGCAATGCAAGGCTTTGAATGCGAGGGCACTGAAACAGACTCGGAAGCATGTGTGAGAGAGTGTTGTCCATCTGAGTTCAGTTGCTAGGAGGCAGGCATTGTACCAGAGCCGTCGGCATGTTGCCTGTGTTAATCCCCGTCCAGTGTGTGAATATGTATGTCACCATCATGTATATAGATATATGCAAAGCTAACCTTGAGCATATAGACTGGTACTGCCCCTCCAGCAGAGTAGATGTATGACAGGCAGAAATTCAGCAGCTCAGAACCAAAATTTTGAGTCTTATTCCTTGGAAGCCTATAGTATCTAAATTCCCACTTTTAACAGTTTAAGGGGGGTCACAGATCCATTTGTGTGTTCACTGACTTGAATGAGAGAGTGTGTGTATAAGATTTCAGACTTGAGCAAACTTGTCTTTGAACTTGGCGCAGTCTACAGCTTGGACCTTGCTGATTTTGAACCATGTGTATTTGCTTAAAAGTAAGTCCCACTGGGGTAGCTCAGCCAGCAACACCCTTTTCCTGTATTCTATCAGTAGTGTGCTTTTTTGGAAGGCACATGGGAGGACAGAGATGTAGAATAGAACGAACCTGTTTTCATCTGAGGAATGTTGGAGGGTATACAACATATAGCCAAAGTAGGCAAAGGCAAAAATATGCAGGAGTGATGTTCAAAAAGTTTCCTTAGTCCTTTTAATAAACAAGAGGTAAGGAACAGAAGTGGTAAAAAATAATGATTCAGACTGCCAACTTATGCTCCCATGCCTGTAAAACAGACATTTGACCTTCAGCATGTGGAAGGCTGGAAAAAAGTGTCCGTTTATGTACCAGATGGGACAGGGCTTGGCAATGCACACTGGTTTCCTCCGTGCAATGAAAGACACACGTGCAAAATGAATTCACAAACATAGTTCTCAAAAGTCCCATGCCTACCTTCTCAATTTGCAATTTTGATTGAAAGCCATCTCACTGTGGGGGTAAGTAGTTTTTGGTGCTGTTCCAGTCTGAAGGCCTGTACTTAACTGTGGCATTGGACTTTGCAAACTGAAAACGGAAAAAAACTTTCCCTGTGTGTGTGTTTTTGTTTTTTTTAATATTGGCTTGATTGACAGAATTTCAGTAAGTGAAATGTTTTAGGGCATGGAGTTATGTATGGTAAATTGTGTAATAGCTGTAGACATGTGCCTAGGGAAAGGTCAGGAAAGGGCAGTTCTATACTGTTTTGCCATATATCTGGTTTCTACAATTGCTCCAAATAAGCATGAATTAGTTACAAAATCCATGTCTCACAGCAAAAGCTTCTTCTGTGTGTAAACATGACTTTAATCTAAGTGGAAACCATTTTAGTCGCAACACATCATTCCAGACAAGGCAAAAGATCAAAGTCCAAATTGAAAGTCGAAATTGCATCCTTGCTTACTATCTGCGTTTATCAAGGTATTTCAATGCTTTTCTAAGCCTTGGTGCTCACAACTTCCTGAACTCTTCTCACCACTGGAATTGCTTAGATAATGTGCTTACTATGATTTTCCTTGTAAAGATTTGGTTCTCTTTGACACTTGTCTGCCTTAAAATATGTCAGGGACAGGCCAGAGGAAGAGGAGTGGTGGAGACCACCTCCCCATCCTGACCCTTCCAGGGAGGAGGAAGAGGAAGACAGTATGGATTTACAACAGGGGTTTGGGGGAAGTCACAGCTCAGAGACAGAGGAGGGGAAAAGATGGGAAATCATGGGAGAGGAGGAGCAGGCAGAGGCAGAGCAGCAGCTGGCTGACACGTTGTCACTAGAAAGCATTCCAGACCCTCCATCTTCCAGAATCCGACAAGCCTTAAACGTATGAGAGCAAAGAGCTCAAATTCTTATTCTTTGTGGAACAGAAATTCATTAACATGAAGTAGCACGCATCATTCCTATGCTGAACCACAAAGCCATCTTCCTAGCCCCCTCACTTGTCAAGCTTACAGGTGAAACTCAAAAAATTAGAATATTGTGGAAAAGTTCATTTATTTCAGTAATTCAACTTAAAAGGTAAAACTAATATATGAAATAGACTCATGACATGCAAAGCGAGATATATCAAGCCTTTATTTGTTATAATTGTGATGTTTATGGCATACAGCTGATGAAAACCCCAAATTAACAATCTCAGAAAATTAGAATATTAAATGAAATCAGCAAAACAAGGACTGCAAATAGAGCAATATTGGACCTCTGAGAAGTAGAAGCATGCACATGTACTCAGTACTTGGTTTGGCCCCCTTTTGCATCAATTACTGCCTCAATGCGGCGTGGCATGGATGCTATCAGCCTGTAGCACTGCTGAGGTGTTATGGAAGACCAGGAAGCTTCAATATCAGCCTTCACTTCTTCTGCATTGCTTGGTCTCACGTCTCTCATCTTTCTCTTGTCAATGCCCCATAGATTCTCTATGGGGTTCAGGTCAGGCGGGTTTGCTGGCTAATCAAGCACAGTAATCCCATGGGCATTGAACCAGGTTTTGGTACTTTTGGCAGTGTGGGCAGGTGCCAAAGTCCTACTGGAAAATGAAATCAGCATCCCTATAAAGTTCGTCTTTGGAAGGAAGCATGAAGTGCTCCAAAATCTCTTGGTAGATGGCTGCATTGACCCTGGACTTAATGAAGCACAGTGCACAGAGAAAAAGCTGCTATAGAGTTGAGAAAGTAAATGTGGTTGTATGAATCAGTCCCAAAGTCACACATAAAGTTAATTATTTGATGGGTACAGGGTTGTGAATGTATATCTATTGGCCTCAACTTGATGGGTTACAAACTGGCACACCGATCTAAAACTTTCTCCCAATAGTAAAAGTTAATACATCCCCCAAATAAAACTATTCATTACCTGTTATGGAGATCCATCTCGACAGGGCTGAAATGCAGTCTGACTGTTAACTGTTTTTGACTTTACCAAGACTTAAAGCATAATCTCTTTGTGACATCACACATGACATCAGAATGGCCTGTTTGCGTTCAACCTAGACTATCTCCATGCCAACAGAAATGGCCAGTAAACTTCTGCAACCAAGTAACCATCAGCCTGACTAACCATTTGTTTCTCTCTAGACTATTGGATGTTCAGTTTTTGCTCTCATAATCAAAGCCTGAAGAAGAGCTTTGTATAATCTGAAAACCTGCTTCCACTGTTAAAGAAAAGTAATTGTCAGGGGCTGGGCAGAGGAGGATGGTGGAGACCCCCTCCCCATCCTGACCCTTCCAGGGAGGAGGAAGAGGAAGACAGTATAGATTTACAACAGGTGTTGGCGGGAGGCCACAGCCCAGAGGCAGATGAGGGGGAAAGTTTGGAAATAATGGGAAAGGAGGAGCAGGCAGAGCTGAAAGTCTTTATACTTTTCTGGCCAACCAACTGGGAACAGCTGGCAGCACCCTCACACAATATTTCTGCTTTTTCAGCTTGTGGTTCACTGTGGTGGAATCTAGACACACACAAAAAAACCACGGTGAAAATGTTTTGGGGTGTTGTTGTTTTTAAAAAATATTGTATTTGCCCTAAGCTCACCATCTCCATCTGTTGTCACATTTCTATAAGGCACTTAAAATGCAATATTTGCAGCTGTATAGCTGAGTCCTATGTTCAGTCTTTTCAGCGGCTTGACTGAGGGATCTTTGTTTCTACACATAGTTTGTTGTTTGTTTTTATGTGTTAGTTTAAAACAGCATCTGACACAAGCATGAAAGATCTGCATGAGGGAAATCCAAACCATCATGTTGAGGTGTTCATGAAAGATCCTTGTTAATGGTTTCTGAAATCCCAGCTAACATGTAATTGAGCAACCTGCCTGGAGTTGACCCAGTGCTGTTTCATTTTCTAAAAATGTTTGATTAAGATTAAGTTAAGGTAACAGGTGTTGGGGTTACTGGAAAGGCTAGATTAGTGTCTGGAATTTGAAGGTCCATTGAAGCTGGTCTCCCCATACATCTGACCATTTATAATTCTCTGATTTCAAACACGAGAAGAGGAGTTATACCCATCAGAAATCTGAGAAAGGCAATGGGGAACAGCATGCTAAGTGTTGCTTTTTGACCTGCTTCACAATTCATGGAAGGAAACTTGTCCAGATTCTGGACACCTTATAAGCTTGGTCATCGTGGATGAGGAAGCTTTGCAGTTTCTGACGCAGTCCAAGAGGGCAAAGTTCAGGGACATCTCTATGAATCTTCCTGAGGATGTTGCTGCAAGCACAAATTAATGATCTGTGGTTAGCAATGCTTGTGGTCTACTGCTTGCAACTACATCAACTAAATGTTTTGTTAGGTTAAAAAGCTACTAGCGGAACAGACTAGCCCAAGGTCAATTGCAGCATTGTGAATTAAATCAACACAAATATGTTGGTTGTGCGTATTTATGATGATGGTTTTCTGTAGTACCATCAATATTCTGTGATACTTTATGGCATAATATAAGCAAAGCAGCTAGGCTCCTGCCCCAACAACCTTACAGTTCAAATATTGATGATGTGGAGAGAAACAATTTAAAATATTGGCGAAGTTTTCCCAAGCCAGTCTTGAGTAATGAATGGATGTGAACCCTAGAAAGCTCCCAATCTTTCCTTCACCACAGATTTTGATCCAAGCCGGGCGAGAATGCCAGAGTAGAAGAGGGAAATTCTGAAGGTGACGTCAGAACCCACTCTTGAAATTTCCCATTACAATCTGTTTGTGCCATTCCTACTGGACCCAGTGAACTGAAGCCATTCCGTTATGCCAGCCTTCCCCAACCTGGTGCCTTGTAGATATTCTTACACTATAACCCACACCATCCCAGTTCATTGGCCATGCTAGTTGAGGCTGATGAAAGTTGTAGCCTTGGAAAGCCTTATAATAATTAAAAAAAATATTTGTACCCCACTCATCTGACTGGGTTGTCTCAGCCAATAGGTTTCAGAAGGCTGTTTTATGTCCTCTTTGGAAGGGGCAAAAGAGGCTGCTGAGGCAATTTCCAGCATCAGGAAGAGAGCAATTTCCACTGGTCATAAGTGCCGTTTAAGGTCCCTTTCCCCAACTTTCTAGGCTTCCTTCCATTAGTTGATTGCCCCATATGGAACCATTAAAAAAAGCTCCAGAGAGGGGCATAATTTTCAAAGCCCTCACTTCAGATTAGCTGTGAATAAATATCAGAGTTGGTCAGGGGTCCCTTTACCTTTACCTTTAAATATGAGAGTTGTGATATTTTCCTCCTCCCCCAAAGAACAGGTAATTTCCAGGTTATTCTGAGGGGAGCCTTGGTATGCTTATCTATCTCTCAAAACAACAAAGTGAGCACAGAATGAGAAAAGACAAGGGTGGTGGCTTGAATATAAAGCACGAGGCATGAAACGTAGCAAATGCATACGATGCCTGAAACATCACTTATGGAACTTGAGTAAAAATATACTGCATGAGAAACCAGCCAGTTATATGTACAGCCGTACCTAGGAAGTTGAACGGAATCAGTTCCGGAAGTCCGTTCCACTTCCAAAACATTCTAAAACCAAACCGCGGCTTCCGATTGGCTGCAGGAAGCTCCCACAGCCAATCAAAGCCACAGGTGCCCTGTCAGACATTTGGGTTCCAAAAGAATGTTTGCAAACCAGAACAATCACTTCTGAGTTTGCAGCTTTCGGGAGCTAAAACGTCCAAGTTCCAGGGCGTTCGACAACCAAGGTACGACTGTAATGTCCTTTGATTTAGCTATTGATCTAGAGCACCCTAAGGACCAACTATGGGAGCCAGTATCACTGACATGGAAACTTTGCACATTTTTCTGCCCATCCCTTCCAGAAGTACTTGTCTCAACATGAGATCCATCCATAGGCATGCTGGTATGACCTCAAACCTGTAGCATATGGATTGGGCCTTAGAGCTCTTGGGATTTGCTTTAATCTTGGCAGAATAGTGATACCTCTTAAACTGTGCTGTTTTTACTGTGTGCACTTTCCTACAGAGCTATTAACCATCCATAAGAGCAGCATATAACCGTATATGTTTATAGAAATCTGTTGGAAATTTTAAGCTGCATTTTTTAATGGCTTCTACTGGTGTTTTAACTACTGCAGTTAATCACGGAATGAGTCTCAAGTCTACTGGAGTGCGGAGTGATATTGAATTTTAAAAGTATGACTAGGGAGAAAAAGGGAATACTGTGCCTTTGGAATTAAAGTCCTAGCATGGAATCTATGAAAGTAATTTTATAGGAAGAATCAATTTTGGGGATCCCTTTTCTTCTCTGTATAGGTTACACTGAAGGACCAAAAATGAGCGTCTCCAATGACCTACTGAGGAAAGCTCATAATGATGTCTTTGATTTTTCTGTTCTCCAGTGTCTAAAATTCTCCATATAAAATGAATCTGTTTCATAGCAAAGTGTTTATTGCCAGCTTTCCCAAACTTGCTTACTTGATTGCTTTGGGGTTTTGAGGAATCACACGGCAGGGAAAATTGCCCTTCTGGGTCTCATTACAAACACCATCATTAGCCAGTCCTTTTTGACAGGCCTGGTGGTTACGTAGTTTGATAAGCTTGGTGTGGTTTTCTGCTAATCAAAGTGTTGTTTGGCAGTCATAACCAGCAGACACACACAGGGGGTATTTGATTATGTAACTCTTATGGAAGACAGAAAGATGTCTCTCCCAGGGTGTATACAATCAGTCAATTATCCCCCACCCCCACTGGAACTGGACCAAGATTTGCTGAGATCAGGATGAACGCGAATTCTAAAAGCAATGACTATTTCAGCTGCTGAACCTTTATAACTGCATAAAAAATCCAACAGGCTCCTTTATGTCTGCTTATAAATTCATTACATCTTTCATTAATTATAATTCTACCATTTATTTATTTTTTGAAATTCAGCTCGTATGCAACATAATGCAGAACATAAGCCAATTCATGCCACATGCAGCTCATGAATTAAACTTTGACTGCATGGAGAATTCCTTCTTCCAAAATGTGTGGCTTTCTAGTCCAATTTCTGTAAATCTAGAGGTTGCTCAGATGATGATGATCAAATTAGTATACCACTTTTTAATCCAAAGACCACAGGGTGGTTCACAGCATAAAAATACAAGATTGATTGATTGATTGATTGATTGAATCTATATACTGCCCTGTACCCAGAGGTCTCAAAAGAAAATACATTATAGAACAAGAACAACAACAAAAAAGAAACCAAGATCTTCACTCCCACAAACGTATTTAAAAAGCCAGAGAATATCCTTACTGAAATACAATATGAGGAAATGTTAAATGAGGTAATAAAACAAGAGAAAAAGAAAGATATGAAAGAAATGGGTAAAAAGGTCTTACTGCTATCTATCTGTCAGTTATGTATACAGTAATTCTTCAAATTCGTCAAATGTTTAATCTAGATTAATATTCAGCTGTTCCTCCCTCTGCTGAACATACTTTTCCAATCTTCATAGAATCTCTGTGACCAGGGCTTGGGCTGATTGAATAAACACTTTTGCCTGGCACCTAAAGATATGTAATGAAAGATCAGGCAAGGGTTCTTGGGGAGAGCATTCCACAAATGGCAGCCTCGTAAGACTTGGCAGCTTCCTTGAATTTCTTTCACAGGAATAAACTGGAGGGTTTGTGTGCAAGCACATGCTTCTGTACTAGCTTTTCAAATTGCCAGCTCCTGGGTGCAATCGAAATGCAACTTTTTCTACAGCTTCTCATTTTTTAAAAAATAAATAAATGGTAAAAGTAATTTTCTGGCCTTTGGGTATTTTGGACTACAATTCCAATTAGCATTGCTTAATACACAGAAATGATGAGTGTCATACTACAAAATGTCTTGAGAGGTCACTGGGATGGGAGAGATTGCTATGATAGATTCAGGGTGGCAAGTTCTCTTATTCAGGTTTGATTTTGCTGCAAACCACCTCCTCCTCCTCCTCCTCCTCCTCGCTCAGTTTATGGTCACACAGGTGGCACTGTGGGTTAAACCACAGAGCCTAGAACTTGCCGATCGAAAGGTCGGCAGTTCAAATCCCCACGACGGGGTGAGCTCCCATTGTTCAGTCCCAGCTCCTGCCAACCTAGCAGTTTGAAAGCACATCAAAGTGCAAGTAGATAAATAGGTACCACTCCGGCGGGAAGGTAAACTGCGTTTCCGTGTGCTGCTCTCGTTCGCCAGAAGCAGCTTAGTCATGCTGGCCACATGACCCAGAAGCTGTACGCCGGCTCCCACAGCAAATAAAGCAAGATGAGCGCCACAACCCCAGAGTCGGTCACGACTGGACCTAATCGTCAGGGGTCCCTTTACCTTTACCTTATGCTCTGAATGCTACATGATAACTCTGTCTTTAAGTAAAGTACAGAGATGATTAAGCCAGTAATCTGTGATGGAGATAAGATATTTGATGAAGCATCCCACCTAGTTGCTGAGAACTGGCGAAGGACCTCCTGCAAGAGTGGTATACATTCCTTCATTACAATTTGTGGGAAGAAGCCATACCTATGGAGAACGATTGTTTTGGCACAGAATTCTGTCGGTGGTGATAGTGCATCCCTGCACGTCGTTGCTCATTTATGCTTTCATTTCTCGAGAGATGCAAAGTGGCAAGCAGAAATTAGCATATGTCAACCAAGAAAATCCGGTCCGAGGGGCAAATGAAGGCTTTGCCAGCATATTTCTGTACGTGGTAAAAGAAGGCAGTGCTGTGTTTGAAAGTGAAGGTGCATGATCTACTGCTGGTTCCGATGACAAGAAATAATGATTAAACTGGACTGGTGACCAATAAAGCACACACTGTCACATTATCCTTACATTAACAACTTCAATATGCCTCAGAGAACCTGACATCATAAGTGCAATGGTGCAGTCATATTTGGTATAATATGCTCAGTACTCAGAAATGATATCTCTGAGCTGGGGGGGGGGATTACAGAAAAGGATTTTTAAAAACCACTCAGAGGGTTGAATACTTTCCCTTTGACAAAACAGTAAGCCACCTCATACCCCTAAAGACACCCTGTATCGGAGGTCACTGTGAGGTCTAGAATAGGGATGGGAAACCTCAGGCCTGGGGGCTGAATGCATCCCTCTAGACTTCTTTTTTTGAAAATACGTTTATTATTTTACATTGATTTACATTCAGATCTTATAACATACAATTTACATCAAAATCTATTTATCTTGGCGGCTTCTCATCCTTACATCTTTCTCCTCCCTGCTGCCTGTTCAACCTCTTAACCTTACCTATTTACCTAAATCCCATATTACAATATTTTCTATTTTCTTGCCGTTGTTCATAAGTCAAAACCTGTTTGAAATTTTGTTTGGCTGCATTGCGTTTTTAGACAGGAAAGGGTCTCCATTTATATATATAGTCTTTCTGATTCCTTATTTTAGCTATGACTTCTGCCATTTCTGAGTACTCTGGTAGCTTGAGTACTCATTCCTCCTTCGTTGGGATTTCTGGTATTTTCCATTTTTGCGCGTAGATTACTCTGGCTTTTAAAAAAATCTCTGCACCATGTATTCCCAGAAGACTGGCACACACACAGAGAGAGAGAGACTTCTCTGTATGGCCCTTTGGAATCTCCCTAACCAGAGACATGTTGTTTTCAAAAATTAAACTCAAATCAACTTGCAGAAAAAGCTCAAATATCCATCCTATCCACTGCCCCACCCACTTTTTGCCTCTGGCCTTTCACATCCCTGACATGTACCCCCTAGGAAGTCATATAGCACTCTGGGTGGAAAAGCTTCCCCATCCCTAGTCTAGAAGAATCAACTTGCTCACACATCTCCTGTCTTTCTTCTGCTATAGGACATCCATTAGCAGTCTCCATGGCCAAATCAGGCATGAACCCAAACTCCTCCTCAGTCTCATCTGCGCATGGCTGGAATTGTATGCCACCCATCCTCATGAGCATGGGAACATGAACAGAATATTTGCAAATGACAGATAATTATTTAATGCTTTCCGAAGTAAGCCTTAGAAGAGGTAGCGGTTCAACAGCTTCTCAGAAACTCCAAGTGGCATTCATCTTCTCTTGGACCGAGCTGGTCAATCCCTTTCTGCTCAATGCAATGAGCCGAGAGGTGAAAAGGTTGAATTTACATGAAGTGGGTTTCACCTTGTCTGTGTCCTCAAGCTTCAATAATTCAAATTTATCCAACCGCACAGGAACAGCCAGAGCTCTGGATGTGGCTATAGAGTGACCTGATGTGAGTGGTTTTATCTTTGAAATAGTTTGCAAATGTATCATAGTGGGCCTCCTTGGTGTCACTAAGTGGGCCAGATTGCAGAACCACTTGGAGAAGCTCCACAGTGTAGCAATGTGAGGATGCAACTGCTGGCACCACAGCCACTGGATAGGCTTGGTAATTAACTCAGACTACCATGTACTCACATTCACAGCAAGTTTATAGACTTCCGAGAATCACCTGAGAGTCTGCATTGGCTAAAGATAGGCTTCAATCTTGCTATTGTGATTTCTGCTTCTAATGAAGCCTATATTCTTCAACTGTATGCTAAAATGTTTATATCTGCATATGTTACCAGTGCTGAATGCCTCTGCCTGTTCTCTGTGCAGTTGCTGTATTGTGTTAAACAATTGTGTTAAGGTTTGCAATGCACCCTGGACCACTGGTGATGCGAAAGCAAGGTTTTGGCCATCTGTGTTCATATTAAAATGGAGCCCTCTTACTATAAGCTTCGTTCTTTGATTTCCTTCCACGGTTTGATATCTTTTTGAGACATATTTAACTGCAGTGATTGCATAAATAAAAAATAGATGCAAATGGGCAAAATGTTGCTTCAGAGCAGTAGTTTTGAACAGTATTGTGAATATTTGATTTTTCTGTTGAAGCAGAACATCTCAAAGAGTATTGCTGTAGATTTTCAAAGTACTTTATGAGCCTAACACTGTCTCGATGAAGAGAATCATTTGTTTTAAAACTGAGCGTCAATACGCACAATCTTGCTCATGTAGATCCACTTTTCTTTTTGCTTCTGGCTGGTACGCCATGGGTCAAACGTCTCGCTTAAAAACTCAAATGTGTTTGATTTCAAAAAAGATGCAGACACTGTGGAATTCCCCTGTCCTATGTATAAATAAACATCCTTTTTCAGAGAAGATCTGTATGAACTTATTCCTACATTAGCTCCAGATAGACCAAGCAGCTGAGCATGTCTACACACAAAGGCTACAGATGTCTACACAGAAGTCCTATTGAATTCAGTGGGGTTTGCTCCCTGGAAAGTGAGGTTGGGGGTTGCTGCCATAGACTATTAAAACTGATAGGATTCAGCCAAAACTGGTGCCAGCACCCAAAATATTTGGGTAGTTTCCAGGACACCCAAAAGGCCCTCTGCTGATGCCTCCCATGGGTTGTGGTCTTCAATTACTTTGAATATATATTCTTCTTCCACAAATCTGGAATGGAATTCTAGAAACTGTACTTCTCTATGGGAGGACTGGGGATCACTTATTGTGGGATTCTCAACACCCTTATGAAACCGTAATTTCCAGATTCTTTGAAGAAATAAATGGCATGAAACTGCTATGTCGGTAGATATCATCTCTGTCACAATGCATGGTCAGAATTTCCCCTCATCCCCTTCCAAGAGGTGGTGTGGAGGTTTACGACACCACGTGGGCTTACCTGGCTAGGTAACACCCACCTTGCAGGGTGGCCATTGCCCCACCCCCATCTTGGTAGGACAATGGGCTGCTGGCTGGGGGTGGCGCGAGGGCCTGAAAAAGGGCCGATGCTTTTCGGCCCAGACTCACTTCGTTTCTTCCTGCTAGATGTACCCACCTGACCCGCTCCAAAAATATAACATGGTTTTCTTTTGCAGGCTAACCTCTTGCTTCCTAGGTCATTGGACACTGCTATGGTCATAAGATGGTTGCTGTATTCAGAACCGGGAAGGAATTTCCCCTGCATTGGTAGGTGTGCTGGTCCTGGGGGCTAACTGAGAGGTGAGGTCCGAGTCCAGTCTGAGGTCGATGGTGCGGTATGGAGGCTGTCCCTCAAAGCTGTAGCTGGGTCCAAGGCAGGGAGTCGGGTGGAGTCAGGAACTCTGGCAGAAGAGCAGGACAGAGTGCAGGCAGGAACAGGCTAGCAACAACATTGCTCCTGCAACCTGGGGTTGGGGCTGACTGGCTTTTATCTGCCCCGAGGCATAGGGTGGCCCCGGTCCACAGGTGACTCGCCTCTCCTGGCCTGAAGGCGGGCACTCCTCCTGCAGGAACTTAGTTCCCTCTACCTCTCTGCCCTGAGCCTCTGTAGCTCAGGAGAGGCTGGAGGGTTACCGGACCCAGAGGCAACCTCCTCTTCTCCTGACGAGGCTGAGAGTGGAGCACCTGCAGGCAATGGGTCCTCCATCACCTCAGGGGCCAGAGCAGACTCGGCTGGTGCCTGTACCTGAGGATCCAGCACAGGTGAGGACCCTTCAGGCTCATGCCCCAGCCCCGGCTCAGCTGGTTCTGGAGGCGTGGACTCCTGTGCAGGCTGGGATTCCTCAGGTTCAACCTCTGAGTCCGAATTCCAGGCCATCACAGTAGGTTTTGCCTTCCCCATAGCAATTTGTCACAACTTTGGCGATTTTGTTCGGTATCCTATAGTCTATCTTCAAGATGGGGGAGGGGGGTAACATCCTTACGTACCCTCATGTGGCGGTGTTTGCAGGGCCCGTTAAAGGGCTGATTGTGGGAGTCACTGGCCCTAGAGCGGTGGCAAATAGGTCAAACTGTTGGCTTTGAAGTGGGAGGGGCACACTGTGTAACTTCATGCTTTACAGTCCCCTCCCACTGCACTTGACTACCCTGCACATCCTCAGCCCCTGTGGGGTTGAGAGTGGTACCTTCCAAGGCCTAAGCCCATACATTGTTGTCATGTCTCATTTGGGGGGGGGGTGTAGGCTCCACGGACATGGTTTAGCACATGGCCTTGCAAACAGCCCTGCAGCTGTGTATATGCATGTGTGTGTGATATGAATTCGATAGCCATGGGAGGAATGGGTTGGGAATTAATTCAGCCACTTTTTGCAAACTACTGACTAGATTCAACACTCCCAAATGTGACTTCTGAATCAGAAGCACAACTCCCATTCTGACTGCACACTTTTCCGGATTCTGCAAATCGTGTCCTCCCTTAAAGAGGGCACGTGTTGCATTGAGATCTGGCAACCAAACCCTGTGTTGTGGGTGGGTATGATTGACAGCACGTGTTGCATTGAGATCTGGCAACCAAACCCTGTGTTGTGGGTGGGTATGATTGACAGCCACAACACCCAATTAGTGTTCACTCAGGCCAATGGGATGCAGGCTAAATGGATCAAGAGACCTATATATACCTATGCACGTGACTCAGAGCTTCCTCTTTCGGTGCGTGCATCGGAACACCCGCCCACTTATCCCTACTTTTAGGGCTTGTGCACTTCACCTTGCTATGCCGTCGTGTGTTGTCTGTCGTTGGGACAGGAGCACGGCAGGAATTTTCCCAACTTGGCTGATTGGCTGTTGCCATTTGGGTTTCGCCTGCCGCGTAGCAAATCGTCACAACTTGTAAGGTTTCAGATAGGCTCTGGTTCAGGTGATAGGGATGGGAGAACGGTCTCGCCATCCCTATGTGAAAGGTATTCCGTTAAAGGAATCCAGGGACTCGATGGTTTGGTCAACCCTGTGAGGGGGTTGTGCCCATGCCAGAGTCCAGGGGACATCTGGGTGGTGGACATAGTCTGTTCCCGGCTTTCCACCTATCCAGGTGTTCACCCTAGGTTGACCTATGCTGGTGCCCTGGGTCAGCGCTACCTGCAACGGTGCAGGGAGCTAGTCGAACCAGAGCGTATGCAACCACTCACTTGCTGTAATCAATAAAGTTGTGGCCTAAATTTTGCCAAAAACCAAACCAAAATTTGTGTCTTGTGTGAATTTATTTAAGGGGAGTTTTAAAGGTCTGAACACGCAATGTAGTTTTGGTGCACAAAAAGTGCACACAAATGTAGACTTTTGTGTGTTCTTTCAAAAGAGCTACACAAAACGGAATGGGACAGACCTGTGATTGAGTGGAATCAGGTTGCCAACTCCTAAGTGACGTATAAAATTATGATGGATATTTTAATGGGGCTGTTCCTTCCAAAAGGAGAGACATCACCACCACCACAACTAGTGTGTATATTAACTGCAGTATTTATTAACCTGCGTTCCATGCTTTAGCATCTTTCAGCAAGCTGCTCTGATTATGGCGCAGAGAGAAAACCCTGCCATGATGATGTTTTCGTCATGCAGAGAAACTCATAAAGAGAAATGTAATGCTTCCATGCGCATGATGGCTGGCACTGTCCACTTTAATCAGCCTCATTGACAAAAATGCAGCCACTACACGGCCTTAACTAGTAATTTCATTACAGCAGTGTAATGGGAATATTAAATGAGAAAATTGTGGGTGATCCTCTTAGCTACTGAGCAATGGTCTACTGTGTAACATCCAGACTGCTGTGTTTATAAGAATCTGCCATCGGAAAGAAGAATCCATAAGCATATGAATCATCAATTGCGCTCGGTGATGCTGGCGTCTTACTAATAGAACTCCTTTCAAACTAGACTAGTTTTAATCATTTATAATATTAATATCCTGCATTCTTAGGGAATGCAACAAACAGCTGGATAAAGAATTACAAATTGGCTTCATTATTTTTTTTAAGCGTATGTGTAATATAAACAGAACCTTCACATTGTGAGGAGCTGCTGGGGGTGGGGGAATCTCTATTTATTCTGAATATACAGTCTATTCAAAGCACGGAATAAAAAGAGAAGATTAGACAAGTTCTGATTACTGGGCTCTGAATGAAGCTGCCTTGAATGATTTTGTGACCTATGTGGTTAGGGGCAAGTTTCTTTTAAAGAAAATGCCCCACCAACTTGTCACTGATAGCCTTTGAAGAGATGAATGCTATTAAATTGTTCCTGCTTCCTAAAGGTTATTTTTTTGCCCACTGGGAACGAGGAGCACAGCTGCAAGGATGTGATGAGGGAGAATCAGCAGTTGCATAGATAATACCAAGGCTTTGAATTGCCAATATTGTCAATCAAGTGTGAGTGCTGGAAATCCATATGAAATAAAAATTCAGATTTAAATTCTTGCCTCTCTTCATTGCCCTTCAGTTACTCTACCTCATGTTCCTAAAATGCCACACATCAAACGATTTGAGGTCTGTATCGAGAATATTGAGTGAAGCTGCAACTTCCTTTAAAAAATAAAAATCAAAGGGAGGCGTTTCTGTTGGCCCATTCCTTTGTAATTTCTTTGTTGCCTTCTCGCCAGTAAAGGCCCAATTTTTAGCTATTTCTCCCCTCTTGCTTATCCATCAAATATATAAAATGTCATGTATTCATTGTGTAATTGCCGTTTACTTGACATTTTACTCCTCCCAGTGAAGGACATGGCAAGAATAAAACATCAGGAAGCTCTGACATTTCTTTTCCTGCCCTGTATTTGAAGGGATGGAAATGCAACCGCTACATCAAGGAAGACAACGGGACAGTGGTTGGGGAAATGGAGGTTAAAAAGTGTTGCGGCGGTGAACAGGGATGAAAGCAGGTGGTTTCAAGTTAACTTAGTGATTGGGAACAGAGGGGCTGTATCTCCTAGCAGTTCTGAAACTGTTCCCCTTGACACCCTCTCAAAAGATGCCCTACGGCAGGACAGAGGAATCTGTGGGCCCTCCAGATCTTTTTGACTACAACGCCCATCAGCCGCAGGCAGCTTGGCCAATGGTCTGGTATGATGGGAGATGTAGTCCAATAGATCCCCCACCCCTCTCTTAGAGCAGGAACAAGGGACCACTTGCCATTAAGACATTTGAACCCTGCTTTCTATTTAGGAAACACTTCAAGAGTGGATCAGCAATAACTCACATGGCATCAGTGAAGCTGTCTGTGGACAAGCACCGGCTCCCTTGGGGTGAAAGCGAGATGAGCGCTGCACCCCATAGTCGCCTATGACTGGACTTAACTTTCCAGGGGTTCTTTACCTTTGCCTTTTACATTTGAGGACTACTTGATTTTTTGGGCCATATTTATGCGGGTGGCAATGTGGTCTAAACCACAGAGCCTAGGGTGTAATGGTTCTAGGGGTTGCTAGTGTGTAAGCAGGTGCCTATCTCCCCGGCTGGGTGCAAACACCTGGCTGGATTGCCTGAGTGAACCTTTTCTGTCCGGACAGCCACTCACCCATGGCTGACTCAATCACTGGCAGAATCCGTGAGTGGGCGTTTCTTAAACTTCTTCCAACAAAGAAGTTCTTTGATGCCTAGTCTCCACCTACCCTCTCTGCGCAGAAGCCTTCTGGAATCCCTCTGGCTTTCGCTCTCCCCCTCCAGTACTGATGGCAGTTCCCTGACATAGGGCTTGCCAATCAGAAGGTTGGTGGTTTGAATCCCTGCAACGGGGTGAGCTCCCTTTGCTCAGTCCCTGCTCCTGCCAACCTAGCAGTTCGAAAGCATATCAAAGTGCAAGTAGATAGATACCGCTCCGGCAGGAAGGTAAACGGCATTTCCATGCTCTGGTTCGCCAGCAGTGGCTTAGTCATGCTGGCCACATGACTCAGAAGCTGTACGCCTGCTCCCTTGGCCAGTAAAGCGAGAGCGCACAACCCCAGAGTCTGTGACTGGACCTAATGGTCAGGTGTCCTTTTACCCTTTTTATGCTGGCAGTGCTGCTGCAACCTAATATTGGGTCCTCATCCATTAGCTGAAGACCAATAACTGTGTTTACCTTCCCGCTGGAGTGGTACCTATTTATCTAGTTGCACTTTGGCGTGCTTTCGAACTGCTAGGTTAGCAGGAGGCGTTTGATTAGGATGCTCAAAAAAGCCCTAGATAGAACCCACTGATTCTTTGCCTTCCAAATAGCAGCAGCAGCAGCAGCAGCAACCTCTTACCTTGAGAAATGGGGAGGTAGTGGTAGTGGGTGCTCCTACGGGTGTGTCCAGCTCCTCCCAGTTTTGTACAGCCAACAGCAAGTGGGAGAGCATTTTGGGTAACTTTCTCAAAGTCATAACAATTTTGGAGTTGGTGGCCTATGACTCCATTGGGAACTGGCTCTAGAGTGTGTTCTTTGCCCTTGAAAAAGTAGTTCCATGGAGCTTCATTGACAAATATATATATATTTTAAAAAAGACAACCCTGATACACAGCAGATTTTAGGAGGAACTGATGCTTGTAACAAAATTCTGTATCCACGGTGGGAAAGGATACTGCTTCATGCATCTATGGGAATGTCCATCTATTTTTCTCCCTTCCTAAGCCCCACCCACCCCCATAAACATTAAACAACTCATATTTGCAAAGTTCAGGCTAGTGGTCTAGTGGTAAGTGTTCCATGGGTGCCTGCAGAATTGAGGCAGGCAGCTTGCTTGAGGCTGGCACTGCCTCCCTTGATTTTGCTTGTGTAGTCAATTACTCCTGCTTCAAATTCTCAACCCATCCCATATCCATTACAGCTGTACATTGAGCTAAGCTTTATTTTTCAGGAGTAATGCTAACCTTTAGGCTTCCCCTTGAATGCTAGAGTCATTAAGTAATTTTGAACCCTGCCCTGGAAGGAGTATTCATCAAAGGTAATTGAGGTAGTCTCCTCAGTGATGGATAGTGTAATAACCTACATTTTTGATGGCGACTATTCTTCGATGACCTCTGATCTCTTCTTTGTCAGTAAGTCACTCCAGGCAAGGTAGTGGATCTCCTTAATAGGAGAGAAAATAAATTAGGGACTTGCTATCAAGTCCGGTCATCTTTTGTGTGTGCTTAAGTATTTCCAAGGCTAAGGGCACATCACACTGTTTGATTATTTGGCCAAAGGTAACTACATTATGCACTATGGTTTGCTTTAAATGTCGCAAATGAAAATAACCTTTCAACAGGTGATAGAAGCTGCTATCTTCTAAAATGTTGCTCACAGTAAACGGAAGCAAGCATTTTTCTCACTTAATAGATTACAAGTGGGGAGTGAGAATTGCCCAGAATCATGTATTTTCTTAATACAGGGTGATCATGGGATGGGGTTTTTTTCATAGAAAGGGAGATGATGAAGAAAGTGTGTATGTTAAAAATTGTTTTTTAATTGGTGGGGGGGAATCCACCCTCCCGCCTGGGGTTGTCTTTTTTTTTTTTTAAAAAAAAGCACAAAGCGAAGCCAAACTTTTCTTCTTTTTGCAAGCTACTTGTTGTTGTTGTTTAGTTGTTTAGTCGTGTCCGACTCTTCGTGACCCCATGGACCAGAGCACACCAGGCACTCCTGTCTTCCACTGCCTCCCACAGTTTGGTCAGACTTATGTTGGTAGCTTCGAGAACACTATCCAACCATCTCGTCCTCTGTCGTCCCCTTCTCCTTGTGTGCCCTCAATCTTTCCCAACATCAGGGTATTTTCCAGGGAGTCTTCTTTTCTCATGAGATGGCTAAAGTATTGGAGCCTCAGCTTCAGGAACTGTCCTTCCAGTGAGCACTGAGGGCTGATTTCCTTAAGAATGGATAGGTTTGATCTTCTTGTAGTCCATGGGACTCTCAAGAGTCTCCTCCAGCACCTGCAAGTTCCTTGCAAGCTGCTAGGAACTGGCAAATTGATTGGCCAGGGAACGGACTTCTTTGGAAGTCTGTGGATTTCTTCCATTGAATGTTTTTTAGGCATCTGCCTGGGATGCTTGCATGGAGATTCCTGCCTTGCAGGCAGTTCTACCAGATCATCCTTGGGGTCCCCAATTCTACATACAGCCCTAACTGTTCCCCTATGAAAAATTTCACAGCACACCACTGCTCAGAGCTGAATTTGTGGTGCATGTTCATGGTGATCTGCAAAATGCCAGTATGGAAGATTGAACGAGACAGCAGAGAAGGCTTAGATAAGCTCTTTTCTTTGTGTATTATTGGAAAGGGCCAGAATAAGTAGGCAGTAACTTTTTTTAAGGCAAGAAGCAGGGATATCTATAAGTAACAGCTAAAATAAAAATAGTACAATCCTATGCATGTTCATGCAGAATTAATTCCAGGTGTTTTCGGTGGGGCTTACTCTTGGGAATGGCTGAATGACTGTTTCAGTTTCTCTTTTTCAGTCCTCAATTCCCTACATTTACGTACCGTTTTGTAACTCAAAACCAAAAGAAGTCAGCACTAAAGTTCTGGTAATGCGCATTTCTGCAAGAAATTTCACCTAATGGAATGCCTTTTTGTATGTTATGTTCACTGACATACCCATTCTAATGTATACTTTCCCCTGATAAACACGTTTTTTCTCTGCAAATTTTGGAAGGATAGCTGTGTTTTGCTCCATGTTTAATTTTGGGGTGTGGGAATAAGGTATCTTTACTTTGAATTGCAAGCCAAGCCAAATTTCTCCTCCATCCCAGGTGTTTTTAGAATTGCAGGCATTTGAGAAAAGGCTTAGGGCTTGTTCACAGTTCCACTTGTGCCATGTCTGAATGGTTTTCCACTTGCCCTTTGCTTGCTAATCACGGGTCCAAGTGATTTTCCATTTGCCCCACCACTTTCCCTGGGAAAAACCCGCTGAATCAGAGCAAATGTCAATCCATGGAAAACCACAGGATTTTCCTGGAAGAAACCAATGGGGCAAGCAAAAGCCTAGAGGAGCCAGTAATAGAAGCAACCAAAATTGAAGCAAGCCAAATACTACTTCTGTAGATTGGCCACGACATCTTTATACCCTCTCTCCTTTGGGCTTGGTTTCTTGGTGTGACACCAGAAAACAACCAGAAGAGACTGACCAATGCATTTATTTTGTTTGCCTGCTCCACCGAAAATAAAACAGGCTGCCAATATAATGGGGGACTGCAGGGGGTAGGAATAGACCTCTAGACCTGTTCTCAGAGAAATAAAGCTGGTCTTGCTGGTTTTAAGTGCCCTCGTTTACTGTAAAAAATAAACACTTCCATCAGCAACTATGTACCATGCTGTGCTCCACTGATTTCATTTCAACTCCTGCTATGTCTACTTCCAATAGTGTGGCGGTGATGGGTTGCTGTAAGTCTGGCCTGCTCTCTACGTACCAGTGTGTACCCCCCCCCACCTCCCTAGCATTGTTTCCTAGTTCAGTGTGGACATCCACACTTCAGTTACTGCAGAGTTACTTGGATTTAATCCAATGTTGCTCCCAAATGCAATCAATGCTATCTGGATTGAATAAGCAGTGGACTCGTTCAACATGCGTGGAGGAAATCCACCTGAGATAAAAGAGATGGTGCTATACTTTCAGGTCCTTCAAAAAGATAGGGCAGAGCTCTGAAAATGTGGAAAACGCTTCCAGTGGTGTAACATGGGGGAACCACTGGGGTTGTTGACCCGGGCACAAAACTGCTAGGGGCATAAAATGTTGATACCCAGTGCTGCCTCAATACAGCTGTGCACTTCCGTTGCTGGGCTCTGTTGAAAATGGCTTCTCCATGTGAACCAGGAAGTGACTTCTCCAGGCAATGGAACAACTCTTCTTTTCTTGTCTCTGCAGCTGCAATCTTCTGGGTGATGTGGGCACCGTTAGGCAATTGAATGTGCATGCATACTCTGTTTCCCTCCCTCCCAGTCACACTCCGTCCAGCCCCAGGTGCTGGCAGCCCACGCTACACCACTGCTTCCACCTACTTGCCAAATGACCTGGCAGCAGGGACTATTAACAGGGCCCTAATTTGTGTTTTTATCTTATATTTTTATGCTGTGAACTGTCCTAAGATCTTCAGATGAAGGGCAGTATACAGATTTAATAAAACAAACAAATAAATAAATTTGGCCTGCAAGGCCATTTCCCCCTGCCCACGCCCCTCATCTCACTCCTGGTGTTGCATGTGACCCCAGGGGAAAGACACAATTGTAAGGCATCAGTTGGGAGCTTAAAGTATGATTCTGGCAGTTCTCTGGCAAGTGGGGCTTGCTGACAGCAACTGTCAACTGATCAACACTGACCACAAAACCCCTTGAAGTTGTCTATTTTGCAGGAGCAGCTTAGGTGTGCATGTCTTCACAAAATTCTGCTGTCATCGTCATCAGCTGTCCACCCTCCCACCTCATGTCTAAAGGTGGTTAACAACAATTTTAAATGCAACGTTAAGGGCAATATTAAAAATTACAAAGGAAGCAATCACAAGAAATAGAGTGGGTACCAAAAGTATAAATCTCTGGTATCAAATGCCTGGGTAAAGAGGTGTCTTCATAATAAAAGTTGCTTTTTTAGTGGTACTCTGCCTTTTAGAGGTCTACTTTTCAAAAAGTAGTTCTACTTAAGTAAAAAAGAAGAAGAGAACTTGAACCACTTTCCATATGTCTTCCTACCTTTCAAACTTAAGAGCAATAAATGGATTTTTCAGAATATGGATCCTGAACAATGGTCCCTTTGCTTCCATTTGCACCCTCACCTGCTAATATCTTTGGGGGACTGCAGTTTTTCATGAATTTAAAGCCACAGATATGTTTCCATCCTTCTTAATATACACTCCAAGGGCATTCTTTCTTTTATACTACTTCAATTTCATGATGCCAATGGTTCTGTATTTCATAGTGCAGGGAGCAGGATGAGATTACAGTGCTCTCAGACTTCAGCAAATATCTGCTTGATGTGATTCAGGACCGGCACTCTGAGGAGAATGCTTTCTGTAAATCTGGCTTTTCTGGAAAAGTCCATATGAAGAGTATGATTTGTGACATGTGGGACCTTATGCAGCAAGAAGAGAATTTCCCCTTCTGCCCATCACCTAAGGAGCGGTACAGTACCAGGGCTACTGAATTGTGAGGTTCCTACTCAAGCAATATTTAAGTGCTAATGTGAAATGGCCTATCCGTTGTGGTTTTAAAAAGCTGGGATAATTTATGTTGATGTCACTCATTGTAACGTTGAATTCAGTGTACTGGCAAGATTGGAGATAAAATTAGGCCAAAGAGAAACAATAAGCTGTTGCTGGCACGCAACAGTTTACAGAAGTATGACAAAACATGTGCTGGGAGGCAGTGGTGTAGCATGGGTTGCTAGTGCCCAGGATGGGGCAAGTGTTGAGCACCCTGATGGACTGAGCAACTGGGGTGCAGGCATGCACTGGGGGGACCATCCCAACTTGGGTGCTTTCCCACCTTCCTTTCCCTCCCTTCTCCTTTCCTCAATGGGTGTCAGACGTGGAAAATCCTCTCCTCCCCTGGTAACATCAAAGGCAAGAAGAACAAACAAGTTTGTATCTATGGTTTTTATTCAGTCACCGGGGTGCAAGACAAAGAATCCATGTCTCCACGCAAGGGAGACATTGCCTACTCATAGAGTCCCTCCTCTTCCAACCCCAACAACATTCTGAGCCCCTACGGAAAGTCGCAGGAGTCTCATGCCTCTGCATTCTCTGTTCTTGAATACAGAGTGACTGATGAGCCCTTGGAAAAGGAGGTTCTCCAAGGAGGTCTCTGCTGGCTGCTCTCTCACTCCCCACTCCTCCCCTACTATCTCGTAACTTGGCAGATCTTCATTCAGCTGTGATTCATCCCTATCTCCTTCTCTGCTTGAAACAATGGGGTGGGGAATCTTCCCACTCCCCCTCCTCTTCCGAGAGGAGTCATGGAGACACGGAACACTTCCCAGTCTTCCTGTTCCATCCAGTCCCTGACAGCAGGCAGCAGTGGTGAGGTGCGAAGGTGGGGGGCACACCGATGGGCACTCACGCTGGGAGAGCTTTGGGCTGCCTCCACAGGCCCACCACCACTGATGTGGCCCACTGTCTATGTCCCCCCCCAAGCTGTTGCTGTGAAACACCAGGGCGCACACTGGGGAAGAGATGGGAGCAGTTGGATTTGAGCAGAGGCAGGTGGGCAGATGGTGAATGACTGGCAAGGTAATTTGCTTGCACTCCTGCAATGGCAGTGGCTTCTGGCATGTCTGCAGAGCTGCCATGTTCCCTCCTTCCCTTGCTTGGGACCAAGCAGGCCAGGCCAGGGGCGGGGCATGCGCAGGTGTCCCTCCATTGGCGCCAAGGAGAAGGAGGCACCACTCTGGCCCCAAAGGCCTGGCCCAGGTGCAGCTTGCCTTGTGGCTCCAGAAGGCGGCCGGAGCTCAGCCACACAGCTTGGCTGAGGGAGCCTCTCATGGGGTTTCCTGGTTGTGCACCTCTCAGAATTCTGCACTTGGGGCCACTGCCCCTATGGCTTCCACGTGATTCCACTGTTGGGAGAAAGACCACAAAGGCCATGAATGATTCAATTGAGATTCCTGCATTGGAGATGATCTTCTGCATCCCTTCCAACTCTATAATCCTATGATTCTATAAACACTTTGACTTCTAGGTTGCAATCCTATGCATGCTGTCCCACAGATATGCTTGAGCTTGGTAGTACTTAATTCTGACTGGACATTCATAAGACTGCATTGCAACCTGTGAAATGATGTGGGAAGCTAGACCAGCATTATTATCGCCATACCATATCGCTGTGGGACTAAGGCTCAGAGTAACAGCTTGCTTAAAGTCACCTAGTTCCATTGGCACTGACATCTGAACAAGGGCTTCCATCTCACACATTTAATAATGGAACTGCCTTCAATTTCACAGAAAACTTAATGAGACAGAATGGAAAAGAAGCCCAATATCTGGTGCATTTATTGATTGATTGTGTATATATATTTAAGCATGGGTTACCTTTCAAAATTGGGCAGGTAGCATTCAGAAACATGCAATCACTTTAACTAAAAATGCAAATGCCTTCAATTAATCCAGATAGCGGCTTTATTCTGGAAGCTTTTAGCTCTCAAATAGAAAATGCATTGATTAGCAGGGGGCTACTGACTATTGTAAGAATGCAGAAACGTAAGCTCTGCCTTTAGCCTAAATTCATTTCTCCATAGCAATCACTTGAATTGTAATTTCAAGGTACGTCTTTAAAGGTGTAGTGCAGGTTAGGTGAAGGATTGCAAGATCATCAGAAAGAGGAAAGCTAGGCATTAAGTCTGTCATGTTAAATGTCCATTTTCCATTAAGTAGTAGTATTTGTTCACAACCAGAGGTCATCACAAAATGCATTTACAGAACAATTTCCAAAAAAGGAAAATAACGATCATTTCCATTAAGAGAGGGGAAAAAACACCCAGCAACTTCTCTCCCAGGATGGAAAATCAAAAAGTGAGATCTGAATAAACAAGGTGACAACTTCTTTTTCCCTTATATAGCTTCAAAATTATTCTAAAAGTCACCTCAGTGACCTCGGCTTGGCTGACTTTATAAACAAAGGGCAAGTATCTGTCAGAAGGGGTAGTTAAACATGCCGATCAGCCAAGAGTTTGTCTAAACAACATTACTTGCTGCAGTATTGACCACACATGTTTTAAAAGAATCATTACATATCTTCTTGGCTCTGAGGCTTAGAATGAGGACCCATAGTAATGTTGATGGTTTTACTACTCACTTAGAATGCCAATTTCCAGTTCATGGACAAAGAGAGCAAAAAACAAAACAAAACATAGAATCTGTGCCAATGTAGCAGGACTGATGTGGCCTCATTTTCTGCATTAACTTTGGGAAGTAATGGGGTTGAAGAAAGGAGTGCCTGGCGTGCTCTGGTCCATGGGGTCACGAATAGTCGGACACAACTAAACAACAACAATGGGGGTTAATTGTCTGATGGCAACCCTACCTCTCCAGATTACAAATATATAAAAGGATTGCATGGGTGATGAGCTTTTACTATTTACTTCACAAATCTCTCTCTATAGTAATAAGAATAATAATCTTACTATTTGTACCCTGCCCATCTGACTGGGATGCCCCTAAATGTTCCCTTGGTGCCTCCTTTGCAAAGCCTGGGAAGCTTCTGCCCATCCTAGGGAGGAAGACATGATGCTCATGCGTGCAACATCAGGACGTCACAATGTCACACGCATGACATCAACCCCCCCCTTTGCAAGATAGCACGTCTAGCCCAACTGTTCTCCTATGAAAAATTTCACCACATACCACTGTTCCTTAACTCCTCCTATTTCCGTTGATCAACATAGATTTAATGAATGTCAGCTGAATCCATCAGAGATGGTGAATGAACACAGGATTCCTTTGTGTGGTGCCATTTAGATTTTGCAAGTCTTCTCAAAACTCTGAATTTTGCTTCAGAGTGAAATATGGTGACCAAGCTAATCCTATATGCCCTGTTCTATGCCCAATAATCATGGGACGCCTCAGCTTGGCGGCACTGTGGCCCATAGATTGCAGCAAAATGCTGGGCAAGGTTTTTGCCCAGTATCTTCTCTGTGTGATGGGCTCATGGGAAAAAGCTGTCCCATGAGCCATTGCTGCAGAAGGGGAGGGAAAAGTCCATATAAGGCTGCTTCCCTGGAGCTCACAGCCATTTTGCTTGAGAGCTTGCTGCCTACCCACCCTTGGCACCCACCCTAAGCAATTTTTGGTCATTTGTTTGACAGGGCCAGAAAGAATTCATTTATCCCAACCTGATTGACACTTGGTTGGGTTTTTCCCCCACCTTTACCTCAGTGAAATTATGGCTTTCCTTTGGGAGGCGGAAGAACATTGTTTTTATGAGGGTGGAAATGGCATTGGGCAGGATCAACATAATATTGGGAGGGGCATAAGGGGCCTGAGGGGGAGGACTGACCGTGGCAAACCCAAGTGGGTTCAGTATCTGCCTGGATGCAATTTGCACCCTGGTCCCCCCGTGAGGCCTTGCTTGCTTGGCTTGCAGCACGGCGAGGTTCAACACTGGCCAACTCCCATGGAACAGATTTGGGGTGCTCCAAACTTGGCAGACCAACCATCAGCATGGGGCTTGTGGAATGACGAACTGATCCTGAGACCTAATGCCATGCCAACTCTTGCCCTGCCTGCTGCTATCAATAAAGATTTGGCCTGATTTTATCCCACCACCGTTGTACAGTCTGGTTATTTTGCTGCTCTCACATAATGTGCCTGCCTGGGCAAATTATTCATTTCTTTGCATGTGCAATTTCTTAACCGACCATAGACTGCCAAGATAAACCCACAATTATGCTTTCTGTGGGTCCTAGCTTTGGATGTGTGAAATCCTCCTCAGAAATGTCCCTGGTTATATCAAAACTCTTTGTGAACAGGCCACTGTATCTCAAACAGGGCGGCGGGGGGGGGGGGAGCTATCTGAAATTGTTAGCTGATGGTAAGCTTTTTGTTGTTGTTATTACTATTTTGATTATGTAAAACGCACAGGGAAGACTTAGTACAAAGGGAATTAGTTCAGACATTGGGAATAAGGCCCACCGAACTATGTGGGGATTTACTTCTGAGTAAACAAGTCATAGGATTTTCACTTATGACACTAGCAAATTTTTGTTCCTTCTCACCTCAAATACTGGGGACTAAAATCCCTAATGTGAATGCAGCTATTGTTGTGTAAAATATGCAAGTTTAAATGGGACAACCAAAGAATTTCAGTTTGAATGATAAATTGCATTGAATTAACAACAGAAGAGATAGCTAAAGCATGGGAGGAAATAAGTGCATTCTTTATTATGAGGGAAAACTGAGCTATAAAACAGGATTTCCTTTACAGGGAGGAGACTTTCTCTGATACTAATTTAAAGTAAGGGGCTTGATTTACATAAAGACAGACTGGGCTTTAAAATATTGCACAAGTTCTCCTAACTCCTCTCTCTCTTCCCCCCCCCCCCCATTATTATTTTTTAAAGCAGTTTTCCAATGAACTAAGATGCCTTGAGACAAATTGCAGATACAGAGCTTGCTAGGCAGGAGGAAGTACTTCACTAAACATAGGAGATTTGGGGCAGAACTAAAAAGAAGAAGAAGATGGGGAACTTATGCCTCACAAGTTGTTCACCTTTGTTCTAGGATGTTTTTGAGAGATAAACAATGGAGCAAGTATGGATAGGATCAGAGTTGCTGTTAGAATTCTGTACATATGTGGGTTCCAGCACAGGATTCTGGGACCAAATGGACTATGGAGAGCCATTGTGGTGTAGTGGTTAAGAGCGGTGGACTAGCAATCTGGTGAACCGGGTTTGATTCCCCACTCCTCCACATGCAGCTGCTGGGTGACCTTGGGCCAGTCACACTTCTTTGAAGTCTCTCAGCCCCACTCACCTCACAGAGTGTTTGTTGTGGGAGAGGAAGGGAAAGGAGAATGTTAGCCGCTTTGAGACTCCTTCGGGTAGTGATAAAGCGGGATATCAAATCCAAGCTCCTCCTCCTCCTCCTCCTCCTCCTCCTCCTCTTCTTCTTCTTCTTCTTCTTCTTCTTCTTCTTCTTCTTCTTCTTCTTCTGTGGGGGGATAGTAATAGAAATCCTGAGGATGGGCCCAGGAAGCACCTAAAAATTCCTCCATTGATATCATCAATTAATATGTGTCAATACGCTACGCTGGGGCACACATTACTGCATTAGGATTTTGCAATGAGGTTTGCTAATTTAGGAGTCTGCTAGAAATGCAGCAGCCATACCAGACTTCTTTTTATTCTTTTTATTATTATTTATTATATTTAAAAGCTACTTGTGTTTCTGTATAGCTTAGTTTTCCTAAAAAAATGAGGATTTCCATTATAGTTGCTGTAGACCCACTCTAATAATTGCAATTAGCGTACACTTAATGCTTTTCGTTTTCTGCTGAGCAAGACTGAATTTGCCTCTAAATAATCTAACACTGATGCTCTCTCTAATACTCCTCTTACAAGAGTGTGCTGTTGGCTTATTCCTAATGCCCTCTAGATATTTTGGACTACAGCTCCAATCATCTCCAAAACGTCTAGAGGGCACCGGACTGAACTAAGGCAAAGGCTGATTTAAGGAAATTAATGACTTCACATTACTCTGAGAGAAAACAGTGTTGTTCTCATAGTGGTATATACTTACCTGGGGAACTGTGCCATAAAAAGTGGATGTGAAGCAGTGAAGGAAGCCTCAACCTCTTTCTTATTTCAATGGTGCGCAGGGAGAAAACAGTTCAACATGCAGAAATATTTTCCCCATTTATGGCAAACAAGAAACTGTAAATCCCTGATTGCTTTGGCATTTCAGAAGTTGAGATAATTGTTAATGCTCAAATGTTTTTCCCCCTTATCACCATGTTTATACGGCAGTCAAAATATTTATATGCCTGTTTTTAAAACTGTTATTTTTTTGTGCTAAGAACTGGGTGGGAATTTGGACCAGCTTTCCAATATTTTTGAAATGGACATTGTGAGATTCTAAGTGTATTTCAGGCTGGCATGTCTCCATGTATCCTTTTTTTTGGGGGGGGGAGGTAGATCTTACATCCTTAAAAGAGCAGGAAAAGCAGCCTTCAATTTTGTGTATGGAACTAAAGCAGAACGTGTCATCTAAATTTACAGAAATAGCTGTTTTTAAAAGTGTCTGTTTTATATGAGCCACAGTAGAATCCCCTTTCCTGCATTCAATTTGCTGCTGCTATTTACTAGCCGACTTTCAGGTGCAGATGTCAGGACTTCCTGCAGCACGCAGTCCAGCTCTCTGCAATGCAGAATCTCATCTAAAGTCTCTTCAAATATCTCTCCCATTTGGTTCATCTCTCATTACATTTTGTGATGTTGTGTTGAGCAATGATTCTCGAATGTTTGTTAGGTAAGGCACATGGCCGTCTTATACCCAAAGAGGGCCTATTACAACAGTATACGAGGGAGCGATCCTATGCCTGGGGAGCTGGCGTAAATAAAGCTGGCATAAAGTTACACCAGATGCAAAACTCTTCTGCGGCAGGAGGAAAAACAAGCCTTTAAAATAGTGTTCCATGCTCCGCTCAGCCAACTGAGCAAATTATGGAGGCATGTCTTCGATTGAGCCAGGGTTGGGGATTTAGTGCTGGCCAAGCTAGAGATCAACTGCATTCTAAGCTGCTCATTCTGGCAGATCTTGCCATAAGAATGATCAACCATCAGAGGAACCCACCTCCTGTGTTTCTGCATGGGAATGATTGAATAAGTGGCTTACACCCTGGAGTCTTAAATTCTAGAAATTTATCTAGCAGCCCTGGGGCACGGTTTGGGGTTTACTACTATCCTAGAGGCAGAAGACAGTCTGCAGACCTCATCCAAAATCATGACACAAACAACACCTCACAAGAGGAGTGATTCAGTAATAACAGGTGTCATATTGTGATGTTGTTGGTGGAATTGCATGCATCACCATCACAGCCAACAAGTGTAGTGCTGTCAAGAAGAATAAGAAGAGGAGGAGTTGTTGTTTGCATTTGACATCCCACTTTATCACTACCCGAAGGAGTCTCAAAGCGGCTAACAATCTCCTTGCCCTTCCTCCCCCACAACAAACACTCTGTGAGGTGAGTGAGGCTGAGAGACTTCAGAGGAGTGTGACTAGCCCAAGATCACCCAGCAGCTGCATGTGGAGGAGCGGGGAAGCGAACCCAGTTCACCAGATTACTAGTCCACTGCTCTTAACCACCACACCACACTGGCTCTGCTGTGGTGGACTTTCTCCCAGGTCCCTAGTAGGTTAAATATAAAGTCTTGGAGATTTCTAAGAGCTAAGGATACTTGAAGGATCTGATGAATTTCTGTATAATCCACAACTCTCAGTTATATGCTTTGTTCCTAGATGTGGTGAACTGAACATGGATAGCCAAATCCCTTTACCATGAAGTTGTGGATGCCCACCTTGATTTATTTTACTTTTTTGAAGAGATATTTGCACTAGATAATAATTCATACTGTTTTACCAGTTTGGTGATACCTGCAACTGCTCAGAAGACTGTCGCTAAATAGAAATGTAGTTTGAGAGCGTTTGGTTAGCCATTTGACTTTCGGCTTTCATAATTTCCTCCTCCCTTTTCTGTGGTGTTACCCTCCATTAAGGGAAAGGTGAAGGCAAGTTATTTTTCCAGCTGTTTTCAGAAGCCACCACTTTTCTCTAAGGATGAATTGAGAGGACCTTTGGGGCTCATTTCTGTCCTGACGGAGTCAACCCTGAAAGGAAAGTTATGAACTGTTTATATGATTTCTTTACTTTCCTTGAGTCTACAGGTTGCAATTTACCATGTCACAGTTTCAAGGTTCTGGCAATAAAGAATCTGGAAACATGTTGAAACAATCTCAGGCTATTTCACTCAGGGTGACTATACCAAGTTAAGAATGAGCTGGGAATGGTGTGAATGATATATGTTTGAAGAGGAAGTCTATGGACCTTTGGAAAAGTCTGCAAATTATCACATTCCAAATCCTGTTTCTGCAGATGAGGAACAGATATACCCTTTTTTTTTTTGCTAGACATCTGATGAAGTGTGCGTTGTGAGGGTACCACATGTATTGATATGTGCCCGATTTGTATTATCTCCTTTTGGTGTGTGGGAGATTCACGTAAATCAGGCTTGCATACATTATTACCATCTTCACAAAGCTATTGTAGTTCCTGAACAACATAGCATGTATGAGTTTCCCCTGGTTTGTTCATTTGTTTATTATTTGATGTATATACTGCCCTATGCCTGCAGGTCTCAGGCAGGTTCACAGAATAAAATCAGAATAATAAACCACAAAATACACAATAAAAATAACAATGTTTGCTGCCTAAAAGTTGAACCAGTTTTGAGATGAGAGGGCGAGGCTCTGCTAGTTTGGTCCTGGATCTGTGAGCGAGAGAGACATGAAGCAAGGCTTTCTCAGTGGTGACACCCCCACTATGAAACTCCCTCCCTTTTATTATTTATTAAATTTATATATTGCCCTATACATGGAGGTCTCAGGGCAGTTCACAGAACAAAATCAAAATATAAAACCATAAAATACATAATCAAAATAAAACAACCCAATAATCCCCCCAAAACCCCACACACATTTTAAAAGGGCATAGGAGATAACAAAGGTCACCCCAAATCTTGCATATGGCCCTCATGGTTACAGTATTGTCTGTCTAAACCTTTCTATATGCACTTTCTATATGCCAGTAGACAGTACTGAGATCAGGCTGCCCCCCCCCATTTGTTCCTTCAGGCCTTTGTAACACAACGAAAGTGGCATCAATGGTATAATTTAATAACCATTATTTACATTGAACTATACATTGAGTTTTGCTTTGTATATAGCTTAATTGTGCTTTTAATTATGCAGTTTTTTTTAGCCACCCTGGGATCTTGTGGAAGGATGAGCCAGGATATAAGAAAACAAGAATAATTAAAAATCCACTCCATGCGAAATTAAAAAGCCCCATGAACAGCAACCACTGTGCCACACAGGGCTATGGTAAGAGTGCATGATTTCTATATCTGAGATTCAGTCTCCAGGAAGCATCATCAGAGAGAAGCAAGCAGTTACACTTCCTGGAATAGCTTCAGAGTGATAATACATCACATTGTTCTGAAACCATTGTAGGAAGCATGGATGGGGGAAACATGCACAGTGGGTCTGGTTCTATTGTGAGCAGACCAGGACCCTTGTTTTAAAGGTTTAAAATGGAGTGAGTGAAAATGTTCTGGGCCACCCCATCCATTTTAGGTAAGCAGCAGACTTACCTGCCCACTCCCTGCCCATTCCAAGATTGGAATAACCATCTTCCTGCCTGAGAAAAATCATGAGAATGTTGCATCCCATTTTCGTGGGGCTGAAACAGTTTTGCAAAAAGAACAAGAGGATTTTGGCCCAGCTCTGCTCTTAAGCCCTCTGGGGTGCCTAACATGTCGATGCTAAATAAGTAATTAGGATGGGGAGAAATCGAGAGCCTCTTGTCACATAACGGGGAGAGGGGTGCATAATAAGCTTTCAGGGGGATCGTTTACAGATGACAAATCTGACACCGGCACCAAGGTCAGAAAGGTGTGCTGCCCTGGGAGTCTTGATAGAATTTGATTGCACCTACTTAGTGTGAAATCATTTTAATGGGGGAATTTAGCACACACCGTGTACTTCAGAATATTCTCCAAGGATATAGCTGAGAGCTGAAGGGTTTTTACGTAGTCTCATTTCCTTTAAAGCTTCAAAAGGTATGAGCATCCCCCCACCCCGGACTGCTAATAGATTTTGCTCTGCAGATTGTTCTCCCTTCCCTGAATGCAGCACAGTTGATTCCAGGGAAGCAGAATTACTTCTAAGCCTGAATTTTCAAAACTCATGGGAATGTGGGATTAGCAAGGCATATGAATGCCTTGAGCATTAAGTTCCTCTGAATCTGTAACCCTGTGGCACTGAATCTTCACTTTATTGCCACACAGTCAATGAAAGGAGGCTATAGAGTAGCCCTCTAGCACTTTATCTTTTAAAGCCCGGTTTTAACAAGCTTACTTCTTAGCAGATTTGCACTAAAATCAACGCAAAGCACTTTTAGGAGCATTTACGTTTGAGGGGGAGGGCAGGAATGAATGCAGCTGTTTTCCTCTTTGGTGCATTTTAAGGCACATTAAGGCATAGCTTTCTAGAAGGTAGATAAACCTATAGAACGGAGAGAAGTTACATAACGGGCAGAGCACACAGGCACAGCATGAGGCACTGAAACTGGGGAGAGAGGCCTGCCGTGATTTTTCCAAAAAGAGTAGGTTGGGGAGACCACCCTGCTTCTCTCCATAGGCCCAAACATCCTTGGCAAAGCTGGATGACTTAAGTCCTATCCACCCTTCTTCACCTATAGGCCATCTATCTGAAGAGGAACGGTATATATGACAACCACATTCTGGTTCCCTGGCCACCTATGGAACCAAAACAAATCAGAATTGGCTAAATATGACTAGATAGTCCTTGGACACAGGTGGCCCTCTTGGATGTGGGTGGTGCTGTGGTCTAAACCACTGAGCCTCTTGGGCTTGCCGATCAGAAGGGCAGCGGTTTGAATCCCCACGACGGGGTGAGCTCCCATTGCTCAGTCCCTGCTCCTGCCAACCTAGCAGTTCGAAAGCACACCAAAAAGTGCAAGTAGATAAATAGGTACCGCTCCGGCAGGAAGGTAAACGGCGTTTCCATGCACTGCTCTGGTTTCAGTGTTCCTTTGCGCCAGAAGCAGCTCAGTCATGCTGACCACATGACCCAGAAAAACTGTCTGCAGAGAAACACTGGTTTCCTTGGCCTGTAAAGTGAGATGAGTGCCGCAACCCCAAAGTCATCTACTACTGGACTTAACTGTCAGGGGTCCTTCACCTTTTAGATAGTCCTTAATTGTACAAGCTCTCAACAGGATTCCTTGGTCAGAAGGAGGCCTTTTCCTTGACACCTTCTTCACAGGCTTCCCAAACCTCTTATCCCGTGGATATCCTGGCCTCCTGGTTGACTGTTTTCATAGACTTTGTTTGTCAGCCATGTGCCCCTCCCCTCAGACTGCAGTATTAATGATGTTTTGAGATTTAAAATTCCCCACCCTCAGGTGAGGGTTGTGCAATCCTGCACATACGCAATGGCGGATGCCTTGGGACATGGCTAGTTAAGCCTAATAATCCTCCCATGAACAAACCAGAATGGTACACATCCCCTTACCAGGGGCAGGAAGACCTGAAGTAAGATTAAAAATTCTATAATATAAGCAAGAATATGCACAAGCAGTCCACCTGGCCACCCCATCCTCTTGATGAGAGCATGATCTCCACAAAGAGGTGTCTACATCTGACCAACTATGGGTGCAGCATGCAGTTGAGATGGGAAGCACATGGATCAGCCATGTATTTGACACTGGGGCAGGGGCAGCAGTATGTTCCAGCTCCCCTCCACACAAAAAACTCACTAGTTAGCCCTGTGCACAGTTAGATAGTATGAAAGTCCAACATTTCATAAAACTTGGCATTCACATGTGTTGACAATCAAAGGTGATATTTGTGACTGTCCCAATCCCCAAATGACACACCTGTGGTGCTGTGGTCTAAACCACTGAGCCTCTTGGACTTGCCAATCAGAAGGTCGGCAGTTCGAATCCCTGCAATGGGGTGAGATCCCTTTGCTCTGTCCCAGCTCCTGCCAACCTAGCGGCAGTTCGAATCCCTGCAATGGGGTGAGATCCC
Source organism: Podarcis bocagei (assembly GCF_964188305.1). NCBI lineage: Eukaryota > Metazoa > Chordata > Lepidosauria > Squamata > Lacertidae > Podarcis > Podarcis bocagei. Next base: position 19,040,573 of record NC_138133.1, read on the forward strand.
TTTGCTCTGTCCCAGCTCCTGCCAACCTAGCAGTTCAAAAGCACGCCAGTGCGAGTAAATAAATAGATACTGCTGCAGTGGGAAGGTAAATGGTGTTTCCATGTGCTCCATCATGGTGTTCTGTTGTGCCAGAAGCAGTTTAGTCCTGCTGGCCACATGACCCGTAAAGCTGTCTGCAGACAAATGCCAGCTCCCTCGGCCTGAAAGCGAGATGAGCTCTGCAACCCCTTTACTGGACTTAACCATCCAGGGGTCCTTTTCTTCTTCTTCTTCTTCTTCTTCTTCTTCTTCTTCTTCTTCTTCTTCTTCTCACCTGTCAGCACTGACCCTCACCTACAGGAGATAGCCAGCATTACCAGCATATGTCTGATAAGAGAATATGGTAGTCAGTGCCAAGATTCCTAAAATGGATATGGGACTGCCAACATTCACCAAATTGTAGACATTTGCTGTAACATAGGTGTACTCCCCCCCCCCCTTTATATCATGGTGACATCCTGCAAGCATACAATTTAAGTAAGCTATGTCATAACACTGCACTGTGCTAATGGCAAATCCTTGTTCTGGTACAAAATGTTTATTCATGTGACCTCAAGAAGTGTTTATGAAAGCTGATGATGCCAGCAACATACAACTGCAAAGTGTTCCATATACTGGGCTGGATCCAAAGAAACACATGTGTGTAATGGGGCTGGTGAAAACTGATTTCCTTGTTTCTTCCCCTCCCCTGACAACCACCCCAAAAAGGGGACCTCTGATGGTTGGTGAATGGGGTGAGCAGTACAAAGGAAGCTATCTTATACAGTGGAACCTCTGGTTATGAACTTAATTCGTTCCAAAGGTCCTTTCTTAACCTGAAACCATTCTTAACCTGAGGTACCACTTTAGCTAATGGGGCCTCCTGCTGCCGCCGCACAATTTCTGTTCTCATCCTGAGGTAAAGTTCTTAACCCGAGGTACTACTTCCAAGTTAGCAGAGTCTGTAACCCAAAGTGTTTGTAACCCGAGGTGTTTGTAACCCAAGGTACCACTGCACTGAGTCAGACCATTGGCCATTTTTGCTCATACACTGGCTGGCATCTTCTTCTTTGGCGATCACTCATAGCCAAGTAAGATTGCCTTCCATAAACACGGTTTTAACAATGAGTCCGTAAGTGACTGTGGAGGCCAATTCTGGATCCACACGTCCTTCCACAGTGGGGACATTGGTTTCCAGGTGGGAGTTGATCACGGTGTGGATTTGCCAAGCGTGCCTTCCTCTTAGCACATTTCTCCCTTCTGTCCTGAGTTTGAGTGTCTTAAAAGCCCATGACACCTTTGGTAAAGGCTGTTCTCCAACTGGAGCGCTCACAGGCCAGTATAAGCTTGCCACGGCTTCAGACGGGAGCCTCTCCCAGTCCTATGAGGAGAGGCCAGGGATTGAACCCTCTGCATGCAGAGCAGAAGATCTACCAGTAAGTTACTCCCCTTCCCTACATTATAGTAGTGTAGGTAGGTGAGAGGAAAGGGGAAACCTCATATAATCAGTTGGAGGCAGCCTCAGCAAATGGACACAAAGATTGTGTCAATCTAGTTTTCAGAGATCTCATCTATCTCCTCTTAGGGGCTGTGGTGGAGAGGGAAGTCAGTTTCTGCCAGCTCGGTTATGTACATACTTCTCTGAATCCATCTCACTGTTTTTGTTTGTTTTGTAATGCGAAATTGGTGGTGGGAGTCTGCGTCCCCTACCACAGAGCATCCAAATAAGTCCCTGTAACGAGGGACAACCTTTACTTTCAGCATGCATAACAATCATTATAACCTTATTATTTTTATTTTAAGGGGTGGGGAGGAAACCATATCCTTTCAGCACTAGCTAGTTTGGCATTTACTACTGCATTTGAATGCCACATCTTTAAAGAGGTGATATATTTAAGTAAAACTATGCCATTTTAACTTTGAGATTAAATCGACACTTTCAGCTTTTAGGCTAATGAGACGAAACACAGCATAGGCACTTAACGTAAGAATATCTACTGCTGTAGAAGCCAAGTTGGTCAGGGAGCACGTTGTCATAATTTGGGTGATCTTTTGGACTGCATTAGTAAATGTCCCCTGGTGTGAATGATAGAAATCTGCAGATGTTATAATTGCCTTACTATAATTTCCTTGGCACAATTTCTCTTGAGCATTCCTATTGGTCGGTAGTCACTACTGAAGACATTTTATTTACTACAGTGCTAGGTGAACTCTGTATATTTTATGCAGGGATAGGGCTGTCTTATGGTCTATGCCTCTAATGGCAGGCTGACTGAAATTCATCAATTCTGCCCAGAAGATAAAGCGATAAAAAAGCAAGACCTGTATAAGAATTTTAAATTTAGTTGTGTTTTAGAATATACAGAAGTAGGGACGACTAGTCATGATGATGATATGCTACCTCACAGGTTAGCAAATGGTGGAGGAGAAGCATGGAAAACCTACAATATGAGAAACATGGTTGCATGGTGAGTAGGTTCACATTTGACAGACTTGCCTACCACGAGGAGATTGGTTTTCATGACATCCTGTGTCTACTGCAACATGGGGCCTTCCAGATATTTTGGACTACCCCTCCATCTCTGGGCCAATAACATCCGAGCAACCATGAACACATATATAAATAATATTTTCGGCTCCATTGGGATTTCGGCACCTAAAATTCCTAAAAGAAAGGCTTCGGGGGGGGGGGGGTAAGAAAAAGTTATTTAAAGCATTTTTTTCCAATTCATTATATATCATTTCCCAGAATTCTTTTACCACCTTACATGTCCACCACATAGGATAGAAGGTGCCAGTTGTCTTCTTGTATGTGTGAACCAGGCCTTGATGACTGGAAGCTGAGTGTGGGACATGTTCAAGGTGAAATGAAACTTCAACTTGTAGTGGTAGAGGTCAGTGCTGGAATCACACAGATGTAAGTCCTTATGCCAGTGGTGTCCAAACTTTTTTCAAAGAGGGCCAGATTTGATGAAGTGAAGCGCCGTGAGGGCCGACCAAAGTTCTTAACCTTTTTTTGGGATTGAAGTTGTCAAGCTTTTACCTCAAAGTTGTTGAGCCTTTTTTTTTTTTTTTAAGGTTGACGTTGTTGCGGATTTTTTGATTGAGTCACAAGGGCCGGATTAAATTGACTGGTGGGCCGGATTACGCCCCTGAAATGGACTTTGGACATGTGTACCTTATGCAGTCATCCTAACACCAGAGCTTATGGACATCCAGTGAAGGTGAACATTGGAAGATGAAAGACAGATAAAACAAAGTATTTCTTCACACTCTGCATAGTAAACATATAGAACACATTTACACAGGAGGCAGTGGTGGCCATCAACTTGCAGGGCTTTCAAGGAGAGTTACACAAATTCATGGAGAATAAGACTATCAGTGGCTACCAGCCATAATGGCTTGGCTTGGCCTCTGCAGTTGGGGGCAGTACTGTTTCTGGGTACCAGTTGCTGCAAACAGGAGGGGAGATTGCTCTAGTGATTGGGTCCTGCTCACAGGTTTCCCACAGTCATTGGCCTGATCCGGTAGATTCTTCTTATGCTCTTATGTGATTAGCATACAGGTGTGTTTCAGTCCCCATAATCCACCCAGCCTAACCATTCCAATGCGCCAGTCCTAATAAAGTTCATATTTACACCACAATGGGGCATACAAAATGTTTAGATTCAAGAGCAGGTATTGCAAAAAAGAAAGAAAGAAAGAAAAAAGGGTAGCCTCTCCCCTCCCTTGCCTGCTTTTATAAATACATTATTACTTTCAAAGTGTAATGCCTACATTTTCAGATCCTTGTTTTCTTATTTATTTGCTTCATGGTGGATTATAAAATATGCATCACTTTACCTGTGAAGACTGAACACAGCTCGTGCATATTTAGGCAGCTAGTTTTTTTGAAATGCATGCCCTGAGGAACAGAATAGCTCAGGAAAAGCTTTTACACTCTGTCAATTAAATGCATATTTATCAAATACATGTATTATACATTTTTATAAACAATAGAGCCATGCAAAATCATTCTCATGCAAATTGTTTTATTACTGGCACCGAACAGTCATCTAATTTATAAGCTAGTGTTTGTCTTAAAATCATCTCGGGGTATGCTCTTTGCTGTGGTTTTTCTGTGTAATCGCAGGAACGGGGAAGCAAGATGCTCAGAAGCCCAAGGCTTGTTCATACAACAAGCATAATGCTAAGCTATAGTTCACTGTTGTGTCCAAGGAACATAGCCAGTGTTTAAAATCTTCAGAGTGGACAATTCCCAGAGTAGTTTAACCATCAATTCTTCTTCCCAGAGAGTTCTGCGCATTGTAGCTCTGTGAGGGGAATAGCAGTCTCCTAACAACTCTCAGAACCTTTAATAAACTACAGCTCCCAGAATTATGGGGAAAGTTATGACTGTTTATAGTGGTATCATAGTGCATTAAACGTATGGTATGAATGTGGCTTTAGTAGCACCAAAATTTGCCTCAAAGGACATAGACAAAGCGTGTTCTCATAGAAGAGAGAGCACGTGTTGCGGATGGGGCCAAACAAAACCCCCAGTTAGCCAGCCCATTGAGGGCAATGGGATGGAGCAGATTGGTTAAAGCTGTTACTGGGGCAAAATTGATGTTGCCAATTTAGGGGTGGGTTTAGTCCCCTTATATAAGCAGGGTCCACAGCTTTCTCTTTCTCTTTTGCTGTGGACATCGGATCTACCTGCACCGAGTTCCTTCAGCGAGAGTCTGGTTGTATACCCGTGATTGTCCCTTTCCCTTTGCCTTTTCTTTTCTCCTTCTGATTTCCCCTTCCTTCTGAATTTTCTTCCTTCTTATTCTTTTGGGGCAGTAGCGGGGCCTAGCTGTATCGCTCCCGGCGGGGGGGGGGGACGAGGCCTCTGGCCCTGGGTGGCTGACGGCCCGGTTCTCGGCTGAGCCTGAAGGCCGGGGCCGGTTGGGGGACGGCCTCCCTTCCTCCCTCGGCCTCCCTGCAGCTTGGGGGGGGGGCTTTCGGATCTCTGACTGCTCGCCCTGGTCGGCCGCGGCCGGGCCTGGTGATCGCGGCTTCGCTGGGGCCTGGTAGGCCCTGCTGGGGGCCTGCCCCTTCCGACCCCCCCTTTTTTTTCGGCCTTTCGGCCCGGTGGGGCCTGATCCCCGGGTGCGGGGGTTGTTTGCCCAGGGCGGCGCCTGCCCGTGGCGCTCCGGCTGCGGGTGCGGCGGTGCCGCCGCGGCCTGATCGGCTTGGCCGGGGCCTGCTGCTGCTGCCCCGGGGACCTGGTCAGGCCTTGGGGACCCTCGCGGGGCCTGGTGGGCTGTTGTCGCGGCCGCCGCGGGCGTCGGGCCGCATTGCGCCGGCCTCGCGGCTCGCGGGGCGTGGGCCTGTGGGCGCCGCGGCGCGGCGCGGCCTTGTCGGCCCGGCCGCGGCCTCTCCGCTCCGCCCGCTGCCCCCGCGGAGCCCGTTTGGCCTTGGAGGCCCGTGTGGTGCCCGGGCTCCTGCGTGGGGAGCGCGGCCGCCTCGATCGGCGGGCCGCGCTGCGCCGGGCGTCGCGGCTTGGCGCGCGTCGGGCCTGCGGGCGCCGCGGCTCGTCGCGGGCCCGGCTGCGGCCTGGGCTTCGCCCGTCCGCCCCCCTGCCCCGCCTTGCGGCATCTTCTCGGGCCCGCGAGGCCCCGATTCACGACGCGGGGCGTCGTTAGGCCCCGGCGGGTGCGAGCCAGCGGCCTGCGACGCTTGTGGCCGGGTGGGCCTGGCTGGTGGGCCAGTCGCGGCCTGTAGGGCTTTGGGGCGCCTGCGGGGCGGCCTGGGCTCGAATTAACTCACCTGGTTCGGGTGGGCCCCCCCTGGTTGCCTCCTTCTTCAGGCAAATTTGGCGGGAGCGCCATTTTGCCTTTTTTATGTATTAGCGCCATCTGGTGGTCAGTCCCTGTAATTGCAGGGCCTTCAAAATAAAATAAATAAATAAATAAAATTGAGTGGCGGCCTCTGGTGGCCGCAGGAGGTATTTACAGGGGATTTTTCTCTTCCAGGTGGCGGCCTCTAGTGGTTACTAGTATATTGCATAGGCCGCATTGCCTGATACCTGGTGCCTTTGGATTTGGCTTGGCTGTCTTAGGTTCTGCCACGCCGTTGTTTATCGGTGCCGGGCGGGTTGTTCGCTACTACTTGTATCCGATCTGATTTTATTTGTTTACTTAATTTTATTTCCTCATCCTTTTAGAGCCTTTACTGTTAAATCAACAATAATCCTTTATTCGGTCCTTCTGGTCGATTCTCAATTTTATTTTCTTTTAATTTAACTTAAATTTCTTTCTTTATACCGGTAGTAGGGATGGCCCCAAAGAAGGCGACGAAGAAGTCTGCTCCGGCTTGCGCCACAAAACGGCCTATAAAAGGCCCGTCTCAGGCCTTACGTTCCCCTGAACCTGGCCAGTCGGTGAGACGCCTTCAAGCCATGGTCTCCAGTTTGGCTGGTGACCCGGCGGCTCTGTCAAGGATGGAGGCGGAGCTAGATGGTCTGATGCATCGCCACTCGACCCCGTCAACTTCTTCTGCCATGCTGGCTCCCCCTGTGGATGCTTCGTCTCCACTGTCTTCATCCAGCGACGAAGAGGGAGAGCCGCTTCCAGCCAGTGGCTCCTTGCCTGACGCGCCTCAGGCTCGGTCCTTGGTGCCGCCTGTGCCGCAGGTTGCCGTGCCACGGGGTCGGGTTTCTACCCGGGCGGGGACTGGGAAGAGGGCACCTGCACGGGGTCTTGTCGTGCGGGGGTTACCTTTGCAGCCCGCGGGGGTGGGCACCTCGATCCCTGGTCACTCACAGGTTGTGTCTCTCCAGTCACTCCCAGCTACTTCGCAGCAGGGCGATGCATCAGAGTCATCGGTCGAGGATAGCCTCCCTCTTCCTCCGAGGGCATCCTCTGGTGGTCATCGCCGCCGTAAGAAAAGTTCGAGGAAGCGCGCCAAGAGGAGGCGTAGAGACACCTCGTCATCTTCATCAGGTGAGTCATCCCAGAGTGCGAGTAGTGACGAGGAGGCGCCCCTTAAGTTATACTGGGGTTATGGGGAAACCTCGGGGCTCCCAAAATGGGTTTGGGAACGGAGGGCGAATTCCCATAGAGCCAGGTATGGTGCAGTGCTAGACTGCCTTGATGGGGTCCTGGTGCCGGACGTAAAGGCCTCCACCAACTCGGCCAGGGACATCATTCCAGGGGCTCACCTGTCCGCCAAGTTGCGTTCCAGGATATTGGACGGCCGCTATGTTGATATATTTAGCCTAGCCCCCCCTTTGGAAGGCCAGGAGCCTCTGGACAAGGGCCTGCCTGCTCCAAAGAAGCGATTGATCATAGCCAAGGCTGACAGGACCTTTGAGCGTTGGCTAGATAGCTTTCAGGTTTTTGCTGGAGTTGTGGCCGCGGCCTACCCCAGGAGATCATTGCATCTCTGGGTGTATCTATCCATTGTCCGTTCCGCCTTCACAATGGCCGGAGAAACTGCCGCGCTAGCTTACGACCAGAACTTTAGGCGTAGGGCGGCTAAGATCCCTACGGCCCGCTGGGATCGGAAGGACTTGGATGTCTGGACCACTTATGTGGCCCCCCGAATAGAAAAGAAGGCCCCTGACTCCCAGAAGTTTAAGGCTGCCCCTACCAGGTTGGGAAAAAAGCTTTTTTGCTGGGATTTCAATAAGGGTGCTTGCACACGGCAGTCTTGTAAATACGCACATGCGTGTGATAAGTGTTCAGGGAACCATTCCGGGTCCGCGTGCCAGTCTGGCCGCCGCCCCTTTCGGAAAGGGGGGGGCTCTCAACAGCCCCCAAAAACCGCAGCCCAGACCCCTGCCGGGGGAGCAGGGAAGTAGCTTGATCTCCTCTTTAGCTTACACCCCGGTAAGGCTACAGCCGCTGCTTTCCTTGTTGGAGTTGTACCCCGATGCCGAGGCGGCGTCTTATTTGCGCGAAGGTTTTTCTTTAGGTTTTAGAATCCCGGTGGTCGCTACCCCGGTTGCCAGAAACCCAGCCAACCAGAAATCAATTAGGGATATGCCAGAGGTGGCATGAAGAAAAATTGGTAAGGAACTAGCTTTACGTCGCATGGCCGGTCCATTTGCCGTCCCTCCATTTCCCAATCTGCATATTTCACCTTTGGGCATAGTTCCCAAAAAAGCCCCGGGGGAATTTCGCCTGATACATAATCTCTCACATCCCAGAGGCACATCAGTAAATGATGTGATTCCCCCGGAGCTTTGTTCGGTGAGGTATGCTTCTTTGGATCACGCAATCAAGATGATCCGAAGATTTGGGCCAGGCGCCTTGCTGGCAAAATGCGACATTGAATCAGCATTTCGGCTGCTTCCTATTCATCCCGATGATTTTTGGTTGCTGGGGTTTCAGTTCGAAGGAAGTTTTTACTTCGATAAGGCCATGCCCATGGGTTGCTCAGTTGCCTGTGCGGCCTTTGAGTGTTTTAGTTCATTTTTGGAATGGGCTTTGCGTGAAAGAACCGGTTTATGCGGTGTCACGCATTATCTTGATGATTTTTTGGTCGCCTCTGCAGGCAATACGGGGGATTGCGTAGTTTTATTGCAAGCCTTCGCTTCCTTAGCGGAAGAGCTGGGCGTCCCGTTAGCGGCTGAGAAGACCGAGGGTCCTTCTACCAAGCTGACTTACCTGGGTATCTTGTTAGATACCGTGGCTCAAACATCTAGCCTGCCGCCTGAAAAAATAACCAATTTAAGAATGGTCATTGAGGAGATGATTCCTTTAAAGAAGGTCTCCCTGCGGCAACTTCAGTCTCTGCTGGGCCACCTGAACTTTGCGTGCAGGGTGGTCGCTCCTGGGCGACCTTTCTGTTCACGCTTGGCCAGGCTCACCTCGGGCTTGCAGGCCCCGCATCACAGGGTCCGCCTTCCTTCTCAGGTACGGGCTGACCTTGCTATTTGGCTGGAATTCTTGGAGGAATTCAACGGGGTGTCCTTGTGGCAGGACACTTTGAACCTCCACAACGACTTCCAAGTCCATTCGGATGCTGCGGGGTCCTTGGGGTTTGGCTTGTACTGGGATGGCAGGTGGTGCGCCGAGCGCTGGCCTCATGCATGGCGGGGGCAGGCTATAACTAGGGATTTAACCTTTCTTGAGTTTTTCCCCATTGTAGTGGCAGTGCACTTGTGGGTCGAACAGTTTAGGGATCATCGTGTTTGTTTCTGGACTGATAACCAGGCGGTGGTGAAGGTACTGGCCAAGCAGTCTTCACGATCCCCTCGGGTATCTGCCCTTCTTCGGGCCTTTGTTTTGCATTGCTTGCGTTTTAACATTGTTTTTTCTGCCCGCTTCGTCCCAGGAATTTCTAATGAAATTGCTGATGCTCTGTCCCGTTTTCAGATGGAGCGTTTCAGGTCCCTGGTGCCAGTGGCTCGAGACCGTCCGGAAATTTTCCCGGATCATCTCTGGAACCTTGGCAGAACTTAGTCTTACAGGGAGTAGCTGCATCTGTTGCACCTTCTACCTTGAGGTCCTATAAAAAGGCCTGGGCGGACTTTTTGTTATTTAGTGGGCAGCCTGCAGGGGAGGTTACCACCCCCCATTCCACCTCTCAGGTGCTCCGGTATCTGGCACATCTATTCCAGATGCGTCGGGCAGCTAGGACCCTACGCCTGCATTCTGCAGCAATTTCCTTTTTTAGTAAAGCATATTTTAATAAGGATCCGTGTAGGAAGTTTGTAGTGCGTAGGGCCCTGGAGGGATGGGGGCGACTCGCTCCTTCCAGGCCCGTCTCCAGACGACCCATTACATTTGAATTGCTGGCGCAGATGCGGTCTAAGCTGCGGAGCATCTGTTGGTCGAAATTTGAGGCTCGGCTATTTTCAGCAGCCTTTTCGTTAACTTTCTTTGGGGCCCTGAGGGTTGGCGAAGTGGTCCTCGAACCCAAGCAGGATGGAGGTTCTAGGGGTTTGCTGATGCAGGACGTGAGTGTGTCTTCAAAGGACCTGCAGGTTCACGTTAGGAATTCAAAGACGGACCAACTAGGCAGGGGCGCTGTCATTACACTTCCTGCGACGGGTGAAAGTGGCCCTTGCCCGGTGAAGGACCTTAAGAAGTATTTAGCCCTGCGCCCTGGTGGCGAAGGGCCCCTCTTCATACACGAAAATGGCCGCCCGCTGGTGAGACACCAGTTTGCTGGAGTGTTGCGAAAAGCTGTGGAGGCTTGTGGCCTCCCGGCTTCTGAGTTTGCCCCTCACTCATTTAGGATTGGGGCGGCTACAACTGCCGCTCACTGGGGTTTGTCAGTTAAGAGGATAAAGGACCTGGGTCGGTGGCGTTCGGACGCATTCAGAACCTACGTGCGAAAATAATGTGTTGTGGTACTTACATATGTGTGTTTTACCCTAGGTCGGGCTGCTATCCGTATTTGGATAGTAGGGCACAGTATTGTGCACTGGGCTGCGGACAGAGCTCGCCAGTCCGGACTGGGTGACGGCCTGGGATTCCCGCACCACGTTCAGGTGTCCTGGATTTCCAGAAGGGGGATGCTGTGGAGGGAATTGTTACCTCTCATGCGAAGGCGTGTCTTCCAATGTGGCCCTCCTTCAGCGATCGTGGTGCAGCTCGGGGAGAACGATATGGTTTCCTCCTCCTGCTACGGGCTGCGTGCTACCATATTACAGGACCTTGGGGAGTTGGCGGCACGGGTGCCGTCAACTAAGCTAATTTGGTCACAGCTGCTGCAACGCCGCATCTGGCGTGGTAGTCCTTGCCCAGTCGCCACTGAACGTGTAAGGAAGCGGATTAATTCTGCAGCAAGCAAGCTGGTGGTGAATCTGGGTGGGGCTGTAATCCCGCACCCTCTGATTTCATTCAAGGCGATTGAGTTTTACAGGGATGATGGGGTTCATCTCTCGCCATTGGGGAATGATGTGTGGTTGGATGCTCTAGTGTCCAGGCTGAGGGTGTGGTTTAATTTATGAGTGGTTGGCGGCGAGCGTAAGGGCTCGAATGGCGGTTAGGCATTGGTTAAAATTGGTTGGTGGAGGGGTATGGATTGGCTGTGCCTGCCCCTCCAATGCTGCTGCATACGGGTATTCCGTTAAAGGAATTCTGAAGCTTACCATCCCCCTCGTCCAAACCCTGACGGCAGGGTGCGGGCCGTGTAAGCTTCAAGGAACATGCGCGGAGCAGTGAGAGTCTGTGACGCAGCTCCATCTGACTTTGACCATGTTTCCTCCGGGACTGGCTAAGGAGTCAGTGCTGTCCCCCCAAGGCGGGAGGGGGACAGGTAGTCATAACCAATGCCTAAGCAACCACTCTCAATTTGTATATAAAATAAAGTTGTGGCCAAAATTATGCCAAAAACCAAAAACAAAAATTATGTGTGATGTCTGAGTTATTGGGGTAGGGGCTTTGTGGGACCTCAGCACGCAAAGCGTGTTCTCATAGAAGAGAGAGCACGTGTTGCGGATGGGGCCAAACAAAACCCCCAGTTAGCCAGCCCATTGAGGGCAATGGGATGGAGCAGATTGGTTAAAGCTGTTACTGGGGCAAAATTGATGTTGCCAATTTAGGGGTGGGTTTAGTCCCCTTATATAAGCAGGGTCCACAGCTTTCTCTTTCTCTTTTGCTGTGGACATCGGATCTCCCGCCCGCCCTCCCTTGTTGGGCTTGCGCTTTGACCTTGCTTTGCCTGTCATGGGGTCGTTCGCCTTGGTGCGGGGGCCCAGTAGGAATTTGTCCAATTGGCTGATTAGTGCGTGCCTCTTGGTTTTGCCTACTGCTTAGCAAATCGTCACAACTTGTAAGGTTTGCGGTTAGGCATTGGTTAAAATTGGTTGGTGGAGGGGTATGGATTGGCTGTGCCTGCCCCTCCAATGCTGCTGCATACGGGTATTCCGTTAAAGGAATTCTGAAGCTTACCATCCCCCTCGTCCAAACCCTGACGGCAGGGTGCGGGCCGTGTAAGCTTCAAGGAACATGCGCGGAGCAGTGAGAGTCTGTGACGCAGCTCCATCTGACTTTGACCATGTTTCCTCCGGGACTGGCTAAGGAGTCAGTGCTGTCCCCCCAAGGCGGGAGGGGGACAGGTAGTCATAACCAATGCCTAAGCAACCACTCTCAATTTGTATATAAAATAAAGTTGTGGCCAAAATTATGCCAAAAACCAAAAACAAAAATTATGTGTGATGTCTGAGTTATTGGGGTAGGGGCTTTGTGGGACCTCAGCACGCAAATAACTATCAACTGAAGGAAGTGGTTCTCTCATTCCTGGAAGCAATTCCCCATCAACGCGAAGGGTGGTTCTCAGTTGTAATATAAACAGCCATTCTAGCTATTTATCACAGGAGGTAAAAATAGCACTGACAATAGGCATAAACGGAATTCAGATTTTGTTGTTTGTGATTTGATAATTAGAAAACTAATTTAATTTATGGAGGCTGACAAACTAGATAATGAAAACTGCTATTACCAATGCACTAGAAATAATCTATTCATCCTGTGGTAGAGGAATTAGCGTTTTTGATTTGATTAACATAAACTTTAAAGAGTGATCTGCAAGATCTATAGTATCTCAGAATGCCACAGTCATAAATTAACCTTTCACTGTAAGTTAAACAGTCCGCCTTTGTATTGAAAGAAAACCGTCAAAAGTTTTCACATAATACCATTTTTCCAAGTGTAAATTATTATTATTATTACATTAATTAATTAATACCCTACCCATTTGGCTGGGTTTCCCCAGCCACTCTGGGTGGCTTCCAGCAAAATATAAAAAATAATGAAATGTCAACATTTAAAAGAAAGAAATCTTCGTTTATTGACTCAGAATTCTGAGTGCAGCATTCACTGAGGAAAAAAGTTTCATTAATTAGTTTCCTCTTGCCACCAATTCGTGTCTGATGAAGGTGGCATCCAGGTCACGATGAATGTGCAGAAAATTTGTCTGATGGCCACCATGTTGAGGTCATGAGTTTCTGGTTCAGTGGGTTTTGTAATAGTTGGTATTAAGGTGAAGCAAGCTAGCTTTGCTATTTTCTATGCTGCACTCAAATTCCCAAATGTGTCCTTACATTGATGGCCTTATTCTTAATTGTATTTTTATTGGCAATGGGTTTCTGCATCTGTGCCTATAAAATATTGCATTTATTCTCATGTGGCTCCTTGGAGTAAGCTTGGCTTTAAATCTCGTATCTGGCTGCTTGGTGCTGTGCAACTGGGTGATGTGTTAGCTTGCGGCTCAAAACCCCCCAGAAAGTAGCCCGTTTGGCTCTTGTTTTTGCTACTCCCAACGATGTCCAGAAACAGCCTAAGTTTTCCCTGCCTCAGGTCAGGGGACTAATAGAAGTGATGGGCAATACTACATGCCAGGGTTGGTTTTCACCCTGGTTATTCAACATCCCATTACATCTCAGGAGGTTGGCATCCAAGGTTTGGGTATAACACTCCTTAGGGGTAGGGGGTGTTTTTAGAGTATTTAAGTAGGCATCCTCTCTACCTTAACACCCGTTCTTTCTTCACACCAAGTAATTTTGGGTTCTGTCAACGGCATTCATAAATGTTTCATCTCCGTGTTCTGCAAGGTGGGTAGATGTAATTAATCAACGATTATAACAAGAGGGATAACACAACTGAAATAAATAAGATGAGATCTGTAAATGTTTTGAAATTCTATCAGCAGTTGCAGAAACAACTTCGAGCAACATGCTTGCTTTACTGAAGAATAGCTCACAAATTATCATAGGTGGAATTTGGTGTTTCACTGTGATGAATGAAACATTCTGCTTGTCAGATGGAACAATCTCCCTTTCCTCCTCCTGTGTGCCATTCTGGGGCTTTGCCTAAGCCCCACAGCTAAAAACTTTTTTGGGGGGGCACCAGGGGCATATGGCAAGATGAGCGAGCGAAAGGCCCCATTGTTTACGGGGCTTTGGTGAATCCTGCCCCATATTTTCTATTCATCCGGGGTTCAATTCAATATCATTGAAAATGAATGTTACAGAATAGCAAACTGATGTCAATACATATTAAAGCGTAATATTTTAAGCAAAGCCTGTACAACTGTTAGCTTCCGGCTTGTGGAATGCTCTCCCCACCCAGGGAAGTGACAGGCTAGAGCACTTCTCTTCTCCCAGGACTTTGGATAATTAAACAATCTATTGCCTTTTAAATTGTGTGTTGTGGGTGGGGATTATATTATGGTATGCATTTTTGTGCGTTTTGTATTGTAAACTGCCCTGTGATCCTTGGATGAAGGGCATTATAGCATAGTAAATAATAGCCAGCCAGATGGGTGGGGTATAAATAATAAATTATTGTTATTATTATCATCATGATCTTCATCATCATGATCACCATCATTATATTGTTCAGGTAGGGTGATTTGATTGTTTTTTATTGTTCATTTTAGTGACCAAGTTGAATAAAATAGTATCACCCGAGTAACGATTAGATGTGTCAGATATTAGGTAGAAAGATGATAGATTGATTTCTGCTATTACTTCCAAAATGTCCCTTTAAATGAGTTGGTTTAGCTACCATAAGTGAAATGCAGAAATTGCTTTCAGTGGCAGATAGCACATTTTTTACTGGGACCTTACGTATGTACGGATGCCAAACAACCACGAACAAAAACGGGATAATAGTTATCTCAGTAATATGCAAATTTTGCCTAAACGAACAGGCATTGCAGCAATGTTTCCCGGTGCCAACTGTTAAAAGGAATGAATGGAGTGGCTTCAACACTGAAGGGAGAGGTTAATTGGAACAAATTTGAAGCTGAAAAGAATAACTAAAGGGAAGGGGGAAAAACTTTTCATCTCCTTTTCAATCTTACATCCACTGCAACTATTAAAACTAATTACACATTGGAGTGTACGTAAATTAACATTATAAACTTAATGAAGTGGCAGTAGTCACTGAATAGTCTAATTTGAAATTAGCTCTTTATGCTAAACCCAGTATTTGAATCCCTTCTGTGATTAGGTGGGGAGGCTAATTTAGACGGAGTGACAGTAGGTAAAATGAAAGAAATTGCAAAGGGGATTTTGTGCTGGGTCGACTGTGGCTGAATCTTGAATGCAATTCACTTGTGACCCCAGCTTTACTGTATAAGAAAGAAGTTGTTTAATCGGTGCCATGACTTGCAGTTTTCTATGTCTTGGATACTTTCCTCAATATACCATAGATGATTGATAGATAGATGATAGATAGATAGATAGATAGATAGATAGATAGATAGATAGAGTGGTGCCCCGCAAGACGAATGCCTCGCAAGACGGAAAACCCGCTAGACGAAAGGGTTTTCCGTTTTGGAGGTGCTTTGCAAAACAAATTTCCTATGGGCTTGCTTCACAAGACAAAAATGTCTTGCGAGTTCCTGCGGGTTTTTTTCCTCCCCCCCCTTTTTCCCAAGCCGCTAAGCCGCTTATCAGCTGATCCGCTAAGCCCACTAAGGCGCTTAACAGCTGATCCGCTAAGCCGCTTATCAGCTGATCTGCTAAGCCGCTTAACAGCTGATCCGCTAAGCTGCTAAGATGCTAATAGCGCTAATCTGCTAAGCCGCTAATGGGCTTGCTTCACAAGACAAAAAAACTGCAAGACGAAGAGACTCGCGGAATGGATTCTTTTCGTCTTGCGAGGCACCACTGTAGTAGATAGATAGATACACACACACAGAGAGAGAGAAACACACACAAACACATCACAATGTTCGCCCCTTAACACATTTCGCCCCTTAAGTTTGGGAGTATATATATAAAATAATCACTAAAGGGTTTTTTAAGGGACGCGGGTGGCGCTGTGGGTAAAACCTCAGCGCCTAGGGCTTGCCGATCGCATGGTCGGCGGTTTGAATCCCCGCAGCGGGGTGAGCTCACGTCTTTCAGTCCCAGCTCCTGCCCACCTAGCAGTTCGAAAGCACCCCTAAGTGCAAGTAGATAAATAGGTACCGCTTTATAGCGGGAAGGTAAACGATGTTTCCATGTGCTGCGCTGGTGCTGGCTCGCCAGAGCAGCTTCGTCATGCTGGCCACATGACCCGGAAGTGTCTCCGGACAGCGCTGGCCCCGGCCTCTTAAGTGAGATGGGCGCACAACCCTAGAGTCAGACACGACTGGCCCGTACGGGCAGGGGTACCTTTACTTTTACCTTTAAAGGGTTTTTTAATGGTATTTTTTAAATAATGTGTTTCCCCTGCGGCAACACCCATGGAGACTTGCAATATTTTTGGTGACTTAAAATGGTTCTGGTTCCTGCCACTGACTGCTCAGCTGTTGGAATTGGAGGGCAGGCAGTAGGATGGATTCCTTGATCTGTCAGTGCCTATGCCATCTTGTCTCTCTTAACCCTTTCCCCAACGTTTTACTCCTATAAAACATTAGGCATCTGGAATAAAAAGGGACTTAAGGCTTGTGTTAGAAAAGAGAAAATGCTATTTTCTTTTCAGTATCTGGCTGCAGCACCTTGATCTGAGCTGTCCCAGCTGTATTGATGTGAAAGTTTTTTTTTCCTTGTTCAGAACAATTGCATGGGAACATCATTGCATCATCACTGCAAAACACGAGACTAGATCAGTAATTGGTCAGCTTCATAAGGCTCTTATGTTTTATTATGTTTCAGAAGTATGTTGTATTTCATTAATTTGGGCTTATTCCCAGTGGATTACAGACTATTCTTTACAAAACAGTTAATTCCAAAGAGGTGCTCTAGTTCATCTCTTATGTACTTTGAAATCTGTTTATCAGAACTTAGGGACAAACAGCAGGAAAAGCCTGTTGCCATCATTATCTGCTTGTGGGTTACCCAGAAGTACCTAGAAAACCTAACCAGAAACAGGAAAATCGTCGTTTTCTTCTTCTTCTTCTTCTTCTTCTTCTTCTTCTTCTTCTTCTTCTTCTTCGAGTTGCAGATAGTAGCCGTGTTGGTCTGCCATAGTCAAAATAAAAAAATTCCTTCCAGTAGCACCTTAAAGACCAACTAAGTTAGTTCTTGGTATGAGCTTTCGTGTGCATGCACACTTCTTCAGATACACTGAAACAGAAGTTGCCAGATCCTTCTACATAGTGAGAAGGTGGGGAGGGGTATTACTCAGAAGGGTGGTGGGAATGGGAGATTGGCAGATAGCTGAGATGAGCCTGTTGACGACTCTTAACGACTGTAATAGGTCTTACAGGAAAAGGCAAGGGGTGAGAAGGTGAGAAATGGCTTAGTCATGTATAATGAGATAAGAATCTAATGTCTCTGTTCAGACCAGGTCTCTCCATGGTTTTAAGTTTGGTAATGAGTTGCAATTCAGCAGCTTCTCTTTCCAGTCTATTTCTGCCAATCTCCCATTCCCACCACCCTTCTGAGTAATACCCCTCCCTACCTTCTCACTATATAGAAGGATCTGGCAACTTCTGTTTCAGTGTATCTGAAGAAGTGTGCATGCACACGAAAGCTCATACCAAGAACTAACTTAGTTGGTCTTTAAGGTGCTACTGGAAGGAATTTTTTTATTTCTTCTTCTTCGATCACTCATAGCCAAGTAAGATTCTCTTCCATAAACACGGTCTTAAAAGTGAGTCTGGAAGTGACTGTGGAGGCCAATTCTGGACCCACACAGGAGTTGATCACGGTGTGGATTTGCCAAGGATGCCTTCCTCTTAGCACGTTTCTCCCTTGCGTCCTGAGTTTCAACACAAAGTCCCATTGAGTTTAATAGGGTTTATGTAAGGGGGTATAGGATTGCAGACTGAGTGACTTTTTAAAAGCAGGGGCTTTTAAAATATTCTTTCCCTCAGTTTTCTATCTTAATTGACTACTTTGTTTTTAAAAAGCCATAGTCATCTGCTGTGGCAAAAATCATTATGACAAAAGCAGCCGGCTATAGAGCATAGAAACGATAAATAATTCAGAGATAACTTCACATTGTATAAAGACGTTAACTGAGCACATTGTGTCCCAGTAGACTAAATATATTTGATCTAAGTAATTTTCTCTTGCATTGAAGTGCGTAAAGTTGATTAAGGGTTCTATCCTCTCTATTAGAACGGGAAATATCCAAGTGTCCTGATCATGAACTGCAAAGCACCAGAAGAAAAATGGGACTATGAAAGCATTAGGCCCCGGGGCATTTTTTTCCACTGCTCTCTTAAAAATCACAACACAATGAGGAAATTTTCTGTCTTGAGGTTGAGGAAGCCTGCATTAGATTGTTATAAGATGTACATTTTTTGTTTCTTCAGCTTGTAAACTGCCTTGAGTATTGTAAGAAAGACGGTATACAAATTAAAAATGATGATGATGATGTCTATTTTTCTGCTTTCTCACTCATAACTTCTAAATTGGATCTTGAATTTATAATATTATTTATACAATATAGTTCCCACGTCTAGGTACAATTCTAAATAATAATAAAAGAATTACATAAGCAGTTGCATTATATTATCTTACATATAGTAATATTTTATTATTCAAAGCCCTTCACTTATGCTAATTTAGGCATTGCTACAGTAATCCTGCTAGGTGTTGTGTATGTTCTGCATGTATGTTGAGCTCCAGTCAAGCGATTAAGCTCACCACATGAAACAGTTGTTTAGCACAGTGTTTCCCAACCGGTGTTCCGCGGCACACTAGTGTGCCGTGAGACATCGGCTGGTGTGCCGTGGGAGGAAGGCGGGCGAGTCGGGCGGTGAGAGGCGGCGGCGGCGGCGAGGATCCGCGTCGAGCTGGGGGCGGCTCCGCGGTGGTGGTGCCGAGCAGCGGGGCAGCGCGCGCAAAAGGGAGGATCGCGAGACAGCGGAGGAGGAGGAGGCCGGCATGTCCGGGCAGCAGCAGCAACAACAGCAGCAGCAACTCCCGGCGACGGCTCCTCAAGCCCCGCCGCCGCCCCCTCCTCCGCCCGCTATCGCCGCCACCACCACAACAGCCACCGCCGCCTCAGCTGCCCTCGCTCTGCTGCCTCCTCCCACCCCGGCAAGGGGGAGGGAAAAAACTTTCGCTTTTGTGCGTCCCTCCCGGCGTGACGCTGCGCGCTGACGTCACGGGGCGGGGCTTTAATGGTGGTGTGCCGCGAGATTTTTTTCCGGCTCACAGGTGTGCCGTTGCCCAAAAACGTTTGGGAAACACTGGTTTAGCACAGCTGTATTTTACTTGGCACACACAAACATGTACTTTATGTACATAAACTCTGCACACAGTTGTTACAAGTAGGCATCTCTCTAATCCCAGAGAGGGCTCTTTGTTTCAAAGTTCTTGCTGCCCCAAATTCCACAGCAAGTCCCACGTTCAACTGGTTTCAAAGTCCTTGCAACTCTTACCAAAGTGCTCTGTTTTCTTCCACAGTTCCAATCTGCCAGCACTGCTCAGCTCTCTCACATTTCCCCACTGTAACTTTAGCTGTAACACATAACTCATGTAGAATTAAACATTAAACACTTTCCTTAACACAAGATAGGCTGGTATTGTTTCCCCCCATATTGCACATGGAGTAACAGTAGCATTAACAATATATATATATATATATATATATATATATATATATATATATATATAATGTGCTTTCGTAGATTTTCACGGGTACAGGAATGTAGGTTTTGGTGTCTTCGGGTGTCTTCCCGTGTAAGAGTTGGGGTGTCTAGGCGACGTTTCGACGAGGTCTCACTCGTCATCTTCAGGCTGGTGCTTTCGGCTTCTTGGGCTCTGTTCCAGTAACAAGAAGCCGAAAGCACCAGCCTGAAGATGACGAGTGAGACCTCGTCGAAACGTCGCCTAGACACCCCAACTCTTACACGGGAAGACACCCGAAGACACCAAAACCTACATATATATATATATATATATATATATATATATATATATATATATATATATATGCTTTCGTAGATTTTCACGGGTACAGGAATGCAGGTTTTGGTGTCTTCGGGTGTCTTCCCGTGTAAGAGTTGGGGTGTCTAGGCGACGTTTCGACGAGGTCTCACTCGTCATCTTCAGGCTGGTGCTTTCGGCTTCTTGTTACTGGAACAGAGCAGGATCTCAGTGTTTGAGTTCCTATAAATACTGTTGAGGGGGTGTGGTGTATAGCCTCCAACGTTCTGGGCAGAGAGGAAGTTCCCAGGTTAGTGTGTCTTTTCTTCTTTTGTTCATTAATTACTTGAGGGATATCTTGAGTAATTTCTTGAGTGATATTCTGAGTACCACTTAGGAGGGTCATTAGGTGTGGATTAGTTGCTAAAGCTTTCGTGTCTTGACCTCTTGACCTTGTGAAGAGTTTTTTCTGAGAAGATGGCTGTACTGCACTTAGTTGTGCTCTGGCTTGGCTTCGTGTATAGGGGCGAGCTGTGGTTTTGTGCCCTGTGCCAGCCAGATCTGTGTAGGGGTTGCAGGGGGGCTACACCCCAAAATACAATTCACTATGGAAATAGAAGCCAACAACCAACTTCCCTTCCTTGACGTCCTAATCTACAAAAAACCTGATGGCTCCCTAGGACACACTATCTACCGGAAAAAAACACACACCAACCGCTACTTACATGCACAATCACACCACCACCCTGCACAAATAAACTCCGTAGCCAAGACTCTCATCTCCAGAACCAAACGCCTGGCTGACAAAGACCACTTGACAACTGAGTTACAGAATCTTTCAAATGTGTTAATCGCCAACGGATACCAGCAAAACAGGGTTACGAAGCTAATCCAAAAAGAAACACCCCCCAAAAAGCAAGACACAGAAGAAAACAATGGCATGGCCCTCCTTCCTTATATCAAGGGCACTACAGATAAAATTAGCAAAATCCTCCATAAACACAATATCAAAACAGCCTTTTGCACCAACCAAAAAATAGCCAATATCCTCAGAAACCCCAAAGATAAAATCCAGTTAGAAAACCAAGGGGTCTATGAAATACCCTGCAAAGTCTGCCCAGCCATGTACATTGGACAAACAAACAGACGAATAAATGCACGTATCGCAGAACACAAGAATGCCGTCAAAAAAGAAGAAAAAACTTCCTCTCTTTACCAACACATGAAAGAAACAGGACACGAAATTAATTTTTCAGATTCCAAATTGCTCTTTAACATGGAACACCACCACAAGAGAATAATCATGGAAGCCATCGAGATAGAGAAACACCCTCACAACATGAACAAGCGTGACGATACGTCCCGCCTGCCAGACATCTGGAAATTAGCCCTCCCCACAAAAACCGACACCAGAACCAGAGGCACACAGAACGCCATCTCCAATCAACCACACCAGACCCAAACCCAGACCCTCTCCACAGATAAATTACAGACACCATCCAGTAGCCAAACCATAGTGGCACCTCCGGATGCTGCACCCCCCTGCAACCCCTACACAGATCTGGCTGGCACAGGGCACAAAACCACAGCTCGCCCCTATACACGAAGCCAAGCCAGAGCACAACTAAGTGCAGTACAGCCATCTTCTCAGAAAAAACGAAAGCTTTAGCAACTAATCCACACCTAATGACCCTCCTAAGTGGTACTCAGAATATCACTCAAGAAATCACTCAAGATATCCCTCAAGTAATTAATGAACAAAAGAAGAAAAGACACACTAACCTGGGAACTTCCTCTCTGCCCAGAACGTTGGAGGCTATACACCACACCCCCTCAACAGTATTTATAGGAACTCAAACACTGAGATCCTGCTCTGTTCCAGTAACAAGAAGCCGAAAGCACCAGCCTGAAGATGACGAGTGAGACCTCGTCGAAACGTCGCCTAGACACCCCAACTCTTACACGGGAAGACACCCGAAGACACCAAAACCTGCATATATATATATATATATATATATATATATATGACTAGCTTGCTTAAAGAGAGGTGTCAAGAGATAACCAAAATTAAACAGTATTTTAACTAGGGACTTTCTGATAGCTACGGATGGGCAAATCTGTCAATTTCAGTTTATTAGTTTCTGATTTTTCCAATCTTAATGTCAGTTCTTAACATTTTTAAATCAGGGTAAGGCTTGGGCTTAATAAAAGTCATTGTGAAGATTCATTGGCTTTTTTATATGCAAATTTGCTAATTCCAAAGCAATTTTCTATAACTTAATTCATTTTAATGTTATTTTCACCACTACATGATTTTTTTGCATACACTTTACCCTAACATACACATTTTTGTATACATAATTTGGCCAAGAAAACTGCATTGAAAAATTCATATCTGAACTTCAGTTGTTGTATTGTTTTGGACAATGGGAATTTTGTAGGTTCACCTTTAAATGTGAACTGAACTGAATTCTCCCCATCCCTATATAGCCACTAAACTATGTAATAGATCTAGACTGCAAGTGGTTTGTTAATGGGCCCATTAACACCTCGAAAGCTTCATCCAAAATGGGCCATATGTTTTGTCCCTCCCATCAGGAGAATTTGCATCTTTCCTCTTCAGCTGAGACTTGGACACACAGGAAGGGGAAGATATTTTGTCCTTTGCGTGTCGAGGTCCCCAGGGCCACCCCAATAACTCACACATCACACAGAATTTTTGTTTAAGATTTTTGGCATAATTTTGGCCACAACTTTATTAAAATACAAATTTGTGAGTAGTTGTTTAGGCATTGGTTGTGACTATCTGCCCCCACCATGGGGGGCAGACTGACATTCTGCATGATGCGAAAGTCAGAATAGGGGAATACACTTGGGACGAGCGACGGAGCAGGGAACCTGCCCTCAGCCCTCCCCAAATGCCACCAGGAGCTCATTGCTATGGCCCGAGCCCCCTTGACAGAGTGGACAAGCAATAGTTAGCCCCCAATTCCTTTAACGGAATCCCTTGCAGCAGCAGCATTAGAGGGGCAGGCACAGCCAATCCATGCCCCTCAATCAACCAAACCATAAACCAATGCCTAACCGCGAACCTTACAAGTTGTGACGATTTGCTATGCAGTAGGCAAAAACCAAATGGCCCCAGCCAATCAGCCAGATGGACAAAATTCTTACTGGGCCTCTGCTCCAAAGCAGACGACCCCATGACAGGCATAGCAAGGACAACCCTAATTGGGGGGGGGGACGGGCAATCCGATGCACGGGCGAAAAGAGGAAGCCCTAGCCTCGTGCAAGGAGTTTTAGCATTTCTGGCTGTCAATCAACAAATGGCAACATTAACTTCTTCCCAACAACAAGGGAAGCCCCAATCGCATCAATGGCCAACGGTCAATTAGCCCGTCCCAACTTTGGAGTGTCCTGTCGGCCCCCACCGCAATACGTGCTCTTCATGAAGGAGAGCACGCTTCCCAAAATGCCTTTTCCATTGAACACCTGAAGTGGCTTTTAAATGTGGCAAACTGATGGACTTTTCATTTTTTGCTTTCATAAGATGTCACCTGCGGATTTCTGTGAACTGAATGCTACACTAAAGCAAATGGACAGGTTATTATAACTGTTATGTATATAAGCCTGACAGATTATTAGGAGATGGTTTAGTTTTCGAGTACCCAGATTTCATAAAACATGACATTGTAGCTTGACCCTGGATTGCAGAGAAGGGAACTGCAGTTGCCTCAGGTATTCTCGATATTATCTATCATTTGGATTATTCCAGAAGCCACTTAACCGCATTACTCAGTCTCCACCAAAGTCTTCAAGAAACTATTGCAAAGATTCTCAAAAACCTTAATCTCTGTCTCTGCAAAACAAAATCATTCACAGTGGACAGCTTGGAGATGTGAAATTTATTTTTAATTTGCTTTCTTTCTAAAGAGAAATTAGACTTCAGCAAAGCCTTTTCAAATGCCATCTCATATTAACAAAAGCTGACTGCTGTTTATGATTGCTGTGAAAGAGAATAGGTCATTAATGAAAAGAGGTGAGTTGTGGATTGTGTGTATATGTAGTTAATGGTCATAGGCCCCTACCTGAAACATTTGGGTTAGTGCTGTGCCTTCCTTTCACCTGTAAATATTTTGCGCCCTGAAAAATGTGTGCTCTGTTTTCCTGTCTTTCTGACAGGACATAACAACAACAACAACATAAATAATTTATTTATTTATACCCCATGTGTCTAGCTGGGTTTCCCCAGCCACCGGGCAGCTCCCAACAGAAATAATAGTAGTAGTAATAATAATAATAATAATAATAATAATAATAATAATAATAATAATAATAATGCAATAGAACATCAGACATTAAAAACTTTCCTAAACAGGGCTGCTTTCAGATGTCTTCTAAAAGAGACAAGAAAACTTTGCCCCCCCCCACCTTCACACATACAAAAACTTCCTATGGGGAGAGTAGTGGGGTTGCATTTCACTTATCACAAGACAGAGTTGCCATATTTCAAATAGGAAAACCCAGGACACCCTGACATTTTTTGATTGATTTAGGACAAAGCGCCACCTTTCAGAAATTCCCCCCAGATGTCAATGAAATCCCAATAATGTGTGGGGAAATCTGGATGTATGGCAGCCCTATCATAATAGCAAGGTGGCCAGCAGGTCTGGTAGGTCTTTCCATTTACAGTGTTTAGGAAAGCTGATTCCAATTGGAATCCCTTCTATTGCCATGTGATCGCACAGTGCATTACGGTCACATAACCACACTCAGAAAAGATCTCAAACTGGAATGCAGTCCGGCAAAAGCCCTGTGCTGCTGCAAGCGAGCATGAGGTGTTCCTAAAATATGAAGATCTTTTCCCCCTCTTAAAAAATTAGGAAGTGAAATCAGTTTATGGACCAGAGGCTTAGCTAAGAAGACAAATGAGGCTAGCTGGGTCTTCAAAGTCAAGGAAGCAACCATGGAGCAGGCAGGATTGGGTAGCAGGCAGTGATTCATTGGGAAATGGGAGAAGTTTGCTAAGGCTCTCCTCCTTTGTGCTTCTTTCTAAGCTCCGTCTCCTGCTGCTGCTTCTTCTTCTTCCTCTTCCTCTTCTTCTTCCTCTTCCTCTTTCTCTTCTCCTGGGATAATGAGGGTTGAGCCTCAACCAGAGATGGAGAAGAAATTTGGTTCAGTTTACATTTAAATGCAAACTTACACTTCCTGAAACAATATGTGAACCCAGTGGAGCTGCCCTCTCATATTCACAATTCTCCAAATTTTGCATTGCACTTCTCCAGTCGTATACTGTGTTTAAAAATGCATTTACTTGAGTTGAGTGCATGTATTGTTGACAGCAGTATACAAAATGCATTACGTTAGAGGAAATCGCTTGCCATATGCACACATTAGGCAACATTGAGGAAAATTCACACCAAAATTCTGATGAATTTTTATGAGCGCTTAAAATAAATCACGAACTGATGTGGAAATGTCAAAAACCAACTTCAAAACTGGGGGGGGGGGGAGATGAGAAACTGCGACAAACTGAAATTGATCAATTCACGCATTCCTAGCCCAAATCAATTGCAAATACAGTGGTACCTCGGGTTAAGTACTTAATTCGTTCCGGAGGTCCGTACTTAACCTGAAACTGTTCTTAACCTGAAGCACCACTTTAACTATTGGGGCCTCCTGTTGCTGCCGCACCACCGGAGCATAATTTCTGTTCTCATCCTGAAGCAAAGTTCTTAACCTGAAGCACTATTTCTGGGTTAGCAGAGTCTGTAACCTGAAGCGTATGTAACCTGAAGCGTATGTAACCCGAGGTACCACTGTACCTGTAGCAGCTCTTGGAAGCAGCTGTTGTGGCAGACAAACTGAAATACAGTACGTGTGGTTCCACCTTAAAGGTTATCGTTTTACTTTTACCAAATAGTTATTCTTTTATCAGGTAACAGGACCACAGTTTTTATAGTTGAGCCCTGATAAGTAATGACAGCACTGACGCTGGTCTGGATACAGGAAAAAGGTGCTGTTGTTGCACAATGACTGTAAGAAGAGAAGGAACAAGGAACTGTTGAATTGTTGTTCACCGGTGATATAACAAGAAGTTGAGAGCACAGAGGTGCAATTCCCCTTTGAAGTTAAGTGTGAAGTGAAACAGTGATATGGCTTCTAAGTCTACTGAAAACCCTTCTGACACATTTACCCACCAAATTGCATGTGAAGCTTTCACTTAGTATACCTTATTCTGCACTTCCCCACCCCTTTGTTATACAACTTCATCAATGAAAACAAAGTGTGACACAGAGGAATTTAACCCAGAGGCCTTGCAAAACTATCAGTTCATTGAAGAATGTGAAAATCAGAGGTATTGACTTTCTAGGCAGATAAAATATCAAAGAGAATAAGTTCTTTTACAGTAACCTCCCTGGCTTTGGACTTAATCTTATTTTTCCTGTCTGTGAGGAATCAAAAAGAATAAATACCTCTTGATTACCAGCATTAGTTCATCCCGTGTTGCTGCCGTGTTGCTGAGCTTTATATCTCCTTCCCACAATAGCTAACTGGCAAACAATTCGACAGAGGTCACATATGTGTGAAAAAAGCCAATTGCAGAGTTCTCTGTCTGGAGTTCACAGCTTATTTACAATAATTGATGGGATTCCCTCACCCCTCTGTAGTGTTCATTGCTACTATGCAATAGGCTGAAAGAGGCTTGCCATACGTCAGGGGAAAAAATTGGGTGTAAAAATGTCATTGGGGGGGAATGTTGCCAAACTGGCAAAATGTAAGGAAAAACCAGAAGTATGGCAACACGATGGAAAAAGCAGCAGAAACAGCTCCAAATATTAAAATCACTATTTTAGTGGGAGGTTTTCTTTCTTTGGGGGGGTTGTTCCCCCAAAAAACTCAACAATTTTGGTCGTTTTCTAAAAAAAAAATTAACAACTTTGCGGGTGTCAGGAATTTTACTTTTTGAAACATGGCAACCCTAGGTTTAAGTAGCCTATGTGATTCCAAGTTTGGGAGTTTTCTTTCTGGCCTGGTATACTCTGAGACATATAGAGTTTGGCCCAAAATCACCTCACAACTAAACCTCACCCTCTTGAATGTAGGCCTGCCCTTGAAGACTGTTCAGAAATGTATCTGGTCCAGTAGAAGGTGGCAAAACTCTTGTTGCGGCCACATCCATGATACATATTATACCATATTGAGAGATCCCCATCACTTAACAGCTGGCTACCTTCCAAACATATATATGCTGTTTTAAACATTTAAGGCTCCAGGTCTGAGATATTTGAGATAGCATCTACTCCCGTATGAACCTTCCTAATACACATGCCCACATTGCAAGTTTTGATACGGCGTCTTGCACATATTACGTCACAGGTGAGGATTGGGAAACTTCCACCCCAATCTGCCATATCACGTATTTCAAGAGGTCTGAAGGTTCAAAAGAACCTTGTATCTCAATGTTTGAATAGGTTATGTTTTATATGTATAAAATGATCAAAAACTTAATAAAATTATTATTTTTTAAATTTCAATATGTTTGCCTTTTGTCAGGCCTTTAAGAAATGGACTATTGGTTCATGAACTAATGTTACCATCTGTTTTTGTTTTTTTTGTTTTGTTTTTTTACGTTTCTTTGATTTCTGGGGTGAGGGCTGTAATTTTGAATTAAGTTTTGTTATTTTTAGCCTGCAGTCCTACACACATTTATTTTGATGGTAAAAACCATCAAACACAGTTGGACTTCCTTCTGAGTAAACAAGTTACCAGTAATTGGCTAGAACATGGGTAGGCAAACTAAGGCCTGGGGGCTGGATCCGGCCCAATCACCTTCTAAATCCACCCCGCGGATGGTCCGGGAATCAGCATGTTTTTACATGAATAGAATGTGTCCTTTTATTTAAAATGCATCTCTGGGTTATTTGTGGGGCACAGAAATTCATCCCCCCCCCAAAAAAAAATAGTCCGGCCCCCCACAAGGTCTGAGGGACAGCGGACCGGCCCCCTTCTGAAAAAGTTTGCTGACCCCTGGGCTAGACAGTTTGTGTACCTGTAAGCATTAGCAGCGAGTGGGACAGCATGGGTAGGGCTGCTCTGCTCTCCTGCCTTTCAAACAGAACACCAGAACACATCCCTGCTCTCTCTTGACACCTGCAGCAAAGGAGGGAATGGCAAATTCCCAATCTTCTGGTGGAAATGAGTCTTGGACTTTTTCCAATTGGTCCAGGGGAAATGCATCACCAGCAAATCATTCAGATCATCTGGCAGTCTGTTGCTCAGAGAATTCAAAGCCTTGTTTCCAGTAAACACAACTGTGTCATATTGTTCTCGCTTGGCTATTGTTTGTGTTTTCTCTTCCCTATACACCACTTTCTTCCTGAACAACAATCTTTTGATCTCCTGTACTTTCATTAATTGATTCATGACCTCAGTATAGCCATGCGTTATTTCTTTGATTATATGCAGTATCTGCTACATAAACGGTGTGACACAGACAAAAAAAAAAAGCATTTCAAGTATCTATGTGAAAGCAGATCTCCCTAAAACATGGAATAAAGCAGCAATCTTAAACCGATTTACTAATACCCCACTTCACCCGACTTCATCCTATGAAGATTATTTTGACGTTTATCTTACAATCACAATACTTCCCAACTTTTCTCAAGGTTTATTCCTAGTTCTGCCAACTTTGCATGATCATTTTAGTCAGTTCAAACTAATTCTGAATTGTCAGCATCTGTTCAAGACACAACCTGCTTATTATTATTATTATTATTATTATTATTATTATTATTATTATTATTATACTACACCTGTCTGTGTTCCTGTTGAAGGTAATGGGACGCAGGTGGTGCTGTGGTCTGAACCACTGAGCCTCTTGGGCTTGCTGATCAGAAGGTCGGTAGTTCAAATCCCTAAGGCAGGGTGAGCTCCCGTCGCTCTGTCCCAGCTCCTGCCAACCTAGCAGTTCAAAAGCACACCAGTGCAAGTAAGATAAATAGGTACCACTGTGGTGGAAAGCTAAACAGTGTTTCTGTGCACTCTGGTTTCCATTACGGTGTTCTGTTGCACCAGTAGCAGTTTGATCTTGCTGGCCACATGACCCAGAAAGCTGTCTGTGGACAAACACCGGTTCCCTCAGCCTGAAAGGGAGATGAGCGCCGCAACCCCATAGTCGCCTTTGACTGGACTTAATCATCCAGGGGTCCTTTACCTATACCTTATTCCTGTTACAATAAGAAATAAACTTTACACACATTGCTCATAACAGGCTGGCATGGCTAGAGCATCACAGCCTTTTTGCCCACTCCCATCTCTAACACTTGAATCTACCTTAAGCAACCATTTCCTCTTTCATTCCTGGTTGTCTGTCTCCAGCTGCTCCCTCAGACACTTCAAGAAAGCCATTATGAGCATTTGCACACAGAACCAAACTAAAGAGAACAACAACAAACGAGTTTTCCTTCTCTAATCCTGCATTACTCTTGCTTAAATGCCAGACTTCTCGTATCTCCCCCTGTGCATTGCTATGGCATCTTCTCAAGGTTCACTACATGTGAGATTCAGAGGTCACCATCCTTGAATCAGAAGCATACAGAAGCTGCTGGTAGAGCTTTGAAAAGAAATAATCCAACCTGTCCTTAGCAAAGCCGTGAATCAACAGAATTGCTTTCAAAGGAAGGGGGGTGCGAACAGAGGCTAGCTTAATGTTCACATTGATTTCTTGGTTGGAATTTGCACATTTTATCTCAACGAAAACAAAGACTGGTTTATCCCCCCCCCCTTCTGCCATTTTGTCTGGGTTCCCCCCCCTCTCCTAACAAATCTTTGAAATCACAAATTTTCCTCCTTGACATGCTTTTGAATAAACTATTTTAATTCTGACCACAGTCAAATATATTTGCTTAGGGATTAGCTTGTTCTTTGTCCACAACTCTCCAAACAGAGCAGAGGGCCGACATTTCTCACTCTTAATCTTCAGCAAATAATGTACCATATTGAAATCAGCAAACCTGTTCCGATAGTCTCTCATAATTTTCTCAGATCTTGTAGTCTATCCAAAAGGAATAGTGCTGTGATCTCACATAATCACTCCTCCTGATAGGGCTCTCAGGTGGTTTGAGACTCTGCCCATCCAGAAATGAGATGGAGCCATCAAAAAGTAGGGAAGGTATGCAAAAGTAGAAACATTTCCAAATTAGAAGAGGGCTGGGTGTGTATTGTGAGGCTACAAACCTTCCCTTCTTGTACTATATGGGGAAGTTGTAGGATAAATAAAAGGGAAAAGACACCGTTTTTCTTTACTCACTCTCCAGAGCATTTTTCACCCTCCATGCCAGCCACTATATAGCAATACTATGCTGATTTTGGGGGTGGTAGCCAACTTCAAATCTGAATTCTCTAGCAATTCATAGCACAACAATGGAAGGCCTCAAGGTGCGAAATGTGTGTGTTTGTGTGTGTCATTTTTCCTTCCTTAGCCTGAAAATTTCAGTCCTGCCCACACTTGCTACTTAGACACCAGATGGAATTTATCTTGCTACACAAGATAATATTAATATCAGTGGGGCTTTTTGTGTGCAGTCCTCATTGTTACAGAGTACTGTTCCCTCTTCAGCAGCGCCATGTTTATGGGGCTCAAGGGTCATCAGCCCCTCAATATTTTGAGGCATGGTGTGCAGCTCCCCCAATATAGAGGCGAAAACCAGTGCACCAGGTGGGAGACCTGGGGGGAGATTTTCACCCTCCAGGCTCCCTGCCATGATCGCCAGGGTGCTGGGCTCAGCGAGAGGACTAGAGGACGATTTCTGCCCTCCATGCCACCGGCCACAATAGCCAGAGTGTCTCAGCAGGCACAGTCCAAATTGGGTGGGTGAGTGTGTGTGTGTGTGTGTGTGTCACGCATGTGACATCATGCACATGTGACAGCACCTCCATGTGGGGCCCAGCGCACCTGCCCCTCTTTATTTTTTTCTACCCATGACAGCCATTTTGTGCCAGCACACATGACACATTTATGAAGATAGGGGAACCTCATTTTCTTTTCTTTTTCTAAAAAAACCAAAAACTTGTTCAGAGCATAACAGAAAGCTCTTCTCTGAGTTTCTTCAAAAGTGGTGCTTGCCTGGTCCCAAATCTGACGTCTTTTGTTTGCCCAGGCCTTCTGACATGTCATCTTTGCTGTTAGTGGTGGTGATTGATGATGATGATGGTTATTATCTTTTTATAGCTGTGCTCGTTTTATTATTCTTAGGGAAGATGGCTTATTTATATATTTATTGGTATTTAGATATTGTAGTGGCATTTATTGTCATCAAAGTGGCTTCATTGGTTGCAAGCTACTCTAGAAACTGAAGGCAACATTTAAAATAATTTCAAATTTCACGTTCTACCTTTTTCTTAAGTCTTTCTACTTATCGGTATGTAATGACCACTTTAGGCTTCCCATCGGTCAAGTGCAGCTTCACCTTTCATCTGCCGGACAATGCTTCTCTTCAATGGGGCATAATTTTGTGTCTGTGTTACCAACTTTGAAGACTCCACTGATCTGATCCTTTGTTAATGAAGTTGTGACTTGCTTAGATCCAGATGTGTCCCTGTGGTCTGCATTCGACCTCCACCTGCAACAGCCCTTTGCATGAACACAATTGAAGTAAATGGGGAAGATTTAGGGCTCTTCCAGACATCCTCCTCCTCCTTCTACTTCAGGATGATTTGTGCTCATGACAGTATCAGCATGGTTTGTACACAATAGCTTTTCTGCCTGCAAAGCTTTGGGGCATATACACTGCTTCACTTCCAGTAGGGCACAACAGGCCGAATGGTAATGTTTGTAACAAATTTCTTTACTGGTTACTTCCTAACATAGGAATCAAGTCCAGGGTGTACACTATATACAATCCTTAAGCAAGATATATAACCTATTTAATTAAACCCAATGCAGATATGTTTCTTTCTTAATACATTCTTGTTTGAGTTCATATATTACACAGTCCTAGTTGTAACTACGGCATTGCATCTGCGTAACAAGGTATTGTATTTGTTTTTACTTCCAGTAGATGCATGTTCTATAACCTCAGACCCTCCAAGTCTCCCTATTTTCCAGGGACAGTTCTGGGTTCACAGAACCCTAGTTTCTGATTTGATCCCAAAATGTCCCACTTTTCCTTAGGACATTCCTATTTTCATCAGATAAATGCTGGAGGGTATGGAGTTATGTGACACACACACCCCGAGCCAAGGAAATAAGTAACTGTACAAACTTTAGAAAACACCTGAAGGCAGCCCTGTATAGAGAAGTTTTTAAATGTTTTATTGGGTTTTTAGATAAGTTGGAAGCTGCCCAGATGGACTAGAACAAACCAGTCAGATGGGCGGAGTACAAATGACAAAAATATGATGATGGAATAAGGTAAAGGGGACCCCTGACCATTAGGTCCAGTCATGACCGACTCTGGGGTTGTGGCGCTCATCTCGCTTTACTGGCCGAGGGAGCCTGCGTACAGCTTCCGGGTCATGTGGCCAGCATGACTAAGCCGCTTCTGGCGAACCAGAGCAGTGCACAGAAATGCTGTTTACCTTCCCGCCGGAGCGGTACCTATTTATCTACTTGCACTTTGACATGCTTTCGAACTGCTAGGTTGGCAGGAGCAGGGACCGAGCAACGGGAGCTTACCCCATCGCAGGGATTCGAACCGCCGGCCTTCTGATTGGCAAGTCCTAGGCTCTGTGGTTTAACCCACAGCACAACATCCCTATTTTCATCAGAGAAATGCTGGATGGTATACAACCTTCCTGTTGAAATCCTGTTGCAGAATACACCTGAGGAAACCATGGGTCTGTAGAGGCCCTGCATGGGTAAGGGAGATTCTACACTCAAAGAGCATTGTTTTACTAAAGCAAATGTAAATAGGATCCAGGGGTGAGACATCTTTTTTGCCTACTGAAGTCCATGGGACATAAGCATGCCTATCTGCTTGAATTCAGGACTGGAGTTTCGTCTTCCATCCATAGCTGTCAACTTTTCCCTTTTCTTGCAAGGAATCCTATTCGGAATAAGGGAATTTCCCTTTAAAAAAGGGAAACGTTGACAGCTATGCTTCCATCTCAGAAATGTTTGCCTCTCCTTTCAGTGCCATGCAAGCTTTTCCATAACACCCTATTGCAGTATGATTTCTCAAAATGCTGATTTTGTTATTACTCAACTGTTCCAGTTCCCACTGAGCTCACGCGTAAGCAATCTATAAAATGATACTTTGCCACATGTATTGTGAAGAAACTCCATCTGACCAGACTATGAAAATAAAAAATAGCAGGCAGCAAAATTCTGCATCTTATTACATGGTCTGCGTTCACCGAAACAATACATATTTAACAAAAAATATTTTTATGGACTCTGAAGAATTTTATTTTAATTTTTTTTTCAAAAAAAACAAACACCCACATCTTTATCTCACCAATATTTTTGCAGTCGCAGCATCACTCTAAATCTTCTCTCCAAAGGTGTGGGAGTGAGATGGTTTGGGGAAGAAGCAATACTGAGCTTGAAAAATCTGTCTTAATTGGAGTTAGCTAGCCAAAATTCTTACATTTAAAATATATGTTAACTACTGCATTTTCAGCCTCTATAAAAGATTGCAGAGGATTGAAATATTTAATGATTTCAGAGGAGGCAGGTAAAGCCATCCTAAACATAGGATTATACTTAAAAGTGGAGTAAGTTACCCCTATGCCAGACTCCATTCAGAGCAGGGCTTTGGTTGGTTGAGTCAGCCAGAGCCTGACAGTGGAGGGGAACCTTTAAAATTGGGTTTGACTTACACTGCCCTTGTCATCAGTGCAAATTCCACCAGAATGTCAGGTTGTGTGACTGTGCTGAATGAAGTTTCTGCCAGCTGAAGTTCTGCTAGCTGAGCCAGCATAAGCCAAGATCAACCAGGCTGAGGGAGATGCGCTGACATAACCCTGGCTCAACTGGCACAGCCCAAGATCCATCTCTTCTAAACTTGCTCAGCTTAGCAGATCTTGGTTTGAGATTGTGCTGTTAAGGGTTTTGTTACAACAGAGCTGTTCTATGCCAGTGGTTCTCTCACTGCAATCTAGAGAGGGCAGTATTTTTTTTTTTTAAAAAAAAATTCTATTGAATGATTTTGTTACAAAAAAATACATCCATACTACCACTAAATATAATGAATAAATAAAAATTACATACATCAATATTTAGTTTGTTATTTGTTATTTACCGTCTTATTTCCTCTCAAACATTGCATACAACAACACACATATGTGCAGACACCCACACACAAAATGATAATAATGAAAGTAAATATTTTTTCCCCTTTTATCTTCCAAAATCTTTCCTTCAACTTTGACTTCCTGTCAAGTCCCTTTGCATATATTTTATCTTACATTTGAATGTGCACAAAACAATAAAACTTTCTATATAATTTTTCTAATACATTCTGAAAACATAATAAATCCTTAATTGTTGTCCACCTCCTTTTAGTTCCTTTATCATTCGAATGCTAGAACGGAGTCAAAACTATTATTGTATTTTTGAACATATCTTCTATAACCATCCCAATCTAGAGAGGGCAGTAAGGGAGGGAGAAGATGGCTTGGAAGGCAACTTACCCATCCGTGCTTATCCTCCCCTTCCATACATTAAACCAGGGACTAGCTAGCTTGCTTTACATGGGACGGTGGTGTTTCCTTTTATTACTGGATCCACAAGCTCTACCAACCTGAACCTGGTGCTGAAAGAAAAGAACTAAGACATTCTAACAGGGATTTATTTTGAGTACCAGAACTGAACTGAGCTCACAGCCCTTCCACACACAAATCCACCGTTGGTCACTCATGCTCCAGCACTCATAAGAAGCTGCAACAGATTAGTCACCTGTGGTTTAAGGCAAGGACGGGGAATCTGGTGACTTCCTAATGTTGCTGGACTCTGACTCCCATCATCCCTTAATATTAGCCTTCCCTGCTAGGTCTCATGGGAGTTGGGAGTCCTATAACGTAGGTTACAGGACTACCAAGGTTCTTTGGCCCAAATATCAGGGAAATGACCTATATTCTTGTGCATCAATCCACCATACAGTGGTACCTCTGGTTGCGAACGGGATCCATTCTGAAGGCCCGTTTGCAACATGAGCAGAACACAACCTGCATCTGCGCTTGCGCTGGTCACAATCCATTGCTTCTGCGCATGAGCGTGACGTCATTTTGAGTGTCTGCACATGCACGAGCAGCAAAACCCGGAAGTAACGTTTTCCGGTACTTCCGGGTCACCGTAGGATGCAACCTGAAAAAGCTCAACCTGGAGCAAACGTAACATGAGGTATGACTGTAAATTCAATATTCAAAGCTTAAATGCAGAAGACTTGAGTGTTGTAGTTGGAGCAATGGGTCTCAAATTATTGTTTTGAGAAAGACCCAGAAATGGGCTTCTCTCAATGAAGAATTGGACTTGGTTATGGTCCCTGCGGCTTTCGCTGGATGTTTAAGCTCATACCTGCAGCAAAGTTTCCAGAGACCAAGAGAAAATAAGATTGGGGAAACATTTCCAAACAGTCATACCTAAAAATTCTGGGGTGGTTGTTGTTTTAGCAAAGTATAGAGTGATTTTCAGCACAAGAAATGACTGATCATTTGCCTTTTAGAGAAAAAGAACAATTTGATTTACCACATACAGTCAGGCTTTCACATATATTAACCTTGTGACACACATTATGTTTATTAAGATGGTAGTTTTTCATAGGATTGTGTGAGGAAGTAGGCTATTTGAGTTGTCTCTGAAATACTACTTATAGTGAAGTTCAAGAAAGGGTGTTAGTTACACCTCAGATGAATCATCTGAGGAATTTTAAGGGAAGTTGATAGTGCTTCAATAACAGATCCATAGCATGAATGGGAAATCTGTGGACTAGAATTGCCATAACCTTTAATCATTAGCCATGTTGCCAGAGGCTAATGGGAATTCAACAACATCTGAAAAGTCACAGCTTGTTTGTTCCTGGTCAATGACCAGAGCAGGGCAACTGAAATTCAAAAACCTCAAGATTGGGCTGTTGCAGGCATAGGCAACCTTAGGCCCTCCAGATGTTTTGGACTACAGTTCCCATCATCCCTGACCACTGGTCCTGTTAGCTAGGGACCATGGGAGTTGTAGACCAAACATCTGGAGGGCTGAAAGTTGCCTATGCCTGGGCTACTGTAATACATTCTCCGTGGGGCTGCCCGTGAATAGTGTTCAGTAGCTGCAATTGGTGCAGAATGTGGCTATTATGGGGCCAGATGGCCAGAACCATATAGTGGCATTTGGGCTATAAATATAAACAAACAAACAAACGAATAAATGAATGTCCAAATAGTCCCATTAATATTAGCTCTCTGACTGTCACCTTTCCCTTGATAGCCCAAAGTGCCAAAATAAGATCAACTTTTCTGGTGGTGCTAGGAATTATATTTCCTTGACAAGTATTAGCAGAAGCTGAAATAAGATATTCTCAAGTTGTACTGACATGTGCATGTCCCCTTCAAGTTCATTATAGGAAACACAATTTCTGCCTATAAACTGTGAAGTCACTGTGAAGTTTAATGACCTTAGAGCACACGTTTTCCTAGTCTATGACACATATGCGTTAGATATTTTATGTTTGTGAGTTCCTAGTCAAAATGGACCAATCCTTAGACTGCAGACCAGAATTTAGCTCTCTGTCTGACTTTGTCCTTCTTTGAAGGTTGTAATTCAACTCCTTTAAGTTTACAAATATATTTATTTGCAAATGTGTTTTGAAAGAAAATAAACATTAGATATGTATTGAATTGTGTATTTATTTTGCACATGTAAATGCTTATTTTGAGAGTTTTCTTATAATAATAATAATAGCTGCAGCTTACTGTGAAAACAGATCAAAAGGCAATTATGAGTCAAAATATGCAAAAGTGGCGCAGACTAGAAATACACAGATTTGCTCTATGAGTGATTCACGGATGCATGTGTTTAGTGTACACTAAGTGCTGGCAAATAACAAAAGAGGTGCTTGTGAATTTGGTTCACATATGAATTTTCATCGTTTAATGAATATCCACAACACCAAGAGATGCTTTGACTATATGGTAAACACACACGTAAAGGCTCCCCTCTCCCATTTAACAAGACTAGGAATGCAAGCGAAGCCTGTACTTCTGGGGCTTGGAGACTTTTGTGAGCTTGTAATGTTCACCTCAAAGAATAGAAGAGTCTTAGGAACCACAAATTTTATTTCTTGAAACATAGAATGTTTGGGAAGGAAGGGTGGACAACTAGATTTCCCCCAATCTTTAATTCATTTCCACAGCAAACTGCAAATTTTCTTTCTCCTAATAAAATAATAATAATAATAATAATAATAATAATAATAATAATAATAATAAAGTTATTTATACCCGGACCATCTGGCTGGGTTTCCCCAGCCACTCTGGGCGGCTTCCAACAGAATAATAATAATAATGATGATAATAATAATAATAATAATAATAATAATAATGCAATAAAACATCAAACATAATTAATTTCCCTATTCAGGGTTGCCTTCAGATGTCTTCTAAAAGTCAGATAGTTGTTTATTTTCTTGATATTTGGTGGGAGAGCGTTCCACAGGGTGGGCGCCTCTACAGAGAAGACCCTCTGGTTCCCTGTAACTTGGCTACTCGCATTGAGGGAACTGCCAGAAGTCCCTCAGAGCTAGCCCTCAGGGTCTGGGCAAAACGATGGGGGTGGAGACGCTCTTTCAGGTATTCTGGGAAGAGGCTGTTTTTTGTGTGGGTGCATCTTTGACAAATATACGACTTTTGCACACAATTTCTCCCAACACAATAATTTTTTTGTATCTTATTTTCATGAATGTTTGCATTTGGGGGCCACTTTACTCTAATATATACATCATACTTGGCTCGGGAACTATATTGCAAAATTCAGAGAAACATGAATTTTGAAGGATGGGTGTGATTTCACAGAATCACAGAACTGTAGGGTTGGAAGGGACAGTTGGTGTATTGTTCTGGAAAGTGTGAATTAGGTAAGTTTGCCTCTCAATGTGAACTGAATTAAATTTCTCCTCATCTCTAATTGGAGAAAGGTGATTTAGTGTCTAAATTTAGGAAGGCTCACAAATGTGCAAAGCCATTTCTCTGTCTCAGTATATTTGGAAAATGGATCAGTTTATTTCTGATCTATTTCAGAACAATCCATGAGCGGGCAACACATCTCTACCTTTTTAACAGAATGCATTTCAATGGAGTCAGTCATCATAATCAGCTTTCAATCAAGAGGGCTAGAAAAATTAAGTGAAGTGCATGTGTGAACCAGCC
The DNA here is from genome assembly GCF_964188305.1 of Podarcis bocagei. Taxonomy (NCBI): domain Eukaryota; kingdom Metazoa; phylum Chordata; class Lepidosauria; order Squamata; family Lacertidae; genus Podarcis; species Podarcis bocagei. Next base: position 19,078,692 of record NC_138133.1, read on the forward strand.
CATGTTTAGAGCTTCATCCTAACCACATTTACTTTATGTCCTGTTCATTTAAGCTTGACTTACTTCCAGCTGAGTACGCTTAGGACTTTGTGAACACCCCTTTGAGAATAACACCTCCCCACCCCCAAATCTCATAGAAATTTGGAAACAGCAATGCACATTAAAATTACAGGCTTAATTCCGTGTGTGTGTGTGTGTGTGTGTGTGTGTGTGTGATCTGTGTGCTTGTGTTTGTGTGTGTGTTCTGGCTCATTGGAAATATATTTAATTGCGCTGTAGGCTTTTCACTTTCCTCCTTTCTCACAGTGAATGAATGAATGAATAAATAAATAAATAAATAAATTCAATGCTTGTCTTATTGTTTGTGGCTTTGAAAAGGAAGATGTTGCATATTAATGAGGAAATAGCGCCTTGCAATTGCTAAGCAGAAGAAAACAAGCTCTGATGCTTAAAATAGAAAATGATTATCAAATATTGCAAAGGTAGAGGAAGGAATAATCAAATTATAGCACGCCTAAAATATCCTAATTGGAAATCAGTTCTCTCTCTCTCTCTCTCTCTATTGTTGGGCAACTAGCCTTTTTCTGGCTCTTAATTCCCCTATATAAGAACTTATATATGGTCAACCACATGCCTATGGGAAGCCTGCAAGCAAGACTTGAGCATGGCTGCAGTCTCTACACCTGCAACTGGTGTTCAGAGCTATATGGCCTCTGGCAACTGAGGCAGAGCATTGCCATAATGGCTCATAGGCACTGATAAAGTGTGGAGCTCCCTCTCCACAGTGGTGTGCCTACTATATTTGCTGTATACCTTTTGCTGTATGCTGAAGATGTTAATGCAAAAGGGTTTAAGCATGTAGAGAAAAGGGACAAGAAGGGGTTAATATTGGTGTGCTGTTTAATTTGGGTGTGTATCGTCCTGCACCTGCAGCTAGTTAAGCATGTGGGAATGACTCAGCACAAACTACAGTATAGATGCTGTTGGGTTTAAGGCAAGCTTATATTTGACCCCTATTCTTGGCCAGAGAGGCTGTATACTGTAAGGAGACCAGGGTGGAATCTATACACACACACACACACACACACACACACACATACATATACATATACATATACACATATACATATACATACATATACATATACATGCAGTGAAAATGCTTTTTAAAAAACGTTTTGAAAAATACATTGAATTTTGCATAACTCACTGTCACCATCTAGTGTCACATTTGTATATTGCACTTTACGACACATTTATAACCTTTTATTTGCAGCTGTGCAGCTGAGTTCTGCATCTACAACTGTATGTAGCTGATATACTGTCAGTCAAGCAACTGACTCTTCCTGGAGCTGTTGGGTGTTTGTTCTTTTGGCACATTCTCCTGTCATTAGGATGAGCACTCTGCACATGCTCCAACAGAAGATACACTTCTGTTTTTGGCCTTTGAGACCTGATCTATATCCAGGGCTATTTTTCTAGAAAAAGAGGTGCCAGAATTCACAAAGAATGCCTCCCTTGTTCTCTTATAATGGCAATGGTGCCCACCTGAGAGGTGCCTGAACTGAGTTCTGGCAAGTTCCGGAAGGAAAAAAAGTCCTGTCTAGATCTATATGTATCTCCTCACCTTATTCTTCTGATTGTAAGTTGCTTTAACTGATTTTTTAATATTGTTGTATTCTGCCCAAGGACCTTATGGCAAAGGATGGGTAAGAAATATTATTAATACACTGGTATCTCTGGTTACAGAAGCTTCAGGTTACATACACTTCAGGTTACAAACTCTGCTAACCCAAAAATAGTACCTCAGGTTAAGAACTTTGCTTCAGGATGAGAACAGAAATTGTGCTCCGGTGGCATGGTGGCAGCAGGAGGCCCCATTAGCTGAAGTGGTACCTCAGGCTAAGAACAGTTTCAGGTTAACAGATCTCCAGAACAAATTAAGTTTTTAACCCAAGGTACCACTGTATTAATAATACTAATCCAATGTTTTCCATAGCAAGGCCTCAATGATGCCAACCCTGTGGCTAGCCCTATGAGACTAACTCCATCCACAAATTCTCCATGCTTTGAAATGTGAATTATTATTATTATTATTATTATTATTATTATTATTATTATTATTATTATACCCCACCCATCTGGCTGGGTTTCCCCAGCCACTTGAAAGTGTGGTGAAAGTCTTATTTCTTGCCCACCATAATGCAATATGCCCCTCCCCATTTACAGTAATGTATATAGCATTTTAAGATTGATGGGGTCTCCCAGTTTGTGCTGGCTATCTGAGAGCAGGTGATTTACCAGGAAAAAATAATAATAATCAGCATTGCTTGCCATCTGGCAACTGCATTTACCAAACATACTCCCAATTTTCTCTTAAAGTTGCGTTTGTGCGGGTCCAGAATAAAGAACTTTGGAGCTGTCAAGATTAATATAACAGAAGGCCTTAAGGGCTAATAAAGGTATATAAATCGCAGTATTTTTTACTTGTCTCATGAGGAACATGTATTTTCCTGGTGTGTGTTTATACCTGATAATACTGCTTTTGTACTGGTGGTTGTTTTTACACGGCTCTCTTGTAATAGTAACCTTTATTGACAATGTTCTAAAAGCACTCTTGCTATGATCCATCTTGTTTAGACTGACATTCTCATTCATTAACTTACCAAGGCAGTAAATTATCACAAAGACAGATTGCTATCGGAAAAAGGTCACAGGCTGTATCTAGCATGACATTTTTTTTTTGTGGGTTCTTTTCTTCTTGTCACCAGCTTCAGTGCCTTACTTTTCATTACTAGTATGACGTACGGGATTCCTAGGGCATATTTTTTGTGTAGTGGCAGGACAGGATAAATCCTTTGGCTGTTGAGTGGTTGCAATGAACACCAAGTGCTCAGTCTGTATTTCAATATTTTGCACCCGTGTATGTGTATATACAGGCATCTCCCCACATGTGACCGGCACATGTGCACTGATACATGTGCCGTTTGGGGGGCTGAAATGGGGTGGGGGCAGAATGGGATGAACTTGTGCATGTCCCATTGCCATATGTGACAGCCAGTTATGGAACGCTCATGTAAGCGGGGATTCCCCTTTATAGGTGTGTGTGATTTCGATTTCGATTTCGATTTCGATTTCGATCTCTCTCTCTCTCTCTCTCTCTCTCTCTCATGTGTGTGTGTGAATAAATAAAAAAATTAAAAAAAATAGTCCAGTAGCACCTTAGAGACCAAGTTTGTTCTGGGTATAAGCTTTCATGTGCATGCACACTTCTTCAGATACACTGAAACAGAAGTCACCAGACCTGTGTGTGTGTGTAGATTCTTCAACATCAACTTCATTGGACTGGTCATGTTGTACGGATGCCTGATTATCATCTTCCAAAGCAACTACTCTATTCCAAACTTAAAAATGGAAAGTGTAATGCTGGTGGTCAACAAAAGAGGTTCAAAGATTTTCTCAAGGCAAACCTAAAAAAAATGTAGTATAAACACCAACAACTGGGAAACACTGGCCTGCGAGCACTCCAATTGGAGAACAGCCTTTACCAAAGGTGTCATGGATTTTGAAGACACTCAAACTAAGGACAAAGGGAAGAAACGTGCTAAGAGGAAGGCATGCTTGGCAAAGCCTCACCATGATCAAGACCCACCCAGAAACCTATGTTGCCACTGTGGAAGAACGTGAGAATTCAGAATTGGTCTCCACAGTCACTTACGGACTCACTGTTAAAACCGTGTTTATGGAAGACAATCTTACTTGGCTACAAGTGATTGCCAAAGAAGAAGAAAGAGAGAGAGAGAGAGAGAGAGAGAGAGAGAGAGAGAGCGCAATATTGTGTAAACAATATTTGTGTGTGTGTGTAGCTCAGTTCTGAAAATAAAATTAAAGTGATCTGTTTTGTGCAGGTTAGCGTGCTTTCACAAAAGGAACACCTGTCTCTCACACTATCTGCCCCTCCCCCGCTTTAACACCTGTGAATGCTGCTGATGTATACTGGAAGTGAGGATTTTGTAACACATTTCAAGGTGTCGCCTAAGGTGCAGGAAGCTCTCCTGAGAGATTTCCCTCATCAATTTTGAATCAGGCTTTCATTTAGACAGAACTCAGCGGCAACCCATGTACATAGGCAGGAAACCAGGAGCGATCAGCATTTGGGAGTGGTGGGCCTTACCTAGCTTTTTGGCATGGGTGTCACTGTGTTTTTCCAAGAAGGAGAGGTGAAGAGGCAGGGAGGCCCCCAGCCACTCCGGGTGGCTTCCAGCAAAGTAGAACCGCCCTGAGACCTCCAGGTATAGGGCAGAATATAAATTCAATTAATAATAAGCACAGCACAACATAGCAGACATTAAAAACTTCCCTGGACAGGACTGTCTTCAGATGTTTTCTAAAAGTTGAAAGTTGTGTAATTCTTTCTTTCTTTTTCTGATTCCAGTAAAAAGATTGCCCTTTATTGCACTGATATGACTATCTTCCTTTCATTCCAAGATGAAAAGCAACTATTACAGTGGTGCCTCGCAAGACAAAAAGAATCTGTTCTGTGATTCTCTTCGTCTAGTGGTTTTTTCGTCTTGCGAAGCAAGCCCATTGAAGGATTAGCGGATTCGCGGATTAGCGCTATTAGCCCTATTAGCAGCTTTTAGCGGCTTATCTGCTGATCGGATCAGCTGATAAGCGGATTAGCGGCTTAGAAAAGGGGGGGGAGGGGAAAAAACCAGCAGGAACTCGCAAGACATTGTCGTCTTGCGAAGCAAGCCCATAGGAAATTCGTTTTGCGAAGCACCTCCAAAACGGAAAACTCTTTCGTCTAGCGAGTTTTCCGTCTTGCGAGGCATTTGTCTTGCGGGGCGCCACTGTACTTACAGCTTAAAGTTGAAGGAAATATTTAACTCTTATTCCTTAGAACACCTCTAGGGAAATGAAGGTTCTTTTTAACTGGTTAAATTCTAACAAAATTGAATATTGAAAGAAACTTTCTTACTTCAGAAAATTTCTACAAAAAACTTTCCAAAGGTTCTCAGTGTGCTTCAGAATCCCTCATTAAGAGTTATCTTGGTCCTTTCCCCATCACACCTTTAATTAATTAAAGTTGTGTAATTCTTTATCTCCCTGACATCTGATGGGAGGGTGCCACTGCCGAGAAGGCCCTCTGCATTGTGCTAGCCTCCCTGCTGCCTCCCCCTACTTATAAACCCGCTGACCTCTCCTGAAGGAAACTTTCCTGAGGACTTACATTAATCTTACCGGGTTGCTTTCACAGAGCAATCTTAAATGGGATGGAGGGCGAGGGATGCAGTGGGTGATCTGATGAAGACTGCAGGCTTGCATTCACCAGGGCAGGGAGTGGTTTCTTCATTCTAGCAGTTATTGGTGTGTATTTGTTTGTGTGTGTATTTTAATTTTGCCCACTCACTCTAGACTAGTGTAGTTGGGGGGGTCCCCCATCATGGAACTTCTCAGTGCAATAAAGGGACTTTTAATCCATCAGATCGTAAAGTACCTGTGTCCCAATCTGAAATACCCCATTTCAGCGTCTATGTCCATTGTAAATAAATGCCCATGGGGATTACCATGGGCATACCTGCCAGAATATAGGTACCCTCCCTCCACACACTTGTGGTGGTCCTCCCTGCCAGTAGAGGGCCACTGCCAACACATCTTAGACCCCTCTAGCCAACAGATATGAAGGTTATGATTGTTCCTTCAAGATTTCATGTTGTTTACAAGGATGATGCAAACTCCTTGTTTGCTTTAATTATAATTTGAAACAATCATCAGGTCAAGTCTGCTGTTAGTATCTGTGATTGTTTGATGCTTTCAAATTGTTACATCTCTACAATCTCCTAATGTGCTGCTTGAATGGGAAAGAGCACTTCTGCAGAGACAAGTGGTACCCTCACAGAGAAAGATCTGCTATGTTTTGTTAATTGCTACATTTGCATGACCTCATGTTATTAATAATTGGCTGGCTTCATCATGGAATCCCCTTTGAGAAGCATCTCTTTCTGCTATGCAGCTTTTGTTTACATAGAGTTGTCCCTCTCATAAGTGGGACAAAGGAGTCTAATAGAATATGTGAAACAAATTTTTAATTTGTCTTCAATCTCAACAGAGGCTCTGATTCAGTAGCCTTTATGGAAGATCGATGTCTTAGACAATTTATTCCATTTAAAATACTCTCAGCTGTGTATCATTTCCAGCGTTGACTGCCAAATATTCCTAAGAAAGAGAGAGTGCCAGGAGATTTAATGCTAAGGACTTTTGCTCAGTACACAGCCAAATCAATTTCCTCTGAAACATCCAGTATTGGCCGCTATCAGAGAGAGGATGCTAGCAACGTAGAGAATTGAGTTGACGTTGGTTTGACAGTTGCTTTGAGCGTGCCTTGGGTTTTATGAGTTTAGGGAAAGCTCTGAAGGTAAATATAAGTGGATATGGATAGGTAAGCATTTTTAATGAAAGACTGCCTGGCTGTGGGTCCCCATCTTCCATGCAGAATATATTGTTAGTGAAGTTAGAAAGTGGTTTTAGATAGTGTCCTTATAATGTTCCCAGGAGGCAAAATAGACTCTAGACTTTTTGACTTAACCAAAAACAAAAACTCCATTGAAATCTTTTAAAAATTCTAGTTATATAATGTTTACTGAATCACCCCTCTTGCCAATGTTTTTTTTTTAAAAAAACAACAACAATAAAAAATAGCAAAGGTTGGTGAGACAGAAGGTACCTTTGAAGAAGCCATGTTGCTTGTTCCTAAGCACAAAAGTTTACAAAAGAAAAAGTTTTAACAATGATGGAGGGTAATATTATTTTTGGTGTAGACCAGTGTTTTTCAACCACTGTTCCGCGGCACACTAGTGTGCCGCGAGATGTTGCCTGGTGTGCCGCGGGAAAAATTAAAAAATTCGAAAGATTTTTTTTAAAAAAAAGTCAAATTTTTGATTGGGGCGCCGTCCCCGGAGGGAGGCGGGCGAGTCGGGCGGCGAGAGGCGGGGCGGCGAGAGGCGGGGCGGCGAGAGGCGGGGCAGCGGCGGCGAGGAGAGGCCACCCAGCGCGGGGCTCTCGCCGTCTGCCTACCTGGCTGCCTGCGAGCTCAGCGGGCAGCGCCTCCGTCCGCAGCGCCCGCCTCGCGGCTCTCATTCCCTGCCCCTGCCAAAGCTCACCCAGCCAAGCCGCGCTCTCCTTCCTGCCTCGCTTTGCTGCCTCCTCCCCCCCACCCCCAAAGCTTGGAGGTTCCCCAGCGCTGACCCGCAGGTTTGACCCCCTTCTCACACCTGTTCGCGCTCCTTGCACGAAATGGGGCGGATGGGGAGGAACGGGGCTCGCCGCTGCCTCCGCTCGCCCTCCCCCCCTCCGCCGGCGGTCCCGCGATTCTTGGCTTTTTGGCGGTTGGCACAGAAGGAAGGCAAGGGGGAGGAAAAAAATTTGAAACTTACACTTTCGTGCGTCCCTCCCGGCGTGACGCTGCGCGCTGACGTCACGGGGCTGTAATGGTGGTGTGCCTCGAGATTTTTTTCATGAAACAAGTGTGCCTTTGCCCAAAAAAGGTTGGGAAACACTGGTGTAGACTACAGTACGTGGACCAGGAGTGGTTTTTCTCCTCTTGTATTTAATAGTATCTGTGACATCCGATAGAATTGGTGGTAGATTCAGGAAAGAAAGAAAAAGAGCCCTTCTTCGCACAACACATCAACTATGGATTTCACTGCTACAAGATGTAATAATAAAAATATTTATACTCCTCCAATTTGGTGGGTTTCCCCAGAAATTTTGGGTGGCTTACAGCATATTTAAAAACATGATAAAAACATCAAGCATTAAAAAACCTCCCAATACAGGGCTGCCTTCAGATGTCTTCTAAGGGTTGTGCAATTCTTTATCTCCTTGACATCTGAAGGGTGGGCACAGCCCCTGGGATGAGACTGATATCTCTCCAAGCATCTTCCTGATGAAGCGCAGCCCGGGATGTTCACAAATCTTCAGTCCCGGTATGCACTAGCGATACATATCAAGACATGTGCACGCTCACTCAGCAGAGTATGGCAGAAACGATCGTGGAGTGTGAGTGTGTGTATTCTAAGTCATTCATTAAGCAATATATACAGGACAAAGCAATCATGGCATCCTCTCACATCTTCTCCGAGAGAGAGCGAGAGAAAAGTACAAAAGTATAGTACAGCGGAAGAGAGATAAGACTTCCGTTCTCACACTTTCCAAGCCTAGAAAGTAAACACTGACATGTGATGTAACAATCACACATCCAGCAACGGAGGATTGGAATGCTAACAGGGTGCCACTACCGAGAAGGCCCTCTGCCATGTATTGAGGATCACTAGCCTAGATGGCTTTAAACAAATTCATGAATAAGGCTACCAATGGCTATTAATCACAATGACTGTGTACTACGACATCCAGAATCGGAGGCACTGTGCCTTTGAACACAAGATGCTGGGAAACAGCAGCAGAAAAAGTCTATTCTCATGTCCTGCTTGTGGGTGTCTAAAAAGCATCTAGTTTGTCATGGAATGAAACCGACTGCTGAGTTAGATGGTTCTAGCAGGTCCCGTCTTATTTCACACCCAACTGTAGGAACAGGCACATAGACATATGTATTCCTGAAGTCGATAAATAGTTCTGAAATCCTATGGTCAGGCTAGAGGCTTCTGATCCACAGAAGCTTAAAAATCAAACTAAAAGAGTGTGCTATATTTAATTTTTCCTGGAATCAAGCATAAGCATTCTATAAACGCACTATCAGAAATGATGGCAACTGGGTCAACACGCCTCACCATGAGAAGTTTGTTTCTGTATGTTTGTTTTCATCGGTCTCGAAGACATTTATAAGCAGCTTCTAAAAATAGTGGGACCTTGAGCCATCAGTTGCGAGGCAGTGCAAATATGAATTTCAGATGACATATGGTTGTTCATGACTGTCCAGTCAAAAGCTGTTCTGTCCTACTTTAGACTTATTTTTTAATGATGCTGCAAAATTCACCAGAGGGGGAAGCAGTGTGTTCAAATTAGATATTAAAACAACATACAATGAAGAAGAGAGATGTGTTGGCATTTTGGGTTGGCGTGGAATCATTGGTATCTGTTGGGATTTCTGTATATAGAATATTCACCATCAGCAAGCTGGGGTTTTTGTGTTCTCTGTAACTACAGTATGTTAGAACAGCCTCAATTAACTTTTGTTTGTGTAGAAGCATCTCAAAGAAAAACTAGGGGGACAGTTTACCAGGAACTAAATGGACAACTGCCTAGTTTGGACAATTATGTCTTAGCTGAAAGATTAACAGACCTTTTGTTCACTTCTCCATGAAAGTCATAATCAGATGAACTCTCCAATTAAGCCTAGTTTCTTGGTCCCACTAAACCAGGAAACTATGGTTACTGGTTTTGGAACAAACCAGGATATTAACTCGCTGTTTGAAGCTGGTGTAAGATCTTGGCTTGTTCTGATATTAGAAAATATAGTTTCCTGGTTCAGACAAAACAGAAAGACTTCCTGGTTTGGTTGGTGCGCACTGCAAAAGGAGCATTGAAGGTGTTGATTTGTGGGCAAAAAGTCCTGCTAATACCTCCGTTTAATAAGCCAGTGTATGATCTTCTGAATGCGGTCATGGTATCGTGAACTCCTTGTTTGCACAAAATACTTCAAACTGATTTCAAAAGCCATCTGCAATAAATATTTCTTCATACTCTCTATTGTAATCTTGATAGGATAAGAAGCTGCCTTTATTATGTTGGTTAGCAACCTTGTTTGCCTGTTATATTTGGAAAGCGTGTCTTAAGGCTATGAAAACACCTGTGCTATAAGTATAAAGGTAAACACATGACAGGTGGTTAATTTAGATGGAAAATGGTTTCCTGGAGAATAGATTCCAACCCTTGATCATGTTAAGCCTCTCTAATACATTGAAATAGGTCCCATGGATTTCCATGGTAATTAATTCCCACTAAGTGTGTTTTCTGCTGGGTGTAAAAAAACCCCCACTAAGAATTGCTCCAAGGTTATCAAAGGAAGTTAAAGATTAATAACTCTGCTAAAAGCTACCTGTCCCTCACCCAGTTTGATGGGCAGATGGCTTTCTAAACAAGGAAGGGAAGGGAAGCAGATCCACATGGTCTCACAGATTTAGAAACCCAATATAGTGGGTCTACTTGCTTCTGTTGCGTGTCGAGGTCCCCAAGCCACCCCCCAAATAACTCACAACACACACATAATTTTTGTTTAAGGTTTTTGGCATAATTTTGGCCACAACTTTATTTAAATACATAACCGTGAGTGGTTGTTTGGGCATTGGTTAAGACTATCTGTCCCCCTGCCTGGGGACAGAACTGACTTCCGGGCACCACCTAAAGCCAGTAAGGGAAAACAATATCGGGGAGAAATGGAGCTGAGTCACAGGCCCTCAACTCTCACCAGCATGCTCCCCAAGGCTTGCTGGCCCTAGTCCCATTCCAGGGATTCGGACGAAAAGATGGCAAGCCTGAGGATTCCTTTAACGAAATTCCCTTTCCGCAGCAACCATGGAGGGGCAGGCCCAGCCTATCCTAACCCCTCCTCCAACCAATTGATAACCAATGCCTAACCGCAACGTTACAAGTTGTGACGATTTGCTGCACAGTAGGCAAAAACCAAATAGCCCAGCCAATCAGCCAAATGGACAGAATTCCTACCAGGCCCCTGCCCCAACGGCAGATGACCCCATGACAGGCATAGCAAGGTCAATGCAACAACCCCTTACTTTAGGGCGGGTGTGCAGGTGATCCGTTGCACACAGCAAAGAGAAAGCTCCAGGCTGCGTGCAGAGTATTTAAACATTTCACACACCCCACCCAAATTGCAACATAACTTTTACCCCAGCAACCCAGCCATCCAATCGTTGCCCTAGGCCCTCTTTAGAAACCCTGCCTGGCAACAGAGGGGTGGCTCGGCAGACCCCACCACAACAAGTGCTCTCCATGAGGGAGAACATGCTCTGTAGAAAAAAACCCAAAACCAAAACAAAACAAAACAGAAGAGCTGGATTTTTGAGCTGGATTCCCATCAAACCTTCCTCACTATGTCTTTTTCTTGTTTTTTATTACAGCATGAGAAGTCCTACTCTGAGCATTCCTTGCACATGGGATAACTTTGCCCAGTGGCACAAGGGTTCAGAACACATTGATGGAGGTGGGGTTACACCTCTCCTCACTATGTTCTTGCAGGATCCCACAGGAAGGTGGATTGTCACATTGGATCATGTGAGAGGAAGGGGGGGGCTAAGACCTTAAAAGGCCTTATACATGAGGGTTCAAAGCTATTTTGCCCCCCCCCCAAAAAAACTTCTCACCCACCCTCATTGTAAGTACATCACTGGGCTACTTTGGTTGCTGGTTGATGGGGCCAGTTGGCCTTTGGTTGGTGGGACAGGGGTTGCCTTTCCCTCATTGAAATGCTTCATTTATTCAGGCCATTACAAGAGTTTTGTCACAACTTTGGGCTGAAATGGCATTGGGCAGGATCAGCATAGTAAACATGGGCCCCATTAGGAGACTGGAGGGAGGATTGGCTCAAGGCACATCCTAACCTCAAGTAGGTAAAAAAGGTAAAGGAGCCCTAGATGGTCCAGTCAAAGGCAATTATGGGGTGCTCATCTTTACTTTCAGGCCAAAGGAGCTGGCATTTGTCCGCAGACAGTTTTCCAAGTCATATGGCCAGCATGACTAAACTGCTTCTGGTGCAATGGAACACCATGATGGAAACCAGAGCGCCTTCCCACTGCACTGGTACCTATTTATCTACTTGCACTTATGTGCTTTCAAACTGCTAGGTTGGCAGGAGCAATGGGAGCTCACCCCGTTGAGGGGATTCGAACAGCTGACCTTCTGATCAGTAACCCCAAGAGGCTCAGTGGTTTAGACCATAGTTCCACCTGCGCCCCATGCACCTCAGGTAGGGCCCCTGCCTGGCTGGAATATCTTCCCCCTGTTCCCCAGTGGGATCGTCAATGCTTGACTTTATCACACCAGACTTCAGCCCTGACCAAATCCCCTGGTGGAGGCTCAGTTGCTTCCCAACCCCAAGTAGAATGTTATTTCATCGGCAAGAGCTGAGAGGAATAAAGAATTAATCCTCGCCCTGCTGCCATGCCAACCCCACTTAACTGCTGTTTATGCAATAATGTTGTGGCCTCATTTTTCCCAACATTGGTCTCCAGTTTGTTATTTCCATCATGGGTAATGTATAAAGTGGAAGAGGGAATTATGTTTTGCCCGAAAAAGGGGAAAGCAAACTCTCAATGCAGCCTTATGAACCTGGAGAAAAACATGGTGGTTCATGAATGATTGAATTAAAGAAGACGAATTTGCTTAAGCCAAGTCAAAGTTCATAAATATTGCTGTAGGAGATTGCATGGTCAGAGGGCCCATCAGCGATAGACTTTGAGGCAGAGGTCAAGTATTCAATTCAGCAGAATGAGTAAGAGGCCCCAAAAATTCAGCGTGTCTGGCTTACACTATTATTTAAAGAACCCCCTCCTCTGATTAGAGGAGGTAAGTGAAGTAATTCAATTTACCCTCTAAAGTGGTCCTGCATAAGATGATTAAATCCAGAGTGGGACCCTGGTAAGCCCAACATGTAAAATTACCTAAATGTACAATGGTGCATGGCATAGGGGAAAGGGGGGAAAAGATCACACAGCTATGTTTTTCTCTCTTGCATATTACCAAATCTTTACAACCGGGGCAGAAAGAAGCATCAGAAATCAAGCAAATGGGTTTCCGTTGATACTCTTTTCACTGGAGTCCTTAAAACTGAATCTGTTCGCACCCAAAAGTGTTTCAAATTAACATATAACCAGGTGCAATTTGAATCAATTTAATCAATCTCTCATGATAACAATTCAACTTGAAATATAAGTTTCATCTGCTAAGGTCATTAATGAAGTGAGCCTCATCACTGCTCATTAGAATGTGCCCCCCTCCCCCGGGTTCTGAAATAACCCTTTAACATGAAATGGACGATTAGACTCCAGTGGAAGATATTACCTGGCGAAGAGTCATTATGATTCATTTCCCTTCCCATCTCATCATTATGCCTTCTGTCCACTAATATCTGAGAGGTTACTTTTCTGATTAATTTCCTTTCCATTGTACAGAGTCCGCAGAATATTAAGGGCATGGGCACTTGTTGAAAGCGAAAGAAAGATAAGAAAAGGCCCTTCCCATCTCCATTATCTCAGGTAAAAAAAAAAAGCCGTTGTCCACATAGCGCAAACCCAATTACATAGTTAATATTAATGAAGGCAGTTAAGGTTATCAGTCAATCACACTCATGCAGTATTGTGAAACAGGTTTTGCAGGTAGAATGGGGCTATCTCCCTTCCCTCTGCTGCCTTCCTGATGGTCCTGTTTCATAAAGGCCTCATGCCAATCCAACCGCAAGGTCCTCAAGGAATAATGTAATCATTCAGACTCATGACGACCTCAATAGCGCTGAACTTCATAATAGAAATAAAGGCCAACGTTGAATTTTAAATAGTCCCTCACAGTTCCGCTGACTATGCCATTGACAGGCAGGAATCACTTACATCTCTTTTTGCTGACAACTGAAGTCTAGGCAGTGTCTTCCTTCTCCTGCTGTGCTGCAAATTTAAAGCTAAGCAAAGGCAGAGATGTTTCTCAAAAGTTGGAATAGGACTAATTTTGCAGAAATAATTAAATCCAAGGGAATTTTCAGAGTTCAGTAATCTTTAGTGGACCTGCCTCAGAACGAGTCTACCCAAGTGCACTAGAGGTTTGCTTGGTTTATATATATATATATATATGTAAAATAATAATAATAATAATAATAATAATAATAATAATAATAATAATAATAATAATAATAATAATGCTTGGTGATTTTGATCATTGGCTGCTTAAGTGTGCATAAAGCTGGCAATTTGTGGGTGCTTTCCCTTTAAGTTCTTGTCTCAATGGAAGCCATATTTTTAGTTAATGCACTTAAATTATATGCATATGTATGCTGAGACTCAAATATGTTTTCAACCTGCATATCCCTTTCACAATTCACTAGTGAGGAACGGGCATTTCTCTGTTAATATAGTGGAGCTGCTGGGAGCAGGGAACATTGCCCCAAGAGTCAATGGACTGCCAAAGTTTGGTTAGTTCTCCCAACCCTCAGGAGCCCCATGTGTTCTGAGAGTGGAGGAGAAGCAGACTGCGAACTTGCCTTCTGTGAACTTTATTTACTTAACTTTCCATAGGATCCAGGCCGTGGTGTGTAATTAATCATCAACGCTGGTAGTTTGACTATTCTTACCCAGAAATTGACCAAGTCATGTCATCTTTGATATAGCAGGGTTCCTTCTTTTTCCAATTCAAGATCTCTGATGCCCATACTGATGTATCCAAAGACACACAGCCCATGCACTCAAGAGGGATATTGTAGCAGACTAGTGGTAACCCTAAGATTTTCAGGGGTTCAAAAAGCCTTTAGGGAAAACAATCTAAAGGACGGGGGGTCGTGAACTTTCCAAGATAGCTATGAGATCTTTGTGCGCTCCAGGCAACCTAGCAGTTCGAAAGCACGTCAAAGTGCAAGTAGATAAATAGGTACCACTCCGGTGGGAAGGTAAATGGCGTTTATGTGCACTGCTCTGGTTCACCAGAAGCAGCTTAGTCATGCTGGCCACATGACCCAGAAGCTGTACACTGGCTCCTTCGGCCAGTAAAGCGAGATGAGCGCCGCAACCCCAGAGTCGTCCGCGATTGGACCTAACTGTCAGAGGTCCCTTTACCTTTACCTTTATATTCATACAATATTTAAATAATCCTAGGCCTGAACAGCTACAAAGGTCTTCACCTGTCACCAAAAAGACCCAAGATTCAGCAGTAGATTAGCATTCCTGACTGTTGGGTACTGTGACCAAAAATAATGAGAGTTGCCTCATACCCAGTGGGAATCTGGCTTCTTCGCCCAATTTCTTATTGTTGCTGTTTTGCAATAAACATTTGCTTTTATTTTCTTCTTGCCAGAATGTGTCAGTATGGCTCCCTCCTTGTAGTGGTACAGTAGCACATTGACACTGACACTATTGAGAGGCACCTCAAGCTTTCCACCTCATGCTCTGTGCTCATAACATGTATCTACTGGTTCCACAGCTATTTCCTCAGGAATCTGTCATCATTTCCATTCCATCATCTCAGAATTTCGGCTGTCCATGGAGACCTTATGACGCAATGTACATTGTGTCCTGGCTGGAAGTAGTGTACATCGCACTAACTAAAACCATAAACTCTCTGCAACATCAACAGGATTAAGTTGGCACATGGTACAAGAGCCAACTTAAGATGCCTGCTTCTTGGGAGAAAAGTGATGATAAACCTAGACAGCATCTTAAAAAGCAGAGACATCACCTTGCCGACAAAGGTCCATATAGTTAAAGCTATGGTTTTCCCAATAGTGATGTATGGATGTGAGAGCTGGACCATAAAGAAGGCTGATCACTGAAGAATTGATGCTTTTGAATTCTGGTGCTGGAGGAGACTCTTGAGAGTCCCATGGACTGCAAAAAGATCAAACCTATCCATTCTGAAGGAAATCAGCCCTGAGTGCTCACTGGAAGGACAGATCCTGAAGCTGAGGCTCCAATACTTTGGCCACCTCATGAGAAGAGAAGACTCCCTGGAAAAGCCCCTGATGCAACGGGAGCTCACCCCATCATGGGGATTCGAACCGCTGACCTTCTGATCGGCAAGTCCTAGGCTCTGTGGTTTAACCCACAGCGCCACCCGCGTCCCTATTGTATGACTATAGCTGATTTAATTGGTGTTCAGATTATGGAGGTGGCCGTTGACCTCTTTGCAGGATTTTTCTAATGTCTTCCCATGGTATGCATTGATTCTTTCAAGCTTTGGTTTCCCCTTGCTGACAACTGACCACATATGCTGTTGCATTTGCACTCGATCAATTTTGCTATGGGTGTGCTTGCAGCAGAGAAAGCTACTCGTGAAGCAGTTGTGCTCTGATTCTCCTCTCTCCTCAGCACTCTTTTATGTCTTTCTCTTTAAAAATAATAATAATAAAAATTCTCATGGTATGCCATCAGCCCAATGCTGCCTCTGACCCTGTCCTGTTCACCTACTCCCTGTTTCATATGTTATATCCCAATGGCACTCTCTTCTTTTAATTGGCTGTTCTCTTGAGTTTCCATCACCTGCTACTATTCAACTATGGCTTGATGCGCAGTAATTGCATATTCGAGTTCCTCAGAATGGCTTGGGAGGTGCGCTGTCCCGTTTTCTGCCATTGTCTCTATGGAAAAAACATCGCCAGACACTTCAACAGGACTTTGCTCCCTGCTGTGCTAATTAAATGTTTAGTTATGACAACATTTTATGTGCAGCAGTGTGGGCGGGCAAGGAAGAAGAAAAAGGATGTGCATTCTCAATGGAAAGGGATAAAAAGGTCTGCCAAAAACTCAGGATAGGGCTCTGATGGCATCTTCCTAAGAAACAACCACTGGACTTTTCTGCAGGCTCACAAGCAATGACAGTTAATTTATGTGCACCACAATCTGGCTTCAGATGACGGTGATGAATCTATTGGGAATATTTAGTCATATTGGAGTGGGTGGAGGACAGCAGGCAGTTTGGGCAATGGAGAAGTCTGAATAATATCCTTACTCAAATAAGACTTCATGCTATGTGTGATTCACACCATAGGCTAATATCTCATAATTGTTTTCATGCTGAAATGTTGGACTGTAAGGATAACTGCTAGGAGATTTAGTTATATTACAAAGGATTTACAGAAGAGGAAATTGAATGCATTGTATTTTGTCCCTTCACTCGTGGCCTGAAGACACAGGATGCTACCATTTTGCTGAAGCTAAACAGGTCCGAATCTGGTCAGTACTTGGATGGACCATCATTTCGGAACCCTGTGTATGTTGTCTTGGGTTACAAGATAGAAAAGAAGTTGGATATAAATATATTATATTATTTAATTGAGGAGATTCCATCGGGTGGTTAGCCATTGCTGCCTCTGAGTTCTCTGGGGAGAAATTTGATTTCATTTGCATTTTAATGAGAAACAACCAATTAGCACTTCTTGGAGCAGTATGCAAAGGGAAGCACAAGAATTCTTCAAAATTTGCACTTTTCCAAATTTTGCAATGGAGTTCTCCAACCAATGTGTAGAAAAATGCATGTATTTGGGGAAAAGGTGTGCAAAGTGTATGCAATAGCGAAAATAACAGAAAAATGTATTATATAAACAATGATTGCTTGCAAAAAAAAGTGTGTATATTTTGAGAAATGTGCTCTAAAACATGGACAAATGTTCATGAACATTTTTTTAATAAATAAATAAATAAATCACAAATTGCTACAGGAATGTGGAGGATGGAATTTAAGACTGGGAACCTGAGAAAAAGCGAAATTGACACATTTATCCATCCCAAGCCTTAGGTGATAAACTTATAAGCTGTGCCATTTGAGAATGCATGGCAGGAGCTCCTGTGTGGAATCTCTCTTTCTCAAAACAAACAAACAAATCCCAACCACTGTTCACAAAAATGCTGCACGTTATGGATACCTAAAGCCTTTCTTTCTGACAAACTAATTGTATGTGTGAATAGATTTTATTTATTTATTTTTGTACGGAGGAGCATTCAGTTAGGAGAACCCCACCTACACTCTGAAGTGGTACAGTCCACACTTGTTTAACCATCTCAATTATATCTAGGCTGCAGAAAGAGAAGCCATGCACTTATAATTTGGCTCCAATTTCCATAGTGAACTGTTCATCACCTTTAAGTGCTCCTGAAACAATAAATAGATCCTCCTTTAACCACTGTGACTGTGAGGAAAGCAGGAGGAAAGAGCATTGGGTAACTTAAAACAAATATTTTCGATATCATTTTAAGCCCCCAACCCCAGCCTTAAGCACTATTTTCTATTAGATTAAAGAGTAGCTTCCCCTCAGGTTCATTTAAGCATAATAGTTATTGTGAGCATGAAACTGAAGCTGGGGAAAGATTAAATGAGGAGAGCTGTGCAAATCGGGAGGGTGGAGTTCGAAGGACTGTTGGGTCTGAAGCTCAACATAAAAAACCCCTAAGATCATGGCCACCAGTCCCATCACCTCCTGGCAAATAGAAGGGGAAGAAATGGAGGCAGTGAGAGATTTTACTTTCTTGGGCTCTATGATCACTGCAGATGGAGACAGCAATCATGAAATTAAAAGACACCTGCTTCTTGGGAGAAAAGTGATGACAAACCTAGACAGCATCTTAAAAAGCAGAGATATCACCTTGCCAACAAAGGTCCATATAGTTAAAGCTATGGTTTTCCCATTAGTGATGTATGGAAAGGAGAGAGCTGGACCATAAAGAAGTCTGATCACCGAAGAATGCTTTTGAATTATGATGTTGGAGAAGACTCTTGAGAGTCAAGATGGTTGGACAGTATTCTCGAAGCTACAAACATGAGTCTGACCAAACTGCGGGAGGCAGTGGAAGACAGGAGTGCCTGGCGTGCTCTGGTCCATGGGGTCACAAAGATTCGGGCACGACTAAATGACTAAACAACAACAAGGGGAAGCAACAGATGCCACCAATATGTATTTCTAAAACAACCACCCAGAATTGTTCCCATTGTCAAAATATTTTTATTCTTTAAATGGATGCTGTCACATCATCAACTGCCCCAATCTGAACCAGTATAAGGAATGGTCCTGATGGGAGAAGTTAACTTCCCAACACATTGAAGGCAACAATGACAACGATATAGAGGTTATTGTTCTAATAGGGTCATCCTTGCTCATTGTGTAATGCTAGAATGCCTGACATCACCTTACCATATAGTTAAAGCCATGGTTTTCCCAGTAGTGATGTATGGAAGTGAGAGCTGGACCATAAAGAAGGTTGATCGCCGAAGAATTGATGCTTTTGAATTATGGTGCTGGAGGAGACTCTTGAGCGTCCCATGGACTGCAAGAAGATCAAACCGATCCATTCTTAAGGAAATCAGCCCTGAGTGCTCACTGGAAGGACAGATCGTGAAGCTGAGGCTCCAATACTTTGGCCACCTCATGGGAAGAGAAGACTCCCTGGAAAAGCCCCTGATGTTAGGAAAGATCGAGGGCACAAGGAGAAGGGGACGACAGAGGACGAGATGGTTGGATAGTGTTCTCGAAGCTACAAACATGAGTCTGACTAAACTGCGGGAGGCAGTGGAAAATAGGAGTGCCTGGCGTGCTCTGGTCCATGGGGTCACGAAGAGTCGGAGACGACTAAACGACTAAACAACAACAACAGAATGCC
Source organism: Podarcis bocagei (assembly GCF_964188305.1). NCBI lineage: Eukaryota > Metazoa > Chordata > Lepidosauria > Squamata > Lacertidae > Podarcis > Podarcis bocagei. Next base: position 19,098,011 of record NC_138133.1, read on the forward strand.
TGAAGTGGGCTTAGCTAAAGGATGTGACTTTTGGACACTGCTGAAGCCACGATGCTGTGAAGTCAGTGGCTCTCCACTGCTAAATGTTAAATACATGGTCTTCCAAAGGCAAAACTATCACAAAATCATTAGAAATGCTTTTAGTAATTAGTGCAATATGACCTGTCTGCTGCCAAACCATGCCACATCTATGCATATATTCTACATAGAACATGTATAGGATCAGACCATAATATACCTCTCTGTGTACGGAAATGGCTTGAGATATATCTTACCCTGTGAGGTTTATACCCTGTGAGGTTTGAAGATGCTGTGGTTATACCCAGTGCTTTTTTCCTAAAAAATATATGTATAGGGGTACTTTCACTTTCCTACTCGTATTGAAATACAGCCCCCCAATGAGGCTAAACTTAGATTCATGAAATGCACCCCTCCCCCAGAAAAAAACACTGACTATACCTTTTGGATGTAACTGGAGCAGGAGATACACCCATCATGCCTTAGGATGTACAATATATGCATTTTTAACCCTAAGTGAAAACAAAAATCCTTTCCATAGGAAAAACGTGTGATAGAAGTAGCAGCCCCCAGGACACAGCTGATTTCAACACCAGTACATGTGATTTTGTCTGTTGAGGGGGGAATCCCCCTCGTTATGTTCACCTTGAATTTGGGGCACTTTGCCACAAAGGCTATATTCGTTGTTGCTTTGTATTTGCTTACAGCAGAAGAAAAATAACAAGAGAAATATTGACAGATCTGAAGTGGCACAAGTGGTTAGCTGAATTGAATTAATATTGGAAAGGTTTGTTTATTCATGAATCTTAGAAGCATACCCAGAGAATATCAGCAAGTATATGTAATTCTCTCTCAACTTTCACAAAGGGCTATGGTTACGGGAGCCACTGGAGTTCAGATGGTAGCTCAGAAGTCCCTCATTCAAAGGGAGAGTGGAAACAAAGAATTATTATAGCATCATATAATTGTAGTATTGGAAGGGAGCCCAAGGGTCATCTTAATTATGTACTTGATTTTTTACTGGTTGCAGAAAATGTCTCTCAATGTGAATAATTCCCACCTCCCAGCAGGGTGGTAAAGAATTCTATCCTAATTTGCTCTTCTGATGGACATTGGGGTTTGAATTTACCAACCCAGTTCCCTGTTCTACAAAGCACTCACCTCATATAGCTTGGATGCAAACTAGGGATGGTGAATTTCTGTCCCTATAATTGCTGTTGCACTAGAACTCTCATCATCCCAAACCATTTGCCATGGTGGCAAAGCTGGTTGGGAGTTGGAGTCTAATATCTGGAGGGCCACAGGTTCCCTGTTCCCAATTTAAAGGAATTGGAAAATCAGTAACTCAATGTCTTGTTTTCTAATTATGATCATTAAGAATCAGTCTTACACTTATAGCATCTTTGGTCATTTCACCTTGTTAAATACATACAGACTGTGAAGCTTGAAAGACCAAAAGGCAGAATGAAGACAGAGCATGACTGACTGAAAAACGTGAGCACATCTAATACCAAAATAACTTTATTTTTGAGGAACACTGATCACGACATTTTCTAGTTCTTCAAAAAAATTAATTGTCTGCTCATACAGCTCTGAAATCATCAGCAACATACTCAATGATCTCATTCAGCGAGGTTCCTTGAGACCATCCTTTTATGGGCAATCAATTTATCAAGCTTCTTGTAACTCTACATTCTATTGCTTTTATTCCATTGGGATTGATCCGAGGAAAACTGCTTATTTTCCATGTAAGCCCACAATGACAGTCCTATGCATATTTACTTGGATGTAATACCTAATGGATACAATGGGACTTCCAGGCAAAGGTGCATATGCTAGCTTTTTGTTTTGTGTGACTCAAGAAATGCAGGTATAAAAGCCAATGTCACACTGATTTCATTATTTCATCTTTCTCCTGCATAGATCCCACCCCCATATCATGCAGAAGGTCTGCATGGCCTACATATATTTAAGAGAGATGTTATGAATATAGTGTGAAAAATGTTAGGTAGATTATATAGAGGACACCTTTGCAGGTTTTTCTGGTTGCTGTCATGGTCTTTGGCTCTGATCTCCACTTAAGTTCAGAGGACAACCAGGATGAAGTGCCACTTTCCCCACCTCCCTATTAGGGCTTGCCGATTAGAAAGTTGGCAGTTCGAATCCCCGCAACGGGGTGAGTTCCTGTTGCTCGGTCCCTGTACCTGCCAACATAGCAGTTCAAAAGCACATCAAAGTGCAAGTAGATAAATAGGTACCGCTCCAGCAGGAAGGTAAATGGCATTTCCATGCGCTGCTCTAGTTCACCAGAAGTGGCTTAGTCATGCTGGCCACATGACCTGGACACTGTACGCCGGCTCCCTCGGCCAGTAAAGTGAGATGAGCGTTGCAACCCCAGAGTCATCCATGACTAGACCTAACGGTCAGGGGTCCATTTACCTTTACCTAGCCCAGAATATGTGGATTTTACAGACTCATCAGACTGAAAGGACACTCTCCTGGCATGGTCCCCATCACCCCTTTATCATTAGAACCAAAGACTATTGAATAAGGCAAATAAGACCATTGAAGATCCCTGTTAGCTTCCCAGCAGAAACACAACCAATAGCGCTGTCTGATTATCCACCATAGGTGCCAATTCATAGGGACTGAGTTCCCTTTGCCCCCCCCCCTCAAATATTTGAAGGGACTGCCCCCCCCAAGTTGATGGGCATTGTCATTCCAGTGGTGTGTGTGTTGCATCATGGGACCAATTATACAGGGTGGGGCCTACCTGGGGGCCCCAATATTTTATTCAAGTTGGAACACCTGTGACCAACCTCTTTATCCCTAACCAGGGCATAATAAAACAGCTGCCTTGTTCAGGGCAGCAAAAAGTTACATTTAAATTACAGTGCCCAGGTTTGAAATTTGGTTTCTTTTTTTAAAAGAAAACTATATACTAATATTAACTAAGGATTAGTTTAGCTGAAATGCTAAAATCCTAATTTAATTAGCACAGCCGACCTTAACATAATCCCCCCAATTCTCCACTGATTTTAGGTTCTGGCACTGCCTCCTCTTGTTTGCATTAATGATCTGATTCTGATAACCAGACTGGGTTCAGACAACTACACATTTGCCCTCATTCAGCTATTGCTAAAAGTAGAAAAATGCACACACAGAGATTGTTCTTCCCAAACTTAAATTTGAAATATACCATGGAAAAGGAAGATAGGAGTTGTAGTCCAAAACATCTGGGAGTTCTATGATGGCGGGACTCATGTCTGAAGAGTGTGAAGTCCAAATATGAATAAAATTAAGCATGGCAGCACACAGTAGCCAAAGTCTGATGGGGCCAGTTATATTTTCTGTAGGAGTCTGCAATCCTAGGGTGGGAAAGTAAGTTGATTTCATTCTGGAACTCCCTCGACCATTTACATACACTCCAATTTATGGCAAGAATTGGCTCAAGGGCTTAAAAGTTGAACTCTCTTCTTCTTCTTGAGTTCAGCCTACATCAAAAACATGGGTAGCTGTCTGAGCAAAGGGGAAATGTGTGAAAAACAAAGTGGAAAAGATATCTCATATTATTAGATGCCAGTAAACTGCCATTTTCTAGCCCTGCTGCAGTCATGTCTGGTGACATGTAGCTTTGGCTGTCTAGCTGTCTGGGGAACAGCAGCTCAGCAGGAAGGGTAAAACAGCCAGAAAGGTGGCTTCCTGGACAGTAGATCTGAAGATGGTTGGCAACGGAATATTGACTGGGAGGAGCATGGCAAATCAGAGCCAGAGGGGGAACAGAAGTGTTTTTGTGTGTGTGAAGAAGAAGGGCCAACAAAGGAGGGAGGATGCAAAAGGTAGCGAGGAGAACAATGTAAACAAGATGAAAAGACATCTTGGAGAAAGGGGAAGGCAACATCCTTTAGTTGTGGCTGAATAAAAACATAGCCTTTTATTTAAAACAGGAAGACCTAGATGTCAAGTTTCAGAAACAGAGTTTTAGAAAATTTGTTTTAATTCAGCCTGTGTTTTTCCTCTAGCCCAAAGTTCAAGCGAGTGCTTTAGAAATGCTTAGAAATGTCACAAAATGACTTTCTTTTTCCTTTGCGCCATTCCATCCAGTTTTCTTTGACGAGAAATGTAATTAAAAACTGACACATTTGCCTTCCATATCCTGCGAGGAACAATCCCATGCATTCCTTCTGTGGAGTAAATTTTTACCTTTGTTCTATCACACTTAGAAGACAATTTGAGCAGCACTGAGCTTGCTGTCTCGAGTCAAAAGTGTTAAGTGGTTGCATCGGCATATCATAGCATGTTGATTCTAATGGAATTTGCTTCTAAATAAACATTCTTACATAACAACCTTTGCCCAAACTTCTCAGTTGGCATTGTGGGTTGGAAATATTCTGTCAAGAGAACTGTCCTCCCCACTTTCCCTGAGATGTGAATGGATACTGGAGGTTTAGAAGGTTGCCAGGGTAACTGGGTATGAGGTGGCAGGAAGAGAATCCTGGGGGAAAGGGGGAAAGAAGAAGGACTGGAATCCATCTTGGGCAAGCTGGCTGCAGAGCTGGCTGAGAGAGATGACTTGGACTCCAGGGCTGCACTGTTGTGGGGGACAAGCCCCCCTTGAAATGATCATGCTATAAGATCTGGAGTCCCTCCTTGCAGACTGAAGGTGTAAATAGGGCAGCTGTCTACCAGCTCCATCTGGCACGCTGGCTGAGACCCTACCTGCCCGCAGACTGTCTCACCAGAGTGGTGCATGCTCTAGTTCTCTCCTGCTTGGACTACTGCAATGTGCTCTATGTGCGGCTACCTTTGAAGGTGACCCGGAAAGTACAATTAATCCAGAATGTGAAAGCTAGACTGGTGGCTGGGAATGGCCACTGAGGCCATATAACACCTGTTATACTGGCTCCCAGTACATTTCCGAGCACAATTCAAAGTGTTGGCCTTTAAAGCCCTAACCGGCCTCGGCCCAGTATACCTGAAGGAGTGTCTCCATCCCCATCGTTCAGCCTGGACACTGAGGTCCAGCTCTGAGGGTCTTCTGGCGGTCGCCTCACTGCGAGAAGTGAGGTTACAGGGAACCAGGCAGAGGGCCTTCTCGGTAGTGTCACCTGCCCTGTGGAACACCCTCCTATCAGATGTCAAGGAAATAAACAACTACCAGACTTTTAGAAGACATCTGAAAGCAGCCCTGTTTAGGGATGTTTTTAATGTTTGATGTTTTATCATGTTTTTAATATTCTGTTGGGAGCCACCCAGAGTGGCTGGGGAAACCCAGCCAGATGGACAGGGAAATAATAATAATAATAATAATAATAATAATAATAATAATAATAATAATAATAATAATAATAATAAAAAAAAAACAACCATATTTCTTAAAGCTATGACAGTCTCCACATGTCTCATTTCTGCAAAAGGCCACAGACCCTGGGGGAGTGCCAGGAACCCCCTGAGTTCTTGCCACCACAAGGGAAAGGCAACCAACTTTTCTACCGACATTTACAGTACTTTTTGCTCTATAAGACTCACTTTTTCCCTCCTAAAATGTAAGGGGGAATGTGTGTGTGTGTGTGTGTGTGTGTGTGTGTTATGGAGCGAATGCAGGCTGCGCAGCTATCACAGAAGCCAGAACAGCAAGAGGGATTGCTGCTTTCACTGCGCAGCGATCCCTCTTGCTGTTCTGGCTTCTGAGATTCAGAATATATTTTTTTTCTTGTTTTCCTCCTCCAAAAACTAAGTGCGTCTTGTGGTCTGGTGCGTCTTATAGAGCGAAAAATACGGTATTGTTCCATCCACTTTTGCCATTGAACCTCCCCATCACTAGCAGGATTCCTGGGACAAAAAGTGGCCCTCAGGCTGAAAACATTCTCCATCTGTAATCTACCAGAGTGATTCATAATGAAAAGCCTTCATAGCCTCATAAAGAAGTCCCTCTTTTACACCTGAAGAAAGGAAGATTGGCATCTGTATGTTACCCTGAAGGGCAGGGTGGAAGATATAAAGAAAAGAGCTGAAATGAGGTGCCTCAACTATTTAAATTTACCTTTTGCCGTAATACCATCATCCAGATTATGAGAGCCCCAAGGGTGTTCTTCCAGTCGTAGCTTCCCTCTCATCTGAATAGAGCAGCTGTTTCCATTTCCTGCTCATCTGTTGGGATGAGCGTCATTACTGCTCAGGTTGTCACAAGTCATTCTTCATCCCTCCTTCTCCCGCCTTGCCCCCATAACAATGGAAGTTTGTGTGACGGGGGTAGGGGTGGGGAGACTGTAATTTGTTGCATATGCTCTGGTATCATAATGAACAAAAGGTGCCTTGTGTCACTTAGCTTCTCTGTCACAAAGCATGTTTATAGTTTCTGACAGTTACAAAGGGCTTTTAATTTCTGATAGCAATTTCCATCTGGTTCATACTAATCACTAAGGGCTCCGCTTCAGTTATAGTTTAAATAAAAGAGAAGGCATTCTTAGTTACATCTGTAAAACAAGCCAGTGCCTTTGTCTCTCGGAAAAAAAGCCATCTCCAAATGTTCAGGTCTCTGGCATGAGCTCCGTGGGGCTTTCATGGAACATAGAGACATTGTCTTTATTTTAAATAGAAATCTCTCCCAGTGTAATATGGATGTCAAGAAGTTCTGGTAGCAACGACCTTGAACTGCTGAATAAATTAATGCTATAATTCAGTTACACTACAAAAAAAGAAAAAGAAAAAAAATGAGTCAATCGGAGAAATTAAACGCTCACTTCTTGTTACCTTGAACAAATGGCCTGGTTTCCCACAATTCCTTTCATACTTGAACAAACAAAGGAATTTGATTGGGCACAAAAGAAGCAGGAAGCAAGGAAAATATGCAGGGCCTTGGTAACATCATTCCTTCTACAGAACAGCTTCCGTTCTGCAGTCTTAGGGTTCATCCACACCTCTTCTTGTCTAGCTAGATAGATTGGTATATTTCCAGGCTGCATGAGCTTTGCGTGTGTTGATTCATGAGACCATTGCATTGCATTTGCATATTCATCTGCTAAGACATTTGTTTTTTAAGTGTTTGAAAATTCACATTTAAATACTTGGAACATTTTCTCTCTCTCAGAATGTGCATTTATCCAAAAGTATGCATTTCCAAATACATATATTGAATATACAGAGAGCAAGAGAGCGAGAGAGATGTGCAGTTTAATATTCAGTTTAGTACGTTTTCTGAGCTGCAGACTGCATTGAAAAATTCAGAGGAAAAGTGAAATGTGAAGGGTTACTGTATTCCAGTCCTGAACATTAGTCCAGGAAGTGTACATCGGGTCACTCTGTATTAGAGAATGGAAAGAATTATTTCCTCAAGCATCTTTAATGAGAGCAAGGTGAAGTGCAATTGCAGCGTCTGATCCTTACTCCCTGTAGTGTACTTCCTGGTGCACACAGTACAGCTGCCCTGCATAATCCACTTTATTGCTGTGTGCTTTGTGAGATCATTGCCCATGTAGAGAACGATTCATGTGTAATGGCTTACTACATAGACTGGAGGGATTTTCTCTACATCAATGCAAAACTCCACATGATGACCTGCTGAAATGCTATCTGAGATGCTAATCTTAGCACCTACTTCTCCTTTTGTGTGAGTTACTGTATTTGACAACAGAAATATAGGAGCGTCCATATTTTTAGATCACACCACTTTCCTAGTGTCGATCAAGATATATTTTGTCGCTGTCGTGAACAAAGAATGTGTGCCATCTAGCTGCTCTAGCATATGACTTTCTTATGTGACCACAATGGCATGGGAATCCTCTGGGGAGAATAGCGGCAAAAAGACAAAACTTTCTTAGCATGTGATTTCAAAAGACAGGGCATCTGGACAGAAGGAGGAAATAGGGAGGACTGGGTGAAGGGAGGATGCAGGGCCGTCTTACCCATAGGCGCCAGGGGTGCTGGGCACCCAGGCACCGGACTTTCAGGGGTGCCAGGCCAAGAGTCCGGGGCCCAAGAATTAAGTCTGGGGAAGAGCCCACCTGTCTGTCGGAGTGCCACAGCGGGCTCTTCTGCTGCAGGCAGCTCTGTGCTGCAAGTTCGGGGGTGACCGAGCCAGCGAGATGCTGAGGCGGCCAGCTGGCTCCACCCTCCTGCACGCCTGGGACTGGGCAACCTGGGGGGGGGGGTGCCAGCAGATCTTTGCACCCCAGTGCCGCATATGCTTAAGACAGCCCTGGGAGGATGTTGTGGATAGATGGCTGGTTCTGTGGAGGGAGTAGGGATAGCTATCAGAGACAAAGACTTTTACCATCTGAAAGGTCTTCCTGATGTTTAGTTGGAACCTACTTTCTTGTAACTTGAAGCCATTGGTTCAGGTTCCTTCCTTTCTGAGCAGGAGAAAAGAATCTTGTTCCATCTTCCATGGAACAGCCTTACAGATATTTGAAGATGAGTATCCCATCTCCTCTCAGTCTCCTCTTTTTGAAGCTAAACATACCCACTTCTTTCAACTGTTCCTCATAAGGCTCAGTTTCCAGATTCCTGATCATCCTGGTTGTCCTCTTCTGCACATTCCAGCTTGTCAATATCCTTCTTAAATTGTGGTACCCAGAACTGGACATGGTCCTCCAGGGCAGGAGGGTGCATGCCAAATCAAGGACAGGGGGGAGAGTTTGGTGGATCAGGCTTAAATTGCTTGCCACTGCCTCTCCCCACTGGGCAAAATCAATTTTCTCACCATTGGGATGAACAACCTTTCTTCTTCCAGGGACAGGTGGGAAATTTGCCTCCCAAAAAGAGAAAATAGCAGTACCCTACCCCAACTGGTTTCAGAGGGTTGGGGGAACCCTAGACGAAATTTGGGGAAAACATGGGGGGAAGCTTGGGAGATCATTCCATTGCTTAAACAGAAGTCCTTGCACTGATGTGATGGGGCAATGGCAATTTCAGTTGAAGATCAGGATTTCTCTTACAAAAAATGATGAGGACATCAGTGCAGTCTCTCTCATTTTTTACATGCTCACGTTACCATGGAGTAGCTGTTTCTCTGTAATTACATGGTGAGTACATAGTAATTAAGTGTGCTTTGCTGCAGGTTTATTACCATTAACATTTGAAGTTAACCACTTCTGCAAAGTTTAATTGCATTTGTGACTTTCAGCTTCAGTATAATGCATTTTAGAAAGACGAAACAACATTATAGTTGAGCAAAGAATACATAATTCCTTTTTGTTTAGGAAGAAATGCTTTAGATGCTTTCAAACAAAAGGAAAACATTGAATGTAATCAAATTTGCATACTACTGAGGAGATCTTCTATGGGTGGAGAAAAAACTTTTTGGGGAAAAGCAAATAGCTATTTAATTATTCTTTCCACTCAGCGGCATTGAATATCTGACAATTTATGTATTTACCATCTTAGATTTTACACATTTGACTTGCATCATGTTAGTAAATAATGAAAGCATTTTTTTTTATTTGCATTGGATTATTCATCTGCACACCAAAAAGGTTTGCAATCAATCAGGCAGATAGGATTGTGCTGGATGTTCATGCACATTTTGCAAATGAACAATATATACAATAGATTATTTGTTCAGGTAATCTGTTGCATGCTAGATGTTTTGGGGAGGGTAAGTTCATGAAGGGGACGGTTAAACCACAGAGCCTAGGGCTTGCCGATCAGAAGGTCGGTGGTTCGAATCCCCGTGACGGTCCCTGCTGCTCGGTCCCTGCTGCTCGGTCCCTGCTCCTGCCAACCTAGCAGTTCGAAAGCACGTCAAAGTGCAAGTAGATAAATAGGTACCGCTCTGGTTCACCAGAAGCGGCTTAGTCATGCTGGCCACATGACCTGGACGTTGTACAGCGGCTCCCTCGGCCAATAAAGTGAGATGAGCGCCGCAACCCCAGAGTCGGTCACGACTGGACCTAATGGTCAGGGGTCCCTTTACCTTTACCTAAGTTCATGAAGCTGCAATGTAGGACGAATCACCTGCTGAATCAGGACCATAGAAGATTCTTCAGTTTCAAGAAAGTTTCAGTGGGACGTGCTATGACGAATCATGCTTATTGTACAGAAACCCAAAGTTCACTTTCTCAGGATTGCAGAAATAAGTTGGAAGGAGAAAAGTAGAGGAAGGGATTTCCGAAATCTGAGTGATGTTGTAGGGATGACAAGTGGTCTGGTCCCCTCCCAATATTTCAGACAGTGATGTGTGGTCAATGGACTAAGGGGACTAGGCTAGTCTTCTAAATGTTCCTGGTAAATTAAAGTATTATAGCCTGGCACCTCCTTTCCAAAGCCCAGGAAGCTTCTGCCCGTCTTAGGGAGGGACACACACACACACACACACACACACACACACTCCCTTTGCAAGCTGGCACCTCTTGTTCTAACTGTTCCCCTACGGAAAAAAATCACCGCACACCTCTGATTTCAGACCACATGCAAAAGTGTTTCAGGAGCACCACTCATTATCAGGAAACAAAAAAGTAACCATAAGAAATATCCATAAAACATTCTGCTTTATGAAAACTTACTCTTTGCTATATCTAAGAGCAGACCTTTAAACCTTGGCGTGCATTCTCCTTCACACCTACAAAATCTAAAATGGCCCACCTGCCTGTCCTGACTAAGCTGTGCTATTGTGATTTGATATTAAATCGATAGCCCAAGGCTGCACCAAGTAGAAATGCAGAATTGCTTTAAGCTTTTATCTAGATGAAGTGTGAGGATAGAGGAAGGAAATATGAGCAAGATGGGCTTCCTCCTTTCACCTACCTCTTGAACTCTGCCATTCTCACTGAATGTGGCTTATGTGGGTGTCCTCCATTCTTCCTAACGCTTAATGCCCTGTACTTGCTTATGGTAGTTGTGAGCTGGATGTGTCATTATAGGAACTAACAAAGTGGCTTTTGAAGCTGACTCAGATCATTACTTTATCTCAGTATTGTCAGCACTTTGATACATAACTTAAAGGTAAAGATAAAGGGACCTCTGACCATTAGGTCCAGTCATGGCCGACTCTGGGGTTGCGGCGCTCATCTCGCTTTAATGGCCAAGGGAGCCGGCATACAGCTTCCAGGTCATGTCGCCAGCATGACTAAGCCACTTCTGGAAAACCAGAACAGTGCACAGAAATGCCGTTTACCTTCCCGCTGGAGTGGTACCTATTTATCTACTTGCACTTTGACATGCTTTCAAACTGCTAGGTTGGCAGGAGCAGGGACAAAGCAATGAGAGCTCACCCCATCGGAGGGATTCGAACCACCAACCTTCTGATCAGCAAGTCCTAGGTTCCGTGGTTTAATCCAAATCGCCACCTGTGTCCCTGATGCATAACTTAGGGGTTGGCAAAACCGGACCCTGTTGGGGGCACAGACCTGGGGAGGCCCCGAAAGCACTCATCAGTCAATGGAGTGTGTAACGTCTATGTGTGTGGCCATGTACTGCCGCAACAAGATCAAACACTGAATAAGGGCCTGAGAGGTTGGACTTTCTCCTCCCCGCTTCCACTATACACAGTCTTTGTCCTTTTCCTCTCTGCTGGTTGCCTAGTAACACTCTGACTGCCTCCTAACTCTCCCCCTGCTTGAGAGCTACTTGTGTCTGTGACTTCTTCGTGAATGGGGGATGAGCTCCCCCTTCCCATTTCTATTAGCCAGCTTTTGTCTGCAGAGCCAGCCTCTCTCTCACTTGGCTCAATTACTGAGTTTGACTGTTCCCCTGTGCTCGGTTGAGCCACATCCCTGACATCACCTTGCCTTCACTCCAGAAGCTTTGAGTACTTGTGTCATGTAAAATGTTGTAATTTCTAATGTGGCTATTGTGGTAAACTGATATTTTTAGTGGGGTTGGGGAGGGCCTCCTTGCCCTCTTCCAAGGCACCCTAGGGATGCCTCTTTCAACACTGACTGGGAGTGCTTTCCCAGGTTTCATACACGAATCTTTTAGCCCTATTTGGAGATGCCAGGGATCGGACCTGGGACCTTCTACATGTAAGGCAAGTACTATACCATTGGGCTACACCTCTTTCCCACATGTGTTTTTTTGTGGGAGAAGGGGTGTTGTTGAACCAGTGCAAAACTGCTCTGGGGGTTAGGGAAGAAGGTTGTGTATGCATGGGTCTGGAAAGGAGGCTGAGGTTGTGGTTGTCACTAGCTTGTGGTTGTCACTAGCCAATCAATACTATCAAAAATAGGGCAAATCACAGCCCCACTACCCAACCTGGGATCCAGATCCAGAGGACTCCTGCACCCGAATTCAGTCCTGAACCAATTCCAGGGTGGGGCTAAATTTAAAATAGGGGGTATGCAACTATAGCCGCAAGAATCCTCATCGCAAAATATTGGAAGACTCAAGATTTACCCACACTGGAAGAGTGGCAAACGCAATTGATGGACTATATGGAATTGGCCGAGATGACTGCCAGGATCCGAGATTTGGGAGAGGAAGCAATGGAGGAGGACTGGAAAAAATTTAAGGACTATTTGCAAAAATTTTATAAGTTATATGAATCATAAGAATTCGCATGTTTTGGAAAGGTTAGCTCCAGCAATGAGAGTGGATGATATATGAAACTAAGTAATATCAATGAAAGGACTAATGTTTAAATGTTTAAAATAACATTATATTTGTCTTTAGAGTAAATTAACTAAGTAATTTAAACTTAAAATGCAATTATCTGAAAGTACAAAAGAAACGCATGAAACAAGGTTATAATTTGCTGATATTTTTATTATTAAGAATGCACGGTGAGGGAGATGTGGGGAAGTCCGGTAGAAGACTGAAAAAAGCTTCGAAATGATTCATCTTTCTTTCTTTTCTTTTCTTGTTGTTCTTGTTTTTGTTTGTATATCTGACTGTATATCTCTATCTGGAAAAAATGCAATAAAAATATTTTTTTAAAAAAAATAAATTTAAAATAGGGGTGTTAAGTCTTGATTATGGTTGGGATGGAAGCAGGGCAGTGAAGGGGACACTGTGTCTCCTTGCCCCCCTTCCTGCCAAGATTTGGCCTGATTTGATTTGGGATTCAGCCGAATCTGGTGCACAGTCCTAGTCAAAGACCAGATTCTGCTGAACTCCACACTGAACTCCACACTGGAGGAGAGAGAGGTCTAAATTAAACATTGTCAGTTCCAAAGATGTCTCACAATTGGTTCTGTTGCTGTACAAGGGTTATCCTGTCTATTTTCAATGTAAACTGGCCTATGGATTTGAATCCTCTTTGCATATTGCATATGTATCCTTCTCATTTTTCAATGTCCTCAGGGCTGCTTACAACACGAGTTATCCCATTTTATCCTCACAGGAATCGTTTGAGTCCACCAAGTGTCTTGCCTATGGCCTCCCACTGAGTGTGATGGCTTTGATTGCAAAGATAAAACATTCACAACATTTTTTTAAAAGAAGAAGAAGGGAGGGAGAGAAAATAGAATGAATAAGCTACATCTTGAGTAATTTGGAAAGTGCCTTCAACACATTTATTATGTAAATTGCAAAAAATGGGTTTGCAGCAGGGGGCTAAAGAACCCACTGTGACTTCTGCTTTAATTGGGACTAAGGGTTAATGGAAAAGAGCAGTTTTCAAAATTCACTAGCCTTGTTGTGAATCTAAAACTAAGGGAGATTAGTCTTTGTGAACTCTCACTGTTAGACTTGATACCTGTCAATAAAACATGATGTGGATCATATTGTTATAAGCATGTGCTTTTAAATCTTGCCCAATATCTGATTAATAATATTAGCCAATGATTAGTTATTCTGTCAACCTAGGATCAAGGGCTTGGTGGAAAACTATTGGAGGCCACATTTCAGTAGGGGGCAGGGCCAGACCCACCCACCTACCCACAAAGACAAAATCATTTTCACAAAATCTGATTTCCCATGGAAATTCTTAGTAGCTGTGCTCAAGTTTTACCTTCCATTTTTCACATAGAAACAACTGTAAACATTTCTTAATGTTGCCCAGCGTCCTTTATATGTCTCAGCAGAAGAATGCAAATAATGTCAATGCTCAGCTGAACTGCAAGCCCTGTTTTATAGGTATTCAAACCCTCAAATTCCATAATGAAAATGCATCCCAAGAATTGCGTGTGTGCAGTTGGAAAACACACAGACAGCTTTTTGCATATTTATGTAGAACACACCTACCTATCTGCCGCGTTGCTTTCACCTCTGATCTATATTCTACCTGCAGATGAAGGAGCTGCAATTGCACACTTTGCACAACATCAGTGCCCCATTCCTTGCTCCTCCTAGTGAACAGCTGATGGGTGGGAAGGAACCTACAATGTTGACTATAATTTGGCTGGGAGACAACTGCATCCAGTCTCTGTAATGTCCCCATCAACACTATTTCTCAGCAGCCCTGTAGGGATTCAGACTTTCACAGCCATACATGGATATGTTGGGGATTGAACCTTGGGCATTCTGTATGCAGCACATGAGCTATGGATCTTGACTAGCATTTCTAGTTTTCCAGTGGAATATACTGAAATTGAGGACCATGATCTGAAATTCAGTTTAACATATGTAGTGTAATCTGAGGCTCTGATTTTGTCAAAATGTCTACCAGCAAAATTTCATCTTTCCCCCCATGGAGATGTTCATTTATTTCACACTCAGCATCTGGGCATATCAGATGTTTTGTGCTACAAACCATATATCTTTAAGTCTTATCTGATCTCCCCATATGCTCTGGCCATCTGGAGCCTTGCCTCATGCCCAGTATAAGTGAGAACAGCCTGGAAGCCTCACTCAAATGTTCATATTTTGTTCTGTACAGACACTTCTATGGAATTAGTCACTGCAGAGTTTTGCAGCCCTCTCCAGATATTATTAGCACACATTTACATGACTATCTCGCACAATTTCAGATGCCTAGGTGTGCTGTAGAGCATTCTTCTGCTGTACTGGTGCTGCTCTGCTGACAACTTGTCCCATGATCGTTTATTTCTTAAAACGTTTTCATTTTAATTATAGGAACATCCGAAGAGCCTACTAGATCATACCAGTGCTCCATTTAGTCCTGCACTCACTATGGCTGACCAAATGTCTAAGGGAAGCCTGAAAGCAGGATGTGAGCACAACACTCTGTGCACCTGAAATTCCCAACAACTGATATTCAGAGAGCACAACCATTGATAACTTTATTATCCATGAATTTGTCTGATCCTCATTTTAAGCCATCCAAGTTGGTGGCCATTACTACATCTTCTGGGAGTGAATTCCATATGTGGTTCTATTATATGTGGGAAAGGAGCCAAATATATTATTTCCTGGGCCCAGATATACAAGCTTCAGATGATTGTGCTTGTCTCACAAAGTAAGTATTGCAAATCTATAATCCTTCTTGGATTAAAGTCTTTGCTTCCCTGGGCAGTGCAGTGCTACATTGAAGCCATCTCCTTCCACTCATCTGCCCTTAACGTAGAGGTTTTCAACCATTTTGAGTCCATGGCTCCCTTGACCAACTACATTATTTCTGTGGCACCTCTATGGGGCTCAGGACTCCAGTTATGTCAACCCTTGCCTGCAGAGCTCGCAGACCTTCACCCGTTTTAGAACACCTCCCCTTGTGGAGCCAGTGTGGTGTAGTGGTTAAGAGAGGTAGTCTCGTAATCTGGTGAACCGGGTTCACGTCTCCGCACCTCCACATGCAGCTGCTGGATGACCTTGGCCTAGTCACACTTCTCTGAAGTCTCTCAGCCCCACTCACCTCACAGAGTGTTTGTTATGGGGGAGGAAGAGAAAGGAGAATGTTAGCCGCTTTGAGACTCCTTAGGGTAGTGATAAAGTGGGACCTGGGAAGCACCCCCTTGCCAGCCTCAGAGGCACCATTCGCCTGTGGAGCTTGTAGCCAGAGCTGCTGCAACAAACAGCTGTGCAAGCCTTTGGGAGGCAGAGACACAAGAGGGCATTAGAGGAGGAAGGGAAGGAAAGAGGGACAGAGGCCAGTGTTGCCCACGGCACCCCTGACCATCATTCAAGGCACCCTAAGGTGCCACAGCACACTGGCTGAAAACCACTGCCTTAAGGAACAGCTGAGGACAAGCAGCCTCATAATTACAGTGGTACCTCGGGTTACAAACACTTCAGGTTACAGATTCCGCTAAGCCGGAAGTAGTACCTCAGGTTAAGAACTTTACCTCAGGATGAGAACAGAAATCGTGCGGCGGGAGTGGGAGGCCCCATTAGCTAAAGTGGTACCCCAGGTTAAGAACGGATCAGGTTAAGAATGGACCTCCAGAACGAATTAAGTACGTAACCAGAGGTATCACTGTATATTTTCCCCTGAGCTTATCTCCCATTTCTTAAGGTGAGCTGAATATCCATAAACAGCACTTGGCTTGTGACTGGGTCTATAAGATTACAAGCAGCCACTTGCTGACTGTTAAGGTTTCCTCTCGGAACTAGGTAACCTCCAGTTTCCCCAACTTCCTACCACTGGGTTAGAACCAAGTGCCCCTTGCTTCCAGCAAAGGGAAAGAGAGATTCTCCTTTGATCCCTGCCATTCACCTGGGAGTCACCAAGCTAGGCTGAGTGTCTGTAGCCATGCTTCTTTTCCCTTGGTGCAGACCCAACCTTTTTCTGTTCTCCAGGCTGTAAATTTCTTCCAAGGTTTACATGGCCTGAGGTCAGCCAATGACACACCTCCCCTCACTCAATGCTTCCTCAGACTCTAGCCATGTGTTGGAGGGAAGGGAGATGCACATACTCTCAGTGCCCACTTGTGGTATCAGGAACAGGTGTCAG
This sequence comes from Podarcis bocagei, assembly GCF_964188305.1. Lineage (NCBI taxonomy): Eukaryota > Metazoa > Chordata > Lepidosauria > Squamata > Lacertidae > Podarcis > Podarcis bocagei. The sequence goes on from NC_138133.1 coordinate 19,114,752, forward strand.
GACTTGCACCTACCCCAATATTTTGCAGAATCAGCAGAGGAAGGAAGAATCACAAAGCTCTAGCAGTTCCTTAGATCATGCCAGATAAGATTTCTCCTCCATTCTCCCCATGCACTCACAAACACTCTGCCTCTCTACTCTCATTATCAGTCAAACAGCATTCCATATCTCTCCAATTTCCTAATCTGACTGTTACTGTTGCTCCAGTAGTAAGAGGTAGGAAAGGGAGAGACCCTGCTATCATCATGGGGACTAATATTCAGTGCAAGGCACAAGTAGTCTTAGGAAAATTACATTTCCACGTTCAAGTATGCTTGGGGGACCAAGTGTCAGAGGATGAAGGAGGTAGACCATGTTTCTTCACGCAGGAAGATGTACAGATGGGAATCCTTGGAAATGTACATGCTTCAGAATTTTGCAATGCAGTTCTCCAACCCAAAAATGTGTGCAATGAAAAGCATATAATGGGTTTTTACATAAGAGCTTACATAATGAAAAGAAAGCATTGGATTAGATTGCTTGCAACAATATGCATATGAGACCAAATTGCATATAAAACATATTGGTGTGCATATCAGGAAAATGCACACTAAAATGCTGATGGGTTTGCATTGGGAATTATTTTATTTTTAAAAAATGCAAATTGATATGGAAATGAACAAGTGGAATGTATCACAGGAAAAATGAGAACCTGAAATCGACAGATTCATTCAGCCCTATTTGGAGAGAATGATGAGGACCTTTTCCCCACAATGTTTAGATTTTTCTGAGTTTTTGCAAAGAAAAAAAATGCACAGCCTTGAATAAGAAGATCTGCGTCATAAATTAGGTATCAGAGAGAATAAGGAAAGCAGGCTGCAAAAAGCAATAGAATTAGACAAAGGAAAAGAGAATGTAGGATAAGATTAACTGTTATAAATAAGGGAGGTTTAAAAAAGCATTGTCCTTTCTTCTATTATTAGACAATTTCAAAATTGGAAAAATAATCAAGGCTGCATATGCCCTGGTCTTCATCCCAGCAGGCACTGGGTGAGATCAGTCTGAAAGAAGGTGCAAGGATCAGTAATTTTACTGATGGCCAGGGGCATCAGACCTCTGAGTAAACATTTGCAATTGTTTTCAGATAAAAGTTTACACAATAATGAAAAATACAGCAATGTCTTGCAATGATGGTGCTGGGGCCCGAAGTTAAGCACAGCGGGAGAGGAAACTACATAGTCATTATGAAAACTGCCACACTACAACAATAGTTAGAGAGCTTTCGCAAAAGGAATATCATGGGAACCAAACTTGATGTGTTACACAAATGACTCTCGCAGCTTCCTTGAATTCCTAAATATTGAAATACGAATGTGAGCTTTGGAGCATTTGCTATCTGGCAATAGAAGTAATGTTGCTTTGTGTGCTTAATGTGGATGCTTTTCAATTAAAATTAGCTAGATGTGAATGCATCCAATCATACAACAAAAATGCAGAAAGTCTCCTGTGATGATATCTTTTCACAGCTATGCACAACATAGACCTCCAGTAACTGATGCTTTTCATCTCACGAAGATCTGAGCTACTGTCAACTGAATCACAAGGTACAATCCTAGCTGAACCATGTTTGCAGGAGTGGGAATAAAAAAGGTAAAGGTAAAGGTAAAGGGACCCCTGACCAGTGGCGTAGCGTGGGTTGTCAGCACCCGGGGCAAAGCAAGTAATTTGCACCCCCTAACCCATGGATTTGCGCCCTCTAACCCGTGGATTTGCACTCCCTAACCCTAACCCCCAGATGTTGCGCCCGGTGCGGCCGGCCCCCCTGCACCCCCCACGCTACGCCACTGCCCCTGACCATTAGGTCCAGTCGTGGCCGACTCTAGGGTTGCGGTGCTCATCTCACTTTATTGGCCGAGGGAGCTGGCGTACAACTTCCAAGTCATGTGGCATAAATCCCTCCTATTAACAATTATTATTATTATTATTATTATCATCATTATTATTAATTACCTAGAAAATAAGCATGGCGTGACTAGGTTTTCAACGTGAACTTCTTCCTGTTACTTTTCTATATACAGAAGCTTTGGTGTTTTAGATGTGGGGAAGCTATCAGGTATATGAACCCCCACCTGCTCTCTGCTGTCCCAGGAAAGGGATGCAATATTTCACTGCACTGACTGTCCTGGGCCTCAGCTATACAGCTGCAAATAAAACATTTAAAGTGTGTTTTAAGTGCATTATGCAAATGTGACACCAGGTGGCGATGGGAAGCTTAATGGCAAATTCAAAATATTTTTTTTAAAACGCATTTTTTTTTTTACTGATGAAGCCCAGGACAGCAAAATAAGGCCAATATTCTGGAAATCCTTGTCTAGACTCTGTAAAAGGATTTTATGGAACTGTAACAACCTTTCATGTGGATTGTTTGGACTTTATGAACAGCCAGGTGGAATAGACACCATTACACAGATGGACCTTATGCATGAACTGACTAGAAAATGATCTGATCCACTGGGTCTTCTGCTTTGTTCGTTTGTTGAACTTTATGAGTTACTTCTGTTGAAATTTGATACAATGAATAGTGTACCTTATTTATCTAAGAACACAGCCGGTTACATCTCGTGTGTTTATTGAGGATGCTTTACGTGACCATAGGTTGGTTTGTTGTTGTTCTGTCAGTTCTGCAGCCTGAGGCGGACGTGTATGGATGTGACAGTTTTTAAAAGTCTCAAGACCTAGAATGCCTCATTCCCGATTTACTTGTTTGTATGTTGTGGAGGACATCACAGATCTGGCCCTTGTCTAGCATGGTTTTGGAGATCTCAACTTTTTAGCTGCTGCACAAAATAATGGCAACCTGCCTTTTGGCAGAGGTGATCTACTAGAACATATTGCAAAGTTCCTCTACGCTGGTTCCATTTTACCTTTCAGGTCCAGAGTTCACATTTGCACGAAAATCTATCCTTCCTTAAGTTCCGTCACAGCCCTGAGGATCCTCTTGACCACACAAACCTTTGCCAAGGGCACACAATGACGACAAAGAGAGAATTGTTCTTAGCGTTATTGCTCCTCTTGGAGGTTCATGGAAGTTAGAGCTTGAGTATTTTCTAGAACCAAACACTAAGATATTATGTGAGCTGGCTTTTACTGACCGAAGTTAACCAGAAACAGTCAGTTTAAGGTATTATAGGGTGCGTTATTGAACTGCTATTTTAACCATAGTTGTGAAACCCAAAGAGAGGGTGGGCTGGGGTGGGCTGGAGCTCTAAACTAACAATGGTGGTTAATAGCAGACCGCCGAGACCACATAACACCAGTCCTGAAAGACCCACATTGGCTCCCAGTACGTTTCCGAGCACAATTCAAAGTGTTGGTGCTGACCTTTAAAGCCCTAAACGGCCTCGGCCCAGTATACCTGAAGGAGCATCTCCACCCCCATCATTCAGCCCAGATACTGAGGGCCAGTGCTGAGGGCCTTCTAGCAGTTCCCTCCCTGCGAGAAGTGAAGCTACAGGGAACCAGGCAGAGGGCCTTCTCAGTAGTGGCACCCACCCTGTGGAACGCCCTCCCATCAGATGTCAAGGAAATAAACAACCATCTGACTTATAGAAGACATCTGAAGGCAATCCTGTTTAGGGAAGTTTTTAATCTTTGATGCTGTTGCTTTATGATGATGATAATGATGATGATGTTGGAAGCCGCTCAAAGTGGCTGAGGAAACCCAGCCAGGTGGGCGTGGTATAAATAAATTATTATTATTATTATTATTAAGCAACTAATAATTAGATTAGATTAGATTAGATTAGATAAATTTATTGTCATTGTCCGTATATACACAGTATACACAACAATGAAAATCAAACACCCACCCAAAGACCGGGTTCACATATACATTTGCACGTATCTCCGACACTCTCATCCTATTCAAACATAATCTATAAAACATAAAATCCAGAATATAACATAACCTATTAAGGCATAACATAACCTAAAACCTAAAACATAACCTAAAACCTATCTCATTCCTTCCTACTCTCTGCTTGCTAAACCTTGCAACTGGCCCTGAGATCATTATTTAGTGCAGTCAGAGCTCTTGGATAGAAACTATTCAGAAGGCGTGTGGTTCGTGTTTTCATTGTCCTATATCTTCTGCCCGAAGGCAATAGTTCAAAGAAGTTGTGAGCAGGGTGGGTGGGATCTCTTAGGATATTATGTGACTTCTTCAAAATGCGAGACGTGAAGATCTCATCCAGGGTTGGTAGTCGGAGCCCAATAACATTCTGGGCAATTTTAATTGTTCTCTGTAAAGCTTTTTTATCCGTTTCAGAGCTGCTCCCATACCACGATAATATACTATAGGTTAAGACACTCTCAATGGTACTATGATAATAGGACAGAAGTAGGTGCTGGGATAGATTCAGTCCCCTGAGCATTCTCAGGAAATACAACCTCCCCTGCACCTTCCTCACAACCATATTAATATTTACAGTCCATGAGAGGTCCTCCGAGATATAAATGCCCAGGTATTTAAAACTACCAACCCTCTCCACTTCCTCGCCATTTAGGTGCAATGGTAAAAATATACTTTTCTTTCTCCTAAAGTCAATTATGAGTTCTTTGGTTTTTTTGGTGTTAAGCATGAGATTATTTTCTTTACACCATTGAATTAACCCCTGTACTTCTTTCCTATAAGCAGTCTCATCGTTCTCACTGATGAGCCCCACCATAATGACCAGAATGCTGTTTTGTTGCTTCTTTGTCTCTTCCCACCTCCCCATATAACACTTCTTGCAACATTCCTGAGAAGGATCACTCCATGTACGGCATGCAAATCTTATTACTATTTCTATCATCTGTGTTTCATGTTAACAAGCCCCAAAGCTGCCTGGGAGTCTCATGGGAAGTTATATAAAATCCACAAACACAAGTTTTCAATGGTGTGATATAATTCAGGAACCCAGAAAAGCCTATCAACAGGAATGGAGTACAACCCAAGGCATGGCTGCTAGCGCTTCTCCTAACAAATTATATCTAGGATGGGACTATCCCCTAGAGTTTGTCTTGCTATTCCTTTGCCATCTGAAATTAAGTTGGAAAAGAGCCCTTTTTGGCAAGATGAACTATTCCTCTGACAGAATTGTTTGGGGGATATTTTTCTTAATGAATTCCTCGATATCCTTTTTTCCCTCCCTCTTAAAAATATGTTTTGATCAAGATGAAAAGTAAAGTTTTTGATCAAAGTCTGCTGCGATTAAAAAAAAAATGTCTATGAAGAAATGCAAATTCCTTCTTTTAATCAATCATTTAAATAAAAAGGACTTGCTGTCTGTCACATGCTCATTTTTTATTGATCATTAAAACAAAGGTTGCGAATAGATTCATGATTTAGCTGTTTTAGAACTTAATTGACGTACAGTTTTTGTAGAAAATATAGTTAACATTTTTAATAGTGTGGTTGTACATTTAGAACAACAGTTCTGTTGGCTTAGGCATTCACCTGCATACTGTGTCACAAGCAGAACACAGGATTAAATAGGTGCTTGCGGATGACTCAAAGAAGCAAGTCATGCTGCAAATACGTAATATTGCCCCTCCCCAGTATTATCCCTCCCCCGAAATACCTTCCAGGTTTTTTTTAACCAACAGCAACTGGGAATGCATTCCTTCATGGCACCCATTACAGTGGTACCTTGGTTCTCAAACTTAATCCATTCCAGCTCCAAAACCAAAGCATTGCAAAACCAATGCAAGCTTTCCCATAGAAAGTAATGCAAAATGGATTAATCTGTTCCAGACTTTTAAAAAACCCCTAAAACAGCAATTTAACATGAATTTTATTATCTAACGAGACCAATGATCCATAAAATGAAAGCAATAATCAATATATTGTACTAATTATTATTTTTTCTTCCCTACACTGATGATAGTCATTGTTTGGATGGGGGGGGGGCTTTTATCCATTTCCGCAGTCACACAATCAATCGATCAGTAGCTAAACTGGTTTCCATACAGTTACAAAAACAAATTAACTGAAAAAGCCTCAAAAAACAACAACAACACACAAAATAAATAGCAAAAACAAAAGCGCCAAATAATAATAATAATTTATTATTTGTACCCCGCCCATCTGGCTGGGCTTCCCCAGCAACTCTGGGCGGCTTCCCAAAAATATATATTAAAATACTCTAATACATCCAACATTAAAAGCTTTGCTAAACAAACAAACAAAAAACTTACGGTAATCTCTTCCGGAAGTCCCTTTGACTTCCAAAATGTTCAAAAACCAAGGCACAGCTTCTGATTGGTGCAGGTGCCCCGAAAACAATAGCCGACAACCGCACCGGATGTTCAGCTTCCAAAAAACGTTCTAAATCAGAACACTTACTTCCAGTTTTTTGACGTTTGAGAACCAAGGCATTTGAGAACCAAGGCACCACTGTATATTTCTGGCTTTTTAAATGTATTTCCTTTAGTATAGAGCCGATGAGGAAAGCCTACCTTCAGGAGAAAAGAGGGCTAATTGTTATTTTCAAAGAACTGGGCTAATTCAAGGAGGACAAGACTATCAACATCTATTTTCTCAAATAGTTGGAACGATCCATCCTCATTGTTAATCCGTCAATTAACTTGTAACCGGTAGAGACACAGAGTGAATGATAAACTGAGTGCTAGATTAGTATTCAGTCCCGTCGATGCTTTCTTAAGTATCTAGAGCGGGATGCTGTTGGAGGAGAAAGGCACAGTTCTTGAGAATGAACTGTGTCTCAACCAGCAGCACATGCATACTGAACTGAATCTTATGCTGATCTCATGCTCCAGCTCCATTAATCGTGGTGCTTGCGGAAGGTATTTCTCATCCATTATTCAAAAGAGGGAAAATGTTCAGGTCTTTCTTTCAAATAAAAATTAATAATGATTTCCAGAAAATGCAGACAGTAACATGACAGTAATTATTATGTCCGGTATGAATCATGATGAACACTAGATGCACACATTTGGTACAATGGATAACAAACACAATTTCTAACATTGTTCTTTTGCATCATCTCTTTTCCAGTTATTCTATTTTGCTTCCTGCAACAGAATTTTAACATACACTGAAAGAGCAGACCAAACAGTATCAAACTTGTTTTATCACTTTCTTGTATTTTTACTTATGATGGCTGACCTGTTCATAGTCTGATCTGCCAAGTGGCAGAGCAGTCCTCTGTGACATTCATGTTTGGTTTAGATCCTGACTTTGCTTCCCATGAATGGAGACTATTTCCATCTGTGAAAGGTTTTTGATCCATTGGAGGAATCCTTGTAGTGTAAGGAGGGAAGAAGAGGAAAGAAGAGATATTTGTTGATTCCTTCCTCCATCTGAAGCCCTCTATAACCTCAATATGTCTGCTCCTGAGGTTCAGGAGACCTTTCAGAACAGCATAGGTTCAAGGGGTTGTAGGGGAAAACTGGCAAGCATTTATTTCCTCCTCTCCCCCCCCTTTTCTGCCACTGAGAGCATCTTGAGCAGAATTTCATTTTAAGGGAGGGGAAGTCTTTGGTGCAACCCAGTGTCTCTGGTCTTGAAATGGATTCCTTTTGTCCATTGTGCCCCAATAGTTATTGACATTGTGATGGAACTAGAACATCATAGTGGTGTCAGGGAATGGTCTGAAGATAAGGACTGGAGAATGCATTCTATGGTCGACCAGCTTCTCTCCGATGGAGAGCTGGATGGGGAAGAGTCAACCACCTTGTCCACAGAGTGTTCAGAAGCAGAGAGAGAGAGAGAGAGACAGAAGCTGAACAGCTTAGGGAGGAGTTACCCAGTTTTGAGATAATGACAAGAGAACCAGAAGGGAGAGGACAGCTAGTTGAGATGTCTCTTGAGAGTGTGGGGGACTCCCCGCCTCACCACAGACTTGGAGGTCCAAACCTATCAGAGAGCAAAGGAGTCAGAAGGAGGAAGGAGCTTCCCGTTGGCGCCCAAAATGTTGCGGAAGTCGGAAGTCGGATTAGACTGGCCAACTGCCCTCCTTGCAGAGAGCTGTGTATTTGTGCTAACAACATGATGCTGTAATAAAAGGACTATAAATCTATCAACTGCTCATTAATTCTTATCTGTGAAGTTACTGAAGGGAGGGGAGGACTCTCCACGCCTGACAAGTGGAAACACAGCTGCCGTTAAAAATGACAGCCCAATTTCTCACACTCACTCTTTCCTCAGTAACAACTAATAAAATATCTGTTGATAAGAGTGCAAGAAGAGCTCTTTTGTATGAGATGCAAACACCCTGTACTCTCAGTGGCCAACCAGATCTCTATGGGAAGACTGTAAGCAGGACCCTGGGTGCAAGAGGCAGAAGATATCTATCATGACCATTAGCCAATGATAGATGACACAGAGTTAATATTGTATGGTGGTAGTCAGTCCCAGGTCTGGCTAATGGAACCCTGACTATTTGCAGTTGAATGTTACAAATCAGCAAGAGTGTGGTCAGTTGCAAAGTTGTCTTCACATTTCTCTGCAAGGTTGCCAATCAGGTTCTGCTGCAAATCAGATTGGGTGTTTTGAAGAAGCCTTCAAAATTTAATTTTCCGCTCCGAAGAGATTATCTATCCTACTTATTTCTTCACCACAGGACACTGGAGCAAATGACATTTTTATATTCTAGATGGCAGAAGGTGGGTTCAAATATTATTTGGCAAGCATGATAAAAAAATTGATTTGATTTATGTGGTCCATCCATCTAGGGAGTCAGACACTGGACAAATACTTCAAGATAATGTTTTGAGGTGTCAAATTCAGTGTAAAAGCAAACAGAGAGGTTGCAACTGTTGAATAGGGTAGTTCATCTATGGGAGAAATGTTTCTCCAGATGGTTATATGTTATGATACAAAATGCCCTGACAAATACTGCAAACTGAAAAGAAAAGAAAAGCAGAATGTGGTGGAATTCGGTACGGTATATTCTAACAGAAAACAAAAGCCAATGTAGATTTTTCTTGTAAAAGAAAATATTTAATTGACAGGAAATAACATCTTGTTTTAAGATAAAGTTTAGGGTTGCCATATTTTAAAGAGAGAAAAAAGAGGACACATTTGCCACCTTCTACTTTTAACTATAGGGATGCAGGTGGCACTGTGGTTTAAACCACAGAGCCTAGGGCTTGCCGATCAGAAGGTCGGTGGTTCAAATCCCCGTGACAGGGTGAGCTCCCATTGCTTGGTCCCTGCTCCTGCCAACCTAGCAGTTCGAAAGCACGTCAAAGTGCAAGTAGATAAATAGGTACCACTCCAGCGGGAAGGTAAACGGTGTTTCTGTGCGCTGCTCTGGTTTGCCATAAGCTGCTTAGTCAGGCTGGCCACATGACCCGGAAGCTGTACGCCAGCTCCCTCGGCCAATAAAGCGAGATGAGCACTGCGACTCCAGAATCAGTCACGACTGGACCTAATGGTCACAGGTCCCTTTACCTTTACCTTTTACTTTTAACTATGGATCACTATCTTGACTCTCATTTTACATACCCATGAGAAAGAGAATGTGTCCTGGGGAAAAAGGAAATATGGCAAGCCTAACAATGTTTGACTTTTAAATAACTGGGTCAACTGTTAGAATGTATTGGCTGAGTATTTAAAAGCTTTTTTGTTTTTTAAAACTTTTCTGGAATGAGTAAGAGAGAGGGTTTTTTCCTTTTCTTTTCAATATGTGTGGATCTCAGGAATAAAGGGGAAAGATAGCAAGTGCCTACCTATTTATTCTTCCTTGTTGCTAATAGCATGAATTGGGGTTTGTTTATGAAACGTTCATATCCCTATGGAGAGCTCAGGAAAAAAGCCAGCAATCATCAAGTGCTATAGGGCTATAAACTGTCTCAAGCTTTGTGCAAGCCTAACTATAATCTAAAATAAATTTCCCATGACCAGTAAGTGCTGTCTCCAAATTGTGCCTGTATCCAAATGAGCCAGCAAAACTAATAAGCCAAAATATAGCTATTTTTGTTTCTGTTAGAATAATGAATGATGCCCATACTGTGTTTATGTCTTGTGCTTCTCCCGTGTATAAAATCAGGGATGAATTAAAGCCTCAAGATAAATATTTTATCGATTGGATAACCAAGCTTTGCAAATGTTGTTTCTGCTATAATCCGGCTACATTATCACATGTGTAATTTGAGAACTGAAGATCCAGAAATACTCAATTCCTTCCCTTTTGTAAAATTTTCTGTGCTCACCCCTTTTTTTTATCCTCTCACTTTCACATCTCCCGCATGTATCTCTCTTTTATGTGCACGGTTTGTTGAGGCCTTAAGCTACTGAAGGTAACGGGGCCCTTTACTGTATATGTCCAGCTGTCCTTTATCAAAAACAAATTGTCACTGTTTCTTTGTCTTAAATATATGCTATATGGTAATTTATGGACCTAATAGGTATCTAAAGCCATTTGCACATGTTGCCATGCAACCAGTCCATGCAGAATGTAGGCGCCCTATATATAGAAATGAGCAAACCAGTGATATTTTAGGGAGCAGGCTAGCAGGCGGGGCCCATTACTTACATCATAGGAGCCTACACCACATAAAACACTATGTAGGTTTTATTTTATTTGTGTATGGTGCTGTATGTATTTTTTTTGTTTTTTTTTATATTATATTTTGGAAATGTACATCCAGGTTTTTTCCCCTTTAATTTTTTGGGGGGCCTCTGAGAGAGTGGGGCCCTAAGCTATAGCTTGTTTAGCTTATACGTAAATCTGGCACTGTGCACACCCTTCACACATTAAGTCAAGCAATTTCAGTGTGATGTTGCAGGCTACTCCCTTCTTTGCAAACCTTCCTCAAACAACTCCATCTGGTTTCTAAATGTGATGTGTTGGCAGATTTCTCTAAAAATGTATGAGCGACAGCAATGTTTGCAAACATTCCATAGCACCTCAGCAGCTGAGCCAGTGGCTAGGGAGGGTTCACTGCAAAAGACAGAAGAGATAGCGCTGATAAAGCGTGTTCTCCCTAAAATGAGAGTGCAGGTTGCGGTGTGGGCCGCCAGCCCAGCCCTCTGTTGTCAGGCAGGTTAATGGCTATTGCCTGGGCAACGATTGGCTGACCGGGTTGCTGGGGCAAATTGCATGTTGCAGATTGGTGGGTGGGACCATAGTCTTTAAATATTGGGGCTCTCTGCCTTTTGCTTTCTCTTTAGCAGAGTGCATTGGATCACCTGCCCACCCGCCCTGTGTTCCGGTTGACCTTGCTTTGCCTGTCATGGGGTCATCTGTCTTGGGGCAGGGGCCTAGTAGGAATTTTGCCATTTGGCTGATTGGCTGATGCCACTTGGTTTTTGCCTACTACTTAGCAATTCGTCACAACTTGTAAGGTTGCAGTTAGGCATTGGTTATAAAAAGTTGGTGGTGGCGGGGTCAGGATAGGCTGTGCCTGCCCCTCCAATGGTGCTGGAAGGGAATTCCGTTAAAGGAATCCTGGGGCTTGCCACAATTTCGTCCAATCCCTGAAATGGGACCAGGGCCGGCAAGCCTTGGGGAGCTGGTTGGGTGAGCGGTGAGGGACTGACGCTCAGCTCAACTGATCCCCAACATTGTCTTTCCCTTCACTGGCTTCCGATGCAGTTCGGAATGTCAGTTCTGTCCCCAGGCGGGGGGACAGATAGTCATAACCAATGCCTAAGCAACCACTCACAGATTTTGTATTTTAATAAAGTTGTGGCCAAAATAGTGCCCCAAAAAACCTTAAACCTAAATTATGTATGAATTATTTTGAGGGGTGGCTTGGGGACCTACACACGCAACCAATCGATATAGAAGCTTCCAAGAATGCAGACTGCATTTAGTTCAATTCACTTCTCTTATATATTTATTTGACTTTTGAACTAAGTTCTTCTGCATATCTACATAGTGCAAATTTATTTATTTATTTATTTTGCAAAACAGTTTACATAAAACAGCACAGACCAAAAAAAAAAGAACAGTACGTCAATAACAACCACACACACACTAACAACAAATCTTCTAACTTCACACACATTTTTTACTTCCGATTCACCTTATTGTGCTTTCTACATATTCTTATAACTTCCTGTTATATCTACTGCATATCACAAAGAATTTTTAAGTTTCTAACATTCCTTAATATTCAAGATTTGATCTAAACCTGCCAGGAGATCTGCATTTTCACAATACTGTTTTATATATTCTTTAAATATTATCCATTCTTTGCTCACTTTCTGATTATGTTTCCTCTTACTCTCCCAGTAAATTTTTGCAAGTACCAAGAACAGTGGTACCTCAGGTTAGACGCTTCAGGTTACAGATGCCTCAGGTTACAGACTCCGCTAACCCAGAAATAGTACCTCAGTTTAAGAACTTTGCTTCAGGATGAGAACAGAAATCGTGCACCAGCGGCATGGAGGCAGCAGGAGGCCCCATTAGATAAAGTGGTACCTCAGGTTAAGAACAGTTTCAGGTTAAGAACGGACCTCCGGAACGAATTAAGTTCTTAACCCGAGGTACACTGTACATAGTACATATTTTAATTTGATTCATCTGTGGCAGACCCCGATTTGTGGAATCTCCTCTATATGAAAGTGGATCTAGCCAGAGGTGTAGCATGGAGGGGCTGTTACCCTGGGCACAGGTTTTTTTTGGGGGGGGCACATTCCTCACAACGCCCTGCCAGCCTGCAGGGTGAGTGAGGGGAAGTCCCTAAGTCACCAAGGGTTTGAGACTTATTAACTACCTTAACTTGGTTTAGCTGGCCAGTCAAAGCTGTTTCCCAGGGTGTGGCTACTGTTGAATGCTGACAGCTTCTAGGAGCCACAAATGAGAGCTGAGCACAGGGTGAGGCACTCAGTATTGCCCCTCCCCTAACTCCTAAAAACATTGTGTGTGCGTGTGCGCGCTACAATATTGCATAAAATGAGCAAAACTGCAGAGAAACAAGTAATTTTCAGCAGTACAGATGGGTACGGCACTGCCACTCCAAATGAGCATCCATCTTTCCTTTCATACTAGATGGATTCTACAACATGAGGCTTTTTGTAAAAGCTGCATTCTGCAGCACTCTGGAAAATCTTTGCTTAGGTGCATCCCTTGCTAATTTGCCGTTAGTGCAGATAAAAGAAAGAAATGAATAGTATACGGCAGTAACATCTAGCTCTCTTCATTCTCCATCTATGGTTCTTTAGGCTTGGGGAAATTACACTTTAGTTATCTTGTGACTCCATCTGCTTCTAGTGTAGTGATATAGCTTGAATTGCTGCTTTTTTAAAGGTTTCTTTACCTGTTCAAACTGAAATGGATATCTTGCCAGAGTAAATGAGTCAATTCTGTACTGGACAGTCTTCAAGTCAGCCAAAAATGCCTCTCTGATGATGACGATTTGTAAGCGCTATCCTGAAGTTTTTTGTTCATTTTTCTCTGCAAAGGGTAGGCAACTGGTTGCTCCAACCCTTAATTTTTTGCAGGTGAAGGTTGTTCCCTCCATGCTATAGGGCAGGGACGTCCAACTCCCAAGAGACTGCAATCTACTCACGGGAAAAAGAACTGGCATGGGGGGAGGGGCAGACCGAAGACCGAAGTTGTTGAGCTTTTTTTTTAGAACTTTTAGAAACAGTAAGTGTGCAGAATAATTTTAAATCGCTCACCAACAACACTATGGCTAACGGACAGACACAGCGCTACAGCAGACAACAATGGAACACACACTAAACACGATGCAGGGAAAGACAGAAGGGGAGCAGAAACATGGTACTGAACAATGAGAGCCATAAGGTGACTGCGATCGACCGCGGTCATCCAGGGATCGACCTGTCAATCACGGTCAACTTTTTGGACACCCCTGCAATAGATTATTTGTTCAGGTAATCTGTTGCATGTTAAATGTTTTGGGGAGGGTAAGTTCATGAAGCTGCAATGCAGGATGAATCACCTGCTCAATCAGGACCATCAAAGACTCTTCAGGTTCAAGAAAGTTTCAGTGGGACGTGCTATGACGAATCATGCATATTGTACAGAAACCCAAAGTTCACTTTCTCAGGATTGCAGAAATAAGTTGGAAGGGGAAAAGCAGAGGAAGGGATTTCCGAAATCTGAGTGCTGTTGTAGGGATGACAAGTGATCTGGTCCCCTCCCAATATTTCAGACAGTCAATGTGCGGTCAATGGACTAGGGACCCCTGCTATAGGGTGTAGAGCTTTAGAGTCTCAGCTGATCATTAGTTCAGAAATTGATGAGGGTTCAAAATTCCTCTCCAAATAAATAATTGGCCTTGCTTGCTATTATTCCTACTCTGTATGTCTGTGCAGAAGTATGTTGGTCTTCTGTCCAAATTAGAATACACTGCTTTTTTCTGGGGGGACGCAAGGGAACGCATACCCCTAAACATTTTGTGAATCTTTGTACTTTTGTCCATTTACTGTATTTATTCTTCCCGATTTGAACTATAAAATGGTGATTTTATTGAGTCAAAATGATAGTACCCCTAAGCATGTTTTTAAGAGAGAGAAAAGGCACTGAGAATACAATTCCAGTTCTTAAAATTACATAATGGAATGCTAACTCTGCCATCTTCATGTTTGGTTCCTATAGCTTATGGCTCACTTTTCCATAGCAAGTCACTGATTTATATACACCCGTTAGAGAATGTGATAGTAGCTGACTGTGATCCAATCAATGTCTTAATCGCAGTCAAAATTTCCTGTGTATGAGACACTTATGTGACCAACATGTTAAATATCCATTCTACAAGATTTCCTAGGTTGTACCCACCTTTTAGGACAGCCCATCAGAAAGCTATCTAGTCAATTATTTTGGCTGTACATAGAATTGCTCTTACAAAATAAAGACTTAATGTTATGCCCTCTGCCTTTCTGGGTGACTGTTATGAAAAAAAACCCATAAAAGCCTATCCTTGCAACAGCATTTCTGTGTGTTTAGTAAAATAGCTATAGAGAATATTGTCCACATTTTTAACCAGTGTCCTTTATATAAAGATCCTCATGAAAATACCTACTTGAGTTTAGCACAGGAATGATTTTGTTTAAACGGAATGAGTTTTGTGTGCTTTTTGCTATTAGACAAGGAGAATTATGTCACCTGCATGTTTCTCTATTTGCGCAGGCAGCTAGAAAGTTAAGAGCCAAATTTGTAGCTCAGCTCTGATGGTCTTCTACCTTTGTCATGGCTTATAGCTAAGAAAATAAATTTGCAGCTACCACTACTTTTGTTTGGCTCACTGGGGAGGGGTGTGTCAGTGTGCGTTGAAACCAGCCTACTCTGTACAAAGGCAACCTGCATATTCATTGCTGCATCCATTCTCACCTCTTTCCCTGCCCACCACTGTTATGCACCCCCCCCCCCAGAAAGTTTCCCAGAAGGGAATGTGGGCCTTTGGCTGAAAAATGCTCCCTATGCCTGCCTTATGTACATTAAAACAACACCTTAAAATAATTATCAATATTTATTGTCGGTGATAGCACCTTTCCAACAGGATTTAGGAGTTGGCCACACAGTCTTTGTGACATGCTGGTGGGGTGGATGCGCATATCGTTCTACCCGGACACTGAGGGCCAGTGCCGAGGGCCTTCTGGCGGTTCCCTCACTGTGAGAAGCCAAGTTACAGGGAACCAGGCAGAGGGCCTTCTCGGTAGTGGCACCCGCCCTGTGGAACACTCTCCCACCAGATGTCAAAGAGAACAACAACTACCAGACTTTTAGAAGACATCTGAAGGCAGCCCTGTTTAGGGAAGCTTTTAATGTTTGCCGGACTACTGTATTTTAATATTTTGTTGGAAGCCGCCCAGAGTGGCTGGGGAAGCCCAGGCAGATGGGCGGGGTATAAATAATAAATTTGATATGTACTGAAGTTCTCACCCTGGGCCAGCAGGGGGATACTGTAGATAGTTTTCACTCAGGTCCACATATGCAAATAAGGAATTGAAAGTGACGTTCAGGGATTGGATAGTTACAGTAAGTGGTTAATGTTGCGTTGTTGTGGAGCTCTATATAAGCAGGCTGGCTGAACCCCTCAGTTTAGTTCTGTTCTGTTCTGGCCTGTGAATAAACAAGAGCTGTTTGAAGAATCGCTGTGTCGTCTGATATATTCACCCACAACTTAACAAAATTATTATTATTATTATTATTATTATTATTATTATTATTATTATTAGGCATGGAGGGAGACTTGCATAGGATGCAACAGGACGGACAAGCATCCTTCCAATGGGTCCAGTCGCATGACTGTTGAGTCCTCCTGATGCTGCCCTGCCAGCATGGGCTGGAAGAGCCACATGAGGATGCAGCATGGCAGACACTCCAATCAGTCTGAGTGGAAGCATGCATGCCTGCTGTGGCCTCCTCATGCTCTGCCAGCCCCATGCTGCTTGGCGAGGCTGGGATGTGGGATTGGATTCACAATGCAGCTTGGGGCTGGCAGGGGTGGTGTGAGGAACAAAATGTGCCCTTGGAAAAACTGTGTCCGGGGCAACAGCCCTCCTCACCTTGCCCATTCTACACCTCAGCATTTTGATGTTGTGGAGCATGAGCAACCCACTCTGTCCCAAAGAGTTTAATATTCAGCCACATTTTGCTTCTTGTTTCCCCCCCCCCCAAAGTCGGAGTGCTGAAATAAAACATCTAAACCAACGGGGTTGGGGACATCAATTGTAAGGAAGCTTGTGATCTAGGAAGTGAATTGTGCATTAGAAATATTCTAAACCATGCAGGGAGAAAAGGAAAGACCTCTGACACACAGATTATAGGCAAGAACTAAAGGCTACAGGAACTCTTGGAATGTTCAGCATAATGCCAACAAACTGTGACTTCAAACATATTCCTTTGACATGCAGAAAGCTAATCTCTCTTTCTTAAAAAATAAAATAAAATCCTCATTTCTTTTCTATAACAAACAGCAAGCAAAAAGATCATGTTCTTCAGTTTTGCATAGGTGGGAAGTGCAATAATGATGGCCTGAGCCCTAAGAGGATTATACCTGCATAAAAATCCATGGAGATTCTCTTATTTTGAACAGCTGGCTTCTTTTCTGTTTGCCAGGAAGAATAGTCAAGACCACCAAATGTAGATAAACAGATTATATTGATTAAGTATAACAACTTGAGGATCAGCAAAACAAATTAACTAGTCAGATTCAACCAAGGTAACCAAATCCAATTTAGTTTGGGCAGGTGTTGATAATAAATGGGGTAATTTATATCCTAGTCATTTGGGCAAGTTAACAGCCACACACTGTCTGCATGCAACAGGGTTTCCTAAAATTCCCTCAACCCCTCTGCATACACATTGGGTGTAAGTGTCCAACAGATACGCTGTGACCCCTTTAGCCAACGTTCATCCCAATGTGTCCATCAGGCTAAAGGGCACCCCCAGTTCCTGCAGACCATGACTGAAGACAGTGACTAAGGGATGCCCACAATTCAACACTGCTTCAGGTAAGGGTTCCAGTCTTCCAGCCAGTGTGGTGTAGTGGTTAAGAGCGGTAGTCATGTAATCTGGGTAACCGGGTTCGCGTCTCCGCTCCTCCACATGCAGCTGCTGGGTGACCTTGGGCCAGTCACACTTCTTTGAAGTCTCTCAGCCCCACTCACCTCACAGAGTGTTTGTTGTGGGGGAGGAAGGGAAAGGAGGTTGTTAGCCGGTTTGAGACTCCTGAAGGGGAGTGAAAGGTGGGGTATCAAATCCAAACTCTTCTTCTTCTTCTTCTCACCTCCCTAGACTACATGCTGGTTAGCTAGACTGAAGGAACAGCACTCAGACGGACAAACATCACCCAAATGCGTGCAGTAGGAGAAAAGATCCAAAACCAAGTGGGGTCTCCCAAAAGAATTCCTACTCAGCCCCTAGAAAACTGACAACTTGCTTGTAGGCCCTTACTGTGAAAGAGTTTGGAGCCAAATAAAGGGGTAGAGTGGGCTTAAATAGCCTGTCACCACATCTCCTCCTTGGATGAAATCACCCTCAGGCCATAATGTTCTCTCCTAGGGAGATACCATCTCTCCTCAACTTCCAAGGAAGAAGAGGTGTGTGAAATTCATCTATCCCCCTCCCCCATAAACGGAGAGGATGGCATTGTTGCAATCACACGCATTTTCTCATTGTAATACATCATGCTGCACCAGACTGAGAGCTCACTGAGAGTATAGTCCCCGGAAATGATTGCACTGGGACCACCAGCTCTAATGATGGGCCCTATGAATTTGAAAACTGACCATGCAATTCTGCACACATCTACTCAGAAGTCAATTGCGCTCAGGGGTGCCAACTTGAATGAAATATTGGGTGGGGGGGAGTAAGTCCCACCATCTTAAAAAGTAGAGACATCACCTTGCCAACAAAGGTCCGTACAATAAAAGCTATGGTTTTCCCAGTAGTGATGTATGGAAGTGAGAGCTGGACCATAAAGAAGGCTGATCGCCAAATAATTGATGCTTTTGAATTATGGTGCTGGAGGAGACTCTTGAGAGTCCCATGGACTGCAAGAAGATCAAACCTATCCATTCTGAAGGAAATCAGCCCTGGGTGCTCACTGGAAGGACAGATCCTGAAGCTGAGGCTCCAATACTTTCGCCACCTCATGAGAAGAGAAGACTACCTGGAAAAGACCCTGATGAAGGGCACAAGGAGAAGGGGACGACAGAGGATGAGATGGTTGGATAGTGTTCTTGAAGCTACCAGCATGAGTTTGACCAAATTGAGGGGGCAGTGGAAGACAGGAGTGCCTGGCATGCTCTGATCCATAGGGTCACAAAGAGTCAGACATGACTAAATGACTCAACAACAACAACAACAAGTCCCACCCCAGATAATCAATCACAAGACACACCCCATTTGAATGGCAATGCCCATAATATTAGTGGGGGACAGGCCTATTTTGTTGAGGGGTTGAAGAGACCTCGGACCTAGGAGTTGGCTCCTATGATTGAACTGAGTTCAATGGGTGTTACTTTCAGTTAAGTGTGTCCAGGATTGCACCCTAAGGCTGCAGTGCAATGTACACTCACTGGGGAGAATTAAGACCCAGGACTGCACTGTATTGCATTCCTCTCTCTGAGACAATGGTGGAATCTACGCACATATGGCTGCTTAATGTGTGCTCTTTAAGCAAAGCAAGCACCTGCACTACACTTCATACCTGCAACATAAAGCGAATTGGGTTTCACCCTTATTGATTTCTATAGGATTAGATACAGTTAACTATGGATGGGCCATAATGCACAAAGCAGCACGAATTATTTGAAAGGTGATGCACTGTTCCTTGACCTGTGCATTGAAGCCCCCTTCATAATGTTTGCATGCAAAGAGGCATCATGGGATTAAAGGGACAGTGGGAGCACACCTCTGGCAACATCCTTGAGGTCATGTGGTTTTCTTCACCTCCAGCATCCATGCATAAGGTGTTCCTGTTTGAGCTGCAGTGGCCTCCAAGTATAAACTTGTCCAGGAGATGGAACCTTGATTATCTAGGGTCCCAGCTCCAGGGTATGCATGCACAGGGTTCATGTACACAGACTTCTCCAGCTCTGGCCTCCATGTCTAATGTGTGGACATCAAGGGCAGAACAAAGGGAAGCCAGAGAACACAATGCCTTCAACCACATGAAGGGGGATACATAGCTTAGCAGAGTGACATGGTAATATTAATTGGGCTGTGGTCTATGGCAGAGCTAAGTGCCTCATAAGCTTCTTGGGGCTTCCTAGGATTTTATGCCTGGCTCCTGAATTGCAAAATGAATGAATAAATAGAAATCATTCTGTTTACTCTGGGGAATAGCTGTCCATTACAAGCAATGTTTGTAAGAGTGCCCTGGCGTATTATCTTTTAAAGCTAAAGTGATTCATCCAGGAGTATGCATAAGTGATAATTGTGCCCTTCTCTCCAATCCATTTTATATTAGAAAACACAGTGTAGTGTGGGAAAATTCTGCAAGTGAATAATTAATTAGTTGGCATATTTTGCTCTGTTCCCTTCAATTTTATATTTTATACACCTTCCTGACCAGCATAACTTATCTCAGTTTATTAAGCTGAGAAATGCACAAGCGTTATGCCTTGTGCAACCATTTCACTTCTCATTTCTTGGCGTACTGCAGCTGAAGATTTATAGGGCTAATTAACCATGGTTTCTCATTACACTCAAATGGGGAAACTATGGTTATGAGAATTGGGGCAAACCAGGGTCTGAAAACACAGTGTAAAGAGTTTCAGCTACATGGGACATTCTGAAACTCATTCTCAGAAAGTCCCAAGTGAGTGATGTAACAGGCCCTATACAATACAGTAGGTTGGTTTCCTATTAATTTAGGTGGATTGGTTCCTTTTTCTGCTAAATTGCAAATCAATCAATAAATAAATAAGGCTGTGCTCAATGACTTTTAAATGGTCATGTGACTGAATGGATAATTTTGATTGGATGGCTTCCAGGTTTTGAGCTTTTTTTGAAGTTTAGATATTTTGCCAAGGAACAGAAGATATTATAAAATAAGTTAGGTTTGGTAGGGGAAGAGGTGCTCATTTTTTATTTCAATCCTGACTGTTTGCCTATACTTTCCAGAATTTTAGAATATATTTTTTCCTGTTGGGTGCCCACCATTTCCTTGAGTTATTTCTACCTTGGTAAAAATATTGCTAAAGCTAGTTTCTCATTCTGGATTTCTGGCGAGGTGTGGGTGGGGAACTAGCATACAAACATTTGCAAAAACCAATGGTATTCATCAGCTCAGCCAGAACATCAATCAAGGCAGGCATTTGTAAAAATAATATAGCTATGCATATATGCTCTTGTAATTGATTTATATGCTTCCATCTCACATGGCTCTCTACACTTGTATTTCCACTGCACTTACCTGCTGGTCTCTCACAGATGAATCGTGACTATGTCTGTTTTGACAAATGTAGTTGTGGCATATTAAAGTAGATTTTGGAATATAAATACAGTAACTTGGCTCAGGCGGGCCCCTTCGCCTCTAAGAGTAGCTTGCCACCAACAATGAATCACTAGCTGGTTGTCTGTGGGTTCTGCTGAGTCTTTAAAATTGTGTGTCGCAAAAAGGTGATGATTTGGTCCCTCAGCACAAGTCCGCTCACACTTTCAGGTGAGGCGGCAATGCGGGATGGCAGGGGCTCCTCACATGGGCTTAGTTTTACTTAATTGAAGGTTACAGCTTCTTCCTTAAACATTCAAACAAACTGTGTCTTTCTCTCTTTCCAGTTCGCACTCTCAGCCGTCTGTACGTGACCCAGCCAGACCATGCAACTCCTTCTGAGAGGTTTCCACTTTCTCCTTCTGGCAGACTTCTCCCTACTGCTTCTTTGGGAGATCATCAACTTCTGTACTTCTTTCTGCCACTTACACTCACAGAGAATCATTAGCTCAGATCTCCTCTATTGTTTAGAGAGAGATGTTAGTTTCTGTTTGCCACTGAGCAGCTGCTTGGAGTCACAGGACTCTGTTTACATTCCAGAGACCTTCTAGTCTCACGGGAAAGGGAGACAGGATGTGGCGTTAGTGGTTTCCTGTTTCCTTTGTTCCTTTGTTCAGTTGCTCTCTGCTTTCATAGAGAGAGGATGTGTTTTTCTTTGCTCTCTGCGAAGCTTAGAAATAAAGCATAGTGTGTAGCCAAACCTCTCGTCTCTTCCCTGTGCTGGATACTCTGCTGGAGAATGTGCCTTGGAGCCTCATCAAAGGCTCAAGGTTGTTAATTATTCGTTGGAAGCGATTCCGGAGACTCGGGCCGGAAAATGGAGCTTTATCAGCTTGGCCGAGTAGTGATTCCGACAAGAGAGTTATCTAACACTTTCTCTTCTTCAGTGTTCGTGGAGATGCAGCCATTGCAGTGAAGTCCCTCACGCACAAAACAATATGCCTCTCATGTGACCCAAATTAACCAATCACATGAGAGATACTGGGGAAGATTCCAGAATTAAACACAGTAATGCATTTGAACATTCCCAATTTCAGTAAATGAAGTCACTACACTTAACTGGCTGATGGTCAGAGATTGGTAGGAATTAGAGTCTAATGGCATTTAGCAGACCACCAGGTTGAGGAAGGCTGGACTAATTTGACAGACACTTGGGCAAAGGCATTTTAAAGGTAAAGGTACCCCTGCCCGTACGGGCCAGTCGTGTCCGACTCTAGGATTGTGCGCCCATCTCACTTAAGAGGCCGGGGGCCAGCGCTGTCCGGAGACACTTCCAGGTCACGTGGCCAGCGTGATGAAGCTGCTCTGGCGAGCCAGCACCAGCACAGCACATGGAAACACTGTTTACCTTCCCGCTATAAAGCGGTACCTATTTATCTACTTGCACTAAATAGTGCTTTCGAACTGCTAGGTGGGCAGGAGCTGGGACCAAACGACGGGAGCTCACCCCGCCACAGGGATTCGAACTGCCGACCATACGATCGGCAAGTCCTAGGCGCTGAGGTTTTACCCACAGCGCCACCCGCGTCCCTAAAGGCATTTTAACTGGAGATAAACCATGCTCCGGCCCTGAATTAGATCTCTTTCCCACAAACAACCAAGCACTGGAGATGCACTGAGTATGAGCAGCCAGAAGGCATGCTAAAGCATGCAAAGATGCTCTCTCGATCCCCTTGCCAATCAACGTCATGCTGTTTTACTCTCCCCCTGCAACTGATCTTACAAGCAAAGGGGTCAGGCAGGTGAAGTTTGAGCAGCTCCTGTCAGCTATCCTGGACTCCCCCCTTTAAGAGTTGCAACTCCCCACATGATTTATCATGCTTGAATAGGGCCCTAAATATTCCACGCTATTAAGGAGGCAAATGATAATAGGCTAGTCATTGGCGGTGAATGTCAAGCCGAGTGGAGCGTGGCTGTCAGTGATGTCAATTTCCCCCTCACCACATGCTCCCTGCTTTGCCATTAAGCTGGGATTCCCTGCCTTGACATGTCAATTCAGACTGCATTAATAGCAGTGTTGGAGCTCCCTTAAATTGCCTGCCCCGGCACCAAGCAGATAAATTCCAAGGGCAAAATAACCTGCCACTGGACCAATTCTCTGAGTCTGAAAGATAACCACTATCATAGGGATGAAAACAGGGTATAAAAACAGTTTAACATTCTCGGGAAACTGCACCTGTTTTCTCCCTTTTTAGCCTTGAGGAAGCCATATATTTGCATGTGTGTATTGTGCTTAGACTACCAGCAACTTTTACCCTTTCAAACTAGTTCTATCAGTAATATGGTAGCAGATGATGTATTTTCTTCCACAATTCATTCAGCCTGCTTCCACTGAAACAGCATTCCACAACTTAGGGCCTTTAGATCAGGGGTCAGCAACCTTTTTCAGCCGTGGGCCAGTCTACTGTCCCTCAGACCATGTGGGGAGCCGGACTATATTTTGAAAAAAAATAATAATGAATGAATTCCTATGCTCCACAAATAACCCAGAGATGCATTTTAAATACAGTGGTACCTTGGGTTAGAAACTTAATTCGTTCTGGAGGTCCGTTCTTAACCTGAAACTGTTCTTAACCTAAGGTACCACTTTAGCTAATGGGGCCTCCCGCTGTCGCCGTGCAATTTTTGTTCTCATCCTGAAGTAAAGTTCTTAACCTGTGGTACTATTTCTGGGTTAGCAGAGTCTGTAACCTGAAGCGTCTGTAACCCTAGGTACCACTGTAAAAGGACACATTCTACTCATGTAAAAACACCAGGCAGGCCCCACAAATAACCCAGAGATGCATTTTAAATAAAAGGACACATTCTATTCATGTAAAAGCATGCTGATTCACGGACTGTCCGTGGGCCAGATTGAGAAGGCGATTGGGCTGCATCTAGCCCCCCCGGGCCTTAGGTTGCCTGCCCCTGTTTTAGATAGCTGGTACTGCAACTCCCATCCTCCCTGGCTATTGGGCCATGTGGCTGGGAGGGTACCAGGTTAGATAGGGCTGCATTAAATGCACCAGAAAATGTCAGTTGCATATCACCAATTCAGATGAATGAGCAGTCTAGGCGAGTTATTGTCCCACTAAGTTCAGTCTGCCAACCCACACCTGCTTGCCTTCCCTCTCCCTCCTAAACAGTGCTGTCCTTAAGAACTCTCCATTTCAGATTTAACACCAATTCCCCATATCTCAGCCCTGTAGAGCATTTGATTTTAGAGATAAAGATCACAATAGCTCGGTTGATTAACTGCCCGCCCTTTGAATGGAAGAACATATAGCTGCCCAGTAGAACCGCCAGATATTAGTTTGCTTCCAGATGGGGTTTCCATGATGACTTTCCATAATCCTAGATATTTAAATCTAGGTACTTCCTCTAGGGTGTGACCATCTAGAGTCCAACTCGACTTGGTAGTCCTCTTGCCAAATACAGTGACCTTGGTTTCCTTGAAGAACTCAACCAGGAAGAGGAAATAGTTGATTGTGCCGATCGCTGGCTTTTCATACCCTCCTTCCACCCTACTAGCTTCAATGGGCACCGACCATCACTGTCAGTAAGCCATTTTAGTTTGGACTAATAACAGAACTGATTGATATCATTTATTATTCTTATTAAGCAGCAAAACATCAACATCACAGGAAGGCACAAGACATGTGAATGGTGGCCTGGAAGGCACAAATTCACAGCTCCAGGCCAATACCATTTGTTTGGAGGGAGGAATTTTGGTTGGTTTGCATATGTTACATATTTTGTGTTCTCATTTTGTGTTTTTATGTCATGAATCATCCTGTGATCATCAGGTGAAGGGTGGTATACAAGATAAGGAATTAAATAAATGCCTCAATTTGTCTAAGAGGTCGTTCATAAAATAGAGGAAAAATAGCATGTCAGAACTGGCTTTCATTGTTCAGCAGATAACAAACATAAGGAGCTGCTCTCCCTCCTCAGACATGCTTCATGTGCATTTCCTATAGCTTGGATGCGTGTTATATCTTGCGTGTTACATCTGCCTATTTGCTTTTCATGGTTCCCCTATTTGAAGAAGGAAATGTGCGAGCTCCAAATCTTGGCAGACCCCCCATCACACCAGAAGAAGGAAAAATGGTTTCTGTGCTGTGTGTCCTGAGAAGCAAAAGTTGCCTGCAAATAGTCTTTAAACAGAAGCCGCTGGCAAAATGATACTTTTTAAAAGGGGTGTGTGAATTCTAGATTCTATTCTGAGGATTAGCACTACAGCTTGGTAGTGAAAAAAAGATTTGTGCCATTGGTGTATATAGATATGTTTTAAGGTGCATGCTTCCAAGTAGTACTTTTTTCTGAGGCAGTGGGAAATTGATTTTGAATCTGCTCCAGGGAAGCCAGATGGCATCGCAGCATGAATCCTGTGCCTTAGTAGAAGACTATGGTACAATCCCAAATTGTTGACATCTTCTGTGAAGGGGGTGTTAAAACTGGGTCAGTATAAGATGCTGCTACATTTTCTTTTTAATGGGTCTCCTCTCACATTGTGCTTTAAAGGACGGCCTGAACTTATCCTTGCACTCCCGTCATTATTACAAAGAGTGTTTTCTGAACCTTTGATAGACACTTCTTGCCCACAGCCATGAGAGCTAACAACCTGAACCCGAGGTTTTCATGGTTCTTGACTGTGTACATCAATATGCTGAAAACTTAGTTTTGTATATAAAGGTGGTGGAACTAGTACAATCAATATAACAGTGCTTGCCATTTTTAGGAAAAACATGGGTAGGGCATAGGTTGTTTTGGAAGATCCGGATATCTGCAACTGGGGTATTGCCAGCCATTCCTGAAATCATTGCTGTCCATTGTAATTTGCTGTTTTAATTGATGCATTAAAGTGAGATTTAATTAAGTTTACATGGCATGCACTGAACAACAATTAGGAAGTGAGAATCAAGTTTGAATGAGAAAAACCCAGGAGGTTCTTGATGTACTGTTTTCACATTTTAGAATGCAATGCATTGGAATGCTGTGCAGATGACAGAATTGGCCTGGTTTCAAAGTACAAACCATTAGTGCAATTATGGGATAGATGAGACTGGAGACATCTAGACCTCTCTCTTGGATGTGCTTGGGACTTTATTATGAATTTAGTTTATGAGCTTAGAATAAGTGCTTGTGGCTTAAGTGCTGTTTTATTTCAAGTATCAAAATCCTGTTTGATGTTTCGCCTGTATGCACTTACTGCCGTTAAGGATCCACTTAGCATACATACAACTTCTTAAAACCATTTTCATTTTTTCTTCCAAATGCAGGTATTTTGGCTTATGGTGTTTGCTATACATTTTATGAATTAATTCAACAGAGCATATTCTGTGCTCCTCCCACTTTAATATTGGAGATATTGCCAGCACCAGGCATTAATAAGCATAAGAAAGCAAATGTAAGGGGAACCTGCTAGCTAGTAGAGCTGTGTGTGCTCCCTTGCCTTGATCCTATTTACAATCTGATCTGGTGATCCACCCTGAGATGATTTGGGGTTGACCCAACCTGACTCAGATCCAGGCCCTAAACATAATGGGGAATTTGCACCGACATGCAATGCAGTGCCGCAGGTGAAGGGGAGAGAAGGAGACGTACCCCTCCTCTCACCTCCCAACCATAGGTTAAGATAGGGTGTGCTGAAAAACTCCAGGCACACCTGGAAGAAGCGGACCATTTGGATCCCTTCCAGTCGGGATTCAGGTCTCATCACGGGACTGAAACTGCCTTGGTCACACTGGTTGATGATCTGCGGCAGGCTAGGGACAAAGGTGAAAGCTGTTTCCTAGTTCTGCTGGATCTCTCAGCGGCTTTTGATACCATCAACCATAACATCCTTCTGGACCATCTAGAGGGGCTTGGAGCTGGGGGCACTGTTATACAGTGGTTGCGCTCCTTCCTCCTGGGCCGTGTTCAGAAAGTGGTGGGGGGGGATGAGTGTTCAGACCCCTGGGCTCTCACTTGTAGGGTGCCTCAGGGTTGTGTCCTCTCCCCCATGCTTTTCAACATTTACATGCAGCTGCCAGGAGAGATCATCATGGGGTTTGGGCTGGGCGTTCATCAATATGCGGATGATACCCAGCTCTACCTCTTTCAAATCAGAACGAGTGAAGGCGGTGAAGGTCCTGTGTGAGTGTCTGGAGGCGGTTGGAGGATGGATGGAGGCTAACAGATTGAGGTTGAATCCTGACAAGAAAGAAGTACTGTTTTGGGGGGATAGGAGGCAGGCAGGTGTGGAGGAATCCCTGGTCCTGAATGGGGTAACTGTGCCTCTGGAGGACCAGGTGCGTAGCCTGGGGGTCATTTTGGACTCACAGCTGTCCATGGAGGCACAGGTCAATTCTGTGTCCAGGGCAGCTGTTTACCAGCTCCATCTGGTATGCAGGCTGAGACCCTATCTGCCCACGGACTGTCTTGCCAGAGTGGTGCATGCTCTGGTTATCTCTCACTTGGACTACAGCAATGCACTCTATGTGGGGCTACATTTGAAGGTGACCCGGAAACTACAACTAATCCAGAATGCGGCAGCTAGACTGGTGACTGGGAGAGGCTACCGAGACCACATAACACCAGTCTTGAAAGACCTATATTGGCTCCCAGTACGTTTCCAAGCACAATTCAAAGTGTTGGTGCTGACCTTTAAAGCCCTAAATGGCCTTGGTCCAGTATACCTGAAGGAACGTTTCCCTCCCATCAGTCTGCCCGGACACTGTGGTCCAGTGCCAAGGGCCTTCTGGCAGTTCCCTCACTGCGAGAAGCCAAGTTACAGGGAACCAGGCAGAGGGCCTTCTCGGTAGTGGCACCCACCCTGTTGAACACCCTCCCACCAGATGTCAAAGAGAACAACAACTACCAGACTTTTAGAAGACATTTGAAGGCAGCCCTGTTTAGGGAAGCTTTTAATGTTTGACAGACTACTGTATTTTAATATTTTGTTGGAAGCCACCCAGAGTGGCTGGGGAAACCCAACCAGGTGGGCGGGGTATAAATAATAAATTATTATTATTGTTGTTGTTGTTGTTGTTGTTGTTGTTGTTGTTGTTGTTGTTAGAAACACCAATTAAATCTGCAACCGGGGGGTGGGAGTTGTGCATCTCTTCTCTGCCAACTACATGTTTAATCAGGGTTTAATATTCTGGTTAAGCATCCTCACTGACAGTCCATCCTTCTTTTGACAGCCCTGGATTGCTGCAGGTGGGCACAATTCAACCTGGGGAAATCCATGGTTGCCTCAGCCCAATCTGCCTGAAACCCAGGTTGACCTGAATTTCATTCAACATATTATTTCTAGCCAGATGCAGTGCACAGCCTTACTAACTAAACCTGTCCCTACCAATGGCATGAGAGGCAGCCAGAACCTTTGGCGGCCATGCACTTTTGCATTTAGGGCTCCTTCACTGTGGGTGGTGTGGGGCAGGGACGCCCCTCCTGTATGCTCTTAGTGCATTGAGGAGGTTGTGTGAACCTCCCTACTGTCAAGCCGTAACTGTCTGAAGCACTCCAGTGTTCCTGTTCCTTCAGATTCCTGCTGCTCAAGATGCTGGGAATTGGGACACAAACAATGTACTCAACCAAGCTACAGCTAATGCCCCCAGCTGGACCAGTGTTTTAGAAAACTTCAACTTCATTCCACAGAATCATCTTAGCACAATCTGTGCATGAGCCATTCTAAGAAAGAAAGAAAGAAAGAAAGAAAGAAAGAAAGAAAGAAAGAAAGAAAGAAAGAACCTTTTCATGTGCATTGGAAGAAGATGTGTTACAAAAGCAAGTCCATGTGCCACGTTAGAACTGGCCTCCAATTTTACCCCCAAACTATGCAAAAGTCACAATGCTAAAACCATCAACAAAGTAGCAATAATAAATGGGTTGCATGCAAATGCACAGAATAGATTACACAGAAAATGATATTGTTCTCATTATTCCTTTTTCTTCATCCCAGGAAGGATGCCCAGGTGGTAGATCTGACTCAGTTAAACCAGGTGAGAATGGCTTTTGTGCCAAAGATTCGCAGGGAAATGTAGTCAGGTTTAGAATTCCCCCTAGAGAATCCTTAGCTCCTCCCTCCTCCTTTAGATTAAGTATGTGATATGGTTATCCCCAACCTCAATTTGAGGTTTTGCTTTAGGAAAATGACATGACTTAAGCATGCGTGTTAATCTCCTTTCCCCTTTCTCTCTCCTATCTGCCCCGATTTCAACTCTGGTTTGGTCTGTCCTGTGGGTCTAAGAGCTAAAGTTCACATGACATTAGCCATGCTGCATAAGGTTGCATGCATTCCTTGTAAAATGTAAATAGCACCTAGCAATCATGTCTGGAACCACAATACACACAGTGACTTTATCACCCCCCCCCCTTTTGCTGTGATGAAAATCCCTCATCCCACCATATCTGGTTTCTATTTCATATGTGAGGGAAGTTTTCTTTGGTGCCAGAGGGGGTTGTCACCAGGACCATTGCACAGGAGGAAAGGATTGGTCCTCCTTCCCCACCTCCAAGTTATACAATGGCCAACCAGAAGGTTAAGAAAGGATTTTCATTGGGACCACAATGGAGGCGGAAGAGGTTAAGGCCTTCTTCCTACATACTGTCATTCCAATCTGAAGTGGGTGATATTTATACTTACCGTATTTTTCGCACGATTGGACGCACCGGACCATAGGACGCGCCTAGTTTTTTGGGGGGGAAATAAAGGAAAAAAATTTTCCCTTTATTTCCCCCCCAAAAGCAGGTCAGGGAAACCGAACCAGGTCGAGGAACAGCGGGATAGTGGCGCTGCGCCTCCCTGCTGTCCCCCGAGCTTGTGGGGCTGGCTGATGTCTGCCTAGCGCGCGGGGCGCTCTGCTTCAGGGCGCCCTACCCGCCGGGCGGCAGGCTGCTATCCGCAGCTTGGGGAGCCTTGTGGGGAACTGCTGCAGGGCTCCCCACGCTGCGGATGTATGCCTGGCGCGAGGGGCGCTCTGCTTCAGGGTGCCCCACCCGCCGGGCGGCAGGCTGCTATCCGCAGCGTGGGGAAGCTTGCGGGGAGCTCCTGCAAGGGTCCCCATGCTGCGGATGTGTTCCCAAAGCGCCGGGAGCTCTGCTTTCAGGGCGCCCGACGCTCCGGGAAGCAGGCTGCTATCCGCAGCCTAGACACGGCTAGCGGAGCGCTAATCCCGAAGCTTGGGGCGTGCGGAGCTCAGCGTGCCCCAAGCTTCTGGGCGCCGGCAAGGTCTCCGCTAGCCCTGGGAGAGCCCCGCGACGTCGCGGGGCTCTCCCAGGGCTAGCGGAGACCTTGCCAGCACCCAGAAGCTTAGGGCGCGCTGAGCTCAGCACGCCCCAAGCTTCGGGATTAGCGCAGTGGTCCGCTAGCCCTGGGAGAGCCGCGCGACGTCGCGGGGCTCTCCCAGGGCTAGCGGAGACCTTGCCGGCACCCAGAAGCTTGGGGCGTGCTGAGCTCCGCACGCCCCAAGCTTCGGGATTAGCGCAGTGGTCCGCTAGCCCTGGGAGAGCCGCGCGACGTCGCGGGGCTCTCCCAGGGCTAGCGGAGACCTTGCCGGCACCCAGAAGCTTGGGGCGTGCTGAGCTCCGCACGCCCCAAGCTTCGGGATTAGTGCAGTGGTCCGCTAGCCCTGGGAGAGCCGCGCGACGTCGCGGGGCTCTCCCAGGGCTAGCGGAGACCTTGCCGGCACCCAGAAGCTTGGGGCGCGCTCAGCTCCGCACGCCCCAAACTTCGGGATTAGCGCAGTGGTCCGCTAGCCCTGGGAGAGCCGTGCGACGTCGCGGGGCTCTCCCAGGGCTAGCGGAGACCTTGCCGGCACCCAGAAGCTTGGGGCGTGCTGAGCTCCGCACGCCCCAAGCTTCGGGATTAGCGCAGTGGTCCGCTAGCCCTGGGAGAGCCGCGCGACGTCGCGGGGCTCTCCCAGGGCTAGCGGAGACCTTGCCGGCACCCAGAAGCTTGGGGCGCGCTCAGCTCCGCACGCCCCAAACTTCGGGATTAGCGCAGTGGTCCGCTAGCCCTGGGAGAGCCGTGCGACGTCGCGGGGCTCTCCCAGGGCTAGCGGAGACCTTGCCGGCACCCAGAAGCTTGGGGCGTGCTGAGCTCCGCACGCCCCAAGCTTCGGGATTAATGCAGCGCTCCGCTAGCGGTGGGAGAGCTGGGTCTCCCTCTGCTAGCAGATAGCTTCCTGAAGCCTGGAGAGCGAGAGGAGTCGGTGCGCACCGACCCCTCTCACTCTCCAGGCTTCAGCGAAAGCCTGCATTCGCTCCATAGGACGCACACACATTTTCCCTTGCTTTTTAGGAGGGAAAAAGTGCGTCCTATGGTGCGAAAAATACGGTATAAAAAGATTCATTCACATGTTTAAATGACTCCTCACTGTGGTCAGATATGATTAGGAATTAAATTTAAAACTTTGTGATGCATTGCAGGCTAAAGAGTTGGATCAGGCTTATCAAGCTTATCATTACTGAATAAATTGTTCATAGATGTTAGTAAAATATTTTCTTTTTGCTGCCTTTTTAACTGTGTGAGACAGGTTGTGTAGAAATGGGCAAAGGAATTGTTTTAGACATTCATTTGTTCCTTATTAAATAGGCCACAGGAAGCCTTGAAGTTACAGAAAAAGTGTTTTGAATGCTAATTTGACTTTCCTTTCCCATGGCACATTGGAGCTAAGGGTCAAGGCAGGAAAAAATATCTAAACCCAAATATTTTATCATACAAACAGCTGTAAATGGATAATTTATAGCATGTGGTTTGACCCACTCAGCTAATAATGATGATTGCCAAATGATTTAGCTGAAAGAACTCTTCCCATCTGCTCAGTCAACAGATGTGACTTGGGTGTGTTGGCACTTGGACTGAATGAGTAATAGTTAAAAGTTCTCTCATTTGTCCCAATAACAAGAGATGAGCAAGTTGATGACATTGAAAGTGTATCGGAAGGACTCAACCCGTACAGATGTGCTTGGCAGCATTTCACAGAAGTTGGTAAAGATCATGCTATCTGGCCTGCTTGGCTGAAGATGGTGCCAGGTGGGATAAAATCGGAACTCTGGGCTCTTTTCTTTGCAGAACAGCTCAAGGAGGTTGGAATACAGTCAGGCACAGTGCGAAGCTAATTGTGACCATTTTTCAACCACACTGAAAAATGTGAGAAAGGGATAGAGACATTTTTAAGCTTGTCCTTTGTAGATGCGTACACTGATTCCAGCAAGAACATTTTTGGGACTACAATTCCCATCATCCCTGGCCACTGGTCCTGTTAGCTAGGGATGATGGGAGTTGTATTCCCAAAACAGCTGGAGGGCTGAGTTTGGGGATGCCTGATATAGCGTATGTGTTGGGTTTTGTGTCAGCATCAACTGGGTAGGTTCTCTTTCTATTCATTTATTACATTTCCTTGGTAGTGAGATGTATCAGGGGGTAGAATATGGTTAGTTGTCTGTGGTTGGCTACAGTGGGGTTTGTTTGCATTTGTGGAGGAAGGGCTTGTTGGGTCAGGTAAACCAGATTGATTTGTATGTGATAAAAAGGAACCATACTGGAGTGAAGGCATCCTCTTCTATTTGTCCCCAAGTCAGTTTCAGTTTATTGGTTAGCTTTTCTAGGAAGGCATACAATTTGATACCATTGGCTCGTGTTTACTACTGACAGGTCCCTCCAGTGTCTGGCTATGAGGCTTCTGGCTGCTGAGAGTATGTGGATTATAAGGTCTCTATGATGTGAGTGGTCATTATGATCTTGGAAGATGTTCAGTAGGGCCAATTCTGTGGTGAGTTCTAATACCTGCTTAGTTATTTTGCATATCTCTTGTAGGACTACTGTCCAGAAGAGTTGGATTTTAGGGCATTCCCGCCACATGTGGAGGTATGTTGTTTGTGGACTTGACCTGACTTTGACTCACCTTCACCAGATATTGCCTGTTATCCCTGAGAGCCCCCAGCTCTGAAGAAAATGAATAGGAACACAGGAAGCTGCCTTATACTGTGTTAGATCATTGGTGAATCTGGCTTAGTATTGCCTACATTGAGTGGCAACAGCTCTCCAGGATTTCCAGAAAGAGTCTCTCTCAGCCCTACCTATAGATTCCAGGGATTGTTCCTAGGACCTTCTGCTTGCAAGGCAGATTCTCTGCCAATGAACTATGATCCTTCCTCTATAAACTAGTAGGGGCTGCATAGTATCTTGTGGATAGGCATGGAAAACCACCACCTTGATGGAATCCAAAGCAGGAGCATTTGATCATTGCAACTGAACTGTTGATATTTATTATGGGCATTTAGTAGACAGAAACATGCTTGATGGTAAAATCCTATGCATATTTACTCAGAAATGACAACCAATACAAGCTTTTTCTCTGAGAAGCGTGCATAAAATTGCAACCTCAGTCAATTTTTCCTAATGACATATTTTATAGATGGGCATCTGAGCCCAAAAAGTGGTAGGTACAAACTACATATATTTCAGGCATGTCCAATGAGTTGATCAGGATCAATCAGTCGATTGTGTCCCTCCCTCTTCCAGAGACGTGCCTAAAGGGCTGTTTCGATGCCACGCACACACGCATGCACACCCAGTTGGGGAAAGCAGGCACCATGTGTGCCCCCCCTGCACCCATCCCTGGATGACAGATCACTGCCAGTTTTTTATATTAGATCATTGATCACATCCTACTTCAAGTTGGACATGCCTAATATATTTGGTCCAGGGATGCAGCCGCAAAAGGGAGACAGGAACAGTTGTTGTGAAGAGGAAGAAAATGCCATTTGTGTTTTAGACTGATGCCCATGCCAGTGTCATGCTTAGGATTGCACCTCTTCCTTCCCATTTTTGTGTTAATTGGAAAAAAGTAGGATTTTCACTGTGTCTTATGTAGGAAAGAACTAAAATGTATTGTAATTGTTATGGGCATTTTAATGCATTGGGATGTTGTTTAGCCTGTGCTGAGTTTGTGTGGCAAGGTCCCCAGACCAGCAGCTCTTTAAATAAATTCACACGGACAAAGAATATTTAGTTTAAGGTTATTGGCAAAAAAAATTAGGCCACAATTTTATTGAATTACAAAAATGTGAGTGGTATTGGCTTAGGCATTGGCTTAGACTATATCAGACTCCTGCCCCCTTTGCAGGAAGTCATTAAAGGTAAACCACCCACAGAGGAAGCCACATCGGAGGAACCCACCTGCAGCTTTCCTCGGTGTCCCCAGAGGCCTGGCATGGCCCTAGCCCCTCAAGCGGACTTCGGACAGGAACCAGGCCCTGGATTCCTTTAACGGAATACCCTTGGTCACTGGAGGGGCAGGCGATGGCTGTCCTTCCCTCCCCCACAAATCAATGAGCCAGTGCCTAACCGCCAAACCTTACAATGTTGTGACGATTGCTAAGAGGTAGGTAAAAACTAAGTGGCCAGTGCCAATTTGCCAAATGGAAAAAAATTCTACCTGTCCCAAGACAGGCAACCAACCAACGTCCAAAGCAAGGCCAAAGAACACATAAAATTACAGGGTGGGAGGGCAGGTGTTCGGCAGCGTAACGCAGGTGCTTAGCACACGTCACACTGCCCCTTTTAAACCCCCCACAATCACCCCGCTCAAAACGATTGGCCAATAGACCTGGGGTGATTGTGGTGCCATCCTGGCATGAAAGCGTTGCTCTGCCCATGCCAGGGTGGGGAGAGGAACCGGGCTGGGGGCCTGCCAGCAACCAGGACCATTCTAAAGATGATCCCACTTCAAGGAAATATGTTCATATGGAATTGCCATTGTTCCAAAGGTTGCATAATTATTCCAATCATACTTTTTGGAACGTGGCCTCTGATGACAATTTTTTACTTAAATAGAAACTCTCTAAGGGTTTGGTGTGGTTTTTTTAAAGATATTTATTAAAGTTTTTTAAAATATAACAATGAAAATGAAAAATAAAAAGAAACAAAATACGGAATACAACATAAAAACAGTTAAAAAACAAATAATTTTCCATAACATATCTTCCTTACACTTATTTCCCCAGACCTCCTCATACCTCCCTTCTTTGTATTCCACTTCAATTTGTTAGTTCAGCAAATCCTTACCATTAAGCTTTTACCCATTTGTAAACCTTTTTTTTTCTCGTATCTCCTAAAGCATTACAGCTGGAAACCCCTTAGTTTCTATCCAACATCCTTCTAGCATTCATTAATTTTACAATATTTCTGTAAATAGTCTTTAAATTTCTTCCAGTCTTCTTTCACCATCTCTTCTCCCTGGTCTCGGATTCTGCCAGTCATTTCTGCCAATTCCATGGGCACGTCCACCAAAGGTGAAAGAATGTACCTTCTGTTTCTTTACATTTCCAACATGGGTTTGGTGTGGTTTTTAAGGGTGGGTGGGTGATGTGTTTTATTCATCCTCACCCTTGCAACCTATATGCATAAAGTACATTTCCAAATATAGCTTCCCATATCTGCAGATATATTTAATGCATTCTGAAAGGGACAAAAAGAATAGATTTTTTGAAGAGATAAATATAACAGGAGGCAGATGCAATGGAAAATAATTTGATTAAGTGAGAGCTGAAGAGTCACACTTTTTAAAACATGTGCATTGCTGGGAAAGTCTCAGTTGTACAGAAGCCACATGTGCAAATGACGGCATGATCTTAAGGAGTAAAGTAACAGCTCTGATTCATAATAAATCTTCCCAAAGGTACATCTGTGCATCTGTTATGTGCTAAATCCGATTTAGAAACACACTTTTGTATGTATGGTTGGATGTGAGTGCCAATATCAAATCTGATAAAGCCACTACATAAAAATAGCTTTGTGAAGGAGGTGTAACAAATAATAATGCTTATTTGAATTTTATTATAATATCCATAAATGCCCCTTCTAAGGAAATTGTTGAAAGTGATATATTTTCACTTTATGTGCTTGGCTGTCAGAGGATCCTGAGGCCCCCTTGGGCTTAGAAAACAGTTGTTTAACAGATTTGTGCACCAGATTTGGCCAAATCATAAAGCAAATTGACCAAGTCTGTGTACTGTCTAGGTCAAGTTGAAGTGGATACAGAGCAGATGGAGTAGCCCCAAATCGATTTGTGGAGACTTGTGCCAACCTGTAGCTCAATACAGGCTCTTAGAAAGCCAGACAGAGTGTCTCTAAAATGTTGCATTTAATAATTATAACACCATTTCGTTATTATTTAAAGCAACGGTGGTTTTGTTAAGAACAGCTCTTGCACAAAGCCGCTATATTAAAAATAAAAGTAAACATTCTCCTTGAATGTAAGTGAGGTGGGAGAGGAAAGGAAGCAGCGAGCTTTTAAGCAAGTGACTCCAAGCCCCTGCTAAGCTTGGAGCTCTGTGAAAATCTGGTATACAGTGGTACCTTGGGTTAAGTACTTAATTTGTTCCAGAGGTACGTTCTTAACCTGAAACTGTTCTTAACCTGAAGCACCACTTTAGCTAATGGGGCCTCCTGCTGCTGCGCCGCCGGAGCACAATTTCTGTTCTCATCCTGAAGCAAAGTTCTTAACCCGAGGTACTATTTCTGGGTTAGCGGAGTCTGTAACCTGAAGCGTATGTAACCTGAAGCATATGTTACCCGAGGTATCACTGTACTGAAAAACACGCATTTAATAATAATAATAATAATAATAATAATAATAATAATAATAATAATAATAATGTGCTTGTTTACAAATAAACAAATTCTTGCATAAATGTCCATAATGGGCCTGATGTTTCTGGAGCTTGGGGGGGGGGCAGTACTGATGGAGTGTTGGGTACAACAACTCACAGTACAACTATATGCCATCAGGTTCTGCTCACTATTGTGGACAGGAAACACCAAAATTGAAAGTGCTCATTTATGAAGGCACAGTGAGCACTTTTGCCTGAATGCTCTGATGTGGACAAAGCTGTCAATTAGTGGAATTTCCAAGGCAGTTTACAAAAACAAAGATGCAATGCATTAATAAGATTTAATAAATAACATATTTACAATTGAGAAGCTTCTCTATATAGCTTTTCTGCCCCAGGACTCAAAGCAAAATAATAGGAAAAGAAAAGAAGATCAAAAAGGGCTATAATACTTTTTTTTTAATAAAGATATTTATTGGGGGGGGGAAATTGAATATAAGCAAAAATAAAAAATAAACATACAAAATAATAAACAATTAAAAACACACATTGATTTTCAATAACATAACTTTCATACCCTTATTTTCTCCGACCTCCTCATACTTCCCTTCTTTGTATTCCAGTTCAGTTTGTTAATTCAGCAAATCCTTACCATTAAACTTTTACCCGTTTTATACTCCTTTTTTCATATCTCCTGAAACATTACAGCTGGAAATCGCTTAGTTTCTATCCAACATCTTTCTAACATTCATTAATTTTACAGTATTTCTTTAAATAGTCTTTAAATTTATTCCCAAAAAGGGCCATAATACTACCTGATTTTCCCCGCACCAGTCATTTGGTACTCTGAAGGATATCCTGTGTGACTGTATGCAAAGAACCCACAACTCTGCTCTTAATCATTCTCTTTCAATCCTGATTTAATTTTCCGCAATATTGTTTGGAGAAGGAGAAGGAAGTCATAAATACGCACATTGCATTCCTTCATTGACAGGACCATTCACAATCTGCTAAACTGCTTAGCTGATTATATCATGAAGTTTTCTTTCTGGCAACCAAAGTAATAAAGCATGTCCAAACAGTAATTGTTTCTTGCGAAATGCAATTGTTTATGTGCCCCTTAATTAGATAAAAATAATCAGATAACCATAATTACAAGCAAATCACACACTGAACACAGGTTAAGTATATCTTACGTTAATTAATATATTTCTCTTCTGTTAAAACTGGGATGGCTTGTTTTGCGGGAAACTTTGGAACCTGATAACAGGCAGCCAGGAAATCATAAGAGCATCTAATGATGTAACAACAACAACAGCAACAGATGATGATGATGATGATGATGATGATGATGATGGAACAATGGCCCAGCAAGACCTTTGGTAAACTGAAGAGATATATCACCATTGTCATTTGTTGACCTCAAACTGGATCCGAAATACTAGCACAGTTACTGGACTTTGGACAACTTGCTATGACCTTGGCCATGGCATCATCATCATCATCATCATCATTATTATTATTATTATTATTATTATTATTATTATTATTATTATTAATTTCATTTATGAATCACTTTCTTCAGAAGCAATTTCACAATGTAATAAAAACCATTAAGATACGGTAGATCACTTTATGCACTGATCCAGTTAACCATATCCAAATGGGGTACGAGCCACATTGCTGGGCAATGTCCTTGGGCATTTGGGACAGGCATGCGGGAAGAGGCTGATCACCACTGAAATTATCCATTTTTTCCCTTTTAGGTCTTGGACAAGAAAACAGCAAACTGTAAGAAATGTTAATGCAAATTGCCTGTGATTTCCGAACAAAGCCCCAAAGAACTATAGACTCATGAGGTATGACTAAAATAGATGGTGTTTTCAGTTTACCTTTCTTTTGTAGGCTGTTCAACTCTAGATCTCTAAGGCCCCTACTGTTTACAGAATGACAGGTAATTTGTCATAGATGAGCAAACATTAGCATTGCTGGTACTCAAGGGTTGTTTCTTAGGTCGGCTGCATTTGCTCCTTACTAGTAGTGAATCTTTTCTCTTTTTTTCTTATGTTTGTACAGACTTTCAAGTAACAACTGCTCTGGTTACATAGACTTGTCCTTCCTTTCAATCCTGCTTTCACTTTAAGGTGTGTGAAAGAGGGGAGGGTGGGTTTCAGCAACGCAATAGAAAAGAGTTTGGGACGAGAATTATGACGGAATTATTGGAGATGTTTCTTCGGCGTCATTCACAGGAGCGCATGACTTGTCTGAGAGGAGTTCTACTTACCCAGGCTGCGTGTAACAGAACACTTCAACTCCCATCTTGATCATTGTAGCTGTATGGTAGTTAAAAGTTACATCAAGCATTACCCTGGAGCAATTATTGTTGGAACCCTTTAACACATCCATCTTCAGCCCTGGCGCTTGCAAAATCTGGTTGTGTATTAGACAGAAACCTCCTGTAGGGCAGCCAGATGTTTTCCACTGGGGCAAGCTTCCCATATGTACTCCATTTTAGCCAAGTAAACTGATATGATGTTTGTTTATTCCTGCTGACAGGAGCCTGTTTGAAACTGTCTGTCTTGGGAATGGCTGATGGAAGTGGGGCACAGGAGATTATGAATATTAATCTTGTTCCCCTTGAGTCATTTACACATTGCCATCCTTTATTTGTGTGCGTAAGAGGACGAGATTCTGTCACACTTTCCCAACATTTTGTTACACTGTAGAGTGACCAAGAAACAAGAGTGAGGGTAGGCCTATTCTGATGAATTTGTGGGATTATACAGGTAGAGACAGACCACATCTTAATTGTTGTGTAAAACATG
The DNA here is from genome assembly GCF_964188305.1 of Podarcis bocagei. Lineage (NCBI taxonomy): Eukaryota > Metazoa > Chordata > Lepidosauria > Squamata > Lacertidae > Podarcis > Podarcis bocagei. The sequence goes on from NC_138133.1 coordinate 19,154,066, forward strand.
TTTCCTAAATCAAGGCTGTTACCAAGTCCACTCCTTTATTTTCACTTATATAAAGACTCCACCCCTATATATATATATATATATAAATGTAGGTTTTGGTGTCTTCGGGTGTCTTCCCGTGTAAGAGTTGGGGTGTCTAGGCGACGTTTCGACGAGGTCTCACTCGTCATCTTCAGGCTGGTGCTTTCGGCTTCTTGTTACTAGAACAGAGCAGGATCTCAGTGTTTGAGTTCCTATAAATACTGTTGAGGGGGTGTGGTGTATAGCCTCCAACGTTCTGGGCAGAGAGGAAGTTCCTAGGTTAATGTGCCTTTTCTTCTTTTGTTCATTAATTACTTGAGGGATATCTTGAGTGATTACTTGAGTGATATTCTGAGTACCACTTAGGAGGGTCATTAGGTGTGGATTAGTTGCTAAAGCTTTCGTGTCTTGACCTCTTGACCTTGTGAAGAGTTTTTCTGAGAAGATGGCTGTACTGCACTTAGTTGTGCTCTGGCTTGGCTTCGTGTATAGGGGCGAGCTGTGGTTTTGTGCCCTGTGCCAGCCAGATCTATGTAGGGATTGCAGGGGGGTGCAGCATCCGGAGGTGCCACTATGGTTTGGCTACTGGATGGTGTCTGTAATTTATCTGTGGAGAGGGTCTGGGTTTGGGTCTGGTGTGGTTGATTGGAGATGGCGTTCTGTGTGCCTCTGGTTCTGGTGTCGGTTTTTGTGGGGAGGGCTAATTTCCAGATGTCTGGCAGGTGGGACGTGTCGTCACGCTTGTTCATGTTGTGAGGGTGTTTCTCTATCTCGATGGCTTCCATGATTATTCTCTTGTGGTGATGTTCCATGTTAAAGAGCAATTTGGAATCTGCAAAATTAATTTCGTGTCCTGTTTCTTTCATGTGTTGGTAAAGAGAGGAAGTTTTTTCTTCTTTTTTGACGGCATTCTTGTGTTCTGCGATACGTGCATTTATTCGTCTGTTTGTTTGTCCAATGTACGTGGCTGGGCAGACTTTGCAGGGTATTTCATAGACCCCTTGGTTTTCTAACTGGATTTTATCTTTTGGGTTTCTGAGGATATTGGCTATTTTTTGGTTGGTGCAAAAGGCTGTTTTGATATTGTGTTTATGGAGGATTTTGCTAATTTTATCTGTAGTGCCCTTGATATAAGGAAGGAGGGCCATGCCATTGTTTTCTTCTGTGTCTTGGTTTTTGGGGGGTGTTTCTTTTTGGATTAGCTTCGTAACCCTGTTTTGCTGGTATCCGTTGGCGATTAACACATTTGAGAGATTCTGTAACTCAGTTGTCAAGTGGTCTTTGTCAGCCAGGCGTTTGGTTCTGGAGATGAGAGTCTTGGCTACGGAGTTTATTTGTGCAGGGTGGTGGTGTGATTGTGCATGTAAGTAGCGGTTGGTGTGTGTTTTTTTCCAGTAGATAGTGTGTCCTAGGGAGCCATCAGGTTTTTTGTAGATTAGGACGTCAAGGAAGGGAAGTTGGTTGTTGGCTTCTATTTCCATAGTGAATTGTATTTTGGGGTGTAGGCTGTTGAGATGTGTGAGGAAGCTATCTAGTTTTTCCTTCCCGTGTGGCCAAATTACAAAGGTGTCGTCAACATATCTGAGCCAAAGTTTGGGTTTGTGTTCTGACTTGTCTAAAGCATTGGTTTCAAAGTGTTCCATGTACAGATTTGCGATGACCGGTGAGAGGGGTGATCCCATAGGTGCTCCTTCTATCTGTTTGTATCTTTGTCCATTGTGGATGAAGTACGTGTTGGTTAGGCAGTGGTTGGTCAGGTCCAGGATGTATTCGGGGGGATTGTATTTGTTTTGAATGGCTGTCAAGGCTTCATTAATGGGCACTTGTGTGAAGAGAGATACAACATCGAAGCTCACCAGTAGGTCATCGGGATGTAGGTTTTGCTTCTTTATTGTTTCTATGAACTGGAAGGAGTTTGTAACGTGTGAAGCGATAGATTCTGCATAGGGCTGAAGTTGCTTAGCGAGAAATTTAGCGAGATTTTGTAGAGGTGAGCCTATGGAGCTGACTATTGGTCTGAGTGGTGTTCCTTCTTTGTGTATCTTGGGGAGACCGTAGAGTTTGGGGCATCTGGATGATTTTTCTCTGGGGATGATTCTTAGCTGGATTTCTTCACTGATAGGAGAGGCTTTTATTTTGGATTTGGTGGTTTTTTCCAGATAGGTGGTGGGATCTGTTTTTATAGGTTGGTAGGTAGGGTCTTGGAGTAGATTTGATAGTTTTGCTTGGTAGTCCGATGTGTTCATCACAACAGTGGCATTACCTTTGTCTGCTGGGAGAATGATTATGTTGTTGTCTTTCCTCAGGTTGGTGAGTGCTTTCTGTTCTTCTTTGTGTAAATTGCTTCTGGGTGGTTTGCTGGAGCAGAGGATGTTGGTGACTTCAAGTCTGATTTTATTGGCTTCATCTGGGTTGATTTTGGTTAGGCTAGCTTCGACTCCGCATATGATGTTTTCCGTGGGGATGCGTCTCGGGGCGACTGCAAAGTTGAAACCTTTGGAGAGTACTTTGGTTTCAGTTGAGGTGAGGATCCTGTCTGATATGTTATGTACTGTTTGTTTCATGGGTTGTTGTGGAGGGTGGCTGGGCTTCTGGCGTTTCTCTAGTTTGTGGAGTTTGTTGGTGTGTATGTCTGTCTTATGTGAGGACTCTGTTTCAGCTCTCCAAACGGCTAGTTGTTTGCATTTGTCCCAGAGTGCAGGGTGGATTTTGTTACAGAGTTTGAGGTGAAGAGTGAGCAGATCTTTGTTGGTTTGGTTTAGTAGGTATCTTTTCTTATGTAGTTCGTTTCTGATTAGGGATAGTTCAGTTCGTTTCAGGATCCTTTCGGTAGCTGGGGTTTTAGAGTGGAATTTAAGTTGGAAGCATGTGGGAATTAAGTTGTTGTCTCGGCAGTTGCGTAGGAACAAGAGATCACATAAGATGGTGGCTCTTCGGATTTCTAGTTTCTCGTAGGTTCTTGTCAGCTGGAAGGTTTCCTCCCCGTAGAGGTGAGATATTTGCTTTCGTAGATTTTCACGGGTACAGGAATGTAGGTTTTGGTGTCTTCGGGTGTCTTCCCGTGTAAGAGTTGGGGTGTCTAGGCGACGTTTCGACGAGGTCTCACTCGTCATCTTCAGGCTGGTGCTTTCGGCTTCTTGTTACTAGAACAGAGCAGGATCTCAGTGTTTGAGTTCCTATAAATACTGTTGAGGGGGTGTGGTGTATAGCCTCCAACGTTCTGGGCAGAGAGGAAGTTCCTAGGTTAATGTGCCTTTTCTTCTTTTGTTCATTAATTACTTGAGGGATATCTTGAGTGATTACTTGAGTGATATTCTGAGTACCACTTAGGAGGGTCATTAGGTGTGGATTAGTTGCTAAAGCTTTCGTGTCTTGACCTCTTGACCTTGTGAAGAGTTTTTCTGAGAAGATGGCTGTACTGCACTTAGTTGTGCTCTGGCTTGGCTTCGTGTATAGGGGCGAGCTGTGGTTTTGTGCCCTGTGCCAGCCAGATCTATGTAGGGATTGCAGGGGGGTGCAGCATCCGGAGGTGCCACTATGGTTTGGCTACTGGATGGTGTCTGTAATTTATCTGTGGAGAGGGTCTGGGTTTGGGTCTGGTGTGGTTGATTGGAGATGGCGTTCTGTGTGCCTCTGGTTCTGGTGTCGGTTTTTGTGGGGAGGGCTAATTTCCAGATGTCTGGCAGGCGGGACGTGTCATCACGCTTGTTCATGTTGTGAGGGTGTTTCTCTATCTCGATGGCTTCCATGATTATTCTCTTGTGGTGATGTTCCATGTTAAAGAGCAATTTGGAATCTGCAAAATTAATTTCGTGTCCTGTTTCTTTCATGTGTTGGTAAAGAGAGGAAGTTTTTTCTTCTTTTTTGACGGCATTCTTGTGTTCTGCGATACGTGCATTTATTCGTCTGTTTGTTTGTCCAATGTACGTGGCTGGGCAGACTTTGCAGGGTATTTCATAGACCCCTTGGTTTTCTAACTGGATTTTATCTTTTGGGTTTCTGAGGATATTGGCTATTTTTTGGTTGGTGCAAAAGGCTGTTTTGATATTGTGTTTATGGAGGATTTTGCTAATTTTATCTGTAGTGCCCTTGATATAAGGAAGGAGGGCCATGCCATTGTTTTCTTCTGTGTCTTGGTTTTTGGGGGGTGTTTCTTTTTGGATTAGCTTCGTAACCCTGTTTTGCTGGTATCCGTTGGCGATTAACACATTTGAGAGATTCTGTAACTCAGTTGTCAAGTGGTCTTTGTCAGCCAGGCGTTTGGTTCTGGAGATGAGAGTCTTGGCTACGGAGTTTATTTGTGCAGGGTGGTGGTGTGATTGTGCATGTAAGTAGCGGTTGGTGTGTGTTTTTTTCCGGTAGATAGTGTGTCCTAGGGAGCCATCAGGTTTTTTGTAGATTAGGACGTCAAGGAAGGGAAGTTGGTTGTTGGCTTCTATTTCCATAGTGAATTGTATTTTGGGGTGTAGGCTGTTGAGATGTGTGAGGAAGCTATCTAGTTTTTCCTTCCCGTGTGGCCAAATTACAAAGGTGTCGTCAACATATCTGAGCCAAAGTTTGGGTTTGTGTTCTGACTTGTCTAAAGCATTGGTTTCAAAGTGTTCCATGTACAGATTTGCGATGACCGGTGAGAGGGGTGATCCCATAGGTGCTCCTTCTATCTGTTTGTATCTTTGTCCATTGTGGATGAAGTACGTGTTGGTTAGGCAGTGGTTGGTCAGGTCCAGGATGTATTCGGGGGGATTGTATTTGTTTTGAATGGCTGTCAAGGCTTCATTAATGGGCACTTGTGTGAAGAGAGATACAACATCGAAGCTCACAAGTAGGTCATCGGGATGTAGGTTTTGCTTCTTTATTGTTTCTATGAACTGGAAGGAGTTTGTAACGTGTGAAGCGATAGATTCTGCATAGGAAGGAAAAACTAGATAACTTCCTCACACATCTCAACAGCCTACACCCCAAAATACAATTCACTATGGAAATAGAAGCCAACAACCAACTTCCCTTCCTTGACGTCCTAATCTACAAAAAACCTGATGGCTCCCTAGGACACACTATCTACCGGAAAAAAACACACACCAACCGCTACTTACATGCACAATCACACCACCACCCTGCACAAATAAACTCCGTAGCCAAGACTCTCATCTCCAGAACCAAACGCCTGGCTGACAAAGACCACTTGACAACTGAGTTACAGAATCTCTCAAATGTGTTAATCGCCAACGGATACCAGCAAAACAGGGTTACGAAGCTAATCCAAAAAGAAACACCCCCCAAAAACCAAGACACAGAAGAAAACAATGGCATGGCCCTCCTTCCTTATATCAAGGGCACTACAGATAAAATTAGCAAAATCCTCCATAAACACAATATCAAAACAGCCTTTTGCACCAACCAAAAAATAGCCAATATCCTCAGAAACCCAAAAGATAAAATCCAGTTAGAAAACCAAGGGGTCTATGAAATACCCTGCAAAGTCTGCCCAGCCACGTACATTGGACAAACAAACAGACGAATAAATGCACGTATCGCAGAACACAAGAATGCCGTCAAAAAAGAAGAAAAAACTTCCTCTCTTTACCAACACATGAAAGAAACAGGACACGAAATTAATTTTGCAGATTCCAAATTGCTCTTTAACATGGAACATCACCACAAGAGAATAATCATGGAAGCCATCGAGATAGAGAAACACCCTCACAACATGAACAAGCGTGACGACACGTCCCGCCTGCCAGACATCTGGAAATTAGCCCTCCCCACAAAAACCGACACCAGAACCAGAGGCACACAGAACGCCATCTCCAATCAACCACACCAGACCCAAACCCAGACCCTCTCCACAGATAAATTACAGACACCATCCAGTAGCCAAACCATAGTGGCACCTCCGGATGCTGCACCCCCCTGCAATCCCTACATAGATCTGGCTGGCACAGGGCACAAAACCACAGCTCGCCCCTATACACGAAGCCAAGCCAGAGCACAACTAAGTGCAGTACAGCCATCTTCTCAGAAAAACTCTTCACAAGGTCAAGAGGTCAAGACACGAAAGCTTTAGCAACTAATCCACACCTAATGACCCTCCTAAGTGGTACTCAGAATATCACTCAAGTAATCACTCAAGATATCCCTCAAGTAATTAATGAACAAAAGAAGAAAAGGCACATTAACCTAGGAACTTCCTCTCTGCCCAGAACGTTGGAGGCTATACACCACACCCCCTCAACAGTATTTATAGGAACTCAAACACTGAGATCCTGCTCTGTTCTAGTAACAAGAAGCCGAAAGCACCAGCCTGAAGATGACGAGTGAGACCTCGTCGAAACGTCGCCTAGACACCCCAACTCTTACACGGGAAGACACCCGAAGACACCAAAACCTACATTCCTGTACCCGTGAAAATCTACGAAAGCAAATATCTCACCTCTACGGGGAGGAAACCTTCCAGCTGACAAGAACCTACGAGAAACTAGAAATCCGAAGAGCCACCATCTTATGTGATCTCTTGTTCCTACGCAACTGCCGAGACAACAACTTAATTCCCACATGCTTCCAACTTAAATTCCACTCTAAAACCCCAGCTACCGAAAGGATCCTGAAACGAACTGAACTATCCCTAATCAGAAACGAACTACATAAGAAAAGATACCTACTAAACCAAACCAACAAAGATCTGCTCACTCTTCACCTCAAACTCTGTAACAAAATCCACCCTGCACTCTGGGACAAATGCAAACAACTAGCCGTTTGGAGAGCTGAAACAGAGTCCTCACATAAGACAGACATACACACCAACAAACTCCACAAACTAGAGAAACGCCAGAAGCCCAGCCACCCTCCACAACAACCCATGAAACAAACAGTACATAACATATCAGACAGGATCCTCACCTCAACTGAAACCAAAGTACTCTCCAAAGGTTTCAACTTTGCAGTCGCCCCGAGACGCATCCCCACGGAAAACATCATATGCGGAGTCGAAGCTAGCCTAACCAAAATCAACCCAGATGAAGCCAATAAAATCAGACTTGAAGTCACCAACATCCTCTGCTCCAGCAAACCACCCAGAAGCAATTTACACAAAGAAGAACAGAAAGCACTCACCAACCTGAGGAAAGACAACAACATAATCATTCTCCCAGCAGACAAAGGTAATGCCACTGTTGTGATGAACACATCGGACTACCAAGCAAAACTATCAAATCTACTCCAAGACCCTACCTACCAACCTATAAAAACAGATCCCACCACCTATCTGGAAAAAACCACCAAATCCAAAATAAAAGCCTCTCCTATCAGTGAAGAAATCCAGCTAAGAATCATCCCCAGAGAAAAATCATCCAGATGCCCCAAACTCTACGGTCTCCCCAAGATACACAAAGAAGGAACACCACTCAGACCAATAGTCAGCTCCATAGGCTCACCTCTACAAAATCTCGCTAAATTTCTCGCTAAGCAACTTCAGCCCTATGCAGAATCTATCGCTTCACACGTTACAAACTCCTTCCAGTTCATAGAAACAATAAAGAAGCAAAACCTACATCCCGATGACCTACTTGTGAGCTTCGATGTTGTATCTCTCTTCACACAAGTGCCCATTAATGAAGCCTTGACAGCCATTCAAAACAAATACAATCCCCCCGAATACATCCTGGACCTGACCAACCACTGCCTAACCAACACGTACTTCATCCACAATGGACAAAGATACAAACAGATAGAAGGAGCACCTATGGGATCACCCCTCTCACCGGTCATCGCAAATCTGTACATGGAACACTTTGAAACCAATGCTTTAGACAAGTCAGAACACAAACCCAAACTTTGGCTCAGATATGTTGACGACACCTTTGTAATTTGGCCACACGGGAAGGAAAAACTAGATAGCTTCCTCACACATCTCAACAGCCTACACCCCAAAATACAATTCACTATGGAAATAGAAGCCAACAACCAACTTCCCTTCCTTGACGTCCTAATCTACAAAAAACCTGATGGCTCCCTAGGACACACTATCTACCGGAAAAAAACACACACCAACCGCTACTTACATGCACAATCACACCACCACCCTGCACAAATAAACTCCGTAGCCAAGACTCTCATCTCCAGAACCAAACGCCTGGCTGACAAAGACCACTTGACAACTGAGTTACAGAATCTCTCAAATGTGTTAATCGCCAACGGATACCAGCAAAACAGGGTTACGAAGCTAATCCAAAAAGAAACACCCCCCAAAAACCAAGACACAGAAGAAAACAATGGCATGGCCCTCCTTCCTTATATCAAGGGCACTACAGATAAAATTAGCAAAATCCTCCATAAACACAATATCAAAACAGCCTTTTGCACCAACCAAAAAATAGCCAATATCCTCAGAAACCCAAAAGATAAAATCCAGTTAGAAAACCAAGGGGTCTATGAAATACCCTGCAAAGTCTGCCCAGCCACGTACATTGGACAAACAAACAGACGAATAAATGCACGTATCGCAGAACACAAGAATGCCGTCAAAAAAGAAGAAAAAACTTCCTCTCTTTACCAACACATGAAAGAAACAGGACACGAAATTAATTTTGCAGATTCCAAATTGCTCTTTAACATGGAACATCACCACAAGAGAATAATCATGGAAGCCATCGAGATAGAGAAACACCCTCACAACATGAACAAGCGTGACGACACGTCCCGCCTGCCAGACATCTGGAAATTAGCCCTCCCCACAAAAACCGACACCAGAACCAGAGGCACACAGAACGCCATCTCCAATCAACCACACCAGACCCAAACCCAGACCCTCTCCACAGATAAATTACAGACACCATCCAGTAGCCAAACCATAGTGGCACCTCCGGATGCTGCACCCCCCTGCAATCCCTACATAGATCTGGCTGGCACAGGGCACAAAACCACAGCTCGCCCCTATACACGAAGCCAAGCCAGAGCACAACTAAGTGCAGTACAGCCATCTTCTCAGAAAAACTCTTCACAAGGTCAAGAGGTCAAGACACGAAAGCTTTAGCAACTAATCCACACCTAATGACCCTCCTAAGTGGTACTCAGAATATCACTCAAGTAATCTCTCAAGATATCCCTCAAGTAATTAATGAACAAAAGAAGAAAAGGCACATTAACCTAGGAACTTCCTCTCTGCCCAGAACGTTGGAGGCTATACACCACACCCCCTCAACAGTATTTATAGGAACTCAAACACTGAGATCCTGCTCTGTTCTAGTAACAAGAAGCCGAAAGCACCAGCCTGAAGATGACGAGTGAGACCTCGTCGAAACGTCGCCTAGACACCCCAACTCTTACACGGGAAGACACCCGAAGACACCAAAACCTACATTCCTGTACCCGTGAAAATCTACGAAAGCAAATATATATATATATATATATATATATATATGCTTGTAACTGGATTAGATCTGAAATTGCTTTAGTTGATTTTGTACATAACATTGTTTTAATTGCTTGTATATATAAGATTGTATTTTATATCCATTGTTATTTTTATAGTTGATGTTCTTAATGTTAAATCACTTTAAGATGTTTTATAGGAAGCGATTCCTAAAAGAAACAATTAAATAAATAAATGCACATGTCAAACTTGAGATGGAATATTCTGCATAGGAGGACTGTATCACTTCAGTTATACATGTTCCAATAAGCCTTTGTATGACAGAGCTAAGCTTAACATGTTAAGGAGTTTGTTAGCTTTTTTTTTTTTTTACCTGAAATTCTGAAGTGTAAATGCAGTGAGGTTGTTTGCAAAACATATTTTTTATAAAGGCACTTTGGAAGCAATCCTATAGCACGTTATGTCTGGATGAGTGGTTAAGATCCGCTGGATCCCCAGCTGTTATTTAAGGGAGCACAAAAACTGACATAAAGCAAAGTGGTGAAAAATGCAAAATGAGCCTTTAAAATAGTGTTTGGTTTGCACCCCCTTTTTGCACTAAAGCAAAGATTCACACTGGTGTTGAGGATATGAAAGCTGCACTGGAAATCTCCCAGCTAGGCCACAGATATGCTGGATTTTAATCTGATGATTCTTGTGGATCTTTCAGTAGGATTGCTCCCTTGCTTTTACCTCTGTCATGTTTAGGCTGGCTCAGTCAGCAACAGCTCTGCCGCCAAACTGAGTTTGGATCAGGTGTAACCTTATGCCAGTTTAATTCACACTGCCATGTTTTGCACCAGCTTCTTCTGCACACCAATACTCTTTTATTAGAGAGCCAGGACTTGCTGTGACTGCAGAGGAGGAAGAAATTCAATCCAGTTTGCATTTAAAGGCAAACCTACCCAATTCACACTTTCTAAACAATATGTGAAGTGAAACACAGATGTCCTTTAAAATTTACACTTCTGCAAGTTTTGCTGTGTGGTTTTCCAGCCCAGTAATGTTTGCAAAAACGTGTGTATTTGCCGATGTGTGCTTAAAAAAATATATTAGTGAAAATAGCCTGCAAAATGCATTATCCAGTCGTATCTTGGAAGCCAAATGCCTTGGTTCCCAAAAAAATCGGCTCCCAAACAATCGAAACCCAGAAGTCAGTGTTCTGGTATTTGAATGATTTTTGGAAGCTGAATGTCTGGCATGGCTTCTGCGGCTTCCAATTGGCTGCAAGATGCTCCTGCAGCCAATCGGAAGCCGCAATTTGGTTTTTGAACAGTTCCGGGAGTCGAACGGACTCCCGGAACACATTATGTTGAAAAACCAAGGCACCACTGTATAAGGAAAGTCGCTTTGCAAAAATGGCTCCATTAGGCAAATACGCCTACAATGTGAGAAGTGCAGTAAAAAATACTGCTGAATTTTCATGAGGACTTGCTGATTTTATTTTTTTAAAATACTCAATCTGATGTGAAAAGGTGAAAAATTGCAGCGGGGGAGGGATGAGAAACTGAGAAAAATTGATAGATTTGTCTATCAGTAGCTGTGACTCCCTATCTGAGTGGGCATTGAGTGGCAAATCTGAGTATTTTGTCTCTCCTAGGGTCACATGTTGCAAAACAAAAACCCTGTGATTTTTCGATTGACTTACCTAAGATCCAGGACAAGGCACCACCTTTCGGAAATTCTCCTCTTCTGACTCACTTGGCAGAAGCCTGTAGCTTGATATTCTTCTTTCTATTCCAGATAGTGAACTGGAAGGGGAATTTTCCTTTCCTTTCCTTTATCTTTATCTGTCAAGTGGGATGTGGAGTGCAGTGACTTTAGAGGAGAATTGCTTCCTTTTGTGGTACCATGCCACTCAACTGCTGCTTGAAATGAAGAGGGAATGGTGTGTGTGTGTGTGTGAAAACCATGAAAATAAAGCTCTTGGCATTCAAAAGCCTGCAAAAATTAACTTGAAGTCAGCTTGAAGAGACGAGCCTTACTCTCTGAAAAATAATAAGAATGCTCGAGATGTGCTGCAAAGGTCTTTCTTGAAGCTCTAAATTGGACAGTTCCCTGAGTATAATGAAAGCTGAGCAAGCAGTCAAGTTTGTAATGCCCCGAATTTTAATGAAAATGGGAGAAAATGATGTGAAAAGGGGTTGGAGAGGAGTGGGGGCGAGGTTTATGGCATTTATCTTCCTTCTTTGCTAAAAATGTAACAAGAAATAGTTTCAGATGAGAAGCTTCAAAGAATGTTGCTTGCACAAGCCCACCAATACTTAGATGGACAAGAATGAAGTGTTAGGCAAGGATGTTTCATTTGTGCCATTTTTATCATGACCCTCTTCCAGGCAGCCTTTTTTTGGGGGGAGGGAGGGTCTCACATCCACGTTCATACCTTGTTTCATATGAAGTGATTGTCTGCATTCATGAATGAATCAGAACAGACCTATAATTACAAATGTTTTTTTTTAAAAAAAGATATTTATTGAGGTTTCAAAAATTATATAAAAAGAACAGTAATACACAGTAATACAAACAAAACACACACAAAAAAACAGGTATAATTTCAATCCCTTATTTTCTTATCACTTACTTCCAAACTTAAAACACTATTAAAAACACGTAAAATTTCAATTGCTTATTTTCTTTTAACTTATTTCTCAGACCTCCTCACACCTCCCCTTCTTGTATTCCAATTCTAATTATTAGCTCAGCAAATCCTTATTACTTATTTCTCAACTTTAACTTAATAGTTTATCTTAGATTTATTTTTGCTAACCTTATTTTCATTTAATTTAATTCATTTTAGAAATCCAATTTTACCTTATCCAAACTTAAACCTCGAACTTATACATCAATTCTTATTCTTAACTATAATTACAAATGTTGGCATCTGTTTGTCTCAGGAGACAATGGAGTGTGAGCCTTTGGGGGTGAAGTCAGTGTCAGCTACGGCCGTATAGACTGATATGGGAGAGAATGATTCAGATGCACCATAGCAGTTTTTCTCTCTGTATTCCTTGTGTGGTCATTCCTCCTTTGGTCACTGTTATGGATGCAAGACCTGATTGTCTGTCTCAGCATCCTCACAGCAATATGGTTCTCAAGACCACTGATAGTTAAGTCAATTTCAGACCAATCTAGTTTTGTAGCACAGAAGCGACCTCCAGAAATCCTAAAGCTTGCATATTCAGCACGCAGACAGAGACAGATCCGATCAAAGCATTGCAATACCTATTTTCTCTGTTGTGTTTCTTTGGCACAATTCGGCAACTGCTCTTTTCTTGCCAAAAACATTGAGTTGGGTTCCTTGATGTCGTTGACTAAAAAGAGTGATTTCAGCTAGAAGCAGCATGAAGACCCATGGGTGATAAATGAGACAAAATATTGCTGCTATTTACAGAATCTGCTCATTAAGTCTGAGGCAACGAGGGCTTAATGGTCGTACCTTGGCATGTGCCTAGGTGAACCAGCTGCCTGGAAAGCCTCAGCACTGTGCACCTGTTCAGAAATGATTATGCCTCCTCCAAAGTCTTGTCAGAGTTTATTGGCTTTATATTGATATTCTCTCTTTATCAAAGCACAGTAAAAAATAAAGTGACCTGGGTCCATGAAGAAAACATGGAACATAAGGTAATGCTTGTGGTGTATTCTCCTCCCTCTCTTGTAATCAGTACCATGTTAACTCATGTTATAATGTGTTATATTAAGTGTTCTCTACCGCATATCCACATCAATGATTGGGGGAATTATTGATAGCATTACTGGGGAGTAAATGTGCTAGCAGAGAGGAGTAGAACTTGGCACTGTTCTACGTGATCATAGAAATAAATTGCCAAAATCGTTGTGCCACGATTGCTGCCACAAGAGTGAGCTTGCTTTTCGATATCTGAATATTTTGTATCATGTAGCCTTGGGGTTGTTGTTGTTTAGTCGTTTAGTCATGTCCGACTCTTCATGATCCCATGGACCAGCACACACCAGGCACTCCTGTCCTCCACTGCCTCCCGCAGTTTGGTCAAACTCATGTTCGTAGCTTCGAGAACACTGTCCAACCATCTCGTCCTCTGTTGTCCCCTTCTCCTTGTGCCCTCAATCTTTCCCAATATCAGGGTCTTTTCCAGGAAGTCTTCTCTTCTCATGAGGTGGCCAAAGTATTGGAGCCTCAGCTTCATGATCTGTCCTTCCAGTGAGCACTCAGGGCTGATTTCCTTCAGAATGGATCGGTTTGATCTTCTTGCAGTCCATGGGACTCTCCAGAGTCTCCTCCAGCACCATAATTCAAAAGCATCAATCCTTCGGCAATCAGCATTCTTTATGGTCCAGCTCTCACTTCCATACATCCCTACTGGGAAAACCATAGCTTTAACTATACAGACCTTTGTCGGCAACGTGATATCTCTGCTTTTTACCAGTATCCCTGCCAGGAAAACTCCATGGGCAAAAACAACAGCCTTGGGGGTACTAACATATATTTTCCCATTGCATAATTCTGTGATAGACTGTGGAGCTTGAAATGTATTTAATTATTAAGAAATTTATACCCTACCTTTCCATTAAGATGTGTAAGTGTCATGCTCCAACACCTTTTTGGCAGGGCCATCCCAGAGAAGAACTTGGTTGCTGGCCCCAGAGCTGAGCAAGTACTAGGGGAGTCAGCAATAAACATCCCAGGAAAATCACCCAGGAAGAAACCTTGCTTGAAGAAGGCACATATTTTGAGAAAACATTGCATCCTGGGTCATCTCATTCCCTTCCATATAAAATCAGCAGTTCACCCCTTCGATCAGTTGCAGCATACCCAGCAATGGAGTCACATCTGGAAACCTTAAGTCAACTTCCCCTGAGAAGTAAACTTGATTTTCAAGTGCTCCAGATAAGAGTTCTGATGACAGGCTAGGAAGGGGTGAGGCATTAATTATAAAGCTGATAATTGGAAACCTAACTACTGCTGAAGCAAAATCTATCTTGCAGTGTTCCTTATAACTAGTTGGACAGCTCCCCTGCTAATCCAAACATCCTTATAATAGGACATTTGTTGCTGTATAAAATAATGTAAAATAGGCAAAAACATAGCCCCAACTCTATATTCACACAGCATGTTATATATATCCTTTTGAAGCTGTTCAGAATTGGCATCCTACCATCTATGATATGTAAAAACAGAAATGGGCCTATATAAATCCATCATAATTCTAAGAATGAAACAAACACAATCAGAAATTTATCAGATGGTCCCCACCCCCAATGAAGATTGAGACTGCAATTCTAGACACATTACCTAAGAGTAAGGGGGACTTACTTCTGACTAAACATGCATAGGGCATTAATGGGGAAGTTTTATCTTATCATTTCTAATGAACGTTGATTGGGTAAGGTAAAAGGTGAAGGGAAAGGACCCCTGGACAGTTGTCCAGTCAAAGGCGACTATGGGGTTGTGGTGCTCATCTCACTTTCAGGCCAAGGGAGCCGGCATTTGTCCACAGACAGCTTTCTGGGCCATGTGGCCAGCAGGACTACTGCTTCTGGTGCAACGGAACACAGTGACGGATAACAGAGCGCATGGAAACACTGTTTGCCTTCCTGCCACAGCGGGACCTATTTATCTATTTACACTGGCATGGTTTCAAACTGCTAGGTTGTCAGAAACTGGGACAGAGCAGTTGCACAGATCCAAACTGCTGACCTTCCGATCGGGAAGCCCAAGAGGCTCAGTGGTTCAGACCACAGTGCCACCCATGTCACTTGCTGATTGAGTGTGGGGAAGAAAGATAGGAGAGTTATTCTTCAGGACAGCATGAGCCAAAATCAGTTCTTGCTCTACAGGAGGGGAGAAGAAGGGGACTGGATAATACACAGCATAACCCCTCTCTCACACACAGCACCACTCAGGACAGTCCTCACTGCTCCATTTTGCTTTAGCTTCTTCTGGCCCCGTTCCTTCAACTTTTCAACATGCTGCCATGTAAGGGAAAGGAGGAAGGAGGGTTGAATAAGAGGGAAATGCCCCTCTGACCTGTCAGCTAACAGCTGAAGCACAGAGGAGAGAAGACAAAGATTTTTTTTTTTACAGTAGTGGGGTGCTGAGCAGAGGAGCCAAATTGCTCCATTTCAAATTACTCGCCCAGTGCATTTTAAAGCCATCCAAGTTATTGGCAATCACTAAACCTTGTGGGAATGAATTCCATAGTTTAACTATACAGTGTCTGAAGAAGCAATGTATTTCATCTCTCCTGGATCTTTCAACATTCAGTTTTATTGTGTATCTCTAGGTTCCAATATTATGAGAGGAGAATAACTCCTTATTTGCTTTCTTCACATTGATCAGTACACAATGTTCTCTATGTGACAATTAATAATTTTCGCTAGCATTTAAAAGAATATATCACATAGAAGAGGTATTTCAGATTCATGAGTTCCTTGAAGGAAAGGTGGGCTAGAAATATTATAAAAGAATATAAATACAAAACATTGTTTCTCCTGCCTTGCTGTTCACTTTTAATTTCTCGTCTCTGCTGTGCCATTTTATATCTGGCAGTATCTCTGTTTGTTTCTGCACTTATTTTTCCTCACAAATAGACAAGCGGTGATATGGAGTTTTTGTAGATGTTGGTTAAATAATAAAAATAAAAAAGCAACCCATAAAATGGACGGGGAAGAAGCTTTTATAAGCACTCTGTCTTTTCTGAAAAGGGATAAAGATTGAGATCTCAGTCTGAGGCTTCCACATTTTATGTCATATGCAGTACAGTAGAAAGATCTGGCTCTGCTGGTCTCTTAGAAATTGGAAATTCTTTGCATATTCAATATTGTCCTTGTGGATGAAGTGAATTTTGCAAAGTGATTGGCCTACTGTAGTTAATGATCCTAACACCTATTAGAGTTGCACTTTTGAATTACAGGGACATTCCCAATAAAGTTCTGTAAAACCTGACAATAGAATCATCCTCCGACCTCCTTTGGTCCTTTTGAGCTGCCCCAGTACCTTCTTGTAGCACCTTTATAGTACTCATGCAACACTTACAAGCTTTTGGGCAGAATTCACCCCACCAAGAGGTAATTTCAGGGATTGGAATCAAGAGGTATGGTGGAGATTGCTTCCCATTTCTCCTGTAGCTGACAGGTAGGTCAGTTTGAATTACAGCTGAGCTATGAGGGAGATAACAAGGCAGAGACTGGTGAGCTGCCAAGTTATGAAGTGTTAGAAGAAGCATGGGGAGGGAAAATAGTCCAGTCAGTAGACACTTCATTAGACAGCATAGATCAGGCACGTCCAACTCTATAGAGACCACGATCTACTCCCAGTATAATTAAACTGCAGTGATCTACCCATTGTCGTTGCCCGGAGTTGCTGAGCTTTTTTTTGGGAAAGGGTTGCATAAAATCGGTAACCCAACAGTCCACAGCCATCCCTCCTTCCCCCACTCAGCCACCAATGGAGGGAATAAAAGCTTTCACAGTGGTGGCGGGAGCAGTGATGGGACATAGCTCCAGAAGCGGGGCACATCACAATCACTCAGGAGCAGCTGGGCAATCTCTTTTTTTACTCTTGCAATCAACTGAGAGAACCCTGGAGTAGATGATCCACCATCTCCTAGAACGCAACGTTTGTTAAGGGTGCAAGAGCAACGAACGCCAAGACATTTGACCATGGGGGACCCCCGTAGGGTCAGATGCTGCTGGCAAAGACAGAAGGGGGAGGAGCCAGAGTGAGCAAAGAATTGAATTCTTTGTCTTCTTACATATTGACTGAGTAAATCTTAAGTCAGAGCTTTCTTGTTTCCTCCCTGATTCTGGAAATCATCAGTGGGAGGGAGATAATTCCTCAAGCCTGACATGTGAACATAATTCCCTGCTTCCTGACATCCCCTGCAACATAACACCAAATATTCCTTGTTTATTTGATTTAACCTGACTGGTGTTAAATACCATCTCCCAACTAATTTATAACAATTTTATTTTATTCTTATAGACTATATATATATAGTCATTCAAAACAAATACAATCCCCCCGAATACATCCTGGACCTGACCAACCACTGCCTAACCAACACGTACTTCATCCACAATGGACAAAGATACAAACAGATAGAAGGAGCACCTATGGGATCACCCCTCTCACCGGTCATCGCAAATCTGTACATGGAACACTTTGAAACCAATGCTTTAGACAAGTCAGAACACAAACCCAAACTTTGGCTCAGATATGTTGACGACACCTTTGTAATTTGGCCACACGGGAAGGAAAAACTAGATAGCTTCCTCACACATCTCAACAGCCTACACCCCAAAATACAATTCACTATGGAAATAGAAGCCAACAACCAACTTCCCTTCCTTGACGTCCTAATCTACAAAAAACCTGATGGCTCCCTAGGACACACTATCTACCGGAAAAAAACACACACCAACCGCTACTTACATGCACAATCACACCACCACCCTGCACAAATAAACTCCGTAGCCAAGACTCTCATCTCCAGAACCAAACGCCTGGCTGACAAAGACCACTTGACAACTGAGTTACAGAATCTCTCAAATGTGTTAATCGCCAACGGATACCAGCAAAACAGGGTTACGAAGCTAATCCAAAAAGAAACACCACCCAAAAACCAAGACACAGAAGAAAACAATGGCATGGCCCTCCTTCCTTATATCAAGGGCACTACAGATAAAATTAGCAAAATCCTCCATAAACACAATATCAAAACAGCCTTTTGCACCAACCAAAAAATAGCCAATATCCTCAGAAACCCCAAAGATAAAATCCAGCTAGAAAACCAAGGGGTCTATGAAATACCCTGCAAAGTCTGCCCAGCCACGTACATTGGACAAACAAACAGACGAATAAATGCACGTATCGCAGAACACAAGAATGCCGTCAAAAAAGAAGAAAAAACTTCCTCTCTTTACCAACACATGAAAGAAACAGGACACGAAATTAATTTTGCAGATTCCAAATTGCTCTTTAACATGGAACATCACCACAAGAGAATAATCATGGAAGCCATCGAGATAGAGAAACACCCTCACAACATGAACAAGCGTGACGACACGTCCCGCCTGCCAGACATCTGGAAATTAGCCCTCCCCACAAAAACCGACACCAGAACCAGAGGCACACAGAACGCCATCTCCAATCAACCACACCAGACCCAAACCCAGACCCTCTCCACAGATAAATTACAGACACCATCCAGTAGCCAAACCATAGTGGCACCTCCGGATGCTGCACCCCCCTGCAATCCCTACACAGATCTGGCTGGCACAGGGCACAAAACCACAGCTCGCCCCTATACACGAAGCCAAGCCAGAGCACAACTAAGTGCAGTACAGCCATCTTCTCAGAAAAACTCTTCACAAGCTCAAGAGGTCAAGACACGAAAGCTTTAGCAACTAATCCACACCTAATGACCCTCCTAAGTGGTACTCAGAATATCACTCAAGTAATCACTCAAGATATCCCTCAAGTAATTAATGAACAAAAGAAGAAAAGGCACATTAACCTGGGAACTTCCTCTCTACCCAGAACGTTGGAGGCTATACACCACACCCCCTCAACAGTATTTATAGGAACTCAAACACTGAGACCCTGCTCTGTTCTAGTAACAAGAAGCCGAAAGCACCAGCCTGAAGATGACGAGTGAGACCTCGTCGAAACGTCGCCTAGACACCCCAACTCTTACACGGGAAGACACCCGAAGACACCAAAACCTGCATTCCTGTACCCGTGAAAATCTACGAAAGCAAATATATATATATATATATATATATATATATATATATATATATATATATGCTTTCGTAGATTTTCACGGGTACAGGAATGCAGGTTTTGGTGTCTTCGGGTAAGACACCAAATACCCTGCAAAGTCTGCCCAGCCACGTACATTGGACAAACAAACAGACGAATAAATGCACGTATCGCAGAACACAAGAATGCCGTCAAAAAAGAAGAAAAAACTTCCTCTCTTTACCAACACATGAAAGAAACAGGACACGAAATTAATTTTGCAGATTCCAAATTGCTCTTTAACATGGAACATCACCACAAGAGAATAATCATGGAAGCCATCGAGATAGAGAAACACCCTCACAACATGAACAAGCGTGACGACACGTCCCGCCTGCCAGACATCTGGAAATTAGCCCTCCCCACAAAAACCGACACCAGAACCAGAGGCACACAGAACGCCATCTCCAATCAACCACACCAGACCCAAACCCAGACCCTCTCCACAGATAAATTACAGACACCATCCAGTAGCCAAACCATAGTGGCACCTCCGGATGCTGCACCCCCCTGCAATCCCTACACAGATCTGGCTGGCACAGGGCACAAAACCACAGCTCGCCCCTATACACGAAGCCAAGCCAGAGCACAACTAATTGCAGTACAGCCATCTTCTCAGAAAAACTATTCACAAGCTCAAGAGGTCAAGACACGAAAGCTTTAGCAACTAATCCACACCTAATGACCCTCCTAAGTGGTACTCAGAATATCACTCAAGTAATCACTCAAGATATCCCTCAATTAATTAATGAACAAAAGAAGAAAAGGCACATTAACCTGGGAACTTCCTCTCTGCCCAGAACGTTGGAGGCTATACACCACACCCCCTCAACAGT
This sequence comes from Podarcis bocagei, assembly GCF_964188305.1. Taxonomy (NCBI): domain Eukaryota; kingdom Metazoa; phylum Chordata; class Lepidosauria; order Squamata; family Lacertidae; genus Podarcis; species Podarcis bocagei. Next base: position 19,174,110 of record NC_138133.1, read on the forward strand.
ATTTATAGGAACTCAAACACTGAGATCCTGCTCTGTTCTAGTAACAAGAAGCCGAAAGCACCAGCCTGAAGATGACGAGTGAGACCTCGTCGAAACGTCGCCTAGACACCCCAACTCTTACACGGGAAGACACCCGAAGACACCAAAACCTGCATATATATATATATATATATATATATATATATATATATATATATATATATATATATTGCCTTAGCTCATTTTGGAGAAATGGCTCTAAGAAATTAATGATAATTATAACAACAACACTGAGCTGGGCATAGTAATGTGATCCTGAACCCCCATCTATGTACAGGCAGTGCTTTTTTTCTAGAAAAAGAGGTGCAGGAATTCCCACCTTTTGGGGACGGACAGCTCTAAGTTGTAGAGCTTTTGGGGGAACACCAAAGTTGTTCAGGTTTTTTTAGGGGAAGCAAAGTTGTTGAACTTTTGGGGGGTGCTTTTGGGGGGCAACAACCACCCACAGCCAAGTATTAATACTTGGTTCCTTACCCCTGCGACACCTTGACAGAGACTAAAGGAGGAAATAACACCAAGACCTTAAAATGACAAACGGTTCAAAGAAGGGGGTGGCAACGCCAGCAGAAAGGAGACCATCGAGACAAGAAGAAGGCAAGGAGACAAAAGAAATTAAAGATTACAGTAGCTTGATGGCGGAAATAAGAAAAGAATTTAAAAACAATGAACAATATATTGAAAGGAAATTTTTTGAAATGCAAAATACTTTGGATAAGAAATTGGAGGGAGTGGTGGGGGAATTGACAGGGAAGGTTAAAGACCTATCGGTGAGAGCAAAGGTTCTTGAGGATTCAGTGAAAAGGGCGCAAAAAGACACGAAAGACAATATGAGGGAGGTGGACAGGATTAGAGGTGAAATCAAAGAGATAGAAAAGGTACAGGAAGAGTTGCTGGATAATATGGCTATGACACAGATGAGACAAAATCAATGTAATTTGAAATTCCGAGGTATACCAGAGAATCTAAATGAGAATATAAGAACCAAGGTAATAAAAGAACTAGCAACTTGGTTAGATAAGAAAGAGGACGAGATAAGCTACCAGTTAGTAAATATTTTCCGAATAAGGTCAAAATCGATCAAAGTTAAAAAGAAAAAACTGCCAGGAGACGTAATCGCTATGTTCAATTCGCTAGAGATAAGAAATGATATATTGAAACAGAACCACACCAAAAGGTTGTTTATTGAAGGAATCCCAATTATTATCTTTAAAGAAATCCCTTCAAGATTTCTTCGAAGGAGAGACCCATATAAAAAAATGACAAGTCAATTGAAGAAAAACGGGATCTTGTACAGATGGGAGTTCCCGGAAGGCATTTCGTTTTATTTTAAGGAAAAAAGGTTTAAACTGTCTTCCACTTTAGAACTCCAGAAATTTGTAAGGAGATACGAGAAGGACTTTGGAAAGTTGGAGGGAGAGGAGGAAAGGGGGGAACAGCTGAGAGACGAAGAGGGAGAAGGGTGTGAGGAAGAGGAAAGAGAGGAGAATTCAGTAGAAGAAAGCGAGGAAGAACAAAGGGAAGACAAGGAACAGTAGTTCCTACTTAGATTAGAGACCAGTTAGTGTAACATAACAGATGGCTCTAAAAGCACTAAGCTGGAATGTGAATGGGTTGAATAACAAAAATAAAAGGAATCAGATTACGCATGTATTATTGAAAAAGAACTGGGATTTAATCTGCTTACAAGAGACGCATGTAATAAACAAACATAAAAGGGTATTAAGTAATAAGAGATTAGGATTGGATTTTGTGACCGCGGACAAGGTCAAAAAAAGAGGGGTAATACTATACATTAAGGAAAAATTCAATCCACAATTATTGTACAAAGATGAACAAGGGAGAGTGGTTGTAATTCAGATGGTGTTCCAGGGGGAAAAAATAATTGTGGTTGGAATATATGCATCAAATGATAAAAAATCTGCTTTCTTCTTTGAATTAGGTAATATACTGATGGAATGGATGGATCAAAAAATGATATTGATGGGTGACTTTAATGGAGTGGTGTCCCCAAATTTAGATAAACTAACAAAAAGACAGGAGATGAAAGATGGCAAGCTACCCCGATCTTTTTTTGACATGGTAAATAACCTGGGCTTAATTGATGCATGGAGACTTAAGAACCCTGCTATGAAACAATTCACTTTTTTTTCAAACCCAAACCAAAGCTGGGGGAGAATAGACAGTATTTGGATTTCGAATGAACTGGTACCGAATTTAACTAAATCTGAAATCCAACCACGAGTTATATCCGACCACAACGCGGTTACTATTGAACTAAAAAGCAAAGATGTTAAAGTAGGTAGATGGAGAATGAATGAATTCTTATTTAATGATCAAAACATCGTAAATAAGGCCATAGAAACAATTGAAGAATACTTTAAGTGGAATTTAAATGGAGAAACCCCAATAGAGACTGTGTGGGATGCAGGAAAGGCGGTTATGAGGGGATTCTTGATCCAGAAAAACAGTCAATTAAGAAAAGAAAAAGAGACAAAGAAAGAAGAGACTTTACTACAGATTATGGAAAATGAAAGAAAACTGACTATTAACCCTAACGATGAGACTACAAAACAGAATCTAAAAATTTTACAAGCCAAATTCTCCACAATAATAAACCAAGAGATAGAGTGGAAAATTAAATTATTGAATCAAAAGAGCTTTGAATCCGCAAATAAGATAGGGAAGTATTTAGCCTGGCAAATAAGAGAAAGGAAGAAACAAAATACGATTAGTAAAATAAGAGAAGGAGAAAGAATTGTGGAAGAACCTAAGGAAATAAAAAAGATATTTCAAAAATTCTACAAGGATTTATATAAAAGAGGAAACGAAAAAGAACAAGAAATAGACCAATACTTACAAAAATACCACCTAAAGCAAATCCCAAAAGAGGAAAAAGAGATATTAGATCAGAAAATCAGCCAAGAAGAGATAAAGAAGGCAATAAAAAAGATGAAAGCGGGGAAAGCGCCGGGGCCGGACGGCCTTTCGGCCAAATATTATAAAACGTTAAGTAATCAAATATCCCCAGTGCTAGGCGAGGTGATGAATAACATATTGAGGGAAGGAAAGTTGCCAAACACCTGGAAGGAAGCATATATTACATTGATTCCTAAAAAAGATGTAGATAATTTGGAAGTGAAGAATTACAGGCCAATTTCATTATTAAATAATGATTATAAATTATTCGCAGACATAATGGCGGAAAGATTAAAAAAGGTTTTGATTAATAAAATACATAAAGATCAAACAGGCTTCCTTCCAGGGAGACAACTACGGGATAATGTAAGAAACTTGATAGATATTATTGAATACTTGGATATGAAAATAGACAGACAGGCCGCTCTGGTTTTCATAGATGCCGAAAAGGCATTTGACAATATCTCGTGGGATTTCCTAAGGAAAAGTCTAGAAATGATGGGGATAGGGGAAAATTTTAGAAGAGGAATAGAAACAATATATAAGGAGCAGAAAGCAAAATTGGTAATAAATAACACCACTACGGAATATCTGAACATTTACAAAGGAACCAGACAAGGTTGCCCCCTATCCCCTTTATTATTTATAATAGTACTGGAAATTCTCAATGAGAGACTGAGGGAGGCAACAGAAGTGAAAGGAATCAAGGTGGGAAAAAGGGAATTTAAAATTAAAGCATTTGCGGATGATATCGTACTGACCCTAGAAGATCCAAAGGAGAGTGTTAAAGAAGCCTTACAAAAAATAGAGGAATTCGGGGGTGTGGCAGGACTCAAAGTAAATAAGACCAAAACTAAAATGCTGGTTAAAAATTTAAATAAGGAAGAGACGACAGAACTAGAACGAAAGGTGGAAATTATGGCGGTTAAAAAAGTGAAATATCTTGGAGTGTGGATTACGGCCAAAAACTTAAATTTATATAAGGACAATTATGAGGTCACCTGGAGGAATATAAAGAAAGATATGGAAATTTGGGGGAGGATGAAACTTTCCTTTTTGGGGAGGATAGCTGTGGTCAAAATGAGCATCTTGCCTAGAATGCTGTTCTTATTTCAAACTATACCAGTACTTAAAGGTCTAAAACAATGTAAAGAATGGCAGAAAGCCCTGGCGAGATACATCTGGCAGGGAAAAAGACCACGGATAAAAATGAAAATATTGATCGACAAAAAGGAAAGAGGGGGTTTTTCACTACCAGATCTGAGTATTTACTATGAAGCAGCATGTCTACTTTGGGTAAAGGATTGGATAAAATTGGAGAACAGAGATTTGCTGGACCTGGAAGGTTTTAACAACCGGTTCGGGTGGCATGCATACCTCTGGTATGGGAAGGTGAAGGTCCATAGGGGCTTCCTAAACCATATCTTTAGGGGACCGTTATACCAGGTTTGGGAGAGAAATAAAAACCTCCTTGAAAGAAAGACACCCTGGTGGATCTCACCAATAGAGGTATCAACAATTAAGAAGACTAATATGGAAGGGGAAAATGCCACATACGAAGATTTGGTAAGAAAAACAGAACAAGGGCTCAAAATTAAACCCTATGAAGAGATAAAACATTTATTTACTAGTTGGCTACAATATCATGAGGTGAATGATATGCTGAAGGAGGATAAGAGAAAAACAGGTTTTGATGACAAAAAATCAAGATTTAACATAGAGATAGTAGAAGGAAAGAATAAAACATTATCTAAAATATACGATATGCTGTTGGAATGGTACACAGGGGATGAGGAGGTGAAAGAGGCAACGATTAAATGGGCAATTGACTTTGGCTATAATATAGATTATGAGAGGTGGCGGGAATTGTGGAACAGTAATATTAAGTTTACGGCTTGTACAGTGTTGAGAGAGAATGTCTGGAAGATGATATATAGATGGTATCTCACACCGGCGAAGCTGGCCAAAATGTATAGATTAAAGAATAAGACATGCTGGAAATGTGGCGAAGTGGGGGGAGACCTGTATCATATGTGGTGGTTATGCAGCAAGGTGAAGGCCTTTTGGGAATCAATTTATAATGAGCTTAAAAAAATATTAAAATATACCTTTCCCAAGAGACCTGAGGCCTTTCTGTTGGGTATAATGGGCAAAGAAATAAAAAGCGAGGACAAATTAATATTCCTCTACGCCACCACAGCCGCAAGAATTCTGCTGGCACAAAATTGGAAGTCGGAGGCTATACCTGGCATAAGCGATTGGCAGATTAAAATGGTAAATTACGCCGAGCTGGATAGACTAACAGGCAGGTTACGTGACCAAGATGAACAGAAATTCAAGAAAAATTGGAGTAAATTTTGGAATTATATTGGAACAGATTTATAAGATGATCTGGCGGGGAGAGAAAAACTCTATCAGCGACAATCTTACGATTAAAAATAAATACGCAACCATGGAATTTATTAGAAACCTACCAAAAGGGTGGAGGGAAGTCAAAGATCTGACAGACTACAAAACAGTTTCTATCTTTATGAATTTTTATGTTTAATTTTTGTGTGTATAAAATGGGAAATGGGAACAACAACTTATGTAATGGTTAATTTGCTTGATATGTAAACTTGTTTGTTTATTTATCTTTTTTGTTTTTTACTAAATACGAATAAAAATTTAATGCAAAAAAAAAAAAAAACAACCACCCACAGCCACTTTCTGTCACCCTATGACGCCATGCTAATCACAGCACTGCCCTGAGCGCAGCAACGTGCTGAAACACACCAAAGAGGTTCTGGAACTCAGTCGTGGGGAGTTCTGGCTGGAAAAAAGCCCTGTGTTCAGGTATGAAAGGGGTTCATGAGGTGCTCTGTTTGGCTCCACTGTCAGAGGCACCAAGATGTCTCCTGCTGTCTCAGTTTGTAGAGGTGAAGTAACTCTTGTGGGGAAGCCTCTGGTTGGGTACAGTGTCTTCTGCCTCTCCAAAGGCCTTTGTCTCTCTGAATATCTTCACTGTGTTTGATGCATTTGTAAAGAAATAAGACAAGTGCCAAGCTACCAAGATGCAGGAATTTCCCCTTGTCTTCTACTTCTGGAAGCAATTTCTGAAGTCTTGATGAGTTTAAAATAGTTTCACCTTTTATGGCTGGAGGCCGGTAAATAACTGCAAGCCATTAGTGACGAGAGAGTACTTTCTTGCACACACACACACACACAAAAACAACCCAAGCCGCTACATTTAGCACTAAGGATGCTTCCTTTGAGTGGCAGTGGAGATGGAAGTCTAATGATAATTTTCAAAACAAAACAAAAAAGGTAGCTTCAAAGAGCCACTTAAGGCTGCTAAGTGACAAGCTTACTTACTGATCACATCCTTTAGCACCACCCTATTACTTTTACAAGCAGAGAACCAGATAAAAGCTTAATGTATATCCCAAATAAGTGAAGTCAAAGGAACTGTTGCCCATTACTTTGCTGAAAGTAAAGGAAGCACATAATATTAGCCTGCTGTTTTAAGCCAGTAGTAAGGAATTGTTTAATTACAGCCAACAGTTAAATAGCAATTTGCTTGAGAACACGGGTGTGAGTCTCCACCACAAATCTTGCCACTGCTGTGAGCTCCTTCATCCATTGTGTGGACAGACGGAGTCCCCCAAACCCTGGGCGGCCCCCATGTGGAATAACAACTCAAGACAACGTGCTATGGGATTAAAATTGGCCACAACTTTATTATGTTTCAGATGTGGGTAGACCTTGGCTCAGGCATTGGGCGTTCATCCATCCCAGTCCCCCACTGGGGATCTGGGAACATCAGGGTTATCCAGTGGGGGTGGGCTGGCTCTGGAGAACATATGTTCAAGCAGAGAGAGCCCGCCCCCATTATGCCGCCGTCGCAGGAGAGAGCAATGACAACCTCTAAACGTACGGCCAAAGCCTCCACTCAAACAACCCCTTTAACGGAGAACCCTGGTATCGCCACTGCAAAGAGGGGGTGGGTCACCGCCACCCCCATTTAGGGAAGATAGACTAAAGGATTCCACCCAAGGCCTGATACCGCCAAAGTTGTGAAATTTTGCTATGGGAAAGCCAAACCTGCCAATGCAAGAAAATTCAACAGCGACTTTGACGTAGCAGCACCTGTGTACCTGTGGAGAAAAGGTTAACCTGCAAAAGAAGTCTTAACTGAGGGTGGGAGAAGCTCTGGAGTCAACTGACGATTCCCAGGTAAGATCCTCCCCCTATTGTGTGGGCAAGGTGGTCCCTCCCCCTACCTGGCCTGATCACCTTGGCAACGCCTCCCCAGGATCCCAATCCCCGGGATTGGGCAAGTGACTGAGGTAGGCAGAGACCTCCAGGTATCCCACCTGGGGGGAGGCAAAGCCAAGCCTGTGCTAATGTTGCCGCATAGGGTCCAGGGGGCTGCGCACAACCACGCAAAGGGCGCCCCCCATTTAATGAAGCCAGCAGCTTCAAGATGGAGGCAGCAATGAAACCAAGCTAACCTTATCATTTATGGTGAGGATGACACCCAGCTAATTACATGGAGCACTTTGAACACTCAAAAGGGGTACATGGAATACACTTTTAGTATGAATGCACTATTATTTCAATAGCCTCTTTTCCTTCCTCCTCCCTGCAGATAAACATAGAAACACGGAATCATAGAGTTGGTCGTCTCGTCCAACCCTCTACAATGCTGGAATCTCAGCTAAAGCATCCATGACAGATGGCCATCCAACCTTTCTTTAAAACCTCCAAGGAAGGTGAACCCACCACCCTGAAAAGTTGAAATATCAACCCTTAATTTGGATTTGAATGGTAGCAACTTACAGGCTAACTTTATCGATTTCTGTGCTGTAATATTAAGATTATTTTATTTTATTTATTTTACCACCCTATACTCGGAGGTCTCAGGGTGGTTCACGTAACAAAATCAAAATTTTAAACCACAAAATGTATAATCAAAATAAAAACAACAACCCAATAATGCCCCCCATCAAATCAACCAAAGGCCTGGTTAAAAAGGAACGTTTTTGCCTGGTGCCTATTCTGAACAGAATAGAAAGTAAGAGGTTGGAGGGGCGCTGAATTTTGGCCTGCCACAGCTTTGCCTTTGTTCATCTACCCCCACCAAACCTTACAATACTCACCAGCTTCATAGGCTGCAAATGGGGCAGCAAGTTTGTTTGTTTTTTGTTTCTGCTCTAATGAACAGGCATTTCATATGGCAGGAAATAAGAGAAAAGAACCACAGCAGGTGGGCATGAGATAAAAGGGGAAGGAATATCTTATTTATCTTTTCCTCCCCCTCCTTCTAATTGTGGAAAATGCACTGAAGCAGCATCCATCTGTGTGTATTTTAAAGGAGACTGAATGAAAAATTTGCACACAAGCCCTTTGTACTTGGCAAGCATCCACACCCATACAAAGAGAAGGGAGAGGAGTGATCCAATTAGAATTTTGCAGTGTCCTGTGTTCAGAGGAATGCTTCATCACAGGGTCCCTTTTATGAAGAATCATGTTCACTTTCTGCTAGGGATGGATGAATCTGTCAATTTTCAATCCGCTCAGTTTCAGATTCTCCCCCCCCCCCAATCTTAAACTGAATTATGCAGCAATTTGTGATTATGATTCATCTGAAATGAAAACTATTCAGCATTTTATCCCAATATACACTTGTATGTAGTTCTGATAAATAGAACCCTTTTTTGGCAAACAGTTTCCTCTAATACAATGCATTTTTGTGTTATCTCCACCAATATATCCATTTATCTGTACACTTAACCCAAATACATGCATTTTTTCACACACTGCTTGGCTGAAGAAATGAATTGCAGAATTCAGAAAAATGTGGATTTTGGAGGGTGGCTGTGTTTCAGTTTGCATACTGAAGACGTAGGTAGATACACTGTTAAAATGTGAACTGAATCAAATGTCTCATCCATCCCTACTTGCTGCCAATGTGTGTTGCTTGGATTTTGCATTCAAACTGTTGTTGCTCTCCTAAAAATTAAAGAGCGAATGTGACTTTTTGTAAGGTTTTGAAAATACCTGCATCACTCGAGGACTTCCATCAGAGAGCTGGGGTGTGGCTGTGGACTGCTTTTGAGTCTTGCTGCTATTTGTAAAAGGTAAAGGGACCCCTGACCATTAGTTCCAGTCGTGGCCAACTCTGGGGTTGCGGTGCTCATCTCGCTTTAGTGGCCAAGGGAGCCGGCGTACAGCTTCCGGGTCATGTGGCTAGCATGACTAAGCCACTTCTGGCGAACCAGAGCAGTGCACGGAAACGCCGTTTACCTTCCCGCCAGAGCGGTACCTATTTATCTACTTGCACTATGACGTGCTTTCAAACTGCTAGGTTGGCAGGAGCTGGGACTGAACAACGGGAGCTCACCCCGTCGCGGGGATTCAAACCGCCAACCTTCTGATCGGCAAGTCCTAGGCTCTGTGGTTTAACCCACAGCACCAGCCGCGCCCCTTGCTGCTATTTGACGTCTGTGTAAAATAGCTGAGAGGGAGAAAGATATAGGGAAATGACGTCAACTGCAAAGTTTTTAAGCATGTCCTTCTGAGCAACCTTGCTGGGGGTGGGCACATGCCAGTGGTAGGTAGGGCCAGAGATTGCACTTCAAGGCCCCCAGGATCCCACTCACCTTGAAATAACTTCACACAGACACTTACTTTAGTTTAATTTGTGGGCAAATTTTGGCCACAACTTTATTTAATACAACCATGTGAGCGGTATTGGCTTAGGCATTGGCTCCAAACTAAAACTGACTCCACCTTCCTGCTTGGTGGTCTAAAAGGGTAAACCAAACGAGGGAGCAACATCAATGAAGACCAACCAAAGCTCACCCTGGCATTGCTGTGATCCTGGCATGGCCCTAGCTCCTCAAGCGGACTTCGGATGAGATCCAGGACCCCCAGATTCCTTTACTGAAATACCCTGTTCTTGGAGGGGCAGGTGATGGCCGCACCTCCCCTCCCCCACAAGTTGTGACGATTGCTGAGGGGGTAGGCGAAAACCAAGCGGCTAAAGCCAATCTGCCAAATGGAAAAATTCCTACCCAGCCCCTGTTCCAAAACAGGCGAACCAAGCCAAACCAAAGCCAAAGCAACACTTCCTAACACAAGGGTGGGGCGGGTGTTCGGCAGTGTGAAGCAAGTGCCCTCAATTACGTTGCGCTGCCGTTCTTAACAGCCCCTGGGATCACGCCACCCCTAGGCGATTGGCCCCAGACACCCTGGCGTGATCCCAGGGCTATGGCTAGGACTTGGGTTACACCCCTCCCTCTAAATTAACCCTTGGTGTGCCCGTGCACAACCAGGACCCTTAGTTAGGAGGATCCCATTAAACGTAGATGGGCAATTTTACCTTTGTACTGTGGGCTAGTTTGTACACAATTCCATCCAGACCAACCAGAGGAATGATCAGAGGTCAGAGATAAAGCCTAGCCAGGCAAAGACGCTTGGGGTGCAATGCAGAGTAAATGGGGTGTGTTTGTTTTGAGGACAGTTCTGCAGAAAGGTCCAGAGGGTGAGTTTCTGCACCCTAATATGTACCCTTGCTTGAGCGTTAGTACCACTGAATTCAACAAGGCTTGTTTCTGAGTACACAGAATCTTGGCTCCTGATACTGGAGACATCAGTACAGTGATATCTCGGGTTACATACGCTTCAGGTTACATACACTTCAGGTTGCAGACTCCGCCAACCCAGAAATATTGCTTCAGGTTAAGAACTTTGCTTCAGGATGAGAACAGAAAGCACAGAAGCAGGAGGAGGCCCCATTAGCTAAAGTGGTGCTTCAGGTTAAGATCAGTTTCAGGTTAAGTACAGACCTCTGGAACAAATTAAGTACTTAACCAGAGGTGCCACTGTAGTTGTTTTGTGTGTTTTCTAACCTTGGTAGCTTTATTTTTTAGAAAAAGTTTTTCATCACCTCTTCCGGTACCTCTTCTGGTTTACTATAGAGGTCCAAATAGAATTTTAGGAACTTGGTGTATGTCAAAGGTCAGGGCTGACCCACCTTAATGATCAACCAGCGTACATACCCAGTGTCTTTGCCCAAACCAGTTTACATCTTTATTTAATAAAGTTGTGGCTGAATTCAACCCAATTTGGATATTATGCATCTTATTTATACTCTGGGCTGGCCTCCTGATGAGTCACTCGCTTCCTGTACCCGAACCCACAAGTCCAGTTTCTCAGGAGACTTTCCGCACCTTGCGAACCCTCTTAAATGGTGGGTTTCTGGGAAAGAGCTTTTGCTTCTTGATAGGTTCTTAACTTAGAACAATAACTTGTGTTGAGGCTGGGAAATCCAGGTGGTGCTGAAGAAAACAGCAAATGAATACATATTTGCTGACTTCTTTTGTTTTCTGTTTTGCTTTTGAAACTCTTAATTGCTTACCATTTTAAAATGCAGGCATCTTTAAAATGTCTAAGCTCAATCTGTGCCTTTTGATTGTACTTCTCAAAGCTGAGCTCCTGGATTGTGGGGAAGAATGTGCATTTAGCCATTTTTCAACAAAAAAAATGATGTATTTTTAGGTTCTGATTATTATCAACTCATTTGAATTGAATAAATCTTGGAATCCAATGAACATCGCTTTATTAGGGTTAAAAGAGCCTCAGAGTTAAAGCAGCATTTATTGCCCCACAGTGACAATAGGTGTTGGAAATATTTGTACATATGCCATAGGAGTAAAAATGGTGAAGTCTGCTTTAGGAGTATTCCCTGTTTTATTTACAGTGGTACCTCGGGTTACATACGCTTCAGGTTACAGACTCCGCTAACCCAGAAATAATACCTCAGGTTAAGAACTTTGCTTCAGGATGAGAACAGAAATCATGCGGCGGCGGGAGGCCCCATTTAGGTTAAGAACAGTTTCAGGTTAAGAACGGAGCTCCAAAACAAATTAAGTACGTAACCAGAGGTACCACTGTATCTTTCTTCCTTGAGAAAGATGAGATGAAAGCTTCTGGTTTCCTTGCTCTTAACATCTCTCCCTCTCCATCTTATTCCTCAGAATTCTTGCCAGGGGGAGAGATCAATGTCCAAATGGGGAGATGCTGCAATTATTCAGATACTCTGCATCCCTAGAAATTCATTTAATTTCAAAGAGGGTTCAATCTTCCAAGGTCTTTCTCTCTCTCTCTCTCTCTCAGACTGGATCTACACTGATCTGTGAAAAGACTATTTATTTATTTATTTATTTTTAAAAATAGCTCTCAGTGCAATTTCCCATTGATGACAGATCGCTGCTCTATAGCACCCTCTGGTGTCACATTTTTATAAACACATTTTTTATGTTATCACTGATCAGTGTAGATTAGTGCCCCCCCCAACGAGATTTTCCAGTTTCGATGAATTCACCATTTTCGTTACTAAAAAGCGTTATCAGCAAAGTATTCCTGAGTCCGGTGCAGAAAACTGCAGGGCCTTGGGAAAGCCTAACACGAATGAAAGGTGGCATTTGAAAGCCTCTTGCTTATTCTACAAACAGCTAAGATCAAAATAAAAGCTATGGGAGAATTCTTAGTTTTTCTTGCCTGGTTCCTTCCAGCCTTCCCCATCACCTTTACCAGCTACTTCCTATCACCAAATCCCTCCTTCCATTCCCTTGCAAAGTATGGCAGGAGCAGCGAGGTATGAGGCGTAGGAGAACAGTCTTCCATCTTTATTGGTGCAAAAGTTAGTAGTGTTATCAAGTTAAAGTTAAAGGACCCCTGGATGGTTAAGTCCAGTCAATGGTGACTATGGGGTTGTGGCGCTCATCCCACTCCAGGCCGAGGGAGCTGGCGTTCGTCCACAGACAGTTTTCCGGGTCATATGGCCAGCATGATTAAACCACTTCTGGTGCAATGAGACACCGTGATGGAAACCAGGGTGCACAGAAACGCTGTTTCCCTTCCTGCTGCCTCAGTACCTATTTATCTACTTGCACTGGTGTGCTTTCAAACTGCTAGGTTGGCAGGAGCTGGGAGAGAGCCACAGGAGCTCACCCCATCACACGGATTCGAAACACCGACCTTATGATCGGCAAGCCCAAGAGGCTCAGTGGTTTAGACCACAGCACCACCTGCTCCCTAATTAGTAGTATACTGGGGTGCAAAGCCCTAGGGTTTGGGAGGCAAGCACAGGACAGGGTCATTTTTCCCCCAAATTTTGAATTGGCTCTTCTCTCTTATTTATTTTTTATTTATTTTTAAATATCATTTTCAAGTGATACAATGCTTGAGAGAGCAATTGTTGTTGTTGTTTAGTCGTTTAGTCATGTCCGACTCTTCGTGACCCCTTTGGACCACAACACGCCAGGCACTCCTGTCTTCCACTGCCTCCTGCAGTTTGGTCAAACTCATGCTGGTAGCTTCGAGAACACTATCCAACCATCTCGTCCTCTGTTGTCCCCTTCTCCTTGTGCCTTCCATGTTTCCCAACATCAGGGTCTTTTCCAGGGAGTCTTCTCTTCTTATGTGGTGGCCAAAGTATTGGAGCCTCAGCTTCAGGATCTGTCCTTCCAGTGAGCACTCAGAGAGCAAACTTATCTCTAAAGGGAGAAAAGCAGTGTCTAAACCAGTGTGAGATTGAAGCCTATCCCCAGTCTGCGAAAGAAGTACATTAGATTCCATCCTAAGGGTTGTATCCAAAGCTAGTCCTTTTCAAATTAGATCCATTGAAATTAATGGACATGACTTGCACCCATTCATTTCACTGAGTCTACTCTGAGTACAACTTTACTGGATATAACCATTTCATTGAATTCAAATCCAGATGTGTGTCTTTCCAAATGGAAGTCTTGGACTAACATTTCATTTCAACATAGCTTGTAACACAAAATGCTCGTTTGTTTTAGGGCAAGCCTGCACGGACTTCTTTCTTTTCATCTGATGTTTCCAATATGATACTTCAGGATAATGTGTTCTGTAGAGGTTTTGCCCAAGTTGCTGTTAAAATATTGATATTTTCTTTTTTCTCCCTATTTGTCAAAGTTTTTGTTGATGTTGTCTTTGTTTTATTCATTATGTATCATCATTCATTATTAAACTGGAGGAATTCTGAAGGAAGGGCAACAAAATGCTAAAAGGTTTTTTGAAAAATCATTTCCCACTGAGTTCAGAGAGAATGGAATTCATAATGGCCTTAAGAAAGGATTACAAGGGAGGGCACCACCTGTGTATAATTTGTAAAGATTGCAGCTAAGTATTTCCTTGGCTGAATTTCCTCTTTCCCTTTGTGCCATGGGAAATGAGCTTTAGAAAAGGACAGATAAGATAATGCCTGAGGAAATGCCATGTATTCTGCCAGCATTATTCTGGTTGAAAAAGATTTGGAAGTATTTTTACCCCACCTGAAGTTCTCAAGACACCTTTCAATGGACAAAATCCAGTGACGTCTGCCTGGAAATCCACCTATTCAATGGGATCTCTTATTTCCTTTCTCCCCAGTTGCAGTGAAATAATCTGGAGAAGTCCTCCTAGGTGTTCCATAGTTATATCAATTTTGTCTTTACCAGAGCTAAGGCTATTCTCATAATGGCCCCACTACTTTGGAATACTGTGCCTATTGAAATCCACTAGACACCTCCAATTTTGATGTTTTGTCAGTTTGTTGAAAGCATTTCTGTTTTAGAGATTTGATTTAATGTTGGCCATTTGGTCTGTCTTTTATACTTTTATAAATTTGTGATATTCTGTTGCATACCAACATAATCTTTTTAATAAATTGGTGGTTTGCAAATCCTTTTATGAATATATACAATAATTAAGGAAAGGTCTTGTTGCACAAGCTTGAACATGTGTCCACCAATGTTTAGTGTGAACAAGCCTTTATTAATTTTGCTTCTTTATGATTGACCTATGAGCCGATGGCTACTTTCTAGCAATATTTCCCTGTTCGGGTCACTTTAAGTCAATTATATCTGACATTCTAAGTCGCATGGGATTTGACGTGCAGAGTGCGAAGTCTCAGAAGTAACTTAAAGTAGACATTGTGGTCTGGCCACAGCACACCTGTTAATGGGCAATATATTTTATTCTCTCCCATAAGTGGCTGATAGCAGTTTCTCAGGCCAAGTTTTTTAGACAATACATTTCAGCTTGTCCCTGGTCACAGGGGAATGGCTTACAGGAATTATATTGTGTCTTGGGCAGTGAGGGAGGGAAGGAATCTAATGTGAGAAATAGCCCTAAAAGCATTCTGGATCAAGGTAGAGTGACATTCTGAAAGATTTAATGTTTTCTTGCAGAACACAGACTGCATGTTGCTAAATTGGTTCTTTCGAGAAGGAATTAAACAGGAGAATATGACACAAAGCCTGTGGGTCCCAGGCACATCAAAAGCCTAATTACAGCTTGTCAGTGCAATGCATTTCCCAAAAGAATCTTATGGTGCCTATATTGAGCTGCCTGGGAAGAGAGAGAGAAAAAAATATGGGTCATGTCTCTAAAAATAAGATGGAAGCTCGGTACATATCAGAGGCTGGAGGTTAGGGCCTCTTCTGTGGGGGGTAGAATAATGGGAAGAATTCGACTGGTAATTTAATCCAGCTGAATGTGGATGTTTGAGAATGGGACAGAGGAAGTATCGAGAGCTACTTTGCAAGTAACTTTTTCTGACACTTGAGGCTGGAGCTACACATTTTGGCTGACCCTAACAAATAACAATGCAAACTGCATGGTGGGATAGCATGTTGTGATGTGATTCCCTTCTCAGCTTCATTAGCTGTTTTCTGCCAGGGTTGGAGAACCTTTGCAACACAGGGGTGCCGCTCCATGCATTTTGCATTTCTAAATGGTGCAGGAAGAAAAGAAAGAGATGTTGGCTTGGACTCATTGGCAGAGTTTGAGTAAACAATCACAACTGTATATAATAAAAAATAAGATTATATGTATTGGGGAAATTTTGGAAAAACAATACGCAGGGTGAACAATATGGAAATAAAACAAAATGGGAGTATGAGAGAAGTCCAGGGGAGGGGGCGGGGAGGAAAATATGGAAAACTATTAGAGAAATATTGTTAGAGGATGTATATATGGAAAAACCGATAAAAATATTTTTTAAAAAAGAGAGAGAGAGATGCCGGCATACCTGCTGCTTTTTATGGCCATTGTAAATAGGCTGCAACATCTATTTCCAACCTAAGGTTAGGCCCATGAACAGGACATTAATAAAAACAAAATATTTTGGAACTTGCTTTGGGTGGTGAATCAGTTTAGTTTGGCACTTTGGACTGACATTTTGCTTTGGTTGGTATGCAGAAGCTCTGCTTCCTTGTTTGCTACGATGGGAAAATCAACAACGGATCATAACCATAGACACCTTCCCTCAGGTGTGATACCTGGAGGTCTCCGCCTACCTCAGTCAGTTGTCCAATCCCAAGGAGACCAGGCCAGGTAGGGGAGGGATTACCTGCCCACACAATAGAGGGAGGATCTTACCTAGGAATCCTCACTTGGCTCCAGAGCTTCTCCCACCCTACCCACCCTCAGTTAATGTCTTATTTTGCAGGTTAACTTGTCTTCACAGGTTTTGCAGGTTAACTTTTCTTCACAGGTATGCGGGTGCTGCTACGTTAAGGTCGCTGTTAAAGGGCCGGAAAGGAATTTCCCTGCATTGGCAGGTTTCGCCTTTCCCGTAGCAAAACGTCACAACTTTCGCGGTATCAGGCCTTGGGCGGAATCCTTTTGTCCATCTTCCTCTTGCGGCGGCGATACCAGGGTTCCCCGATAAAGGGGTTTTCTGAAGGGAGGCTTTGGCCGTACACCGAAAGGTCGTCATTGCTCTCTCCTGCGGCGGCGGCGTTATGGGGGCGGCCATCTCTGCTTGAACATATGTTCTCCAGAGCCGGCCCATCCCCCCACACACACACTGGATAACCCTGATGTTCCCTAGGTCCCCAGCTGGGGACCGGGGAGGGAGAACGCCCAATGCCTGAGCCAAGGTCTACCCACATTTGAAATTTAATAAAGTTGTGGCCAATTTAATCCCATAGCACGTTGTCTTGAGTCATTATTCCACATGACGGGGGGACCGTGCAGGATCTGGGGACTCCGCCTGTCTGCGCAATTCTATTTTATTTACTTGATTTAGGGAGATCAGCTGTCCCCCCTGCCCCCTGGCTATGCCCACGATTCTTTTGAGGGGAAAGAACATGACAATTTTTGTGTGTGTAGCCTTTAAAGATTTGCATGGGGGGGGGGGAGATGCCCTTCCATCTCTGTGGTTTTGTGGGCAATCTGTATGAACTTAGATATTCCCTAAGTACATTCCTTGCAAAACTTCAGAGGAATGAATGCAGGGATTAAGGAGCTATGATGACCTCACAAGATCTGAAGCCTCCTGCAATAAGCATACAAAAATACACAACGTTAGGGGGAATTACTTACATGAAATGTGTATATTAGGCAAAATTGCATTTGGAATTGTTGATGAATTTTCTTTTTTTTTTTTTAATAAATTTTTATTGGTTTTACAGCATTTTTTTAAAAAGAACAAACAAACACAAAACAAAACAAACATACAAAATGCTTTCAAAGATATTTTCATAAACCTCTTTTCTTGGACTTCCCCATACCCCCCCTCTCTGCATCCCAGTGTCCATATTTGAACTAGCAACTCCCAGTTGTTACTTTCTAATCTCTGTCATCTTAGTCCTCCTTTATTATCTAACCTTGTATCCCTGTACCCTGTTACTTCTAGCAACCACAACATTTTAACATTCGTTGAGTTTGTAGTAGTCCTTAAGATAGCTCTTAAATTTTTTCCATTCTTCTTCCACCATCTCTTTACGTTGGTCACGGATTCTGCCTGTCATCTCTGCCAGTGTCATATAGTCCATCACTTTCATCTGCCATTCTTCCAGAGTAGGTAAATCTTGTGTCTTCCAATACTTTGCGATGAGTATTCTTGCTGCTGTTGTGGCATACATAAAGAAATTTCTATCTTTCTTTGTCACCAATTGGCCGACAATGCCCAAGAGAAAGGCCTCTGGTTTTTTGGAAAATGTACATTTAAGTACCTTTTTCATTTCATTATAGATCATTTCCCAGAAGGCCTTTATCTTCGGGCATGTCCACCAAAGGTGGTAAAAAGTACCTTCAGTCTCTTTACATTTCCAACATTTATTATCGGGCAAATGATAGATTTTTGCCAGCTTGACTGGGGTCATGTACCACCTGTATACCATTTTCATAATGTTTTCCTTTAAGGCATTACATGCCGTAAATTTGATACCGGTGTTCCATAACCATTCCCAGTCATCTGACATAATGTTGTGTCCAACATCCTGCGCCCACTTAATCATAGCAGATTTAACTGTTTCATCCTGTGTGTTCCATTTCAACAGCAAGTTATACATTCTAGATAAATTCTTAGTATTGGGTTCTAGCAATTCGGTCTCTAGTTTTGATTTCTCCACTTGGAAACCGATTTTCCTATCCTGTTTAAAAATTTCCATTATTTGGCGATATTGAAACCAATTTTCTACTTTGTGCTTCAATTTCTCCTGACTTTGTAGTTTAACCTTGTCTCCATCCTGTTCTAAAATTTCCCAATACTTCGGCCATCCGACCTCCATATTGAGTTTCTTCACTGCTTTAGCCTCCACTGGTGACACCCATCTAGGGGTTTTATTTTCCAATAAGTCTTTGTATCTTATCCAGACATTAAATAATGCTTTTCTAACAATGTGATTTTTAAAGGTACTGTTAACCTTGTCATACCAAAGATATGCATGCCAACCAAAAGCATTATTGAAGCCTTCCAGATCCAAGATATCTGTATTCTCGAGGAGCATCCATTCTTTCAGCCAGCAAAACGCTGCTGCCTCATAGTACAATTTTAGGTCCGGCAGGGCGAAACCCCCTCTTTCTTTAGCGTCAGTCAGTATTTTGAATTTAATTCGGGGCTTTTTGCCCTGCCAGACAAATTTCGAAATGTCTTTGTGCCACCTCTTAAAACATTCCATCTTATCAAGAATCTGCAAGGTCTGAAACAAAAATAACATTCTAGGCAATACATTCATTTTAATTACTGCAATTCGACCTAACATTGACAGTTTCAGATTTGACCATATTTCTAGATCTTTTTTAATCTCTGACCAACATTTTTCATAATTGTCCTTATACAAATTAACATTCTTAGGTGTTAAATAAACCCCTAGGTATTTGACTTTCTTAACCACTGTCAAACCTGTTTCCTCCTGAAACTTCTCCTTTTCCATATCTGTTAGGTTTTTCCCTAAGACTTTAGTTTTTTGCTTATTCAACTTAAATCCAGCCACCTGGCCAAATTGTTGAATTATTTCTAAAACCCTTTTCGTACTAGTGTTTGGCTCTTGCAAAGTCAATACTAGGTCATCTGCATACGCTCTTAACTTGTAGTGTTTAGCTCCGACCTGCACACCTTTGACCTGCTGGTCATTTCTTATCATATTCAGCAACACCTCCAGAACCGAAATGAAAAGTAATGGGGAAATTGGGCACCCCTGCCGAGTTCCTTTTTCTATCTTAAGTTCCTCAGTCACAACATTATTTACAATCAGCTTAGCTTTTTGTTCGGAATATATTGCAGCCATACCATTCTCAAAACCCTGGCCTACCCCCATCCCATGAAGATTCTTCCTCATAAAACTCCAAGAGATATTATCAAAGGCTTTCTCCGCGTCCACAAAGATCAATACTGCTTTAGTGTTTATATTCACCTCCAGCTTTTCCAAAATGTCTATTACATTCCTTACATTGTCCGCTAGGTGTCTTTTAGGGAGAAAGCCTGCTTGGTCTTTATGAATCTTCTCCATCAAAACTCTTTTAAATCTTTTTGCCAAAATGTCTGCAAAAATTTTGTAATCCACATTAAGGAGTGATATCGGGCGGTAGTTCTTGAGTTGGGTCTTTTCAGTCTCTGACTTTGGTATGAGTGAGATATATGCCTCTTTCCACGATTCAGGTGCCCTTTTTCCTTCAAGGATCTCATTACAAACTTCTCTTAATGGTTGAATCAACCATTCCTTCAACGATTTGTAGTATCTAGAAGTCAGTCCATCTGGTCCCGGAGATTTGCCCAATTGCGTATTCTGAATGGCAGCCTCTACCTCTTGTTCTGAGATTCTCTGGTTCAAGTCCATCTTACTTTGCTGAGAGATATTTTGTAATCCATATCTTCCAAGGAATTTGTCTATATCTTCTTCATTTTGCGGGCCTTGGGTGTAAAGTTTTTTGAAGTAACTTAGAAAGCAATTTCTAATTTCATTAGGTTTAGATATACTCTTTCCATCAACCTCTAGGCTTGTAACTGTATTTAGTTTCTGCCTTTTCTTCAATTGCCATGCCAAAAGTTTACCGCATTTATTTGCTGATTCAAAAGTCTTTTGTTTCATTTGCTTTATCTTCCATTCAATCTCTTGGTTCATCAATTCCATATATTGAGTTTGATATAACTTAATCTCTCTTAAAATGTCCTGAGACTTTGGTTTTGTTCTTAATTTCCTCTCTCCTTCCTTTATCATTTCCAAGATCTTCTCTTTTTTCTCATTTTGTTTTTTCCTCTTTATTGAATTTTGTTGAATCAAAAATCCTCTCATAACAGCTTTACTTGCGTCCCAGATCACTCTTTTCTCCACGTCAGTCCTCAAATTTATTTCAAAATAGTCTTTTAAGGTCTTTTGGGCCTTCGTGAGAATCTCCTTATCTCGAAAGAGGGTGTCATTCATTCTCCATCTAAATTGACCGGTTATTGTGAGTTTCATCTCCATCTTCACGGCGTTATGGTCGGAGCAAGTTTTTGGGCAGATTTCCACTTTCTTAATCTTTGGAGCCAATCCACTGGTAACCCAGATTTGGTCAATTCTGGTCCAGGTCATCATTGCTTGGGAGAAGAAGGTTCCCTCTCTCTCCAGAGGGTTCCTTGTTCTCCAAATGTCTATCAAGTCCATGTTTTCTGTCATTTCGAAAAAAGTCTTGGGGAGTCTCCCTTCTTTAGTGACTGTTAGTCTTTGTGCCTTGTCCATATTAGTGGAGACCACGCCATTCATGTCTCCCATGATTATCATATTATAATCCAGATAGTCCGTCAAAGTTTCATGAAGTCCCTTAAAGAAGTCAGATTTGCCTTCATTTGGTGCATAAATTCCAACAACTAAAAGTTTTTCTCCTTGTACTTGTATCTCCACAGCCAGATATCTCCCTTGTTCATCTTTAAATATCATTTTTGGAGCCCATTTCTCCTTCACATATATTACCACTCCCCTCTTCTTAACTTTGTCTGATGAGACAAATTCTTGTCCTAACCTTTTATTTGTGAGTAATCTCCTGTGGGCTCTAGTTATGTGAGTTTCTTGTAAACATATCAAATCCAATTGTTCTCTGTTCAAAATATGAAATACTTGTCTTCTCTTCAAAGGCCCATTCAGTCCATTACAATTCCAACTAAGGAATTGCAGAGCCATCTTGTTATTTTCTTAAGGCTCCTCCAACAGCTCCAAGTTGTTGCTCTTCTTCTGACGGTGGTGGTTTTTGTCCAAACGAGAGATTCAGGATATCCAGTGCTCTCCTCTGTTCTGCAAGTACGTCCACAGTCCCCTTCTGTAGGTCCTCCTGATATCTTGCCAGAAATTTGTCTTTATCTTGAATTGTCTTTATTTTCACTTTCTTTGCCTTGTAGTCGAATGACAGTCCTTGTGGGAATTCCCACCTGAAGCGGATCTGATTTTTCTTTAACAAAAGCACCAAATCCTTGTAGAAGTTTCTTAAGTCCAAGATATATTTTGGTATGTCTTTAAAGATCTGTACTGCTGAATTTCCAATTTGGAGGGCTTTTCCAAAGTGTAGTCCTAAAATTTTATCTCTTTCCTCCTTAGATCTGAGTGTGATCAAACAATCTCTTGGTGTCTTTCTATCTTGCTTTTTGCCGAGTCTAAAGGCAGTTGTGATTTTAAAATCGTCTTCCTCCAAGTCCCAGCAATCCGCAAACTCCCGTGTCAAATATTCCACAAGGTTGTCACTTTCATTCTCCGGAATCAGTCTTAATTTTAAGTTTCTCTCTTTCCTCTGTAACTCCCACAAGGCCAAGGTTGCATCATGCTCATAGACCTTCTTGGCAAGTGGCTCTAATTTCTCCTGCGTCTCTCCAGCTGTGGCTTTGGCCTCTTCGGCAATTTGACGCGTGGTGGCATTTTCCTCGACCAATTTATTTATAGATTCTGTATTCTGGTTTAATCTTGTTGATATTTCTGTTAATTTTTGTGTGTTCTCTGAAGTCTGTTTTGTCAAAGACTCCAGAGTCTGGTTTATCTTAAGCAAAGCTTCTGTCACAGCTTCCATAGAAACGGCTGCTCCTTTGTCCTGTCCTGTTGTTCCAGCTAGTCCGGCTGTTACGCCTAAGATCGAACCTCTTCTCTTTGCTTGTTGCAGCTGCAGCTGTTGCTGTTGTTGTTGCTTGGTCTTGGCTCTTGTAGTTATCTCTTCTTGTGGCCCACTCATGTCAAGGTCAATTCCCACGGGATTTATTCTCCCTTGGAAAATTCCACTGTCTTAGGCCGTGCTGGACTTCACTTTATCCTCTAGAGGGAGCAAATCAAAATGGCCATAGAAGGAAATTTCAAAATACATGAACAAAGGAGACCATCCAAGATGTAGAAAGAAAGGAGATTAACCCAGTCAAAATCAATGTTACTAAAGTCTTATAGCTTCCAATTGCCACAGTTGCCCAGTATACTGTTTATACTGTTTCTTCTTAAAATGTACAAAAGTCAGGCACTGTGGAAACTTTGTATCAAGGTGTCACTTCACAGGGAAAAGTCAGCTCAATGTACTAAGAAGGCAGACCGTTTCAGACTTTCAAGTAGATGAGATAGCAGAGGTTTTTTCCTTCAAATAAGTCATGCAGTTAATGGTCAAATTCGCCTCCCCTCTGCCCTGCTTGCTAGAGGGGAGATCAAAGGTTTAAATGTCCGGTTTAGCTGATCAAAGGATGAATTTAAACGGATGCAGGTTTAGAGCTCCGTTGCTTTCACTTTCATGCGGTCGGGGGGAGGCAGACTTCCTTTGTTTAAATCTCCCCCGTTTTTAGCCCAATTTTTAAAATTAAGAAAAGTCCCAGTTATTTTTCAGTTCTTACTCACGGGGAATCAGTCCGAATTTCTTTTCAGGAAGGAATCGGCGCTCTCCGCTTATGGCGACGCGGCTTCACTTCGCAGGCTGGGTAGCGACTCTCAGCACCGCGCTCACTCCCGATGTCGATCCGTAGCCTTTAAAAAGGCTCTTTCACGGTACCGGGGGGCGCAAAGGTGCCCACCGAGTCTCCTTGTTCTCAGGCTTCAGCGCCTGGGATTTTAGGGGTCCCCCGCTTGCCGTAGCGGGTAAGACCCGAACTTGCGAAGCAGTCCTTCTCCGGAGCTCGGAGGTAGGACCGCCATTAAGCGCTGGCACCGACCGGTAGGGGAGGGATTACCTGCCCACACAATAGAGGGAGGATCTTACCTAGGAATCCTCACTTGGCTCCAGAGCTTCTCCCACCCTACCCACCCTCAGTTAATGTCTTATTTTGCAGGTTAACTTGTCTTCACAGGTTTTGCAGGTTAACTTTTCTTCACAGGTATGCGGGTGCTGCTACGTTAAGGTCGCTGTTAAAGGGCCGGAAAGGAATTTCCCTGCATTGGCAGGTTTCGCCTTTCCCGTAGCAAAACGTCACAACTTTCGCGGTATCAGGCCTTGGGCGGAATCCTTTTGTCCATCTTCCTCTTGCGGCGGCGATACCAGGGTTCCCCGATAAAGGGGTTTTCTGAAGGGAGGCTTTGGCCGTACACCGAAAGGTCGTCATTGCTCTCTCCTGCGGCGGCGGCGTTATGGGGGCGGCCATCTCTGCTTGAACATATGTTCTCCAGAGCCGGCCCATCCCCCCACACACACACTGGATAACCCTGATGTTCCCTAGGTCCCCAGCTGGGGACCGGGGAGGGAGAACGCCCAATGCCTGAGCCAAGGTCTACCCACATTTGAAATTTAATAAAGTTGTGGCCAATTTAATCCCATAGCACGTTGTCTTGAGTCATTATTCCACATGACGGGGGGACCGTGCAGGATCTGGGGACTCCGCCTGTCTGCGCAATTCTATTTTATTTACTTGATTTAGGGAGATCAGCTGTCCCCCCTGCCCCCTGGCTATGCCCACGATTCTTTTGAGGGGAAAGAACATGACAATTTTTGTGTGTGTAGCCTTTAAAGATTTGCATGGGGGGGGGAGATGCCCTTCCATCTCTGTGGTTTTGTGGGCAATCTGTATGAACTTAGATATTCCCTAAGTACATTCCTTGCAAAACTTCAGAGGAATGAATGCAGGGATTAAGGAGCTATGATGACCTCACAAGATCTGAAGCCTCCTGCAATAAGCATACAAAAATACACAACGTTAGGGGGAATTACTTACATGAAATGTGTATATTAGGCAAAATTGCATTTGGAATTGTTGATGAATTTTCTTTAGAGATAAACACAAACAAACAAATATGAATTGAACTTCAGCCTAGAAAAACGGGAACCTGAGAGGACGTGAAACTGATTAATTTTTCCATCCCTACTGAGCTATCCCCAGAATTAGGTTTGTCTACCCCACTCTTTTCTTGTCCATGAGAGATAGTGGACATACCCTGTCCCATTAGAAACAAGTAATGCAGCACTGAGGTTAATTCTAACTGCAGGAGTGGCATTTATAAAGTTCTCTGTTTATTCTGAGGCAAGTTTTGTTAGTTTAGGCTACTTTGGGTATATTTATTCTACCTTAGAATAATGTCTCAGCTACTTCCCACTATTGATAAAATATATTATACACAACAGGGTTCTGAATTAGAAACTGAGCACACTATCATGCAACCTAATAGCGTGCATTTTGAAAACAAAGTTTGCTATAAGCTAGTCTTCTATCCGGTACCTGCTGAGTCTTCTTCTAGCTTCCTCCATTTCCCTGGAAAAGCTGACCTTGCTAACAGCAATCTAGGGCATATTGTTTAAGCAAGTTGTGTTGGTGTAAGCAGTAGCAGAGCAATTATGGGATCCTTAGTGCAAGGCTTGGCAGGAGGAGATAAGCTCTGGAGCGCGATGGCCTGATTCTCCTTTCCCTTTCTGCAATGTAAATTTCTATTCAGCTCTGGAGGTTTGCATAGGATTTAAAAGCCGACGTATGCAAGTGGAGAACAGGGAACGGGTGATTATGTGCTTTAAAATGGAGCAAGCAGCAAACGCTTAAAAATCGTGGCGAGGAGTGGACAGGACTGGCAATGGTTGAGATTCACTCCACTCTGTCATCCATCCATATTGGTGGTAACAGGTTGCTTCACCAGGTTTGATGGAGTATTGGGCTTGACGCCCTCTGAACAGCACTCCTTAGTATGCCCCACAAGCTTACCAAGACCTCAGGTAATAATGGGAACAGGTGGTAGTGCTGGAAGCAGTGGCTGCAGGTAACAGACCCTCCTTCAGTCAAGCACTCTAAAGGGAAATTCTGGGTGAGACTGCTGCTGCCACCATCCTGTCATGGGCCAGGAGTTGACTTCACCTGAAGGAGCAGAAGAACTGACTCCACCTGCTGCTGATTAGCCTTCTTGCTCTTGATGAGAACCAGCTGGCTCCAGCTTTCTTCAGCAGGGTTTCCAGTCTCAGTCAGTTGCTGGAAACAACATTTGCCCTTCCTGGCCAGACCTTGTTGCTTCTTGCGACCTTGGACTTTCTTGACCCCCAGATCATCTGACAACGTGAACTGACATACTCCTGATCTTAGGACTGGACTGGACCTTGCCTACGGACTCTGCCTCCAGGCAAGTACCCCTCTGAGCCTTGGCTGGTTGGCTGGCTTCTCCCTCTACTGGGCTCTGCCATGGTTGGCAGCACAGGACTATGACACATCCCTATTTAATAAACCTCCTCCCCAGAGTCTATGGGTCCTGACTCAAATGTGTACATCAGTTATGGGGCCTAGAAGCATTGGGACTAAAGATGGCAGTAGTAGCTGCTTGACCTGCCCTCCCTTTTTTTGTATAGCACCAGGCCATTTTTTTAAGGACTTAAGGGGGAAGATGGAGCCAGCTGAGTTGGGCCTTGGTGTTTGTCCCACCATAGCTTCTCTATGTTCATTTTTTGTCATGTCACCACAACTCATTCTCACATACATCACAGTGTAGGTCTGAAGAGAAAGTGGAGTTGACAGAAGAGTGGGATATAAATGCAATTTTGGAAAGTCGTTTGCTAAGTATTTGGATATCTCTTATGATATTGTAACCAAATTTTGTGCCATGATTCCTGAGATCAAAGGGCAGGGGTGGGTTTTGTTTTTTTGGTCTGTTATGGGATACAGTGAGGCGCCATTTTGAATCCACATAGCTGGCAGAACCTTTCAAAACTGCCCTGAATTTAGTCACTGATTTTAAAACTGCACTGGTCTTTGGGGTTTCTTGATAATTCCCAAGCAATGCTGGTTATGAGGTTGCTTAGTAAGTGAATAATAATATATGCCTGTATTTCTCTCATCAAATATAGAAATGGTTAAGAATGGGTGGTTTGTGCCCGCACATTATGCAGAGACTAGACTGTTAACAGACATTTTGAGTGGAATGCCACATTTTGTAGTGGCAATAAGACTGATTTACAGAAAGATTACTTTGCAACTGTCTAAAGGTTGAAAAGTGAAGTGTTTGTAAGCAAATTGTATAGTTGCCTTTAAAAGCTATTTGCTTGGCTGATATATTAGGCTGATATATTTGATTTTGCCGTATATCTTCCTTTTGCACAGGCATTTCTTCACCAGTCCATTATTGGGTTTCAGGTCCATTTGCATTTCACTAATGTGTTTCTGATACTTAATCCCCACAAGCTATAAAAAAGGACAATTCACTTTGACTGAAATTCTCTATGAGATTGGCTACTCGGGAAACTTTGTCTTGGAAAAGACAAAGATTTAGCTCCAGATATCTTAGGCTGATGTCAGTAGACCTTGAGCCTTAGCTTAGCCTATTAATTTAATTTTAATTTATCATTTGGGGGCAATAAATAAGCCGGTGCTGCATGACGAATCAAAACTTGGCTGACATTTTGATACATTTGAAAGGCAAATGTTGAACCTGTCTATTAAAAGAAAAACAGAAGTCTGGATTTCTGCCATATATATTTAACCTGCAGTGCACATAAGTCATCCATTGTGTTTTGAGTCCATACTTACAGCTGATTAGAAAAAGGGGAATGTCCTTGAAATTGTCAGTTCATGCTTTAAGTCCCCCTGTGACAAGAAATGAAAGTGATTTTTTTTTAAAGGCACATGAGCATTTTAGGTGGATTCTGGAACAGTAGCCAGACATCTTGGCTTGATTTACATGACAGCTCTTGTCAGGGAAGAGCCCAAGGAGAGGGGGGACATGTTGGCAAAGGATGCACATGAAGCCCAGGGAAAGAAGACAGTGATTTGTGGGGTTTTGTGGCACCTGTGTAGCAGTTGCCAGGGGTGGTGGATGCAAGGAGTCAGGAGGAAGAGACCGGGCAGCTAGACTTGGGAAAAGGAGACAGGAGAAGAGCTGCAGGGGGGTGGAGAACCTATGACGCCCCCAGAAAGAGTTGTATCTTTGGAATCCCATCAGTTGCTCCCGCCCTCCGCTGTCTCCATTTTCAAGGAGGGGTGTGGCGATCACACAGGGTTCCCGGATGTTTGACGGTCTATTGATCCCTGTGCCAACACTGCGATTGCTTCCCCGCTGCCACCAACCCGTTTCTCTTGGGTACACACAGAGTCCAGACAGCTGTTAACATTAAATCAAATAAGCAAGTTTATTTTATAAGCATTAACAAGGGTATGGTTTCAGATAATTTTTCTTGTCAGTTTCTTAATCTTAGTTTCTTTACTGACCTATACCTTCCTAATAACTTCTAACTGATTATCCCAACTGTCTAACTGACTCCTCCTAACAGTTTCTCTCACTCTCTGACATCAAAACTAGACCAACCCACAGACCTATCCTCCCTCTTCCTTCTCCAACTCCCAGCTGACTTCCAAAACACTCCAACTCTAACTCTAACCCCTCCCCTTGGGTTCCCACTGGCCATTCACTTCCTACTCATTTAACCTTTTCCTTATGACCCACCTAGGAGGGCAAATGCCACAAGGGGCTTAAAGCAATGGGAGCAACTGGAGCTGCCATTGGAGAGGAGCCGTCAGGTGTTTAAAAGGAGTTTAAGAAAGCAGGAAGGGGCAGGGCCACAATATTGCTCCAACTGTCCAAGACAGAGCACAGGTCTGCAGCTAGGGCTTCTATACGTTTTTCTTCCTCCCTGAAAACTCATTCTTTAAAGCTGAATTGGAGCAAATGGCAATATGCGGGGGACCCACATTGCTGTTTGTGAAGCTTCAGTAAAGGGGCTAAGTGTGGATAAGCCTCTAGTTAGTAGTCAGTGTCATGTGTATCACTTGCATCCATTTGCTCATCCTCATTGGGTGCACTCGGGACAGCTCTACAGTAGGCATAGGCAAACTCGGCCCTCCAGATGTTTTGGGACTACAATTCCCATCATCCCTGACCACACGTCCTGTTAGTTAGGTATGGTGGGTGTTGTAGTTCCAAAACATCTGGAGGGCCGAGTTTGCCTATGCCTGCTCTACAGAATGGCTCAATCTTCTCTTGTGACCAGCTCCACGCTGGTAGCTTCTGAAGATGATGATGAAGATGACACATTACATGGGTCCTGTAAGTAATTCCTAAACTTCCCTCTGAACTTCAGCTGCTGGAAAATACAGTACAGTAGAATCCCACACTGCACGGGCAGAAAACCTCAGGCCTGAAGTGATGGGAAGCTTGTGTGTTCAGGAGAAACAAGAAAAGGAAACAGGCTTTGAACATGATCTTCAAGCCAAGAGAGCAGGCTGAAACTCCACTTCCTGAATTATGTACTCCAGAATACTGTGTTTTGTTTCTTCTGTCAGACGTTTAACAATGGGAGTGTATCCATATGCCAATGAAATCACCAACAGCAATAAATGATGCTAGCTGCACAGAGAAGCAATCTCCATATCTTGTCTCGGCAGCAGTTTAACCTGTGTCAGGGATATGTGTGCCCATTTATGTGTCAAGATTGACTTAGAGAAGCATGGCACCTCAAGTATAAAATCTAATCAATTAGCCTTTAAGTTATAAGCTGGTTACAGTGGTACCTCGGGTTACTGGCCCTTCAGGTTACAGACTCCGCTAACCCAGAAATAGTACCTCGGGTTAAGAACTTTGCTTCAGGATGAGAACAGAAATTGCGCAGCGGTGGCACGGCAGCAGCAGCGGGAGATCCCATTAGCTAAAGTGGTACCTCAGGTTAAGAACAGTTTCAGGTTAAGAACAGACCTCCAGAACAAATTAAGTTCTTAACCTGAGGTACCACTGTATCTTATGAATGTGAAATGTAAATCCATATTGAAGACCCAGCATGGCTGGGTGTTTGTGTGTGTGTGATAGTTTCCTGAAAGTACACAAACTGAAAAATAAACTTATGTATGCCCTGAAGAGATGTATTGTGTTTAACACATCAGCAACCAGGGTTATGATCATTCCAGTAATGAAGGTACAGATTGGTGAATCAACCTTAATTAAGTGTTAATTAGTATTGAAAAGGAAATGTTTAGTTTCCGCATTCCGTTGAGCAACATTGTAAATATTTTAAATAAATAGATATAATACAGACTGCCTCTCATTAAAATAATACCAAAGCAGTATAGCATAGGACAATTCAATACAAAATAATTTGAACCCAATTCAATATGCAATCAAAACAATCCTATTAAAAGAGTGTATCACAATTACTCTAGCAGGGAATTGTTCAACTGGTGTCACGGGCCGAAGAAAGCATGAGTAAACAGATATTTTTCAACAGCTGTCAAGACTTGGTGGAACTCTCTGTCACAAGAGACCAGGACCCTGTGGGATTTGACATCTTTCCACAGGGCCTGCAAGACGGAGCTGTTCCGCCTGGCCTTTGGCTTAGACTCACTCTGACCCCTTGTATGGGATTTGGCATGTAAATTTTTTTCTTGCCTTTTTTGCTGGCCCATGTAGGACCAGCATGGATAGCTGGCTTGGGTGAATATCTGATGTTTCCTCCCTTTATGGTCTTGATTTATGGGCTACACTAAAATGAGGCTGCATTTTAAGCTGTATTTTAAGCTGTATTTTATTTTATTTGTTTTTTTCTATTATGTATTATTGTAATTTATATTTGGTGTTAGCCACCCTGAGCCTGGCCCTGGCCGGCGAGGGCAGGGTATAAATAAATTATTATTATTATTATTATTATTATTATTATTATTATTATTATTATTATTATTATTATTATGAACTGAACAGACTAGGTGATTGTAAAACCTTGATGCAGTGATCACTCCACAGACTGAAGTGGAGAAGACACTCCTGTAAGTTGCTACGATGTGAGCCTATGCACATCATGGCATAACTAATAGGACCCCCTCCTAAGATCTTAGTGAATAGGCAGCTCTATATAGGAGAAGCCATTCTTAGAGATGAACTGGTATTAAATCACATAGGGCTTTAAAGGTTAAGCTAGTAACAAGAACTTAAACTTGTATTAGTAGTAGATTGGCAGTCAGTATACTACTTCCTTTAACACAGGTGTAACAGGTGTGCAGTAGGCTTTTCCATTTGAGGTGTTTCCAATGTCTACTTATACCCATCATTTGGGCTGGCATATTGAGGAACTCCTTGATGGAGGGGATCCCCCGGGCACAGCTGGGGCAGGTGGGGGGGGGGTTGCATTGTTCAACTCAATTGCAAGGGATGTCTTTAATTGTCGGTTTACGGTTTAATCTTTGTTGTTAGCTGCCTTGAGCTCTTTGGAGATTAGGTAGGAGAGATGTTCTAGATAATAAACCAATAGCCATGGAAACAGAATTCATGTTCAGACATACACCTGAATTTAAAAGGTAGAGCATACCAGGGATACACACACAGAGATAACCTTCCTTTAACATCCCATGGGCAAAGAGGATGTTTAAGCATATTTGGTTGAACAGAATTTAAAAGCTCCCCAAGATTGGGAAGGCTGACAAGGTCTAGAGAGGACCTTAAGCTCTTGAGGACATTGGGAACAAGGGCTTGCATGCACACGCTTTCCATATTTCAGGTGTAGGGAACCTTTGGCTCTCCAGATGTTGCTGAACTGCAACTCTTGTCATCACTGTCAATTGGCCATACCTGCTAGGGCCAATGGAAGTTCTAGTTCAGCCACATCTGGAGGGCCAAAGGTTCACCACTGTTGCTATATTTGCTATATTTTAAACCTTTGTATGCTCAGGCAAATCACCATGTTCAAAAATGGTGTGCAAAAGGCTTATCCATGGGCTTTGTCCCAGGACAAGGTATTAAATCTGGAAGGCAACCTGTGTTTCTCTTTTCCCTGATGCTGCCTTGGGCATACAGTTTGAGTAGTAGTAGTAGTAATAATAATAATAATAATAATAATAATAATAATAATAATAATAATAATAATAATATTATTATTATTATTATTATTATTATTATTATTATTATTATTATTATTATATTTATACCCCGCCCATCTGGCTGGGTTTCCCCAGCCACTCTGGGCGGCTTCCAAAAGAATATTAAAATACTGTGATACATCAAACATTAAAAGCTTCCCTAAACAGGGCTGCCTTCAGATGTCTTCTAAAAGTCTGGTAGTTGTTGTTCTCTTTGACATCTGGTGGGAGGGCGTTCCATAGGGAGGGCGCCACTAACAAGAAGGCCCTCTGCCTGGTTCCCTGTAACTTGGCTTCTCGCAGTGAGGGAACCGCCAGAAGGCCCTCGGTGTTGGACCTCAGTGTCCGGGTAGAACGATGGAGGTGGAGACGCTCCTTCAGGTATACTGGACCGAGGCTGTTTAGGGCTTTAAAGGTCGGCACCAACACTTTGAATTGTGCTCGGAAACGTACTGGGAGCCAATGTAGGTCTTTCAAGACTGGTGTTATATGGTCTCGGCGGCCGCTCCCAGTCACCAGTCTGGCTGCTGCATTCTGGATTAGTTGTAGTTTCCGGGTCACCTTCAAAGGCGTAGAGCGCATTGCAGTAGTCCAAGCGGGAGATAACCAGAGCATGCACCACTCTGGCGAGGCAGTCCACGGGCAGGTAGGGTCTTAGCCTGCGTACCAGGTGGAGCTGGTAGACAGCTGCCCTGGACAGAGAATTAACCTGCGCCTCCATGGACAGCTGTGAGTCCAAAATGACTCCCAGGCTGCGCACTTGGTCCTTCAAGGGCACAGTTACCCCATTCAGGACCAGGGAATCCTCCACACCTGCCCGCCTCCTGTCCCCCAGAAACAGTACTTCTGTCTTGTCAGGATTCAATCTCAATCTGTTTGCCGCCATCCATCCTCCAACTGCCTCCAGACACTCACACAGGACCGTCACCGCCTTCACTGGTTCTGATTTGAAAGAGAGGTAGAGCTGGGTATCATTCGCATACTGATGAACACCCAGCCCAAACCCCCTGATGATCTCTCCCAGCGGCTGCATGTAGATGTTGAAAAGCATGGGGGAGAGGACAGAACCCTGAGGCACCCTACAAGTGAGAGCCCAGGGGTCTGAACACTCATTCCCCACCACCACTTTCTGAACACGGCCCAGGAGGAAGGAGCGGAACCACCGTATGACAGTACCCCCAGCTCCCAGCCCCTCAAGACAGTCCAGAAGGATGTTATGGTTGATGCTATCAAACGCCGCTGAGAGATCCAGCAGAACTAGGAAACTATGTAAAGACATATTGACCCTGAAACTCTATAGCTGATCTAAATGTGGGTGGAATTTTCATAATCCTGTGACAGATCAACTTTGAAAATGTAGCTGAGTCCCAGGAGCAAGGACAAACAGGAGATGGTCATCACTATCACATCCTGCTTGTAAGCTTTTCCGAGACATCTTGCTGACCGCTGTTGGCAACAAAATGACTTGACCTTGACCATGAATCTAGGAAAGCTACTCTTATGATTTTTTTTTTGGCGTCTTTGTGTGACATCTATAACATGTAAACCAAACCTTCTCAGCCTTTTCAGAGAGTAACATTCTAATCTGAAAGCACTTTCTCAATAAGGATGACCTATGTAATTGTTGCAGTTGTAGTCTTTTCAAAACCTTTTCTTAGTCATCGACTCCGTTCATGGCCAGTGTTACTTGTATTGCACAGATGAACACATTGACTCAAGCTCTGCAAGGAGGGGGGATACAGATGTGTCCTTGATTTTAACCCTGTGTGATGCATTTGTTCATCTGTCAGTGCACTGAATGCTTTCTTCTTAGACTAGCACTTGCTCTTTCTGAGCAAAAGCTATAATTTGCTGATCTGTTCCACAGAGGTTTGTGTATGTAGCTACACTAGCTCTGTGTTTAATGACACTTGTATAATTGGAGACATATGGAATCTTAATGAAGAGTGGGGACTAATTGCCTGGAGTATGCTCTTTCTCCAGTCAAGAATTTGTAAAGTGTGTATTTTCTTCCCCTTGTGATCTCTCTTTGGCTGTAAAACAGACTTTCAGGGATCATCTTTTGTTCAATGAAAAATCAGGCTATCTCGTTTTTGTGCTGACTGATGCAATGCAATTTGTCCTCCTAATGTTTGCAATGAAGAACTGAAGGGTATTTTCAAACAGGTTGCAATTAGATCAAAACCATCCAGACTGAAGTCTGATATGCAAACTCTCCTGGTAGTGTTTATGCTCAGCTTGGTGATTTTTGTCAGCTCATTCTGATGAGTGGCAATGACCCAAATATGTTCTGGGTCAGCTAGACTGCATTTTGGTTGGATTTAGTGTGTTGAGCCAGCAGCCCTGGTATTCTTGACCTAGCAGTCTGCCATGCATTTCTAAAAGAACCCCAAAATGTCACTCAGTGGCACAGCGTGGGTTGCCAGGGCCATGCGGAGGGGGAAGGGAGGGAAACAGAGTATGCATGCACATTCAACTGCCTATCAGAGCAC
The DNA here is from genome assembly GCF_964188305.1 of Podarcis bocagei. Taxonomy (NCBI): domain Eukaryota; kingdom Metazoa; phylum Chordata; class Lepidosauria; order Squamata; family Lacertidae; genus Podarcis; species Podarcis bocagei. The sequence continues at coordinate 19,208,061 of NC_138133.1, forward strand.
ATGTCACCCAGGAGATCACAGCCACAGATAAGAGTCATTCTGTTTCCCTGGTTCAACAGAGTCCAGCAATGGATGTGTGCAGCTTTATTGAGGCAACACTGGGTGTTGAAATTTTGCACCCTAACAATTTTCATGCTACTTGAACCTTTTGAATTGCTTCTTCTGGTTGGTTGGTTGGTTGGTTGGCACAGTGTAGATGCTAAGAAAGTTTGGGATACTCCAGGATCTTTGTCATTAGAGGCTCAAGTAGCCTCAGTGGCAATGAGTACATTTTATGAGCATTGGTGAATTCATCTAGGGATGAGTTAAATTCCACGCTCACTTTGGCTGGTAAGGAAATTCTTTTCCCCACAAGTGTAAACATTGAATATAGTGGTGTTCTAGTAGAGCATGAGATGTTTGAGCCCCATAACCTGCATTGCAGAGAGCTGGACTAGATAACTCTTGTGGTTACTTCCAACGCTACAATTCTAATGATTCTATGAAGCCTGAGACAGAATTATAACATGTGATAAATATTTTATTCATAACATTTTGTGAATTTTAAAATGCCTTACGACTGTTTTAGGGATCAATCTTAAGCATGGAAAGCCAGAGTACATTTACAACAGCTAAAGTTAAGTTGGTGTAAAGGACAACAGATCAGTTATGAGCTTATAACTCATAACAGCTGCCTCCTGTGTTGTTTTTGTTGTGTTTGCAGCGCCAAAGTGACCTCTCCAGGGTGCCAACCTGGGTAGTGTGCATGGCGGTTCTGGGTTGCCCAGATGAGAGGACCCCACTCTTGGCCTCACTGATGTGGTCAGATTAGAGCAGAGCAGTATGTTTGGCACCAGCAGGAGTTGCCAGAAGGAGGTATGCAAGGTACCATCCAACAATCTTACGGAGGCCACTATGGATTTGTTTAGGGTTTACGCCGGGCTTCCTCAACCTCGGCCCTCCAGATGTTTTGAGACTACAGTTCCCATAATCCCTGACCACTGGTCCTGCTAGCTAGGGATCATGGGAGTTGTAGGCCAAAAACATCTGGAGGGACGAGGTTGAGGAAGCCTGGTTTACGCCTTACCCTTTTCTTCTCCTGAAGATATCCTGCAAAGCAACTAAGCTTTAGGATCATAATTTTTCTTCCCCTAGATGTGTTACCATCCCATGTTGATGAGCCCCATCTGCCCTTCATTTCTCTCTACAGAACATGCACAAACCACCTTCTTGACCATTGAATGTACTATTTGTCTCATCCACTCAATCTGCCAGATTCTGTCTTCGCATGGAGGGGAAGTCCATAAATCACTGAGGGTTTGAGACCCATAACCACTCTAACCTGGTTCAGATGGCCAGGTGAAACCATTTCTCAGGGTGTGGCTGCTGTCACATGCTGATAGCTTCTAGGAGACTTAAGTACTCAGTGGGGACCAAAGGTGGACAAACTACCCCAGAAGGAGCACAATGTGTCCCCTCACCAGAGGTACTACCACTCCCCTAACACTCCATACATCCCATGAGAGAGTTACACTGGTGAATTTCCAGCTAAGCCAGGGTTGATGACTTACACCAATGTGATGGGCTCATCTAGGAATCTGGAGATCCACCACATCCTAAATTGCTCAAACTGGTGGATCTAGGGTTTTGTTTTGTTTTTTCGTATGCTGTGTGTGAATGTTCTGAAAGAACTATCCCCACCCCCACCCCGCTACTGTGTATTTCTATTGTACAGATATAGGGATAGAGTACTGGTTGTTGAAAATGGTGGTGAGATGCTGCAGTTTTAACCCTGTGTAAAAAAGAAAAGAGAAAAAGAAATTATTGGAAAAGTCCTGCTGTAGAGACTTTTTCCATGTCATCAAAATGAAGTGTGACACTATCAAAATAAACGTTGAAAATGCACATAAGATTAGAAATTCAGTCTATAGACTGCCTGACAGGATGAACTGTTCAAGTGTTAAACTGGAGGCCAACCTCTGTTTGCCTTTCTACGTGACTTTGCCCTTGAGCACACTGTTTAAAGAAAGGTGAATTGACTCAGAAGCTCTTTAGTTAAACTAAGCATGGAGCCTTAATCCTGTAGCCAATCGACTTCAAAAATATATCTGAATTCTGGGGCTGGTACTTTGAGCACATCAGTCATACTCCCTAAATCTTTTCTGGCCTGATAGGTTACAATATTTTCACAGCCAGGTCAAGCTTTTTCTCTCTTTTTTTAATCCTTGGATCAGAAAAGGCCATACCAAAAAAAAAAGAGTTTCTCCTAAATATAGCTTGTCTTCCTGATTGCTCGGAATAAATCTAGCTGCTGCATTTAGTCATGTGTAGCTGCAAGCTTACCTTCTTTATATATTTGGCCCAAGATAATTTCCTAGAGAAATGCTTTTCAGACTTTCAGCCTTCCGGATAACCTTTTGACATGGATTTAGCCGCAGTGGAAATGCTGTGCATCTGCCCGGTAGGCTACTATCATTGTAGAAGATCCTGGAGTACAGTCTAGTGCACAGACACGGTTCACAGAGGATGCTGAGAGAGATTATTGAGCATAGCCATCATCATGCATAAAAAGGCAAACCTTACCCATGCTACCTAAATGACTGGCACTCTCATGTTGAAACAAGGCTGGATTTGCTCCTGATTCTGTTTCACCAGGCTTCCCCCCACCCCAGATATCAATATGTTGAGCACATGAAGGAAACATACAGGTCTGTGAACATCCCAGTTACATGGAACGTGTACATTTGAGCCAGGGCCGTCTTAAGCATATGCTGCACCGGGGTGCAAAGATCTGCCCTCCCCAGGTTGCCCAGTCCCAGGCACACAGGAGGGCGGAGCTGGCTGCCCGCCTCAGCGTCTTGCTGGCTCAGTCACCCCCGAACTTGCTACAGCGCTCTGACCGACAGGTGGGCTCTTCCCCAGACTCAACTCTCGGACCCTGGACTCTTTGCCTGGCGTCCCTGAGAGCCCGGCACCTGGATGCCCCGCACCCCTAGTGCCTATATGTAAGACGGACCTTATTTGAGCAGTTGCTCTCACACAGTGGAACCTTTTCAGAGGTATCCACTCAATGTGTGGATGTCAAGGAATGGGACTAGCCTGGTTTTATGACACTGAGGTTGAGGCCAGCCATGCAGCCCCACTCCTGCTGCAACATGCGAGAGCTCTGCACAGGAGTATTGCACAAACATGGATCATATCTGGCCTAGAAAACAAATTGTCCTTTCACTGCCGCTACAGGCTGCAGAGGAAGATGAGGACTGTTGGACAAGCTGTCTTCCAGGGAAGTTTTTCTGTTGCTGTCCTTTTTCATTGAGGAACCCTTGCTAATATTCCAAAGAGGTGTGCAAGTTTGAAAAAAAATGACAACAATGCCTTAGAGTTGTCCAATGATGTCACAGACCTGGAATATGGGTACCAAGTTGTGTGGGAAATGGGCGTATTGGGACAAAATAATGAGTCATGAGGGTCATGTGAAGCTGAAATGTGAGGGATTTGTATTGACTTTAGAGTTTATTCACACTTACCTTTCCTCTGTGCTTTATAGCTCCATTCCCAAGCACACTTTTTCTTTCCTCCAGAGATTTCCGTGTGGAGTTTTGCTCTTTAAAGCTAAATCAGAGCAAACAACAATTCATGGAAAACCTGAATTGACTTTTGTGCCGATTGAGCTCTAAAGTGTGGACCTGTGCCTGGGAAGAATGGGCCAAAAGGTAAGTGTGGATAGACCCTTTGTAGATTGCACTAAATAGAAAAGGAACAGACAAACACCAACCATCAGCATTCAAGTTGATCTGGTTGATTTATTATGATCCCTTCACTCATTGCACCCGGTTGGCAGTACAAAAGGTTCCATTATTGACTACAGTCAACAATGCTTGCAACATTTTTATGAATGGTGGTATACTCTCTTAACCCTGTGAGGGGTGGGGAAGGGCTTTACCTGGCTAACACTTTCATTTTTTTTCTTCAAAAAATGAGATTTTGATATGTTGCCTCAGCTTTGTCAATATCTATCTAACTGGTTGCAATGTATTATCTAAAAGAGCAGGCCAATGATCTATCAGGAGTAATTTCAGCCTCTCTGGGATTAAAGGCAAAAATGCAGTGAGATGTTCCATAAATTGAAAAGTGACACTCGCACATTTTTCTCTTCTGCTTCCCTGTCACTGTCTCTCTCCTCCCCTTCCTGAAGGCAACCCTGTTTCTGGAAGTATTTAATATTTGATGAATTATTGTATTTTAATCTTTTGTTGAAAGCTGCCCAGATTGGCTGAGGAAACCCAGCCAGATGGGCGGGATTTGAATAATAAATTATTATTATTATTATTATTATTATTATTATTATTATTATTATTATTACTACTACTACTACTACTACTACTATTTATTATTATTCCTCCATGTTGATATACTGTATGACAGTCATAGGCAACCTCGGCCCTCCAGATGTGTTGGGACTACAACTCCCATGATCCCTAGCTAACAGGACTAATGGTCAGGGATTATGGGGATTGTAGTCCCAAAACAGCTGGAGGGCTGAGGTTGCTTATGCCTGCTGTAGGATGCCTATCCTCTCTGGACCTGTAAAGTATTGCTAGGGGCAGGGGGTAGCACCACCAAGCCTGATCATCTTAACATAGAGAGCCTAAAAGTCGCAAGGCATTTGTCCCACCCATCCACAGAAATATGATAAAAACTCAAACAAATGTCTAAATGAGAAATAAAAAGGCATTGCAATATTAACAGATCAATAATATTCATATCAAATTTCTAAATACATTTGACAATTACAGAAATTTCATTCATTCAGCTTTTATTGGCATAATTACAAAATTTAATTTAAAGTCATACCCATGTGTCACCCATTTAATATTCTCTGTCAAGGGCAGGCAATGTGTGTGTGTGTGTGTGTGTGTGTGTGTGTGTGTGTGTGTGTGTGTATAATTTTCTGTTTTACAATTTAAAGTACTTATTTTGCATCATTAAAATATCAATGACTTCCCTTCTTCTCTTTCCCTAGTTCATGTTACATATCATAAATCCCTGCATATTTTACAGAAACTATGCCACTCAGCATTCCATTATTACATCCATCCTAACTTATTTACACTGTTGAATTTATCTTTTTGCTGCCAGCGTTTTCAGCTGTACAGTTATTTCCCATATATTCAATAAATGTTTTCCAATCTTCTCTAAATGTATGCTCTTCTTGTTCTCTTATTCTATGTTAAGTCTGCCAGCTGTGCATATTCTGTCAACTTAAGTTGACATTCTTCTTTGTTTGGGACCTCGCTCATTTTCCATTTTTGGGCTAACAAAACATGGGCCACAGTAGTGGCATACATAAATAACCTTTTTTGACACCTGGGAATTTTAGTCTGAATTATCCCCAACAGAAAGGGCTCTGGGTTTTTTGGCAAAGTGCTTTTAAACATTTTTTTCCCCCAATTCATTAGGGATCATTTCCAAATACTCTTTTACAAGTCCACCACATATGAAAGAAGGTTCCCTCCACCTCTTTGCATCTACAGCACTTATCTGATTCAGTCTTATACATCTGAGCAAGCCTAGTTGGAGTTAAACACCATCTGTAAATCATTTTCAAGTAGTTCTCCTTCAAAGAATAACATGCTGTGAACTTCAAATCACTTTTCCAGATTTTTTCCCCAGAGGTTAAAATCTATATTGTGTCCTATATCTATTGCCGAGTGTGTCATTGAGGCTTTAACAAGCTCGTATTTTATTTCACACTAGTAACAGAAGGGGAAGCCAATTTGACGCCTTCCAGAAGTCTCCAGCTCCCATCAATCTCATCCTCCAGAGCCAGTAGCTATGGATGATGGGACTTGTAGGCCAACAACAACTGAAGGCACCATATTGCCTGATCTTCAGACAACTTGTCCTTGTACTCGCCTCTTAAGGACCTGCAACATATTTTGTGAACATGTGAAGGAGGAGTGGGATTGTGTCAGCCACCACCAAGATTGCTTACAGCCTCAGACATGTGTTCGCAAGTAGTGTGAAGGGAGCACATGCATGATGGGTAGGCATATTTTGTCTAAGGGGGAATAGGCTCAGCCAGGCTTTCTACACAACAGAGTGGCCAAGGCATGGCCATTTCCACAAGGTAGTCTCCTCCACACTAACAGCAGATGTGTGGCAGGAGGGAATGGCTAGCTACCACAATCCATCTTCCCCCTCACAAATTCATTGAATGAACGGACATGAGTCTGAAGAGAGCTTATTGTAAAAAGAAAAAGAAAAAAAAGGTTCCAGCAAATGTGTCTTTCAAAAACTTTGCTAAATTTATCAGTCCTCTTGTTCAAACAAAATAGAAATTTGATTAGTTGGATGCAACCTTAATTTGTGTGGCGTGCTTTGCCTATTCCATTGAGTTAGCCTGTTTTAATTGAACTAATTCAAGCACATTTAGATGTGGTTAAACAAGCCGATCAAACAAATTAAGCAAAGTCACATTTTTTTGTGCCCATCCAGATTCAAAGTTAACTATTGGAAACAAACAATCAAGCTTGAGAGAGAAATTTCAAGGGGGGAGGGGAGAAATACAAGCTTCATGATCACACACATACAATCCCAAAATGGAAGAATCATCTTCCTCTCACTCCTATTAGTATACATTTCCCAATAGACAGGAAATAATGCCCTCTTCTTTATTGACTTGTGGTGTTTGAACGTGGTAATCAACTTTGATTTGAATATTGCAAAGTAATACAACTTTACTACTTGAATATGCCCCCAAGTGATAAGATCTGGTATTCCTCAAACCTGAGAAAATTAGCAGTCCTCGACATACTAGCACTATGTGGCTGTAACTCTAGGCGAGGTGTGGGAAACTTTTGGCCCTCTAAATGCTTCTGAACTACAGCTCCTATCATCCCCATCAAATACCCATGTGTGGTGGGGCTGCTGGAAGTTGTAGTTATCACAATACACAAAGTGCAACTGTAATATTTTATTGGTTATTTCTTAATGTAAAGGTCTAGCCCAGTATGTGCAACATATACAGTTCATATGTACGGTTTATAACCTATGAGACTAATTCCAGTGTTAATACATTTCTTCTTTTCTTATATTTTCTTATTGTTTGTTTGTTTGTTTATTCATTTATTTATTTATTCATTTATTTATTACATACCCCACCCTCTCTGGCCAGAGTCGGGCTCAGGGTGGCTAACACCAATAAAATTACAATAAAACATAATGGGAACCAATTTATTAAAATACAGGTTAAAATACAATTCAAAATGCAGCCTCATTTTAATAGTAGTCCATAAATCAAAACCATAAGAGGAGGGAAACGTAAGGGTCACACTGAGTCCAAACCAAAGGCCAGGTGGAACAGTTCTGTCTTGCAGGCCCTGCGGAAAGATGTCAAGTCCCACAGGGCCCTAGTCTCTTGTGACAGAGCGTTCCAGCACTGAAAAGGCTTTGGGCCTAGTTGACTGCTGGCACAAGCTGGCTGGTGCAGGTACAAACTGCTAACTTGGACAGAACAAGGTTTCCCCTTGTTTCACCCCGAAGGGCTTCCTCAGCTGATATTAGATCTATACAATATAAATAAGAATCTGGTTCCACAGATGTTTTGCTCTAGGCCAGGCATGGCCAAACTTGGCCCTCCAGCTGTTTTGGGACTACAACTCCCACCATCCCTAGCTAACAAGACCAGTGGTCAGGGATGATGGGAATTGTAGTCCCAAAACAGCTGGAGGGCCAGGTTTGGCCATGCCTGGCCTAGAGCAAAACATCTGTGGAACCAGATGCCTGCTCTAGGCTATGAATAGTGGAAGACCAGGACCACATCTGCCCATCTTGTTGCAGGTCCATATGGCATTTTCACATTGGAAATCAAATTTGAATAAGAATCCCCATAGGTCCAAGACTGAGAAATTTTGCTGCCTGAGACACAGCAGCAAGTGTTGTCATTCCCTCCCCCAAGTTAAGATGGCCACCAATTTTGCACCCGTGGTTGAAAATCCAGTAAGTGCCTTCCCCCCCAATCAGTAAATATACCATCACAATAAATAATAAATTGTGTGCTGAGGTCCCACAAAGCCCCTACCCCAATAACTCAGACATCACACATAATTTTTGTTTTGGTTTTTTGGCATAATTTTGGCCACAACTTTATTTATATACAGATTGAGAGTGGTTGCTTAGGCATTGGTTATGACTACCTGTCCCCCCCCGCCTTGGGGGACAGCACTGACTCCTTAGCCAGTCCCGGAGGAAACATGGTCAGAGTCAGATGGAGCTGCGTCACAGACTCTCACTGCTCCGCGCATGTTCCTTGAAGCTTACACGGCCCGCACCCTGCCGTCAGGGTTTGGACGAGGGGGATGGTAAGCTTCAGAATTCCTTTAACGGAATACCCGTCTCAGCAGCATTGGAGGGGCAGGCACAGCCAATCCATACCCCTCCACCAACCAATTTTAACCAATGCCTAACCGCCAACCTTACAAGTTGTGACGATTTGCTAAGCAGTAGGCAAAACCCAAAAGGCACGCACTAATCAGCCAATTGGAAAAATTCCTACTGGGCCCCCGCACCAAGGCGAACGACCCCATGACAGGCAAAGCAAGGTCAAAGCGCAAGCCCAAACAAGGGAGGGCGGGCAGGAGATCCGATGTCCACAGCAAAAGAGAAAGAGAAAGCTGTGGACCCTGCTTATATAAGGGGACTAAACCCACCCCTAAATTGGCAACATCAATTTTGCCCCAGCAACAGCTTTAACCAATCTGCTCCATCCCATTGCCCTCAATGGGATGGTCACTAACTGGGGGTTTTGTTTGGCCCCATCCGCAACACGTGCTCTCTCTTCTATGAGAACACGCTTTGCGTGCTGAGGTCCCACAAAGCCCCTACCCCAATAACTCAGACATCACACATAATTTTTGTTTTGGTTTTTTGGCATAATTTTGGCCACAACTTTATTTATATACAGATTGAGAGTGGTTGCTTAGGCATTGGTTATGACTACCTGTCCCCCCCCCGCCTTGGGGGACAGCACTGACTCCTTAGCCAGTCCTGGAGGAAACATGGTCAGAGTCAGATGGAGCTGCGTCACAGACTCTCACTGCTCCGCGCATGTTCCTTGAAGCTTACACGGCCCGCACCCTGCCGTCAGGGTTTGGACGAGGGGGATGGTAAGCTTCAGAATTCCTTTAACGGAATACCCGTCTCAGCAGCATTGGAGGGGCAGGCACAGCCAATCCATACCCCTCCACCAACCAATTTTAACCAATGCCTAACCGCCATTCGAGCCCTTACGCTCGCCGCCAACCACTCACAAATTAAACCACACCCTCAGCCTAGACACTAGAGCATCCAGCCACACATCATTCCCCAATGGCGAGAGATGAACCCCATCATCCCTGTAAAACTCAATCGCCTTGAATGAAATCAGAGGGTGAGGGATTACAGCCCCACCCAGATTCACCACCAGCCTGCTTGCTGCGGAATTAATCCGCTTCCTTACACGTTCAGTGGCGACTGGGCAAGGACTACCACGCCAGATGCGGCGTTGCAACAGCTGTGACCAAATTAGCTTAGTTGACGGCACCCGTGCCGACAATTCCCCAAGGTCCTGTAATATGGTAGCACGCAACTCGTAGCAGGAAGAGGAAACCATATCGTTCTCCCCGAGCTGCACCACGATCGCTGAAGGAGGGCCACATTGGAAGACACGCCTTCGCATGAGAGGTAACAATTCCCTCCACCGCATCCCCCTTCTGGAAATCCAGGACACCTGAACGTGGCGCGGGAATCCCAGGCTGTCACCCAGTCCGGACTGGCGAGCTCTGTCCGCAGCCCAGTGCACAATACTGTGCCCTACTATCCAAATACGGATAGCAGCCCGACCTAGGGTAAAACACACATATGTAAGTACAACAACACATTATCTCCTCACGTAGGTTCTGAATGCATCCGAACGCCATCGACCCAGGTCCTTTATCCTCTTAACTGACAAACCCCAGTGAGCGGCAGTTGTCGCTGCCCCAATCCTAAACGAGTGAGGGGCAAACTCAGAAGCCGGGAGGCCACAAGCCTCCACAGCTTTTCGCAACACTCCCGCAAACTGGTGTCTCACCAGCGGGCGGCCATTTTCGTGTATGAACAGGGGCCCTTCGCCACCAGGGCGCAGGGCTAAATACTTCTTCAGGTCCTTCACCGGGCAAGGGCCACCTTCGCCCGTCGCAGGAAGTGTAATGACAGCGCCCCTGCCTAGTTGGTCCATCTTTGAATTCCTGACGTGAACCTGCAGGTCCCTTGAAGACACACTCACATCCTGCATCAACAAACCCCTAGAACCTCCGTCCTGCTTGGGCTCGAGGACCACTTCGCCAACCCTCAGGGCCCCAAAAAAGGTTAACGAAAAGGCTGCTGAAAATAGCCGAACCTCAAATTTCGACCAACAGATGCTCCGTAGCTTAGACCGCATCTGCGCCAGCAATTCAAATGTAATGGGTCGTCTGGAGACGGGCCTGGAAGGAGTGAGTCGCCCCCATCCCTCCAGGGCCCTACGCACTACAAACTTCTTACACGGGTCTTTATTAAAATATGCTTTACTAAAAAAGGAAATTGCTGCTGAATGCAGGTGTAGGGTCCTAGCTGCCCGACGCATCTGAAATAGATGTGCCAGATACCGGAGCACCTGAGAGGTGGAATGGGGGGTGGTAACCTCCCCAGAAGGCTGCCCACTAAATAACAAAAAGTCCGCCCAGGCCTTTTTATAGGACCTCAAGGTAGAAGGTGCAACAGATGCAGCTACTCCCTGTAAGACTAAGTTCTGCCAAGGTTCCAGAGATGATCCGGGAAAATTTCCGGACGGTCTCGAGCCACTGGCACCAGGGACCTGAAACGCTCCATCTGAAAACGGGACAGAGCATCAGCAATTTCGTTAGAAATTCCTGGGACAAAACGGGCAGAAAAAACAATGTTAAAACGCAAGCAATGCAACACGAAGGCCCGAAGAAGGGCAGATACCCGAGGGGATCGTGAAGACTGCTTGGCCAGTACATTCACCACCGCCTGGTTATCGGTCCAGAAACAAACACGGTGATCCCTAAATTGTTCGACCCACAAGTGCACTGCCACTACAATGGGGAAAAACTCAAGAAAGGTTAAGTCCCTGGTTATAGCCTGCCCCCGCCATGCAGGAGGCCAGCGCTCGGCGCACCACCTGCCATCCCAGTACAAGCCAAACCCCAAGGACCCCGCAGCATCCGAATGCACTTGGAAGTCGTTGTGGAGGTTCAAAGTGTCCTGCCACAAGGACACCCCGTTGAATTCCTCCAAGAATTCCAGCCAAATAGCAAGGTCAGCCCGTACCTGAGAAGGAAGGCGGACCCTGTGATGCGGGGCCTGCAAGCCCGAGGTGAGTCTGGCCAAGCGTGAACAGAAAGGTCGCCCGGGAGCGACCACCCTGCAAGCAAAGTTCAAGTGGCCCAGCAAAGACTGAAGTTGCCGCAAGGAGACCTTCTTTAAAGGAATCATCTCCTCAATGACCATTCTTAAATTGGTTATTTTTTCAGGCGGCAGGCTAGATGTTTGAGCCACGGTATCTAACAAGATACCCAGGTAAGTCAGCTTGGTAGAAGGACCCTCGGTCTTCTCAGCCGCTAACGGGACACCCAGCTCTTCCGTTAAGGAAGCGAAGGCTTGCAATAAAACTACACAATCCCCTGTATTGCCTGCAGAGGCGACCAAAAAATCATCAAGATAATGCGTGACACCGCTTAAACCGGTTTTTTCACGTAAAGCCCATTCCAAAAACGAACTAAAACTCTCAAAGGCCGCACAGGCAATTGAGCAACCCATGGGCATAGCCTTATCGAAGTAAAAACTGCCTTCGAACTGAAATCCCAGCAACCAAAAATCATCGGGATGAATAGGAAGCAGCCGAAATGCTGATTCAATGTCGCATTTTGCCATTAAGGCGCCTGGCCCAAATTTTCGGATCATCTTGATTGCGTGATCCAAAGAAGCATACCTCACCGAACAAAGCTCCGGGGGAATCACATCATTTACTGATGTGCCTCTGGGATGTGAGAGGTTGTGTATTAGGCGAAATTCCCCCGGGGCTTTTTTGGGAACTATGCCCAAAGGTGAAATATGCAAATTGGGAAATGGAGGGACCGCAAATGGACCGGCCATGCGACGTAAAGCTAGTTCCTTACCAATTTTTCTTCGTGCCACCTCTGGCATATCCCTAATCGATTTCTGGTTGGCTGGGTTTCTGGCAACCGGGGTAGAGACCACCGGGATTCTAAAACCTAAAGAAAAACCTTCGCGCAAATAAGACGCCGCCTTGGCATCGGGGTACAACTCCAACAAGGAAAGCAGCGGCTGTAGCCTTACCGGGGTGTAAGCTAAAGAGGAGGTCAAGCTACTTCCCTGCTCCTCCAGCAGGGGCTTGGGCTGCGGTTTTTGGGGGCTGTTGAGAGCCCCCCCCTTTCCGAAAGGGGCGGCGGCCAGACTGGCACGCGGACCCGGAATGGTTCCCTGAACACCTATCACACGCATGTGCGTATTTACAAGACTGCCGTGTGCAAGCACCCTTATTAAAATCCCAGCAAAAAAACTTTTTTCCCAACCTGGTAGGGGCAGCCTTGAACTTCTGGGAGTCAGGGGCCTTCTTCTCTATTCGGGGGGCCACATAAGTGGTCCAGACATCTAAGTCCTTCCGATCCCAGCGGGCCGTAGGGATCTTAGCCGCCCTACGCCTAAAATTCTGGTCGTAAGCTAGCGCAGCAGTTTCTCCGGCCATTGTGAAGGCAGAACGGACAATGGATAGATACACCCAAAGATGCAATGATCTCCTGGGGTAGGCCGCGGCCACAACTCCAGCAAAAACCTGAAAGCTATCTAGCCAACGCTCAAAGGTCCTGTCGGCCTTAGCTATGATTGACCGCTTCTTTGGAGCAGGCAGGCCCTTATCCAGAGGCTCCTGACCTTCCAACGGGGGGGCTAGGCTAAAGATATCAACGTAGCGGCCGTCCAATATCCTTGATCGTAATTTGGCGGACAGGTGAGCCCCCGGAATAATGTCCCTGGCCGAGTTGGTGGAGACTTTTACATCTGGCACCAGGCCCCCGTCAAGGCAGTCAAGTACTGCCCCATACCTGGCCCTATGGGAGTTCGCCCTCCGCTCCCAAACCCATTTTGGAAGCCCCGAGGTTTCCCCAAAACCCCAGTATAACTTAAGGGGCGCTTCCTCATCACTACTTGAACTTTGGGATGACGCACCTGATGAGGAGGACGAGGTGTCCCTACGCCTCTTCTTGGCGCGCCTCCTCGAACTCCTCTTATGGCGGCGATGACCACCTGAGGACGTCTTCGGAGGAAGAGGGAGGCTATCCTCGAGCGACGACTCCGATGCATCGTCCCGCTGCGGAGCAACTGGAAGTGACTGGAAAGACACAACCTGTGAATGACCAGGGATCGGACTGCCCACTTCCGCGGGCTGCGCAGGTAAACCCCGCGCAACACGACCCCGTGTGGGTGCCCTCTTTCCCGCCCCCACCCGGGCAGAAGCCCGACCCCGCGGCACGGCAACCTGCGATACAGGCGGCACCGAGGACCGAGCCTGTGGCGCGTCAGGTAAGTAGCCACTGGCTGGCAGCGGCTCTCCCTCTTCTTCACTGGATGATGACGGTGGAAACGAAGCGTCCACAGGGGGAGCCAGCATAGCAGAAGAAGTTGACGGGGTCGAGCGGCGATGCATCAGACCATCCAGCTCCGCCTCCACCCTGGCCAGAGCCACCGGGTCGCCCGCCAAACTAGAGACCATGGATTGAAGGCGTTTCACCGCCTGGCCAGGTTCGGGGGAACGTAAGGCCTGAGACGGGCCTTTAATAGGCCGCTTTGCAGCGCAGGCCGGACCAGACTTCTTTGTCGCCTTCTTTGGGGCCATTCCTACTACTGGTGGAAAAGAAAATTAAACTTAAATTAAAATAAATTAGAAATTAAAATCACCAAATAGAACAAAATTACTAACAGAGATTATTGAGAAGTTGATGTTAAAACAATAATATAGAAATAAATTAGATACCCAGCAGCAGCGGACAACCCCACCTGCACCAAATCTCACTGGCGTGGCAGCACTGAAACTGAATTGGAAGGCACAAGGTATCAGAAGGCAAATTCGGCCCCCGCAATATACCAACGTCCACTAGAGGCCGCCACCTATGAGAAATTGCCCTGCAATACGTCTTGCGGCCACCAGAGGCCGCCACTCAATTCCTGGCAGGCCCTGCAATTACAGGGCCTGACCACTAGATGTCTCACTTCCAGGGAGGGGGCAAGATGGCGCTCCCGCCAAAATGCCTGAAGAAGGAAGAAGGCAGCCAGGAAAAAACCCACCCTGGGATGAGGTGAGTCGCCCCGAAGCCCAGGCTGCCTCCCACGGGACCCACAGAGGCCCCAGGCAGTGCTGGGGAGGAAGGAGACGGCCCCGGCCGGGCCGACCAGGCCGCAGCAGTCGCGGACTGCAGGCCCACGCACCGGACCAGCGATTCCCTGCGTGGGGTGGCCCACCGGACTCGGAGGCCCGCCCACGCACCGCGCCCGCGGATCAGGGCCTCCACCGGGGCCCGGGAAGGCCCGATTGGAGATGGGGGGGCAGGCGAGCAAGGAAGGACAGGCCGCAGCCGGGCTGACTAGGCCGCGGCGAAGCCGCGGCACCCGCAGGCCCCGCACAACGGGCCAAGACGCATGGCGCAGCTCGGCCCGCCGGCCGCAACGGCCCCGCGCCGCGCCCAGGGATCCGGGCCTCCCAAGGGCCTAAAAGGCCCGGTAGAAAATGGGGGGGGCTGGCGGGCGGAGGAAGGCAGGCCCCGGCCGGCGGACTAGGCCGCGGCAGAGCCGCGGCGCCTACAGGCCCACGCACACCCAGGCCGCGACGCCCGGCGCAGCGCGGCCTGCCAGTCGCGGCGGCCCCACGCCGCGCTCAGGGATCCGGGCCTCCAAGGGCCTCAAAGCCCGGTAGAAAATGGGGGGGAGGAAGGGCAGGCCCCGGCCGGTGGACTAGGCCGCGGCAGAGCCGCGGCGCCCACAGGCCCACTCACACCCAGGCCGCGACGCCCGGCGCAGCGCGGCCTGCCAGTCGCGGCGGCCCCACGCCGCGCTCAGGGATCCGGGCCTCCCAAGGGCCTCCAAAGGCCCGATGACCAATGGAGGGGCAGCGGGGGAGGACGGACAGGCCCCGACCAGGCCGACTAGGCCGCGGCGACTTCGACAGAGGCCTACAAAGGCCGCCTGCAGATGGGGTGTGTGGCAGGCTTAACACAGGCCCCAGCTGCAAGGAGGCGAAGGGAGGAAAAGGCTGTTGCCCACCTGGCCCGGGTCCCCCGGCTCGGCCGAGAACCGGGCCGTAAGCCACCCGGGGCCAGGAGCCTCGTCCCCCCCCTCCCGAGGGAAGCAAAAGCTAACAACCCTTGCCAATGAGTAAAATAAACAGGGGGGTAAGAAACAAACAGGTAAAATAAAAGTGGGGAGCGATAATAGCAAGGGGGGAAAGGAAAAGAAAAAAGCACGAGAGGGAAGGGGAAAGCAACTGATTATACAACCAGACTCTCGCTGAAAACACTCGGTGCAGATCCGATGTCCACAGCAAAAGAGAAAGAGAAAGCTGTGGACCCTGCTTATATAAGGGGACTAAACCCACCCCTAAATTGGCAACATCAATTTTGCCCCAGCAACAGCTTTAACCAATCTGCTCCATCCCATTGCCCTCAATGGGATGGTCACTAACTGGGGGTTTTGTTTGGCCCCATCCGCAACACGTGCTCTCTCTTCTATGAGAACACGCTTTGTTGCCTTTTCATGACAAACAAAATCAACTGTCTGAGGCAAATGGAGTTTGTTCGTTTATTCCGAAACTGGAACACACCCCAAGGAAGAGTGACTCAACTTTTCTATCTCCTTAAGACTTTTGATGTGTTTAAAAAAGGATCAATGGTTTCAATTTAGTTGGTACAGGACAGGGGACTCAATTAAAACAAACCAAATGCAGAGCAGCTGGAAGTAATTATCAAACTGGTCAATAGTCTCAAGACTGCAGTGTGTGGACTAAAAGGGAATTAAGAATCATTCTAGTTCAAGATGAATGGGCTGGCTGTAAGGAAATGCTACTTGTCATATGCTCAAAGGCAATTTCTTCTGCAGTGAGTTACTGGCATGGCACAGGGATGGTCCTTGATATTTAGTCCTGGAAATGCCTGTCTGATATCTTCAGAGTATACTGAGGACTATTCAGATGAGTAATTGATATCTAAAATAGTTATGGATATGAGGCACCCCCCCAACCCCCACCCAATGCCACCAAACCTGGAAATTTTGTATTGTGTCAAACTTGTCACCAACTTAGAGTCATGTGAAACAAAAGCTGAGCCAATTTTTTTTTTTTAAATGGAGGAGGGAAACGAAACCCTTCTATTCATTTTCATTTCCTCATCTTTCACAATTGCAGAGGTGATACCACACTTGGGAGCCCCCATTTATTCCTAGATGTGAACCACATGTGAACCAAGTATTACTTTATTTGATATAAATCATTCATTTTAAAGTTAAGTTTTATTATGAGTTTTTGTAATGCATCAGATTATTATAAGATGTGTGTTCTTTGTTGTTTATATGGAATTGTCCTTAAATGTTTTCATTATTGATGTGTGTGAGGGCTTTTCTTTTTCTTTTCGTGAAATCACTTGGTGATGTTTTATAGGAAGCAATTCATAAATGGAATTAATTAGTTAAAAGAGGTGTCAGGATTGTAGGCTAGCAAACTTGGGGTGGGGGGGGGACAGGTCCTCTACCTCCCTTTAAGAATAATGTTCTTTTCCGCAATTGATCAATTTTATGAAGAATAATGATGGATTTTCCTCATGAGGAGATTAATGGAAATTGGCTTCATCTTTCCATTTTGTTTTACCCAGCTCACTTTAAAGGAAGGCTGTTCATGTCAGTGTTCAATCAAACAACATAAGTTTGTTTTCATGGCTTGACAATATCCCCCTCAACACACACACACACAAACATGCTTTTGAGCACATTTTACTCACTAATTACTTTTGGCATCAAATCTATCACTGTGCCACTTAGGATGTACCTACAGATCTTCTTGTTTTATAAAAAGAACGGTACCCGTAGCCAATTTGTTATTAAATTGCCTTATCTTCAGAATTACATATATAATTATGCAAGACACAACTCAATAAATTTCATTATTAAGTATGCTTTCCCTCCCCTAAGACTTGTTGTGGCAATAAGCGTTTTCATCGCCAAGTGGCAAAATGCCCAGGCTAATTTGTATTTGAAGG
The DNA here is from genome assembly GCF_964188305.1 of Podarcis bocagei. Lineage (NCBI taxonomy): Eukaryota > Metazoa > Chordata > Lepidosauria > Squamata > Lacertidae > Podarcis > Podarcis bocagei. The sequence goes on from NC_138133.1 coordinate 19,225,379, forward strand.
CCAAGACTGGGATGTTTTCTGTTCCCCCCGCCCTTTCATCATGCAGTCACCATCACACATGCACAGAATGCTATTTGCAGACCCACACCTAGTGCCTCCATCCCACCCCCCATGGGCAAAGACATTAAGCAATGCAAGATGGAGCAAACTTGATACAACTTATTTCTGGGGTTTGAAAGTTGCCCCACAACTTTCTTGATTACAGATGTTGGTGGGCTTTGGCTCAGGCACTGGGTGTGTATTGATGATCAGTCTCCTGGCAGAAGGCTGAAGTTAGGACAGGGTCATGCCTGGGATATGGACCACCTCAAGATGCAGGTCAACTAAGGGCTCAGGCTTCTGCTGGAAGCTCTAGGACCCATTTGTACCACACTTGGTTTCTGGACAAAGGCTTCCAGTTAGACCCCTCTACTGGGGTACCCTGAGATCACACCTGCTTGAGGTTGGGGTGATCCACCAATTCGCCCTGAACCTGGGATTGGACTAAGGATTCCATCCAATGCCTTATTCATCTCTTGCCAGCTCTCCAGCAAACCAACCTATAGCTGCTAAGCAGTGGCTTGTGGTGATTTCCCCCCCTTTTTGTAGAAGAATACAGCCAGCTTGTGAGTGTTATAGGGAAGAGGCGACCTTGTGTGCATGACATCGCGATGCCACACGTGTTAGAATTGGGAAGGAAGTGTCTGTCAATATTGATCCAGAGTAGATTACAATGTATAGTTAGCAGAGCAGAAATACGTTGCAGGATTCCCCCCAAAATAGACCAGAGGCATTTGTATTTCATCCAGCAGAGCTTTACTGCTACTGAAGGCAAATGAGCATAATGGTCACAAATCCAATACATTCAGGATTGGCACAGTCCATAAGAAATCCAGTTGCAGCAGACTTAACTTAAACTTACAATAAGTCTAAACCTTAACTCTATACAGTGGTACCTCAGTTTACGAACAGCCCTGTTTATGAAATATTCAGTTTATGAACTCTGCAAAACCGGAAGTAGTGTTCCGGTTTGCGAACTTTACCTCAGTCTATGAATGGAAGCCAAATGGTGGAAGGGCACTGGTGGCGGGAGGCCTCATTAGAGAAAGCACACCTCGGTTTAAGTGTGCCATGTTTCAAGAACAGACTTCAGGAATGGCTTAAGTTTGTAAACCAAGGTACCACTGTATACAGAACACCACACCAGAAGGGAAAAGGATAGAAAGAGAAAATGAAACCCAGTCTCCTTCTGGCCTTACTTTTATAGTCAGCATAACCTTGACAGAAGAGATAACAGAACCAGTTTAAACTTGCTGTACTCAGCTTCTCTGAAGGAATAACCCAAACATCATGAGCCTTCTGCTTGCTTCTTTCACACAGAGAAGCTTCCAGAACCCTCTTGAATTAAATAGAATAGGAAATATCTCTACACATCAGATCATTACTTTCTGCACTAAGAAATGCAAACTGAAAGTGCCAGGCCTCTGACAGGATGCTTGAGCCCTGCTGCCTCCTTCCCAAAGCTGCACAGACTTTGGGAAGGTGGTGGGAGGGCTGTTGGACCTCTTAGGAGACTAGCCTAGTCCCCCATGTCAACTGACCACCTGCCACTGGCTGCAACCAATCCTCCTTTCTCCCCATGCACATCAAGTAGCCAGCTCTCGTTTCCCCCAGGAGACAAATGTACACTGTCAGGCCTGTTAAAGTCTCTTTTGTCAAACAGTCTGCCTGGGTGCAGAATGACCCGGCCACCTAAGCACTCCATCACTCGCCACAACACTTTGTTCTCTTTCCAGAGAGTGTGATTGATGTGGGCTGGTTCTTTCAACGCCCCATCACTGTTGCCACAGCAGGAGTTCTGACCATATTATTTTGAGGTTGGGTTGCGCTGTACAGTTTCTCAAGGTTGGAAATCACCACCAGGATAAGATCAATGTCATTCCAGGTGAGCAATTTTTTAAAATTTATTTTTTGCCCAGCTTTCAGACTTAACACACCAGGGGGACCATGTCTTGCCATGCTGTGCTCCATTTTTGGGATATGCACAGCCCACTGCAAGCTGTGCTTGCCCATCCATGTGACCACACAAACATGCTTTGGGCAAATTTTACTCACTAATTACTTTTGGCATCAGATCTATCACTGTGCCACTTAGGATATACCTACAGATCTTGTTTTACAAAAGAATGACACCCGTAGTCAATTTGTTATTAAATTGCCATATCTTCAAAATTACACATATAATTATGCAAGAAACAACTCAATAAATTCCATTATTAAGTATGTTTTTCCTCCCCAAAGACTAGTTGTGGCAATAAGCATTTCCGTAGCCAAGTGGCAAAATGCTCAGGCAAATTTGTATCTGAAGGCCAAGAATGGGATGTTTTCGATTCTGCTCCCCCTTTCATCATGCATTTGCCATCAAAGCTGCCCATAGTGCTTTCTGTGAACCAGTATAATCTCCTATAATCTCTGACCATATTTACCTTGCTTGGCTGGGGCTTACAGCAGCTCAATGTGAGGCCGAGATACATATACATCCATTATTATCACCAGATCTTACAGCCCAGTATTTCTTATATTTGTGCTTATCTAAACTAGCCTAATATATGTTTAGATACTGTAAACAATTCTTTTTTTAAAAAAAAGATGTTTTAAATAGAAAAAACCCTCACAAAAATATCTATTTTTGAGAGGTTCCGAATAGCAGGAGGTTCCAAACCCCTTCATTGACATAAGCACCCAGGTTTGTAATCAGTATCAGGCTATAGAATTTTCCTCTTCTTCTATCAGTTTCATTAATGTTGTGTGTGCATCAAAGTCACATCTCTGTAACCATTTTTTGCTATGTGAAATCCAAGGATCACAACACTTTAGCCTGACAGCTTGAAGAGTATATATGTTTGAGGCCATATCATAGATAATCTTCCATTACTTTGGAATGAGTGGGCAGGGCATTAGACAAGACAGAAGGAAAGATTAATTAAAGCCATACTTTGTAATTAAACTACCCACAGACTATTTCAGAAAGCAGACACAACTGAATTAAATCATATTATTAATGCAATTTTAGAGACAAAGTGATGGAAAGTTGCTTATGGAATGCCAGCGAAGCTTGTCTTTTTGATTACTTTTGAACTGAGATGTTTTTAAATGCTTTTCAAGATGTATAGGATAGGGTGGGTGCAATCCAGCCCATTTCCCCCTAACTGTATTGTTTTTCTGTGGTTTTATGTTCTTGTTACAGTCCCTTCCATTGTGTTGCACAGAGCCCATCACGTTCTCTGTTTTACTCCCAACTTTCTGAACTGTCATAATGAATTTTTCTCTCACTGGATCTTCACTTTTTCCAGGTTGTATGAGAAGGGGATATCAATCTAATTGCAATGCAGAATTACCAAAAAGGTCAACCTGTTCCATTATCCTTTTGGCATGTAATTTATAAACCTCATTTTTTATGAAACAGACAATAAAATGAATGAAAATAACTTTACTACTTCTGCAAGGTATTAGTGCAATCCACTCAGTCCTGGGATAGCTTTATCCAGGTCTTTCACACTGATAAATTCCACAGCAGACATGAAGGCAGACGTTAACCTGGGGAAAGGAACCTCACGCCTGAGGAGGTTGCTTATTCAGCCTTCTAGTCTGACCCCTGGCTCACTCCTCCTCCTCCATAAAAATGTATACCACCCTATACCCATAGATCAGTTGAGGGATCTGGATATGTTTAGCCCAGGAAAGAGGAGATCAAGATAGTCATCTTCACCTACTTAAAGGGCTATCACATGGAAGATGGAGCAAGCTTGATTTCTCCTGCTCTGGAGGGTAAGACCCAAACCAATGGATTCAAGTTACAAAAAAGGAGATTCAGACTAAACATCAGGAAGAACTTTCTGACAGTAAGAGCAGTTAGACAGTGGAATGGACTCCCCTGGAAGGTGGTGGACTCTCCTTTCTTGGAGGTTTCTGAGTAGCAGTTGGATGGCCGTCTGTCATGGATGCTTTAGTTGAGATTCCTGCATTACAGCAACTTGGACTAGATGACCCTAGGCCTTCCCTTCCAACTCTGTAATTCTATGATTCAAATGTAGTTGGCATGGAGATAGCTTGAGGTGAACATAAACACCACATTCTGATGGCATGAATGATGTCACAAACTGGACAAACCGCAAGACTTGGCAAAGTGAGAGTCAACAGTAGGACTGAGTCTTTACACTGTGAAGGCAGGGTCTCCAAGACGGGTAATGATAAGTATTGGTTTATAGGAGCTGTGAAAAGTTTATACTTTCTTGTAAAGGTCTTTTCTGACTAGATGTCAACAGTTTTCTAATGGACCATATGACTTCCATTACATTTTGGACAGCATATGTATAAGATTGAGGCCTATCATATTGTGACTTTTCCACTATGGCATTGTGAAAGCAGCCAATACTTTTTCTGGTGTGGTTCACACCCACCATCTCAGTACATAATATTCAGTATAGAAATGTTGTCAATATTGGGGCAATGTTGGTTTTGGTATGTTTTTATATGGGGGGGGGGAGTTAAAGAAACAGGTGTAGTTGAACACATGAGGATGGAACCTTTCTACAGGTGAGGATAAATAGATTTATTACATGTCTTGAGTAGTCATGCTGTTACCTACTTACAGAGGATTACTGGTCAATATAGTTGGCATGGAGACATGGAGAGTGCAAACATGACAGTCTGATGTCATGCGTGATGTCACAAACAGGATAAGCTTCAAGTCTTCACAAAGTGAGGGACAGTTAACAGTAAGGCCAGAGCTTTTTTTCAGCCATAACTCACCAGAACTCAGTTCCGGCACCTCTCAAGTAGGTGCCATTGCCATTATAAGAGAACAAGGGAGAAGTTCATGGTGAGTCCCAGCACCTCGTTTTTTAGAAAAATAAGTAAGGCTGTGCCTGGATTCAGGCTAATTCAGATTGAGTTGCCAACTCTGTACGTTGAATCTTCTGCATGTGTGCCAATCAGAGCTGATTCACAGAATCTTTGCCTGAATCTGGTTTTGACATTTTCCTAGTGAACCCAAATGGCTCATATGCCTGTGTACAGAATCATACTGGAGATCATTCTAAGCTGCGTACCTTTATCTCCAGAAATATCCATGTTGCCTGTAAATGGTGTGTCAGAAAGAGACCTGATACGCCAAGGGCAACATTACAATTTGTATCTGCTTACCTCAATTTACATGGATAAATGAGAAATTCTTACCAGTTATGCATACCCATGCAAGATGCTTGGATAATGCAATATGCCATTATCTCATGCATAATCTGGTCATCCCAGGTGCATCCTGATTTAACCTTCTTGGAGCACTGACAGAAAAGCTGAGACACAGCCGCCGCTAGAAGTCACATCAGCATGTTTTGCGTGTTCAGACCCAGAGACCTCCCCCCTAAATAAACACACATTTGACTCAAATTTTAGTTTTGGGGTTTTGGCAGAATTTAGGCCACAACTTTATTGATTACAGAAAGTGAGTGGTTGCATAGGCTCTGGTTTGACTAGCTCCAGAGTTTGACCCAGAGTTCTATCATAGATCAGCCAAGGGTGAACACTTGAGGTAGGTGGAAAGCCCGGGAACAGACTCTGTCCACTCCCCAGATGCTCCCCTGGACTCAGGCATGGGCACAACCCCCTTTCAGGGGTTGACCAAACCAAGTTGAGTCCCTGGATTCCTTTAACGGCATACCCTTCACATAGGGATGGTGAGACAGTTCTCCCATCCCTGTCACCTGAACCAGCGCCTATCCGCAACCTTACAAGTTGTGACGATTTGCTATGTGGCAGGCGAAACCCAAATGGCAACAGCCAATCAGCCAAGTGGGGAAAATTCCTCCCATGCTCCTGTCCCAACGACAGATGACAGCATAGCAAGGTCAAGTGCAAAATGCCCTAAATATAGGGAGAGGTGGGTGGATGTTCCGATGCATGAGCTGAAAGAGGAAGCTCTGGGTCACATGCATAGGTATATATAGGTCCCTCCATCCGTTTAGACAGCTCCCCGTTGGCCAGATTAAACCCAGGATGAGGGACCTACCAGTCGGGTGTTGTGGCTGTCAAATATACCCACCCACAATCAGGAGGTCAGTCTCCAGGTCTCACCACAACACATGCCCTCTTTTAGGGAGGACACGCTTTAGCATATTTACTAGCAGGTGTGAGGTGCCTTGGGCTTAGAAGCTCTATGTGCCCCTCCAGGGCTCCCTATCTGGCTCTTGACATTTTCCCCAGGCTACAACCCCTCTTCCCAGACCACACTCTTCCCAAGCCCTGGCATGCACTCTCCTTGAGTGTTTCTGCCAAATTCAAATGTGTCCTTGTACTCTGATTCCCTTGATGAAGGATAGAGAGGGGCATGTGTTTGTGGAACCTAGCCTACTGCACCAAGGTCAAAATTGCTTTAGTTGTCTTAGGCCTTCTCAGCAATTCTAGAGCTTACTCACCACCTCATATTTGATGGTTCTTCTGTGTAATGCTGAATTCTTAATGCCTGGAAGGAAATTCTCCAGCTTTCTGGAACAGATTGGAGGTCAGGATAGGACTCTGAAGGAAGAGAGGGTCACTGAAAATTGCTGCCCTTCTTGTCCTTCTTATGAATTCCCTTTTGTCAGTGGACAGTCACCACTGGATATCGACACACAATTTATTTCACTGATAGCCAGGTGATTTGAGTTTGTGTTTTTTTCAAGGCCTCTTTCAGTATTAATTTGAATCTGCCCTCCTGCAGTTTTTGCAATTCCGTTCCGGGGGGGATCACATCATGTGCTACCCACGATTTCATGGTGCGAGTGAACTTCTGAGACATTCTGTGCTAGGGAAAGAAATCTTAAGAGCTGCTCTTCGCGTCATTCAAACCACCATTCAAATAGCCGTTCTCATACATCGGGGTGGGGAACCTTTTTAGCGTGGCGGCTGCGTTCTTGTCTGGAAAACTTTCCAGAGATGGGTGGGGCCGGAGGCAAAAGTAGCCAGAGCAAATTTTTACTTATGTTCAGTGATCTACTTTCTACACACACACACACACACACCCCTCTCCTCCATGCAGACAAACAAGAGCACATTTCAGCTGGGGCAAAAACATGGGCATAAGCCAATGGAGGTGGGACGGGCAGCTGCCCCCCATCAAGTAAATAAATACTTAACAAAAGTAGAAATAATCAGAATATTTGAATATTTGAAATTGAAATGCTCACATTTGAAGGCAGCCCTGTTTAGGTAAGTTTTTAATGTTTGATGTTTTATCGTGTTTTTAATATGTTGGGAGCTGCTTCGAGTAGCTGGGGAGTCCCGGCCAGATGGGCAGGGTATAAGTAATAAATTATTTTTATTTTTATTTTATTTTATCACAAAGAGCATTAAAAGAGCTGAACGTAGCAGACCTAGTAAAAGAAGCAGAACTTTCTTACCCTACCACAAAAAAGGCTCTGCTCATCTCTCTTACTCAGGTGTTCGCGACTTGTACCCTGGAGCAGTCATTCAGTACCTTGCAGAGAGTTAAGACCTGCCTAATGTTGACAATGACAGGAGCATCTCAATGGGCTATGCTTACTGAGTGTGCACAGGAAAACTGCATTGGGGGAAAATGGAGAAATTTGACTGCTGAAAAGGTTTTTAGCAAATCCAAGAAAACTTGTTTTAGTTTAGATTTAAAATAAGATGAGAAAAGGTGTGCCCTTTGTATTTTGCAAAATATACTCGTTAACCATAGGGGACGCGGGTAGCACTGTGGGTTAAACCACAGAGCCTAGGGCTTGCCTATCAGAAGGTTGGTGGTTTGAATCCCTGCGACGGGGTGAGCTCTCGTTGCTCGGTCCCAGTTCCTGCCAACCTAGCAGTTCGAAAGCACGTCAAAGTGCAAGTAGATAGGTACCGCTCCGGCGGGAAGGTAAGCGGCGTTTCCGTGCGCTGCTCTGGTTCGCCAGAAGCGGCTTAGTCTTGCTGGCCACATGACCCGGAAGCTGTAAGCCAGCTCCCTTGGCCAATAAAGAGAGATGAGCACCGCAACCTCAGAGTTGTCCACAACTGAAGTTAATGGTCAGGGGTCCTGTTATGTATTAAGTTGCAGTTCTCACTCAGGGCCACCAGTATGTAAATGAAGGATTGAAAACTGTCCCTCCTGATTGGTTAGCTAGTTGTGAGTTGTTACTGTTTCAAGTTACTTAGTATTATATAAAGCAGTCAGCTAGAGTTTTCCGTTTTGGAGGTGCTTCGCAAAACGAATTCCCTATGGGCTTGCTTCGCAAGACGACAATGTCTTGCGAGTTCCTGCTGGTTTTTTTTTTTCTTTTCCCCCTTTTTCTAAGCCACTAAGCCGCTTATCAGCTGATCCGATCAGCAGACAAGCCGCTAAAAGCCGCTAATAGCGCTAATAGCGCTAATCCGCTAATCCTTCAATGGGCTTGCTTCGCAAGACGAAAAAACCGCTAGATGAAGAGAATCACAGAACGGATTCTTTTCGTCTTGCGAGGCACCACTGTACTCGTTAACCACACGAAAGGTACTCCCTGGTGTTATTATTTTTAACACTCAAGTTTTCAAATGTCTGAAGGTGTTGACAGATTTATTCTGAGCACTTGGGGTCAAAAGAAAGTAATTTAAAACAATTGTCATTGAGACATTTCATTCTGAGTCTGCTAGACGGAGCCAGACAGGATGATGGCAGGTGGGTGTCTTCAATCCTGGCTATGCCCATGGGCAAAAACACACCAGGAAAGTGTGAAGCAGAGCGAGTAAGGTGTGGGGCTTGGGGAGAGGTGTGTGTGATATGGAAAGAGTCCTGAGGACCAGACAGAGCAGATGGGAGGTTACAGTTGGTCTCTGGGCCTGAGGTTCCCTACCCCTGCCGTACATTCTTAAAACTGGGGAGTCGTGCTGTTGAATATAAGCATCAATTCTTCAGGAAGGTAACACACTCTATTTATATATGTGCCAACAAACACACATATATCAGCATTCACATATACAACAACAACAATGTAGGTTTGTGGGTATACGGAACTGAGTAGGAAGCTAAGAAGCTTTCTCCAGTAACTCTGAGAACATGTCTTGTTAGTCTTCTTGATACCCATAATGTAAATCCAACAGTTCCCTCACCCTGCTTTTCTGGCCAAGCAGCAACCTCTGAGAACATGTTCTGTACGTCCACCATCATATAAAACAGCCACACACAATAACAATCCAGTTGTTTTTCCTTTGAGGAGCCCTTAGGCAAGGCTATGTATCCCACAGTTTGCTTCAGTCTTCTGTTTGCTTTCAGTATGGTTCTCCTTCTAAGTGCCCCCTATGTTCCTGTCCTCTTGTTTTGATCTTCGTGTCCATTCCCCCCCACCTTCGGTTGTGCTGGAATTCAACTTTGACTTCAACATTTTTGTTTCCAGAAAATAGAGTTGGCCCTTGCCTTGGGGGTGTCATAAAAAGGCAGCGAATTTTTAGCTGTTTGATTCATATTTATTGTGTTTTTTGTCCCAAGAAGAGATACTTGTGGGCATGGCTTTTATCTTTCTTTCAACCAGAACTCAGTTCTAGCACGTTTCAGGTGGGCACTACTGACATTAGAAGAGAAAGCGTGTTCACCTTCATGGAGAGCACATGTTGCGGTGCGGGCTGACAAGACACTCCAAAGTTGTGGGGCGGGCTAGTTGATCATTGGCCACTGTTGTGATTGGGCTTCCCTTGTGGTTGGGAAGAAGTTAATGTTGCCATGTTGTGACTGACAGCCAGAAATGTTAAAACTTCCTGCACGAAGCGTAGAGCTTCCTCTTTTCGCTCCGTGCATCGGATTGCCCGTCCCACCCTCCCTATATTTAGGGTTGTTCGCATTGACCTTGCTATGCCTGCCATGGGGTCGTCTGCTCTTGGGGCAGGGGCCCGGTAGGAATTTTGTCCATCTGGCTGATTGGCTGGAGCCATTTGGTTTTTGCCTACTGTGTAGCAAATCGTCACAACCTGTAAGGTTGCAGTTAGGCATTGGTTTATGGTTTGGTTGGTGGAGGGGCATGGATTGGCTGTGCCTGCCCCTCTAATGCTACTGCTGCAAGGGATTCCGTTAAAGGAATACGGGGCTCACCATTGGTTTTGTCCAAACCCTGTCAAGGGGCTAGGGCCACGCAAGAGCCCCTGGTTGCATTTGGGGAGGGCTGAGGGCAGGTTCCCTGCTCTGTCACTACCCCTAAATGTATTCCCCTTTTCTGACTTTTGCAGGCTTGCGAAATGTCAGTCTGTCCCCCAATGGGGGGGGGGGCAGATAGTCGGAACCAATGCCTAAGCAACCACTCACATTTTTGTATTTAATAAAGTTGTGGCCAAAAAATTATGCCAAAAGCCTTAAACAAAATTATGCGTGATGTGTGAGTTATTTGGGGTGGCTTGGGGACCTCGACACACAACAAGGGAGGCGTTCATGGTGATTTTCAACACCTCTTTTTCTAGAAAAATAGCACTGCCTGGAATCTGCAACTCAGATACCAAAAAAAATTGGTTAGCAGCCTTGTGTACAAAACAACTTGACTTCATATGTTTGTGTGTCCTCTGCACCCATTAGAGGCTGATCCATTAGAGACTGCTTTTCCAGTCTCAGTTTGCCCTCAGTCAGACCCCCCTTGCTCATCTTCTTACTTACAACCAATCCAGCGTATGGCACTGCCTTTCCAGATTCCTCTTCCTCCATCTCAGTGTTGCCCTTGTAGAATTTAGCAGGGAAGAGGCTAGGAACAAAATCAGAATTAGTTGGCTCTGCCTGTCATTGGCTCTGGCTCCACCTACCTTCGGCACTCATGCTTTCCACCCTGCTAGCAATGTTAGAAACTCACACATATAAATTAGGCACCAAATGGCTCCTTAAACCAGGGTTGCAGTCAGCCAAATGCATTATAATCTGTATATAAATCCAGGACCAGTGCATGAAGTCAGATTGTTTTAAAATGCAACCTGCACAATTTCCTTCTCCATTCCTAATCTTTACAATAAGAAATGTTGTTGTTTAGTCATTTAGTCGTGTCCGACTCTTTGTGACCCCATGGACCAGAGCACGCCAGGTACTCCTGTCTTCCACTGCCTCCCACAGTTTGGTCAAACTCATGCTGGTAGCTTCGAGAACACTATCCAACCATCTCGTCCTCTTTCGTCCCCTTCTCCTTGTGCCCTCCATCTTTCCCAACATCAGGGTCTTTTCTAGGGAGTCTTCTCTTCTCATGAGGTGGCCAAAGTATTGGAGCCTCAGCTTCACGATCTGTCCTTCCAGTGAGCACTCAGGGCTGATTTCCTTCAGAATGGATCGGTTTGATTTTCTTGCAGTCCATGGGACTCTCAAGAGTTTCCTCCAGCACCATAATTCAAAAGCATCAATTCTTCGGATCAGCCTTCTTTATGGTCCAGCTCTCACTTCCATACATCACTACTGGGAAAACCATGGCTTTAACTATATGGACCTTTGTTGGCATAAGAAATGTGGTTTTATTCAAATCCACCTAGATGTAACAGTGGACACTTTGACACACTATAGCTTGGAAAGCCATTGAATTATTGTAGGATAAATCTTGCCCCTGACTTTTGCCACTGCAAAGTTTCATTTTAAAAAGGAAGCTAATCAAAACAGTGTTTCAAAGAATCCTTTTCAATTTATTTGAAGCCTAATCTTGACTAATGTACATCATGCTTCTTCCACTCTGCCCCCCCCCCTTCAAAATAACTCCTTAGAGAGTTCTGGTTTTTGCATTAGAATCCTGAAAGCCAGCAGATCCATGCTGCTATCAATTTTCAGTCAGGTAATTGTAAGGTTCAAATGAAAAAGACAGTGCTTTGGGCCTTATCGCTTTGGCAGTTGCTCCTTCCTTGCTATAAACTGGCATATCCAGTGTAGGATAGGGACGACCTGAAATAACCTTTCCTTTGTGCCACCTTGTTCAGAGTAAGCAATATGGACAATTTTGGAGGTGGGGAGCAAGGTGGGGATCTGACTTTCAGCACAGCTCTTCCAAGACACAGCTATCAGCTGGCATTTTATTTTCCATAATCCCCTTTGAAAGCCTACCTCACAGCATCGTTCCCAAGGAATTTATGGGAAATAAATATGACCATTCTACCATTGCCATCACAAAACGGAGAGGTGTTCAGGTCATTCTGAAACATCTCTTTCAGACTGGGCTTGACAATTGACTCCTTCAACAACACAATACTATATCTCTACAAACTTAATGACCCCAGCCTTTCTCTCCATTGATCTGATCATAAAATGGGTGCTCTGTTTCTTTTCTTTTGCTGCTATCTCTTATTTATTAAAAAGAAAGAAAAACTAGGTAGGCTAGATCTTTCTTCCACTTTCTTCAATAGCTGTTTCATCGTAAACTTCATTGAGATTGGGTTTTGGCCCTATGCAATTCTTTACATCTCTCCCCTCTCTTTCCTATCACTATTTTTAGAACCCAGTTCTGTGGTGGATAGGTTTTCAAGGCAGCATGTAATGTTGTTTAGCTTTGGAACGCAGTATCATTTCATGTATACTTAGTCCACACCTACACACACTTGAAAAGAGTAAGTAGAGAGCATGCCTTATCGAAAGCTTACTAATGAGGTCTTTTGATACAATACTCCAGATGTTCACATTTTGAAGTGGTTCAAAGAACTCATTAAGTCACACCAATTAGCAGAAAAATACAGCAAATGTGAGATAACTGAATGAAATAAACTGAATGTTTTCCCCCTATATTAAGGAATGCTAGACATCCCCCCACCCCCCGTTTACTAGCCCATCCGCAAGAAGAAGAAAAAGTAAATGGAAAATGTGAGCCCAGCAGTTGCAGCTTGCTTCAATAGGAGATAATTAAGGCTGCAATTCCTCAAAGGCTTACCTGTAGTAAGTCCCATTGGATTGCTGTATCTAATAGGGCCTGTGCTCAAGACACATAATTATACACCTAACCTTGAATCACTATGTTGATGAATTCTGTTGGACTTATATGGTTACTGCTCCTGACACCCCAGATTATTACTGCCCAAGCTGCTCCTGCTCAGAATCTGTTGTGTAGAAAACAAGCTGGCTGCTGATGTCCAATATCTATCCCCCCCCCCCCCAGTTTTTCTCACATCTCTCTGCTTTAAGAGGCAAATGTACTGTGCTGTGTTGCAGACATAGCTGATGACGAGCTGCAATGATGCTTCACTGCTTGGCTTACTGCCCTTCCTAAATCTCTGACTGAACCCTTTACTTTTTTGATCGCCAGATTGACAACATGCTTAAATACTTTGTATAAAATAGAAACATAACACAACAAAACGTTATTTTTATTGCCGTCTATTAACTGATGCCAGTTTTGTACCCTTGCCCAGATTGCACCCATATTGAGTGCTGCTGTTTGCTCCAAGTCAATCACACGGCTGTATTTCTGTTCCAGTTAGGGACATGAAAAAGCAATTTGCACTAGTCCTCTGTTTGGAAAATTAACAGAGACTTGCATTTATTTTTCCTTGGATGCCTGGAAATATTTATTTTTAAGGAAATAGAATGTGCTGGATCCAGACTTAGAATAAATCAAGACAGTTTTGGCAGATTCCTCCTTCTCTGTGCAGCCCCCTTTGTCCCCAAAAGAGTGATTCTGGAGCACTAGGAGAGGACTGGCAAAGCGAGACTCAGTGAAGATTCTTCTAGCAGGGAGACTTTTCTGGACCCCAATCTCTTCAGCAAATGGAGTTAGTCCTTTTGTTTGAGGTGGGGCAAGTCCCCATCCAGATTCCATTGTAATCATCTAGTTTCTGAACAGAAGAAGAAGAAGAAGAAGAAGAAGAAGAAGAAGAAGAAGAAGAAGAAGAAGAGTAGTAGTAGTAGTAGTAGTAGTAGTAGTAGTAGTAGCAGTAGTAGTTTGGATTTGATATCCTGCTTTATCACTACCCGAAGGAGTCTCAAAGCAGCTAACATTCTCCTTTCCCTTCCTCCCCAACAAACACTCTGTGAGGTGAGTGAGGCTGAGAGACTTCAAAGAAGTGTGACTGACCCAAGGTCACCCAGCAGCTGCATGTGGAGGAGCGGAGACACGAACCCGGTTCCCCAGATTACGAATCTACCACTCTTAACCACTACACCAGACTGGCTCTCAGGGGTCATTGACGGTGTGGAGGTGGGTTAATATAAAGAGATACAGAATTCAAGATATTCACCTATTTAACTTGGGGAAGGGCCATAGCTCAGTGCTATGAAGAAGGTCCTATGTTCAGTCCTCAGCATCTCCACGTAAGACTGGGAGAGAAACCATCTCTGAAACCCTGGACAGCTGCTACCAGTCAGTGTAGACAACACCCAGGGAGATGTGTGACGGGTCTAACTTAGACTAAGGCAGCTAGGTCCTTCCAATAAGTTGCCATGGAGAAGAGTTGACATCACCAGAGCAGTGAACTAATTCATTAATACAGTTAGCTGCAAACCCTAATATACAGTTGCAGGCATCTACGTATAAACAGGTCTCCTGACTTAATTTTGCTGTGAAACATTGGAGGAGCATGCATTCTTGGATGGAATCCTGAAATGAAACATTAATACAAAGGATGACAAAACACACAGGATATTCACCTTCAAAAGAGAATTTGTAAGCAAATAATATGGAGTCACACATAGCAGCCATTCCATCAGGCTATAGCAGAGTGGGAGACATGACCACAATGTCCTTTCATGAGCTCAGCTGAGAGACCAGGAACTTTTGGCTTCTTCTTTGCATGAATTCCCTCCCATTGCAGTTGGCCATTACAATAACTGTGTACTAAAATAAGAGGCAAATTTTGTTTGTTGTTTTTTCCTCCTCCTCCCCCCTCTTGATCACTTTACCTTTTGTGCTGTGCCTTTTAGATTCTAAGCCTTTAGGTTGGGGCTGACTTGTTAACAGAATGCCGTGGGAGCACTTATTATATTATTTTTGTTTTGTTGAAGTGTGGGGCAAAAAATGCTTCAGCTAGCTAAATAAATTTGTCTGCCTTCTACAGCACAGTTTCATTTCGTCATAAAGCACGACAAAAATAACACACATTCCATTTCCTGTTTCCCTACAAAAGGGACAAATAATTCAGTTTCGTTTCTTTCAGTGGCTGCTATGGCATTACGATTTACCTGAAGTGGCTGGATTAGGTCAAGAGTCTCAAAAGTAACAACAGCTTTGGAAAACTCTATTGCACATGAAAAAGGTATTGAGATGGCTAGAGAATCTCTGCTAGCTGAGGGTAGGCAAACAATGTTTTTAGCAGCATACAGCTCCTCTCATCTCACACTTGTAAGCTACGAAGGTCTTGTGGAATCTCACAGCTATAGCTCCATCAAGAAAGTGGGTTTTTCTATTTGTGTATGGTTTGAAGTGCTGAAACACACACAAAAGCATGACTGACGCCCAGATCTGGGACTCACTGACATTGTTTCCTTCATATTTTCTACAAAGAATGCTTGCTTCTCATCTATTTTCATATCTTGACAGTTCCTAGAAAGGGTTCTGCTACTAAAAATATTCTGGTGTCTTTACTCGGGGAAGGGAATGTCACTTTGCATTTCTTAGTACAGAAAGTATTGGTCTGATGTGTAGAGATCTTTCCAATTCTAATTAATTCAAGAGGGTTCTGGAAGCTTCTCTGTATGAAAGAAGCAAGCAGAAGGTTTGTGATGTTTGGGTTATTCCTTCTGAGAAGCTGGGTACAGCTGGCTTCAACTGGTTCTCTTATCTCTTCTGTCAAGGTTATACTGACTATAATAAAAGTCAGCAATATCAAAAGTAACACGATGGCCAGAAACAATTACAATGTGAAAAACTTTATGGAATAATGCAAAAATAATAAACAGAAGTCTCTGAAAGTCCTTAAATGTATCATGGTGCCAGACTTTACCTGGCGGAGAACAAGCTGTGAAGCTTTGTATAATCAGCAAATGACCAATTCTGATGTCCAACTCTGAACTCTGCTGAACAGTGTTTCCGGATAACAACTACTGTTTCATTTAATTTTTTCATTAACTGAAAATAAAATATTCAAACGATGACCTGCACATGCATAACAACTTCAAATAGTGTAGAAATTATAAACTGTAACATTAAAAAGTTACATACCCAATCTTTTTTTCATTTTTTTATATTTGTGGGGTTTTTTCATTTTTTTCCTCCCCCCCCCTTTTCTGTATTTGTGTATCATTTTGTTTTGTGGTTTGTGTTATCATTGTGGAAAATCTAATTAAAAAATTATCAAATGTTGGTATATAGCGAGGCCACATTCAGAGCAGCTAGAACCATAGTGTCAGTGACTCTGGTCTGCTCTATGTAAATATCCTGGTGAATCCTTGGCAAACTGTTGAAGAAAAAAGTCTAAGTATTTCGCTGTGGTTTCCAAAATGGAACCCGATCCCAATATTATAGGCCTGCCTGGGGGAGAATGAATGTCCTTGTGGATCTTAGGAAGGCAATAAACGGAGGTAAAAGGAACTCAAAAGTGTGTTTATCAATGACACCAATGCAATAAGCTAATGGTCAGGGGTCCCTTTACCTTTACAGGACTTCCTTTAAAATGGCAACTATAGAATCTGTAGGATCTTTAGAAATTTTCAGCTAAAACCGTGAATCAGATAACAGTTATATGGCCTCCACTACATATTGGTGTCTGTTTTGAATGACAATTCGATCTCCTTTGTCCACAGACTTTATGACAATGTTAGTCATTCAAAAGATCTTTCAAACTGTGACTTGGATAAATTATCCTTGATTTTGGGACCCTTCTTTTCTAATTTTTCTAAATCTTGTATAATCAACTGGTGAAATAAAGAAATAGATAGATTCGTGTCGTTGGAGCAAATGAAGATTTTGGTCTAAATTGGCACATTACTGAGTTACTGGTTCCAAACATGTCACACACTTTTATGTTTCATATAAGTTTAAACAGGTCGACCCTGGTCTGAAAAGCATTATAAGAAGGTTTTGGAACAAAGCCAAGTCCCAATTGTAAAGTTTGCAATTCATTAGTAGATAAAGTGTGCAACAAATTATTAACAATTAAAATTTCCTCCTTGTCCGGGAGCGACTGCCCCTTCGAAAATCCTCTCTACCAAGTGCTGCACCCTGTCTATGTGGGAGGGGATGTAAGGAGACGTGTTGGTCTCCAACGTCTGACTGGGACGATAAACTAGATTGACTAGTGGACCTGCTGCCAGTATGAGGCTGGGACTGACGGGACTATAATAAAAGGCCATAAGGAGCCTGGGATTCAATTTCTCTTTCTTTCTCTTTTCCTCCTGGTGTAGTGTTCTGTACACAGTATGCTATAGTGTTAAGGTTTAGACTCGTTATAAGTTAAGTCTGCTGCATCTACATTTCTTATGGATAGTGCCAATCCTGAATGTATTGGATTTGTCACCATTATGCTCATTTGCGTTCAGTATCAGTAAAGCACTGCTGGATGAAATACTATTGCCTCTGGTCCATGTTTTTGGAATCCTGCAATGTGCTTAAGTTGTTACTCTGCTAACTATACATTAGAATCTACTCTGGATCAATATTGAGCAGAATTTCAATGAGATGAGGTAATGGCAGCTTAACTTTCATGGTGTATTAAATGCATAACCGAATAGCTTTCATCCTGGTTGCAAATTGTGTACATTGTAGGGATTGACTAAACGGTCCATTTTGGTTTGGTTTGGTTTCTCATTTTTCCACATCTGTTCACATTTCCCCCCCTTTTAAATCTTCATGGAAATTCGCCAACCTTATAGTGTGCATTTCTACTAATAGACACATCCATTATAGTTTAATATACACATTTATTGCCAAAAATACCCCTAATACTCATTTTCTTATGCTATTTTTAGGAATATATGAAATAATCATCATCCTCATCCTGTCTTTATTTCTCAGTTCATAGAGCATGAGACTCTTAATCTCAAGTTCATGGCCATTTAATAGTGAATTTTTTGACAAAATAGAGAGGTGTTTTTTTTTTGTATTATCATAAAAGATGCTGGAGGAAATGATTGACAATAGGACCCACAAAGCAGAGGAGGGAAGTCCAAGAGATTCCTTGGAGTCTTGTGTTTATGTTGTAAGATGGACAAGTGACTGTAAAATTTTAATTTGAAAAACCAAATAAATAAATTAAAAAGTAATAATAATCTCAGGTTAATCTGTTCAAGCCCCACGTTGGGCAGAAGATTCCTGCATTGCTGGGGGTTCGACCAGATGACTCCTGTGGTCCCTTCCAATTCTACAATTCTGATTCCCAAGTAATCCACTGGAATTAGACACATCCATTAATTTCTGTATGTCTATTTTGTATCAGACTAGCATTGAATACAACCCACTGCTGAGATTTGGGGGGGAAAACACACAGGCCTTTTCTGCTGTGGTTCCCTGCTTGTGGAATGCTCTCCTCAGGGAGGCCTGCCTGCCTGCCAACATCATTTACTTATCTTTAGGCAACATGAAAAAACATTTATTTTTCCACGGGCATTTGGCTTTTAGTTATCTGTGGCCTCCTTGAGTGGGAGGGACTTTTTAATCCAGCTTTTTAAAGATCGAATTGTCTTTTAGAATTTTATTTTTTTTCTTTTTTGTCCGTTTTATGTAAGTGTTTGTTTATACATTATATGTCGCTTTGAGTTACCCAGGTAAAGGAGCAACCCATAAATCTAATAATAAATCTATAAGATCCAGCGCAGAAATTGGTGTAGGTCCATATAGCATTGTATAGTCAAAGTAGCCTTTGCTGGTCAACAGAATAGGTCTGTGCCTTGGAGTGGAGGACAAAACTTGTTCTTCTTAGCATCCTGGTAATTCTGTGCTTTGCTGCTAGAATAATCTGGTACATGGCCCAAAGGCGAATATAACTTGAATGCTTGTATGAAAAGGAGGGCCTTGGGGATACACTGATTGGGTTAGATTAAAGGTAAGCATTTTCAATTTCAGAACTTGGCAAGATTTGGTTAGGCTGGCAACCACACTGTAGGGACAAAGCGTAAATTATGCTTGAGAGTTCATCAGATTTTCAAACCTATCATAGTCATAAAGGCAGGAATCCCCACAACGGGGTGAGCTCCTGTCAACCTAGCAGTTCAAAAGCATGCCAGTGCAAGTTGATAAATAATTACTGCTGTGGCGGGAAGGTAAATGGCGTTTCCATGCGCTCTGGCTTCCGTCACGGTGTCCCGTTGTGCCAGAAATGGTTTAGTCATGCTGGCCACATGTCCCACATGTCTGTGGACAAACGCCGGCTCCCTCGGCCTGAAAGAGAGATGAGCGCCACACCCCATAATCGCCTTTGACTGGACTTAACTGTCCAGGCGTCCTTTACCTTTTAACTTTTAAAAGCAGGAAACCCAAGAGGTTTTCTTTCCCTAGAAAAATTGGGAAGATGAAAGTCTTGATTCTGATCTTTATCTTGAATGACAGGATACCCTGTCTTACAGTTTGCATGCAGCAATGCATGAAGAATGTTTTGTAGTGCTAGATTAGTTTTTCTTTTTAACGGCTCATTTTAAAGGGTGTTCATGGTGTCATTGTGTAAGGGTGTTCAGCTACAGTGTTCTGATCAAGACAATAACATGGAAATCACCCAGAGAGGAATTTTCACAGGATCTACTCTCATCATACAGAAGCACCATAGGACTTTGGAGCAAAGGGTCTCAGACCTTCTTTGACTTTGTCCACACCTCTTATTTCCAGCTTGTGATCACTGATTCTCTTTGGAAAGAGTCCTTTGATTTGTTCATTTCTACTTTTGAAATTCTACTAGTGGAATATATGTGCATTCCATTTTGAAGTTTCAGTATTAGTCCTTCTTTAGGAAAAAAGGTAGAATACTGTTTAGTTTCAGCCTAGATTGTTCATTCACATTACTGTATTGGCTCGAATATAAGCCACACTCCCCCCCCCCCCAATTCTGACCATGAAAAGTTAAAGTGCTGCTTTAAATTCGCGACCTTACAAAAATTGGCTTTTACGATATCGCTGCTGAAATGGACATACGGTAAAACGGAACAAGTGTGAATGCCTGCAGAATTTTAAGGGAGCGACTTATATTCGGGTATTGTCTTTTTTTCTCTCTCCCCCCTCCCTGAATTTTAAAGGTGCAGCTTATATTCAGGCCAATAAGGTTTTGTGGGGGGGCATTTATATAGTGGCGAATGAGAGTCATCATAATTTGTGGAAGTACTATTTTATTGAGAGAACAGAACCTTTTAAAATTCGGTTTCTCTTTTTTTGCAGCTTCAGAAACAAAATAAAATCATAAATCTGCATATTGTTACTGCGTGTGTAGAATGTTATGGACTATGATGGAATCATGATTGTGTAGGGTTAAAGTTTGGTGTAAGGGGCCACTTAGGTTCATTTAGGAGTGAGTTAATCTTGATAACCCCCCTCTCTGGACCCAGATGATGGTTTGGTTGCTACACAACTGCTGTGACTCCCAGGGCTCCTCCACCCAGCTGCAGTCCTATGGTTTCATTTGTGTCTGGGTCCAATTTGCTGAATCAGTTGGTATCATGATCTCTTTCTCTTTTTCTGGAGTTGGCACCAGACTGGGGAAGGGTGATCAAGAGAATGATTGAACAGTAGACATTGTGCTTTTTCCTTTCTTGCTGCATAGTGGTATTCGGAGTTGAGGTTTTTATGTTCATTTATTGCCGTGTACAGGTAGACTTATTGAGACAATTGCTTTAGGGCTGTAGTAATCTCTCTCTCCCTCCCTCTCTCTCTCTCTCTCTCTCTCTCTCTCTCTCTCACACACACACACACACACACACACACACACGGAGGGGGGTATTCCCCCAGTTCCTTTGTTTTCAGAAGATAAGGACTACTTCTCAACTCATTTATAACAATACGTTTTTGGAATCAACATCAGGCATGAATTACCTCTGTCCTGGGTGTCTTCTCATATATATCTATATGTATATCTATCTCTGGGTGGAGCAGATCCCGTTCGCAACCAGAGGTACCGCTGTATTCTGAGGTAGTCTGTCTCTGAATCTGGAGGTCCCATATAAGATTTTTATGCATTTCATTCTTCTTGTTTAAAAAGAAGTGTGCTTGTTTATCTGCACTTAATAATATAGAGAAGAGGCCATAGATCTGTAGGAGAGCATGTTTAACAAACAGATGTCTAGAAGTGAAATTCTCAGATTCCCTGGAAGTAAAGCTGATTAAAAAACAACAACACAACAACTATGGATTTGAGACCTTGGACAGTGAGCTGTAGACCAGAGAGTTGCAGACTAGAAAGAGTCAAGTTCTTACAGGATTAGGGCAACAGCTATACTGCATTGCTTAAATTCCTAACAACTTTGCAACTTAGCTCAACCTACTGCGCCCCCTGGATCCATCTATTGTTAATTCCATCTACTGTGCCCCCACTTTTTCCTGCTGCCACCTGCTATACTTTCTGCCCTGCTGATATAAATGGGTGCCAGCAGCCTCCTTGTTTAGTAACAAGAGGTTTATCTTTTTAAAAACAAAAAACCCCAAGGAAAGCTGATGCCCTGTTTGAATTGAATTGAATTGAATTGGGGGGAAAAACAACCAAACCCCCACCCAACCCCCACTGTATCCAAGGCACAGCTTGAGTCAAATGAATGCTTTAGTTGGAGCCAAAATGACAAAAGACCAGTGACTGGGCTGTCTGTTGCCATATTCATGCTTTTATTTAAAACCTTCATAATGACAATAATTGCTGGTGCATTTATAAAAGCAGTGTCTGAGTGCTTTCTGATTATGTGGGATGCTTGTAGATATGAATAAGGTTGATGGGCATGCTGTTCTTTAACATGTTATTCCCCTCTTCCCATGTATTTGTCATATTTGTGAAATACAGTGGTACCTTACAGTGGTAAGAACTTAATTCATTCTGGAGGTCTGTTCTTAACCTGAAACTGCTCTTAACCTGAGATACCACTTTAGCTGCCGCACAATTTCTGTTCTCATTCTGAAGCAAAGTTCTTAACCCGAGGTATATTTCTGGGTTAGCAGAGTCTGCAACCTGAAGTGTCTGTAACCTGAAGCGTCTGTAACCTGAGGGACCACTGAAATGCCAGAGGCAATCCAATGGCAGGATCCGCTGGGAGGAGCAGTTTAGGATGCAGTGAATCTCTGGCTCAGCCAGAGATGCAATGGAGTAACCTGCTCATCTCACCTCAGTGTAGGAAGCTGGTGTAGGTCCCGAAAAAGAGATGTTCCTGGTGGTACCAGATAGTGGGGGACAAAGAGGCTGGATCCTATGTCCATTCAGCTCAATTGCATGACCTGGCAACATGACACAGAACAATATTTTAAGGAAGTTTTCCCTCTTCCAGGCATGTGTTTAATGTAGGAGAGGCCAAGCTAGTGTAAACAGAAACTGAGCAGGAAAAGCCAACAGTCTCTCCTACATTGTGGATTTCTTAGGGGTGTATTTCTTATAGGCACCAACATTGGTGACCCATGACATGTAACACGGGCAGTATCAAAAACATGGCCTACTCAGCCGGACAGGCAGTGATTGGGTGCAACACAAGATGCCCTCCCTTTATGACTTACAGTCCTCTTTCATCCAGGTGTTTGCTTGTGGGAGAAATATAGGGCTTGGCGGGGGGGGGGCGGACATGAAAAACAAATGTAATGAATAAAGTAATAATTATACTGAACCAACACAGGCAATGCAGATGAGGCCTATTATGAAGTGCTTCTTGACAGCAGGCTCCTAGCAACCTCTTCTTCATTTTGCCTTCTCTCTCTCTCTCTCTCTCTCTCTCTCTCTCTCTCTCTCTCTCTCTCTCATGAACAAGGAGCCATGTGACATGGCTCCCAGTTGTAAGAAAAACCAAGTGAACTGAATCTCTTTATTTTATTGCCAACAGACTTGTATGCTGTAACTTCTGAAACAGCACTGAATCCATAAAGCTTAGTCCCTGCGATTTATTTTAGCCTAAGTGTTTTCGTGAAGAACGTTTCTTTAAATCTAGATGAGGGCAGATGTAACTCTAACCAAATTTTAATGTGCTTGGAACAGTTGTCCTTGTGCTAATTCAGCTATGAATTTCTGTTTCAAACCTCTCTCTCCAACGATTCATTCACACAAAATGAAGGTGTGAGAGCCAAACGTGGTAGAAAGATCATAACTTTGTTGACCAACAAATCTGAGGGTCTGCAAAAATAGCCTCGACAAGCATGCCGGAAGAACCACTTTGACCCATATACACTAGCCAGATCACTGCCTAATGTACACATTTACATTTTTCATATGCATTTTGCATTCATTATTCCCCTAAAATGTGCAGATATTTTTAAAACCCAAATTGCATAGCAAAATACAGAGACATACTTAAATAGATAACTGGGTATCTTCTGATCCACATGTAAGTCTAGTGCCAACTGAATCTTGTTTGTTTAACTTTTAAATGCCTACCACACAAATTTCTACTTCATCCTAATACAGATACAATGTTCCCTTCTCATCTGCGAACACTCCACAGGCTCACTTTCCCTCTCATCCATTCTTTTAACTCCTTCCCACTTGCTGATACACAAAGCTTGATCAGTTGTTTATTGTCTCTCGTTCCCTCTCCTCTTTCTGTGCCCCTACCCCTTCTCAACTGAATATGTGATGAACTTTCCCTGTGCCCCCTCCCCATACCCAAAATCTTCTGTGGAGGGTTGCCCAACCATCTAGAGCTGATTTTGAGGGCATACACAGTTCTGGAGAGGAGAGGAGATGAGGGGAAAGTTCCATTCCACTAGCATATGTCATAAGGGTTAGCATTCAACAACATTTGATGCCACCATTTCCCATTGCCTATGTTGAAGATGCAGGTCTACACTGAATCTTTAATGTTTCATTCCATTAAATTCCTGCTGCAATATCATATTCTTTCTCCATCAGTTGAAGCTCCCCCAAAAGTTGTCTGTATTCCATACTGGAGCATACCTTCAGAAGAAAAGAAAAAGAAAAAAAAGCACCCCAAAACACTTCCTACAGTGGTACCTTGGTTCCCGAATGACTTAGTTGTCAAACAAATCAGCTCTCAAACACCGCAAACCCGGAAGTGTTCCGGTTTGTGAATGTTTTTCGGAAGCCAAACATCTGCTGCTTACGCAGCTTCCGATTGAGTGCAGGAAGCTCCTGCAGCCAATCAGAAGCTGCGCCTTGGTTTTCGGATGGTTTCGGGAGTCGAACGGACTCCCAGAACTGATTAAGTTCGAGAACCAAGGTACCACTGTATATAAATTTATTTGCTGGTGCATCAAAATTTCAGATGGGGCTTCATAAAGTCTGCTGTGCTGAAATCTGTGTCTCTGGCCTACTATTTATTCCCTCTCCACATGCACATGTACTTTACTAAGGTGGCAAAAAACAAAACAAAAAAACCCCCAGCCTGGATTACAGAAATGCTAATTACCTCTGTATAATTGGAATGACTGATTGTATCTGCGTCGCTTCAAAGCTTGCCGGCTTCTTAGAAGAAAATAATAAGAGAGTGTATTCTGGCAGTGATTGTTTCAAAATGGTGCAGGCTGTTTAGGGTGGCAATTGCTGTGCCTTTAAGACTGGAATTACTGCAGGTTAAATTGTATCTTAAAATGCTGACAATTAAATGGAAAACTTTTATAGCTGGCAATGAAAAATTACACGGAATTATTCAAGGGGCTTAAAAAAAAAGATAACTTAAAAAAATGCCTAGGAGAAGATCTATTTGAAATTTTGCCATTTCCTACATCCGCCTAGGACCTTTTTTTTTTTTTTACTCTCTCTGTAATCAATGAGAGGATTTTCATATACTTAGGCAGGTTTAAAATCAGGCCTCTGAAATGTTTCTATGGTGACTGAGTAATGTTGCACTGGGAATCGTAGTTGGATTATCGTTTTATGCAAGTAATAGAAGTGACCCATTCACTTTGAGGGTCCATTTAACCTAAAAGTCAATTAAAAACACATAGGGTTTTTTAAAAAGGAAGAAAAGGAAGCCATTATAAGCAGCCCACATACCAGTTCTTTAAAGGCTGAGAATATCACAAGCCTTTCTGAAAGTCTTTTTAAAAAAACAAAACAAAACTTGATTTTATTTTATTGCACCTCAACGTTTTGTTTTCATTAAATCCAACGGCAAATCTAGTCACAAATCTTACCAAATGTATGGAGCATATCTCCAACACCACGCCAAGACTCCTAATATGATAGCCAGTGTCAGCCAGAAGCAAATGGTAGCTACAGGAGTATTAAGGGGACTTTATGGGCAGGATCCTACCAGGGATGTGTTAAAGAGCACTGAGAAATTCCTTGAGCTTCAGCGAAACACTTTTAGCATCTCTCATAATTTCTTGATTTGCTTAAGAAGATTCACCTCCCAAAGTTCGCTACCTGTGGGAAACAAATGACTGCTCTTTTTCAAAATTCTAAGACCTATAAAACATCTTGGGCCTGATGAAATTTGACCTTAGCACTTCTCAGAAACTGCTGTAGGCTGCCAACTTTATAAATTAGGAGGTTTGAGATATCGGAATAGACACATGTGTCTCATGTTGTCATAACACTGAAGCACTAAAGTTTCCCAAAATTAATTCAGTGCATGATGTTTTGTTTCATAATTACCATTTGCAGAATGTGTCCTTCTGATTCCGCTTAGCTCTCCATCTTCCTCATTCAATTCTTTCTCATTCCCTAAGGTGTTACACACATCTGTGCAACTTTCTACGGTCTCCCCTAGCTTTCTCCTGCCAACGCCTTGAGAAAGTGTTTTTGTGAGCTGAGTTTTTCTCTGTGTCTCTCTCCTTGTGATTTGAAAGGTCAATACAGAAATGTCTGCAGCTGTGAAGCATGGGAAGATGGAAGCCGTATGAAACAAGAGTTCTTCTGAAATTGACTGACAGGCCTTGTGGATAATGATCCACATCCCACAGTGCTAATGGTTGTGTTCCTTTGGTTTAAAGGAAAGCCAAAGAAAACAGGCCCAGTATTGTAATGTATGAGTTCATTTAGGTCACACGGCAAGAGCAGAAAGATCAAGGGTTGCTTTGCAGCCTTTATAACTTAGGTGAGCAAAATGATGATTGAATAGACCTGTGCTTTTATTTTTCCGCCACGGATGCCAATATGTGAAAAAAGGACTTGCACAGCTCCCCTGTGACCCCATGACATGTAGAGAAACCCCGTGCATCTTTTAAGTGGTCAGGAGGTAGGCTTCAGTTAGGCATGCCAGGGAATTCTGTTGAAAACAAAAAACATAGGTGAACATTTCTGATGTATACTTACTCATCTCTTGTTCAGAATGGAAATCAATCCAACAAACACAATTGGTATTCACTGTTGTTGTCACCTTCAGTCTGCAAATAGTATGTAATTGATTTTGTTTCTTACGTCATCCTGTTTGAGATCTGTTTCCTTTGCCCCACCGAGGGCAGCAAAAAAACCCAATGTTTTTGAATTGATGAAGGATGAACGACAGCAGAACAGAAAAGGTAAAGGGATGCCTGACCATTAGGTCCAGTCATGGCTGACTCTGGGGTTGTGGCACTCATCTCGCTTTATTGGCCGAGGGAGCCGGTGTACAGCTTCCGAGTCATGTGGCCAGCATGACTAAGCCGCTTTTAGTGAACCAGAGCAGCGCACAGAAACACCGTTTACCTTCCTGTCGGAGTGGTACCTATCTATCTACTTGCACTTTGACGTGCTTTCGAACTGCTAGGTTGGCAGGAGAGCAGAATGGAAACAGTGCTGCTGATTTCAACATAGCCACTTACAGGTCCCCATACAGTGATACATCGGGTTACAGACGCATCAGGTTACAGACTCCGCTAACTCAGAAATAGTACCTTGGGTTAATAACTTTACTTCAGGATGAGAAGAGAAACCACGTGGCGGGGGTGTGGCCGCAGTGGGAGACCCCATTAGCTAAAGTGGTACTTCAGGCTAAGAACAGTTTCAGGTTAAGAACGGACCTTCAGAACGAATAAAGTTCTTAACCCAAGGTACCACTGTACTTAGCTGGAGCACAATGAATGGTGCAAAATAATCAAACAAATACTTCTGCTTGTTTTCATCATATAATCAGATCTTAGCTAAACTTTTGCAACAAATTCCAATTAGGCAAATTTGCTTGAGGATCCCACCTCCCCAGTTCATTTATAATATGGCTTTAAACAAGTTTATCTCCTCCGATTTTAAAAGTGCCTATGGCTGTCCACTCAGAAGTTAAGTTCCACTGAGTCAATAGAAACTAGAAGTGTAGTCAAAAACATGTTTACTGAGAAGTAAATTGTGTTGAATTCATTAGGACTTAGAACAAGTGAGTTGGGGTTGGCACTTGAGGCTGCATTCCTACATGCACTTACTAGGGAGCAAATTCTCTTGAGTGCAGTGAAACCTTCATTTAATAAGCATGTATATTATTGCATTGTTGCTTTCTGGTAAGTATAGGATTGCAGCCTATAACTAGTTTTGTATCTGGTTAGATAAATCTTGCCCCTGAATGGTAAGGAGTTCATTTTGGTAACCAAGTGAAAAAGAAGACAGGATTCCTGCATCTTTATTCCTTGTAGAAGAGGGAAGTTCAGCAGAAGTCTATATTTGTGAAGTAGTCCTCATAAATTCCTTTTAAAATGTTGTTTAAATTGATTAATACAGCTACGGGAGTGTGTGTGTGTGTGCTGCAAATGACAAAGGAAAGTGCATATGGTCAAATATTGTCATGGGCTTTATCATTCCAAAACGCTGCCCCATAGTCCATTTTTGTATGAATTTGTTCTGTATCAAATTCCTTCTCAAATTTGGACATTATATCCTAGTTTCAATGAAGTCACAGTGACCCAGATTCTACAAAATCAATCTGACTAAGGCAGAGCAATAGATGTCCTCTAGTAAGAAGTAATAGGCATCATGCTCACTCTTATTAACCAAAGCTGTGTCCCACATTTTTTTGGCCCATGCTCCATCCATTTGTAAGAAAAGAAATTTTATTCGAAACTTATCAAAAGGGAGAGAAAATTTGCCAAATTTCCTTGGGTGGGGTGCAATGTTTCTGTTGTGCTTTCCTAACTTCCAAGATAGGCCAGGGACATTTGTGTGAATGCTTTCTTTAATTCAACAACAACAACAACAAACAAAACATCCCAAAAAGCCACACAAAAACATCCCAAAAAGCCACACAAAAACGCCTCTCTTTTGGCCTACACTCTGCAGCCTTCCCAGGTGCTGTTACTTCCTGTAAATGTCATGACATCCAGAACTGGGTTTTCCTATAAACATAGGAAGCTGGGGAGGCTGTCTATTGTGTAACTAACACCACATATATAAAGTCTGTGTATTTTTACAAGAAATCCATGTGGAAGGAAAGCCAAGCATTTTTCTTTTAAAAATAAAATCAGAAAGGGAACCAATATCAGATGTCCTGTAGTCAGCTCTCCCCAGCTTCCATTAAAATCAAGTGAAGACATATTGAGGCAATTTTCCCTCGTGTTGCTTTTTCAAATCAGGAAATGTGGGCAGACAGAGAGGTTGGATAGCATTGGAGAAATGCTTGATGACAAGGGCAGTCACACCCACCCACCCACCCCACAGTTATGCCACAATGATAAAGTAAGGTGAATCCCACATACTCCAGAAATGCTAATGAAATTCTAAAGCACCTGAGAGAGAGATGGAAAAAATGAAAGCCTCTTCCACAGTACAGTTGTACCTTGGAAGTCGAACAGAATCCGTTCCAGAAGTCTGTTCGACTTCCAAGATGTCCGAAAACTGAATCGCGGCTTCTGATTGGCTACAGGAAGCTCCTGCAGCCAATCAGAAGCTGCGGAAGCCGCATCAGATGTTCGGGTTCCGCAAACCAGAACAATCACTTCTGGGTTCAGGTGTTCGGGAGCCAAAACGTCTGAGTTCTGGGGCGTTTGGGATCCATGATACGACTGTAGAAGCAAATTTCTGAGAAATTGGAGAATACCACTACTTAAACCATCTGGATACGATGTTTTATAAGGACAGGGGAAAGTGTTCTTGTCTTCACATCCTGCTTGTGGACTTCTCATAGGTACCTGATGGGTCACCGCAACATCTAGAGGGCTGGAGATTTGAAGTTCCTGACCTAGGAACAGTCTGTGCTAACCTCATCTTGTGTTCTTCTGCCATTTTTAACCCAATCTTCATAATCTGATCCCACATTGGGTTACAATATAATTTAAAATAATTTAAAACAAACAAGACAAAATAAGAACAGGTTATGTTTTGGAGTCTGCAGGCGGGTGGAAGGGAACCGTAAAGCATTGTTCTATCATTGTGGTGTCCAGTAGGCTAGAATGTACTAAAAATCAGGATGCGTCCTTTGGGCCGTGAAAACAATCCAAATTATATTGCCATTTTTTCAACACAATCTTTCAAAAACCATCCCACTCCTCCTACTGCAATGTAGGCTGCCATTTTATATCACAGTGAACAAAAATAATGCTAATAGAGATTGCTATATCCAATATGGCAGCACAAAATCATTCATGATTTTAAGGTGCTAAATTCTGTTCCTGAAAGTAGACGTTCATGAAAGATTAAAGACTCCAGGTAGAGGAAAAGGTTACAATGCAGGCCAAGAGATAGCCGCAAATAGAGGGAAAGGTGCTGGAAGACTCATTTAAAACTGTTGGGAATTTGAGGTGAGTACCCACGCAGTGGCAGTTGTCCCCAGTTCCACTCACCACACAGAAGCAGCTTAAGGTCCAAAATAGATTACTGCTGTAGAAGCTAAGGCTTCAGTAATACAGTTCCAGATGTTGATATATGTATACAGCTTGTAGGCTTTACAGACACAGATACATACAAGCACAAAGGATCTGTTGTTCCAACTTCAGGGCATAACACAGACTCCGACTCACAGACAGGCTCACTGACTGACATGCCTTAATCACTTACGTATATAGTCGTACCTTGGTTGTCAAACAAAATCCGTTCCAGAAGTCTGTTCGGCTTCCGAAAACATTTTACAACCAAGGGGCTGCTTCTGGTGACAGCAGGAGCTTCCTGCACTCAACCGGAGGCCACGGAATCCCTGTCAGATGTTCGGCTTCCAAAGAACGTTCGCAAACCAGAACACTCACTTCTGGGTTTGCAGTGTTTGGGAGCCCAAACATTCGAGTCGCAAGGTATTCAAGATCCAAGGTATGACTGTATAGCCATCTCTGGGCTATTGCCACAGCAACTGGCTTGGCTGATGATGTACCTCTTGGCTTGTATAATATATGGAGTAATTTGTGCTCATGAAGGAAATTACCCCCTTCCTCCATGTCCAGTTCCTTCAACAAAAACTTCTTTTCCTATCACTGACCGTATTACTTGAGAATTCAACATATTTTTGGAGTGATTTAGGTTGCTTTATTCCTCAAAATATTTTTTATGTTAATCTTGGCATGACATTGTTGTGTGGCTTCTTTAAAAAAAAAAGAATCACTATTGTACCATTGTGCTCTTTAAAAAGGATACATTTTCATTCCCACACTTTGAGAGAAATCTTTTTATTCTGAATAATAAATTGAGGGAATCAATTACTTCTGAATGCAGAAGAACATAATTTTGCCTTTACAGATAATGAACTGAATAGAGATGAAACTGAAAACGAATCCATTACTAATAATGAAGATGAGAATGCAGCAGAACTATGTACCTCCTTTTGTGGCGAGGCATTGTATAAATCATGGGTTAGAAAAATGGAGAATCAAGGACACTGAACAGAAATGTATGCCTCTGTTGTAATATATGAAGGGAGGATTTGAGAGCTGACATTGTTAATATTACTTATGTAGCTGTAAAAGAAATTAAACAGCCCACTCTCCACTGAAGGACCTTGACGCAAGTAACAAATTGTGAATTGCTGCATTCAAAACACTGCAAAAGCATCCATTAAATTACGTTGGCACATGTACACTTCCTATTAAAATGTCAATAGAAAATAGGCTTAATGGTACTGCACTGTAGAGAATATTCAAGTCTATAATCCAGGCAAAATATTTTCAGAGTGTTTTTGTTATTTCTCGAGTTTCTAACTCCCTCTAGCTAAGGGCCTTTTGAATCATTACTCCACACACATTTGTTACTTCCATGTGTGATGGGAATGAAAGTGGGTTTCAGGCTCATTTGCTTTCCCTTGCCTGGAGATCAGGAACCTGACCACCCACCAGATGTTGATGGGCTACAACTCCCATCCTGTCTGCCTATTGGCCATTTTCTCTGGGGTTGATGAAAGTTCTAATCCAACCTCTGGAGGGCCACAATTTTCCCATCCTTGGCTTTGTTCTTCCTCTGCCTGTCCTTCACTCCACTTACCAATGTAGCTTCCACCTTCTTCTTCTTTGGCAATCACTCATAGCCAAGTGAGATTGTCTTCCATAAACATGGTTTTAACAGTGAGTCCGTAAGTGACTGTGGAGGCCAATTCTGGATCCACACATCCTTCCACAGTGGGGATGTAGGTTTCCGGGCAGGAGTTGATCACGGTGAGGGGTTGCCAAGCATGCCTTTCTCTTAGCATGTTTCTCCCTTGCAACCTGAGTTCGAGCATCTTCAAAGCCCATGACACCTTTGGTAAAGGCTGTTCTCCATTTGGAGTGCTTGCAGGCCAGTGTTTCCCAGTTGTCGGTGTTTATACTACATTTTTTTCGATTTGCCTTGAGAGAGTCTTTAAACTTCTTTTGTTGAGCGCCAGCATTACGCTTTCCATTTTAAAGTCCAGAGTAGTTGCTTTGGAAGACAATAATCAGGCATCCGAACAACATGACCAGTCCAGTGAAGTTGATGTTGAAGAATATTTGCCTTCAAACTGGTGGTCTTTGCTTCTTCCAGTACACTGGTATTAGTTTGCCTGTCTTCCCAAATGATGTGTAAATTTTTTGGGGGACACCGTTGATGGAATCCTTTGAGGAGTTGGAGATGGCGTTTATAAGTGGCAATGTAGCACCCCAACACTGCCTCTCCTCATCCCTGGATACGGGGATATGGCCACTATTATTCAGGCACCCAAGTCAATTACTGTATTGCAATTTACTCTGTGTGGGACTGGTGGTGAAGATTTGAGAACTCCCACTGGTGCAAAATGCACCAAATCAAATTGTAGGGAATGTTTTGATACTGTATTGGTTCAACTGTGCTTCATTGCCTACATTGGTACCTTTGGTTACAAACTTTATTCGTTCCGGAGGTCCGTTCTTAACCTGAGGTACCACATTAGCTAATGGGGCTTCCCACTGTCACCGTACAATTTCTGTTCTCATCCTGGGGCAAAGGTTTTAACCCGAGGTACTACTTCCAGGTTAGCGGAGTCTGTAACCCGAAGTGTTTGTAACCTGAGGTACCACTGTATTTGCTTATGGGCTCAATTCAAGATGTTGGTCATCACCACCTTTAAAACCTTCAGTTGCTTGGGCTCACATATCTAAAAGAGTGTCTGATCATACATGATGATCATGCATTGTGATTGGTGGGAGGCATTCTGTTCCAACTTGCACTTGGGATCCTTTTGGCTTTGTGGCGGTCACTGAAAACTTTGAAACTTTGGCTTGTCCAATATACTGCAGCTTGTTTAGTACAGGCTGAGACCAGACACACAGAACATATCTCACCCACCTGCACTGACACCTCCTTTACTTCTGAGTGAGGATGGATCTGTCCCTTTTGGTTCTCTCAGGGTTGAGCCAGGTGCTGACCTGAAATAAAGCAGGACTCTTCATATCACAACCCCAGACATCCTGAAGGGACTTTGAAGAGCAATACTGGGACTCCTAGATATACCCCACTACAGTATTTGTAGACAAAAACAGTATCCTTTGTTCAGTCCCTGGCGGTTTCTCAGCAGATATTTGCTTATTAGCTAAAATGCAAAGGAATGCCAGAGCATTGTCTTGTAAAATTATGCTGTTTGGAACAAAGTTAGCTTTCAGTCTACTGAGAGAGAAATCTTGGCATCAAAACAGATGCTTACTTCAGAAATTTGGCTATTTGTAGACCAACATTTTTCAGAGACCTTGTTATAGCCAAGAAGGAGTTCACATTATGTACAGTTGTTTATATAGGAAGATTGTGCATCTCTTAAGTCTGTAAAGATACCACCTTGGTGTAATTTACTTAAACATAATCCAGGCCCAGTGGACTACTCATTTAAAATAAATAAGTTTTGTTTGAGGAAGGAACTCACTTTTGCTAGGTTCCAATTAACGCCTCTTTAGCAAAGATAGCATACAACCTTTGCCTCTGCTGTTGTGGATTAGATAAGGAAGAGGATCTTCCTCATTATCTCTTTAATTATTTCTTGACCCAAGATATTAGGGGGGGGGGACTGATCAGTTTAAAATTGGTATCAATAGGTCAGTGTGCCAAAGATAGATTTCTCCTTTGTGATAATAATATTAAGATACTGAGAGCTGTTTCTAATTTCTTAAAGGCATCGGTTAACACAAAAACCAAATTTTATGAGGCAAAAATTACAATTTGTATTGGAGAAGCATAATCATTTCAATTCTCTTCATTCTATTTTTGTATGTTTTATTAGTTATGACTAATAGTTACTTATCAAAAACTAAAGCTGGAAATTGGCCTGAAAGAATTTTAAACCTCAGTACAAATGGATTTAGTAATTTTATTCAGTGGGTTGACTGACAGGCTTTAAACAATTTCAATTGATTTATGCTTAACTTTAATTTTATTTCTCATCACATTTATCCCCTGTTTTATATTGTTATGAGCAAAGATGATAAGCAGTAAAGTTAAATGGAACTATATTTATTTACTGTATTTGTTCTTGTTTACTGTCACATATGAACTGCTCTGGGGGTTCTTCCATGGCTGAAGAGCAGGATAGAAATATATAAAATAAGTGCCCATATGCACATGAAATAATATTGACTAGAGCAGCTTTCCCCAGCTTGGTGCACTCCAAACCTTGTTGGATTCCAGTTCCCATCAGTCCCAGCCAGCATGGCAAACAGCCAGGAATTACTGGAGCCATAGGCTGAAAATCTGGTGGGTACCAGATTCAGGTAGGTAGCCATGTTGGTCTGAAACAGTTGAAATATTCTTCAGATACACTGAAACAGAAGTCACCAGACCCTTATATATAGTGGGAGGGTGGGGTGGGGTTTTTCCTCAGGAGGGTAGTAGATGAGTGTAGAGGTGGCTACCAGGTTGGGGAAGGTTGTATGAAGCAAGACCTTATCTCTTTTGGTACCCGTTATTTGAAATATAGTCTTGGCATCCATCTGTGTCAGGAAACAATGGAAGAGTGTGCCTTTGGGGGGTCAAACTGTTGGAAGGTTACAGCGCCTGCTGTGGCTGTAGAGAACAATGTGGGAGAGACGTATGTTGTTGCAGTTAGGGCATATGAAGGCTTGCAGTTGTGCCGCTGCAGATGCACCATAGTGTTTCTACTCTCTGTGCTCCTCCCAGGGGCCGTGTCTCCTCTGGTCACTGCTATGGATACACAAGTTGACTGCCTATCCCCAAGCAAGGCATGGCAGGGGTGATGTTGCCAGCCTTCAGGTCACATTTGCTGAAACCTTCGTCTTCACTGGCACATTGTCTGGCATTCTGCTGGAGATCACTCCTTGCCTTAATGAGCATTTGTTTGTTGTTGTTGTTTAGTCGTTTAGTTGTGTCCGACACTTTGTGACCCCCATGGATCAGAGCACGCCAGGCACTCCTGTCTTCCACTGCCTCCTGCAGTTTGGTCTAACTCATGCTGGTAGCTTCGAGAACACTACCCAACCATCTCGTCCTCTGTCGTCCCCTTCTTGTGCCCTCCATCTTTCCCAACATCAGGGTCTTTTCCAGGGAGTCTTCTCTTCTCATGAGGTGGCCCAAGTATTGAAGCCTCAGCTTCAGGATCTGTCCTTCCAGTGAGCACTCAGGGCTGATTTCCTTAAGAATGGATAGGTTTGATCTTCTTGCAGTCCATGGGACTCTCAAGATTCTCCTCCAGTACCGTAATTCAAAAGCATCAATTCTTCGGCGATCAGCCTTCTTTATGGTCCAGCTCTCACTTCCATACATCACTACTGGGAAAATCATAGCTTTAACTATCCGGACCTTTGTTGGCAAGGTGATGTCTCTGCTTTTTAAGATGCTGTCTAGGTTTGTCATTGTTAATGAGCATAGCAAGTGTCTTTTTGCAGGGTGCATGCTACCTTAGTTCTCAAACTTAATCCGTTCTAAAAGTCCGTTCCAAAACCAAAGCGTTCCAAAACCAAGGCACACTTTCCCATAGAAAGGAATGCAAAAAGGATTAATCCGTTCCAGACTTTTAAAAGCAACTCCTAAAACAGCAATTAACATGAATTTTGCTATCTAACGAGACCATTGATTCATGAAATGAAAGCAATGATCATTGTACTGTACTATAAAATAAATAAGACAGTATTGTAGATGATAAAAAATAAAATGAATATTTTTTCTTCTTCCCTGCACTGATGATAATCATTGTTTGGATGGGTTTTTTTTTTTTATCCATTTCCACTGTCACACAATCAATCAATCAGTAGCTGAACTGGGTTCCACACAGTCAGAAAAACAAATTAACCGAAAAGGCCTCAAAAACAAAAACAGCAAATAAATAGCAAAAACAAAAGTGTCAAACTTCATCCATTCCAGAAGTCCGTTTTGCTTCTGAAATGTTTGAAAACCAAGTTGCGGCTTCTGATTGTTGCAAGTACCCCGGAAACAATAGCTGACAGCCGCATCAGACGTTCGGCTTCTGAAAAATGTTTGAAAACCAGAACACTAACTTCTGGGTTTTCGGTGTTTGAGAACCAAGGTACCACTGTAGTACAGAAGAGCCTCACACTTTGCAATGTCTTTTGTGCTGGTCTCACACCAGTTTGGGGTCTGTTGCTCTGTTTTGTCAAAGGAGGACATAGCTGTTTTATAAATTGCCTCTTTGATGTGGTTCCACCTTGCTCTGATGCTATCTCAGGGGAGAGCATGTTTGATGGACTCAGTAGAGCATCTCAGTAGAGCATGTTTGATGGACTCAGAGAAGTGTTCACAAAGTTCAGGTATGGCTGTTCTGGCAGTGTTGATGTGAGGGCACACTTTATGCTTTGTGTTATGGACCCTCTGTATAGAGATAGATCTTGCACGCCACCAGGGAGTGCTCTCTGTCAGTAGTGCCAACTTGGAAGTAGGTTGGGAATAACTTAAGATATTTTCTCATTATTTGAAATAAGAGCTCTGTTTGTTGGACAGTATTCTGAATGGGGTCAGCATGCTTCATCTCTTTATGCCCCTTCCTAATGGTAAATATATATTTCAAGAGCTTTTTAGGTTGTAATCTGTTCCTATCCAGGAGTGTTTCATTCCCACTGGGTATTGGTATTAAGAGTTTTATTTTTAAGCATTGTATGGTTTATTGGACTATTTATTAGGAAAGATGTCTCACCAGAATCTTTTATGAATAAGTAAGCTTCTAAGGGAAAAGAGAGAAAAAACTACAATCCAGAGTAAGAGGAAATCCTGCATTAAAAAAACAGCCATACTTGTGGATTTAGGTTGGAACTAATATTTGCTGTAAAGGAAAGTGCAGCATTTGGAATTAAGGCATTGACGTTCCTCAGTCCCTTTGCCTTGTTTGCTGAACACTTGAATGATGGAATTTGTCTCTGTGATTTCCAATTCCCTAGCATTTCAATGACTTTATCTCTGTCTCAGTTCCAGGACATAATTCAAAATGGATAATGATGAATACAAGTATTTTAATTGTGCCTATTTCAATGGGAATTTGCCATGGTAACCTAGCACATGAAGACATTTCTCTATTTCTGTATTCGGAACGAGGTTTAACGATTCAGTGTTAGATGGTCACACAATCATATTAGCATAGCAGTCTGAAATGATACAGCACAGTAGCAAATAAATGAGATGGGCTGCTCAGCTGTGTGCAGCAGTCCTTAGCAGGGAAGAATTAGAGGTCTGGGCTCCATGAGAATAACAGCTGCTGCACTCAGCTTGTCCCCTGCACTCTTACATACCCGGGACCAAGGGATGTAGATACTGGGAAAGGGCATTAGGATCCTAACCATCTTCCATTTTTGAACTGAAATGGTGAGCAAATGTTTGGGCCAATCTTTTACTCTTCTGCTTTTGTAATTATCACTGTCTTTAAAGCAGACATCCGACTCCTTCTTGTGTCACTTCATGTTACTTATATTCTTTGATAAATGGGTTGATTGTTTGTGTGTTTCAAATCTCTTCCCTTCCCTTTACGTTATTTCTGCATTCTAAGATTGGGAGCAGTTATCCTCCAATTAATAATGTGACTGGGGGGAATTCCAACACAACCTGTCTCATGTATTGGGGAGATCCACCGGGGGAGGGGGGGAGGACAATGTTTCTGATGCAGAAGTGAAGCCAAGAAAGTGTTTACCATTTTCTAAAAGTCATCCATCTAATAGATTTTAAGTGGAAGCAAAATGCACAAATAATGTTTCATCATGAGAATCATTAAGGTCCTAGCTACCATCCATACAGCTGTTGAACCGCTGAATTACAAACAATAACTTTTAGCATTATTGAGTATGTTATATTACTTTGCAGCAACTGTCATGAGATGTCTCCTTTTTTAAAAAAAAGAGCAAAACAAAAATCAAAGACCAAAGTGGGATCAATCTGTCTCTAATATCTGATTAGTAAAGTACTTTTTACATATTTGGGAGGCTTTATTTCCCCATCAGAACTGTCAGTTAATATTTGCTACATATATCTGGAAAACATCAATTAGACACGTATAGCTAAATAGTGAGCTAATGTACTGTGAACTGGAGGGATTCTGTTCAAAAAGAAAGTATCTTTAAGGTCTAGACAGTTTATAATGATTAAAAAAAAATCAACACAATCCATAAAGCAGAAAATCAAAAATGGACATTTGCGAAACATTTCAGGCTTGCAACAATATGCCAGGTTAGGACTACAGTATGTGGATATGTGTATGTGCTTGTATATGTATATTTATATGTATATATGTATGTCTGGGGCAAGTTGGAGTTAAAAACAACACCCACCCAAAAACACTCCCAGACAATTAAAGTGCTTAAAAAATGGGGAGGGTGGGAGAGAGAGAGAGAGAGAGAGAGAGAGAGAGAGGGAGAGAGAGAGAGAGTCTGACACTATATAAAGAAAACCCTGAGGGGAATGGAGGAGAGGAACTAGAGTTTGCTCCTCAGGAAAGACTCCTCCTGAAATATTCCCATGAAGGACTCTGCTGCCCCGAGAGCCAAGAGAGAGGAGGAGGCATGCTATTTGGAGTGATCTATGGCCAAGGTGAGGGACACGGGTGGCGCTGTGAGTTAAACCACAGAGCCTAGGGCTTGCCAATTAGAAGGTTGGCGGTTCGAATCCCCGCAACGGGGTGAGCTCCCATTGCTCGGTCCAAGCTCCTGCCAACCTAGCAGTTCGAAAGCACTTCAAAGTCCAAGTAGATAAATAGGTACCGCTCTGGTGGGAAGGTAAACAACATTTCTGTGCACTGCTCTGGTTTCGCCAGAAGCGGCTTAGTCATACTGGCCACATGACCCAGAAAAACTGTCTGTGGACAAACGTCAGCTCCTTCAGCCACTAAAGCAAGATGAGCATCGCAACCCCAGAGTCGTTTGCGACTGGACAACTGTCAGGGGTACTTTGTCTTTATCTTTACTTTTACCTTTATGGCCAAGAGAGAGTTGAGAAAAGTAAAGAGGAGGATGGAGAGAAAAGCAGAATGTGGGTGAAAATGAGTTGCAAAAAAGCAGAAGATGAAGGCAAGGGCATGAAAAAGATCTGAAGAGTAGGGGGGATGATTGTTTCATAGGTCAGCAGAAGGTGAAAATGTGCTTAGTGGTTGTATGGGCGGGGAGGAAGTTTACCATGATTCACGGCTGCCATACATTTGGATTTTCCCAGACATTACTAGGATTTCAAAGGCAGAATTGATGTCTTGGTTGAATTTCTGAAAGGCAGCACTGTGTCCTGGATCTTAGACAAGTCAAATGTTCTTTTTGGCAATGAGGTGGGTTTACAATTATTTTCGGGGTGTCCTGGTTTTTACTTCCTGAAATATGGCAACCCCACCATGGGGGTGCTTTGTTTACAAGCGGAGTTTCACAAAAAAGTGGGGAGGAGGCATGGACATGGGGGTGAAAACAAGGGTGAAAAGTGAAACTGTAGAACAGAAAAGTAAAATGGCTTTGGGAAGGTGAATAGCAAGCATAATTGCATGGTGTGGGAAGGCCTCTCCTCCTTCCGGAGGGGAGGTGTTGTGGGCAGGAGACGATTCCCGCATCACGCAGGGGGGCGTTACGCCTCCTGCCCCATCCACATGGCTGGCGCGCCACCCCCCTGGTTGAGCACCCAATCAGGCGGCTTGGTGGGGGGCGTGGTTTGCTGCTCAAGATGCAGCCGCGCCAGCCATTCAGCCCATTTGCTCACCTTCTCGTCGCGAGTCACCCACCCAACACTCCCTTAGGGCTTAGCTTTTTCTTGACCTTGCTGTGGACCTGTGGTTGGTTGCCCAGGTTGCCCAGGGGGCCTGGTAGGACTTTTCCCAACTGGCATTAGGCCTCTTGGTTTTTTCGCCTACCTCGTAGCAATCGTCACAACTTTCTTCGTATTTGGCGGTTAGGCATTGGAATGTGTTGTTGGTGTGTGGAAGGGTAAGGTGTGGCCATCGCCTACCCCTTCAAATTTGGGTATTCCGTTAAAGGAATCTGGCGGTCGTGAATCCTGTCCGATGCCTGAGTGGTGGGGGGCCATGGCACGACCCTCGGTGACATCAGGGGAGAGCTTATAGTTGTATTAGCATCAACAGGCTCCCCCTACTGGTGGTTAACCCCTCTGCAGACTCACTCCTCTTCGAGTGGGTGGAGTCAAATCTTCCATGGTCCAGTGCCTAAGCCAATACCTTCTCACTTGCTGTAATCAATAAAGTTGTGGCCTTTTCTTGCCCATTAACCTTATATTCTGTTTCCACGTGTCTTTATTCCACCAAGCGGGGGTCGGGTCCTTGAACCACAAGGGGACTTTCTAGGGGTCTAAGGGTGGGGGGGAAAGGCAGAGGGTTTGGTAAATAGAGCAAGCAGAGGCACAGCCTCTAGTCTATATACTGTAGACACACACACAACATATCATAACTTCAACACCTCTGAAAATAAATAACTGTGCTACCACTCTGAATAAATTAATATCTAAATATATGGGTTAACATTTTGAGTAAATGCAGGGCTAATTCATTTTTGTTTTGTTTATGACACTCTAATCAAAAGGAGATCAATGGAACTGTGGTTGCCATAGTGGTATGGATGTCAAAATGTTCATGCATTCATTAGATTTCAAGAAACAACATGTTTTCTGGGATAAGTAATTAGAGGTACCTAATCTTTCCGACTGAAAACTCATCAAACTATGTGGTGTGTGTGTGTGTGTGTGTTGAACATAAAAATTGAGCAAAAAACAATATATTTTTTAAAAAAAATGAAAGTGAGTGCTTGCTCAGATCCAAGTCCTTGTTCTTCCTCTCTCTTGAAATCAAGGCAGAATGGAAGCTCACAAAACAATGTGACACACACACAAAAAAAATGTAATGAGATGTAGAGAAGAATTTAATATTGAACAAATCCCAAGAAGCACAGAATGGTTTGTCTTCCTAGAATAAAACTTCATCCACAATTCCCTTGATGAAAAGCCAATAGGTTTGAAACTTGCTGGGTTTTGTTCTACATCAATAAATTTTTCACTGCATTCCATCATGGATTATTCTGCTCTTTGGGGGGAAAGTAACTGACAGCACAATCTTATACATGTATACTCAGAAGTAAGTTGTATTTCGTTTACTGGGATGACTCCCTGGTAAGTGGGTATAGGA
Source organism: Podarcis bocagei (assembly GCF_964188305.1). Taxonomy (NCBI): domain Eukaryota; kingdom Metazoa; phylum Chordata; class Lepidosauria; order Squamata; family Lacertidae; genus Podarcis; species Podarcis bocagei. Next base: position 19,266,204 of record NC_138133.1, read on the forward strand.
TTGCAGCTGGAGACTCCCTTCCTTTGGGGGAATGGAGAAGTTAAGAATGTTGATGTTCATTTATTTGCCTTTTGTAAGATAGAAAGTGAAAAATGAAGATTATGCAAAAAAGGTGGGGAAAGCCTCCAAGCGATTCATGCATGGGTTGCTTCAACACATCAGAAACAAGCTAAAGGAGCGCTAGGGTAACTCTCAGAACTGTCTCCAAAAAAAGGTCATTAGATCCAGTACTATGTAGAAAATGAAACTCTTTATTACCACAAACGATGTGAAAATAATAAAATGGTAACACTTCCACTCCCATACTGTGCATTTCAAAAGCCATTTGTGTGCAGTTATGTGTTCACAGGAAAAACATGTGAAGGGCAGCAGAGCGCAGACATGTAAGCCCCAGTTCCAAAGTCTCTAGATCCATGGGGAACTTTCATGTGTTGAATGTGGAGGCTTCTAATTGCTTTTAGCTGAACAAACTTAGAAGCCACCACAAGAATTTGCATTATCAGGGCTTGCAGTCCTGCAAAGCCTTGCTGCTCCAGGCATCGTGCTCCCTAGTCTCCAACCCGCAGACAAATAAAGGACCACATAGACTGGTTTGGATCGAAACAGGTCACAACTTTATTGAATACAGATGGGCATGAGGCCATCAAAATACTTCCGGCCCACACACCGGAAATGATGTGTAGTTCAATCCAGGCAGTGGGGTTCCTAAGACTTAGATCAAATAGGGTGACCCCCCCCCCACAGGGACCGCCATCTGAGGGAGCATCCTCAGCCCTGGCCCCACCTGGGCATGTGGACATGATCACTCCCCCCCCATAACTTTAATGTAGTGTTTCTCAACCTTGGGTCCCCAGATGTTGTTGGACTACAACTCCCATCATCCCTGAGCTCTGGCCTTGCTAGCTAGGGATGATGGGAGTTGTAGTTCAACAACATCTGGGGACCCAAAGTTGTGAAAGGCTGCTAACGGGATACCCAGCATTTGGAGGGGCAGGTGGAGACTACAACCTCCCCTCCATCCAAGACAAAGGATTGCCCAATGCCCAACCACCACTCAAGCAGAATGCTCACGGCCAAACCACTCACATCTGCATCCAGGCCTTGATACCATCCACAATGTCTGCTAACCAAATATTTCCTGTTGAGGAAAGGTGCATGCCATCAGACCTAAAGAGAGATAATTCCGAGAATGTAATATTAGGGTTCTGAATCACCCCAATCATTGCAGTATGCAGCGCCTAACTGCGCGGTTGATTCCCACAGGGTTAGGGTTGTGTCATAGATGTGTCTCAAGCATATCGGACCAGCTGAGGCATATGGTGGGGTATAAATTGTACAGTGTCTGCAAGTTCTCGATTATAACCCACGTTAAGTCAATTCCCTTGCATTGGCCCAAATCATTTCCCCCTAGCTGAATAATCAGGGCTTCCGGGGGCCCTTGCGACACCCCAATAACTCCATTTTTTATGGCTCTTTGGACCATAATAAAGAATGTGTGTGTGTGTTTTGGGAGGTGATACAAATCCTACCAGGCACTTAGGGTGGCATTCATCCTCACAACTCTGAAACTTAGGCTGATGGTGAATCATCAAACCACGGAGCTTCACAGAGGACTCATGATTTTAACCCTGGTATGCTGCACCCTAGTCTATTTAATATCACCCCAAACTCTGGAAAGAAGGCATAGAAGTCTGGTGAGGGTGGGTCAAATCTTTTCCCATAGGGCTTTCAATCACACTAGAAAAATTGTGACAGCAGAGACCCCTTTTAAACCTAGGCTAGACACTTTTCAGTTTAGATTGGCACCAAGGACTGCAGTGCTTTGGTGTTCACCCCTTTGCAAGTGGGGGGGGGGGGGCAAAACAACTCAGCTCTGCCCATGTGATCTCCTTGGTCCCACCCATGTGACCTTATTGTATTTGTCAATAGGGACTTGACCTCAGGATGCACTGCAAGGCCCAGATGTTACCGGGTGGCTCTGGGTACAGGAGGTTGGTTGGGGGAAAGGAAAGCCTTGTGGCATGAGCAGAGTTCCACTCAGCACTCTCTCTGGATCTTTCCCAATATGTTTTCCAATGTAGATTACTTGTAGCTAGATGGAGCTTCCCTATATAGACACCGGATACATGAGAGTACTTGAAATTCAAGCAATTTACATTTAATGTTGTCCAGCAGAGCTCCTGCTGAATTCTGATTCATCTGTAATTTATTATTTAATCTCAGGATGAAACGCTGTGGGGAGAAAAAAAGTTGCATCCAAAATGTTACTCCGTTTCAAAATTAGCCATCTGCCCAGTTGTATGAGCTCAGCCTTTTCCAGTTCCAAAACAACCCATTCTTAATTAAGGTCTGCTCAGAAATAACCTGTGTGAAAGGTGTTCCTGAACTCTTTGTTTAATGCTCAATGATACTGATTCCAGCAGACCTTGCCAATTTACCCGTCACAAATCAAACTCTCCAAGTGTCCCTGTTTTCCAGGGACAGTCCCAGATTTACAGAAGCTGTCCAGGAATCTGATTTGATCCTGGAATGTCCCACTTTTCCTTAGGACATCTCTATTTCCATAATAGATATGTTGAAGGTTATGGAGTCATGTGACCCCCCAAGCCAAGGAGATAAGTAACTATACAACCTTTAGAAAACATCTGAAGGCAGCCCTGTATAGGGAAGTTTTTAATATTTTTTTAAAACGTTTTTATATATGTTAGAAGCCACCCAAAGTGGCTGTGGAAACCCAGTCAGATGACTGGGGGTATAAGGAATAAAATGATGATGATTGTTATTATTAATACTATTATGGAATAAAGGTAAAGGGACCCCTGACCATTACATCCATTCGTGACCGACTCTGGGGTTGCAGTTCTCATCTTGCTTTATTGGCCAAGAGAGCCGGCGTATAGCTTCCGGGTCATGTGGCCAGCATGACTCAGCCGCTTCTGGCGAACCAGAGCAGCACACGGAAACACCGTTTACCTTCCCGCCGGAGCGGTACCTATTTATCTACTTGCACTTTGATGTGCTTTCGAACTGCTAGGTTGGCAGGAGCAGGGACCGAGCAATGGGAGCTGTACTGTGCACAATGAAATTATACCATGCATGCCCTTTTCCCATCCACCGGGTTCACAAGGGAGTCAATTTAAAGTGATTGTCAACACCACCAAACATCAGTGGGGTTTTGCCCATTGATTGTTTTTATTTGTGCTCGCACCACAGCATGGTCTGATTACTGTATAAAGCACTATTATGAAGTCATATTTTTTAATACTGCATGTTTTATCAATGGGCCTGCAGCAATGTCAAAACCATTAGTGTCCTGATCTCCAAACCATGGAGAGAATGCCTAGGATACGAGAGGACAAGGTACATAGATTTCAGAACTGGTTTACATCAAAGTGTAAGCAATAGAAACAGCCGCATTTAAAAGCAGTCAGGGTGTCTCATGTGATGGTAGTGACACTTTAATTAGAACTCAGATGAAAGAAGATGTGGAAGAGTCGCAGGACGCTGTTTGCCGCCTCCCCTTCCTTCTTTGCCATTGTTCTTCTCATTTTACGAATATGCTACTTGGTAACGAACTGAAATTTAATATGTTGTTTTCCATATTTCCACCTAGGACTGGCATAAATATGGTACCCTGTTTCCATTTAATGAATAGGTTTCTAGGAATGATTGCAATTTCTTTTATGCGATTAGAGAATTGGCGGCCATGTAAATGATGGTGCCATTCCCCATTTATGACGTGCCAATTTTCTGCCAGCATAGAAAAATCTGGGCCATTTGCTAGTAATAGAGTGATTTGCTAATTAACATTAGAGCTCTCTATTGCCATTCCCTAAGTGGCTAAACAACAAATGGCTATATAATTTATTATTATGTAAAATCCATCCATCCCCCACCTCCCAGCCCAACCTTTCCTTTTACTCAAAATGTATTTATGTTGACAGGATCGTCAATGATTTCCAAGAAATCTACCCAATGAAACAAAGCTGTTTTCCCTGTGTTGATAATATGGGCACAGTTCAGCCAAAGTTAAGCATTTATGCATTTTGTTAATTTCAATACGAAAGTTAAGCATTTGCTTCACTTCTTCCCACTGAAATGACACAATGAGATTGGATATGTACATTTTGAGGACTATGGGGTGAAATAATAGTGAATGGATTATCCCGTTTCCTTCTGCCTTTTTGTTTATAAGTCTTTTGGGTGGTCTTCCCCCTGTAATTCGCTTGATTCCCCCCCCCCCCTCTGTTTAACTCTTGCTAAATAATTTTGTTTCCAAAACAGCAATATTAAGCTCTGCTTTCTTCATGCTTTCATTCATTTCAGTGTTTACAGCCCCACTGTTCCACTGAAAAATGTCCACCATTACAAAATTTTTAAAAAATAAGAAGAAACAGTTTATAACAGAAATGAAATGGTACTTTAAAAAACTAAGTCACAAAGGAAAGCCAGGAGTTAACAGCAACAGCTATGAAATCAGGCAAAATACTTTCTTTGGGAGCAATCCTATATGCAAGACACTGGTATAAAGCAATACAGTGTGAATTAAGGCAGCATAAAATTACACTAGATCCCAACTCTGCCAAGCAATGGGACTACTGAGCTTGGACTAAGCTAGCAAAGAGGACACGTATTTAAATTTGTGTTTGCGTTTTTTGCTGGCTTAATTTATGCTGGGTTGCCAGGTCATGCAACTGTTCAAGTTGGGATTAGGATCCATCCTACATCCCCAGTCCCTATTCCCACCATGGTCACATTCCCAGAAACCTCCTTTTCAGGGATGAAATCTGGGTCACAGCTGATCCGAAATGAGAAAAATATACTGCTGTATCTCCGCCTGAGCTGAGCATGGGGGAGTGAAGCCAGTGAGCCTGGTTATACTGGGAGATCCACTGGATTCTAACCCCATTCTTCCCAGTGGACCTTGCTGCCATAGAGTTGCAAGGATTACCTGTTTGCCAAAGCAAGCAAGTAGTGAGGTAGACAATGTTATTCACAACTGAGTCCCAATTCATTATTCAACTACAACTCCCATGATTCCCAGAAACCTTAGCCAATGGTCAAAGATGATGAGAGTTGTACTCCAGCAACATCTGGGTACACATTGTTGAAAGACTGAAAAAAGGCAGAAAAATGGGTCTCCATGGAGAGACATAGTGAATTGAGCAGAGCAGACTCCTCCAAATCTATGATTCCATGATTTTATGATAACGTCTCTTGGAAGTGTCATACAGAATTAGAGAAAGCAAAGGCACAGAAAACCAGTGATGAAGTTCTATGAACAAAATGCTAAGCTCTCTACCATCAAGGGTATCTGCAGCTCTTCTTTGTACAAATGCCAGGTGGCCAACAATTTAGGCAAGAGCAGACTCTACTCGTTTGTTGTTTAGTCGTTTAGTCCTGTCTGACTCTTCATGACCCCATGGACCAGAGCACGCCAGGCACTCCTGTCTTCCACTGCCTCCCGCAGTTTGGTCAAACTCATGTTGGTAGCTTCAAGAACACTGTCCAACCATCTCGTCCTCTGTCGTCCCCTTCTCCTTGTGCCCTCTATCTTTCCCAACATCAGGGTCCTTTCCAGGGAGTCTTCTCATGAGGTGGCCAAAGTATTGGAGCGTCAGCTTCAGGGTCTGTCCTTCCAGTGAGCACTCAGGGCTGATTTCCTTAAGAATGGATACGTTTGATCTTCTTGCAGTCCATGGGGCTCTCAAGAGTCTCATCCAGCACCATAATAATGGCTTTGTAACACACAGAGTAGCCCTGTGTGCACGGGCTGGGGGGGGGCAGAAATAATCAGAGAAAAGTTATACAAAATTGCTATAAATTGTTGTAGCGATTCAGAGGTTTGATCTGAAATCAAGCTGGGTTCGAGTTTGCTGGTGTCTCTGGTAACCTTTCTCTGGATGTTGGCTCATGGTATAGCTATATGAGCTATATTGTTTTCTTGTACTGTTGCTGGGGGTTTGTCATGGCATTTGGTTAGAAAAATAAACTTGTTTGCTTGATTGATTATTATAGCATTGATTATCATATTTGTACTATTGGCATCCTATTATAATTTTCCGTTCTTGATCTTTCATCATTGCCCATTTTCTAATATTCTTATTTGTAGCGTCTTAGCTACCCACTCATCTTTTCTTAAGTTAGGCAAGATGACATTCCTCATTTTTCATTGTCTCCTCTTTCGTATATTTCTCTCCCTTTTTTGTTGGCTGTTTATAGTGTCTCTATTTTTCTTTTGGCAAATGTGGATGTTCTATTTGATTTTTCTCTCATTTACTCCCACATTTTTATGTTGCTAAACATTGAATTTTTCAACTTTTAGGGCCTCATCTACACCTATATTTAAAGTAGCATGATACTACTTTATAAATTATTGCTTCCCCCCCAATAATGGGAAATGTAGTTTATTATGGAGGTTTAAAATTGTTGAGACTCCTATTGCCCTCACAAAGCTACAATTCTCAGAGTGCTTCAATAATCAACCCCTCTTCCCAGGATATTCTGGTATAACAATGCTCTAAATGTATGGTGTGGGTGTGCTCTAAAACTTTATAAAATCCATTTTTATATTTATATACTTTGATTTTCATCTTCATTAGCATCCGTTTTCCTTTGCTACTACTTCCATCTTGTCATTGATGTCTAGCTGTGCAGGTTTCCTAAGACATAAGCCCCATTGTGTTCAGGCAAAGTGTGCTTAGGATTGCCATAATAATAGCAATTGTTGTTGTTGTTGTTTACATAGCTGTCAACTTTTCCCTTTTCTTGTGAGGAATCCTATTTGGAATAAGGGAATTTGCCTTAAGAAAAAGGAAAAAGTTGACAACTATGGTTGTTTATCTGGCTGAGTTTCCGCAGCCACTCAGGGTGGTTTCCAGCAGAATATAAAAACATAACAAAACAGCAAACATTAAAAACTTCCTGTTACAGGGCTGCCTACAGATGTCTTCTAAAAATTGTGTAATCCTTTATCTTCTGTATTATTATCACTTTTCACATAACTGTTCACCTTAACATTTTAATGCCCTAAATTTGATCTCATTATTCATCTTCTCTCTCTGTTCTCTGATGTTTTATCATTTTGGCAATTAGCTCAAGATTCTCTTATTAATTTTGATGCATTCATTCTACCTTCCCTTGTCATTTTTTTACTTAAATGCTACTCTCCCCCTCAGTCCTTAAATTTCTCTAATTATTTTCAGTTTTTCAAATCCTATTCTAATCATTTCATTTACAACACTGAGTTATTGTAGGTGTTTCAACATATAATAAACATAATCTTCAAATTATTTTAAGTTTTTCAAACCACGTTTTAATAATTTCATTTCCAGCACTCAGTTATTGTAGGTGTTTTAGCAGTTAATAAACATCATCTCCTAGGGGTGTTAAATGATTAAGTGATTAAGAGCATAGTATATATGGAGTGTAGTGAGCTTTTTTTTGGGGGGGGATGCCTATAAATATCAATAATGATCTTTACCAGAAGGTCGTATACCATTATCTGACAACATTGGTTTTCCATCCTCTTCCCCTCCAACAACCAGAATTTCATGGCCACTGAGCTTGCTAAGTCATCACTGGGTTATTTTGATGTTTCCTCCCTTCTAGAAGGATCATCTTCACTTTATATTTCTGCAGTACTGGGGTTTCCACAAACCTGGATACTGCCATTTGGGGTCAGGATTCACATTTGGATAATACACTTCAATGGCCATATATATGAGGGATAGGGAGCCCTTCAGAGCCCAAGTTTCCTTCTAGCCAACGTTCTGAGGGCCACATGGCATTGGTGGGTATGGCCAGAGACAAAAGTGGGTAGGGCAATGGGATGTATATTTTACCTATATACAGCAGGCTAGTTTCTGCACATCCTCAAACATTCTTCTCTATCCTCCTTCCAAGCCTGCAAGAAGCACTATCAGAGTTTAAGGACACATTCCAGCTGGGCAAAAACCTACCAGGAGGGTGCAAAACAATGGCAGTGAAAGATGCAGCCTGGGGAGTAGGGATGTGGCTGGGAAGAGACCTGAGGGCCAGGAAATGAGTGTGAGCGGAAGTTGTTTGATGACCAGTGTTGAATGCCTTCAACGGCTTATCACATGGGTATCCTGCTTGCCGGTGTGAGATGTACCGCTGTCTGATTTATAATGAGTGAAAGACGATCCTATTCAAACATATGACTTGCTCTACTGACCAGCTATGAAAAGGCAATTTTTCCCAATTCAAAATTTGGGCTATTACCGCCAAGTAAGTGCCATTTCATAATTAGTAGCTATAGCTGTGCCCATTCTCCTTTGGCCTTTGATGATCACAATTCTTCATAGTCCGTTTCACTGACATCCATGCTCATTAGTAATCATTTTAATATCTAGTTTAAATTGAATTGGTTATGCAACTCCTGTATTTGAGTCTTCCTTTCCTCTGCTTTATTATCCTCTAGTTCTTATTCCAGAGATTTAAGGCAGACTATTTAGATCTCATCTAATGGTGACCTTTCTCTATATTATGAATGCTCCACTACGTTCCGTCGTGCATTTCAGTATTCACAAAGCTATGGGTTACTGTGTTTCTAAATATCGAAATAATCTGCCTTTAGAAATGAATTTTGTACAGGAATAAGCAGTGAGCGTAAAGATGGATGACTTTATTTACTCGTATTTGTGTACATTGGGCTATCATTTACATATGAGTAAATGAGACGTGTAAAAAACACACAGGCAAATTCAAATAGTAACCAAATCCAATGCTGTGTTGCACTTGGTCAAGTTCACCAAAATCAATGAGTTCAAATAAGTTTAACCCTTTTACAGCCCACTCAACTTGGCAACCATAACATTTCAGGGAGGCAGTGGGTGCCATTTTGTGTTTCAGAGGTGCTTATGTGCTGATTCTTTCTGGCTACTGTGCATGTTCATTCCTGAGTGGTCACTGCATCCCTAGCTAGTTCACTGGTTCTACGTCCTGGATAAGTAATATTTAAAGAAGCAACGTGCTTTAATGGTTAGAATGTTGCACTAGGACTAGGCATCTTACTGTTGGGAAAAGAAGAATAAATTATGGTCATATACTAACCCAATACAAAATTCCCCTGATTATTAGAAATCACATTTCCTCCTCCCTGCAAAAAATGTTTACCTTTAAGATACAGTACCAAAAATGAACCTCTCCAGCTATATAACAGATAATTTGGACTGAAATGCTGAATTTAGGCTAAGCTAATATTTGATCAAAATGTAATGTGCTCTTTCAAATTAAAATTGAATTACAAGATAGATTTCAAGGGGGAGGGAATCCTTCTGACAAGGTCAAGAATGAATTCTGCAGTCCATGAAAATTTGTGCCACATCAAATTAGGTGTTCTTACAGCATCCCACCCTTTCTTATGCATACAGTTAATATGCCTGCTTTATGGCATGGTTCTAGTATTCTCTCTGTTCTCAATTTGAGTCTCCATGTTCTTGTGTAGACATAGCTAAAATGGTACCACCCGTACAAAAGACAGCTGTATTGGTGGGCTTGGGGTAACCTCCAAGTTTACAGAATAGGCAACAATTCTTCAGGGGGTACTAAAACAGTTTTGTGTAGACTCAGGTCCCATCTACACTATACATTTAATTTTAAAGCAGTCTTACACCACTGTAAACAGACATGACTTCAGCCAAAGTATCCCAGGAACTGTAGGGTTTGGTGGTGGTGGTGTTGTTTTTAAGAGTGCTAAGAGTTGTTAGATGACCCCTATTTTCCCTGTTGTTGTTGTTTAGTTGTTTAGTCATCTCCGACTCTTCGTGACCCCATGGCACTTCTGTCTTCCACTGCCACTGCCTCCCGCAGTTTGGTCAGACTCATGTTTGTGGCTTCGAGAACACTGTTCCACCATCTTGTCCTCTGTCATCCCCTTCTCCTTGTGTCCTCCATCTTTCCCAGCATCAGGGTCTTTTCCAGGGATTCTTCTCTTCTCATGAGGTGGCCAAAGTACTGGAGCCTCAGCTTCACAGTCTGTCCTTCTATTGAGCACTCAAGGCTAATTTCCTTAAGAATGGATGTTTTTGATCTTCGTGCAGTCCATGGGACTCTCAAGAGTCTCCTCCAGCACCATAATTCAAAAGCATCAATTCTTCAGCGATCAGCCTTCTTTATGGTCCAGCTCTCACTTCCATACATCACTACCGGGAAAACCATGGCTTTAACTATCCGGACCTTTGTTGGCTATCCTTTGTTTAACTATCCAGACCTTTGTTTTCCCTACAGAGTTACAATTTCCAGAGTGGTTTAACAAATGAACCCTATATTTATATTTGAAGTGTTTTTGTTTTTTTTTTGGCGTTTTCACAAATAAAAAGAACAAGTAAAGGTAAAAAGGAGAAAAATGAAAACTTCCCTTCCTCTCCTTCTCTGGTATCTTTTCGTTACCCTCTCTTCTGCATATTCTAAGTTACCAAGTTCTACTCTTATTACTGATTAATTAAGTCTTGCTAAACTGTTCACTTGTTTATACAGTGGTACCTCGCAAGACGAATGCCTCGGAAGACGAAAAACTTGCAAGACGAAAGAGTTTTTCATTTTTTGAGTTGCTTCGCAAGACAAATTTCCCTATGGGCTTGCTTCGCAAGACGAAAACGTCTTGCAAGTTTATTTCCTTTTTCTTAAAACCGCTTGAAGAGGTGCAGTTGCGACTTGGCCGTGCTTCGCAAGATGAAAAATTCACAAGGCGAAAAAACTCGCAGAACGAATTAATTTTGTCTTACGAGGCACCACTGTACTGATTTTTAAAATACTCTGCAAACATTTTCCAATCCTGTTTATATTCTTGGTCATCTTGTTCTCCTGTCTTACTAGGTAGACCTGCTAGCTCTGCATATTCCAACAACTTAAAGTGACATTCTTTCTTGGTCGGTACTACTTGTTGCCGTAGTGGCATACATTTGTATACATATTTAGACATATATTTACACACACACACATGACTTACGTTGTTACTATTCCCAGACGAAAAGCTTTTGGTTTCTTGGAATTGAATTTTATTTTGAAAGAGCACATTACATTATGATCTAATATTAGCTTATTTCTAATAATCAAGGGAATTTTGTACTGGGTTAGCACATGACCATAATTGATTCCCCTTTCCCCCAACAGCAAGATACTATGGACTCGGCTACATTGGTGAAGAAAAATGAGTTTTAGGTGCATTGTATATGCAATATAACACTGTGACACCAGATGGCGCTGTGGAGTCCTGTCTTCCCCTACCGGATTTTCCTGTATGAATTTACAATGCATTTAACTGAATCACTTCTTTGACATGTCTAGGTCTAGCCCCAGTCCTTGTACAACATTCTAACTATTAAAGCACCCTACAACTCCCATCAACCCCAGTATACCTGAAGGAGCGTCCCCACCCCCATTGTTCAACCCGGACACTGAGGTCCAGCACCAAGCGCCTTCTGGCAGTTCCCTCACTGCAAGAAGTGAAGTTACAGGAAACCAGGCAGAGGGCCTTCTCGGTAGTGGCACCCGCCCTGTGAAATGCCCTCCTATCAGATGTCAAGGAAATCAATGACTATCTGACTTAGAAGACAGCTGAAGGGAACCCTATTAGGGAAGTTTTTAACGTTTGATGTTTTATTGTGTTTTTAATATTTTGCTATGAGCCACCCAGATGGGCAGGGTAGTAGTAGTAGTAGTAGTAATAATAATAATAATAATAATAATAATAATAATAATAATAATAATAATAATAATAATATATTTTTATTTATACCCCCGCCCTCCCTGGCCAAGACCTAACACCAAATATAAAATACAGTAAAAACATTAAACAAACAAACAAACAAACAAACAGTTGATTAAAATATACGTTAGAATACAGCTTAAAATGTAGCCTCGTTTTAGTGGTAGCCCATAGATCAGATTATTATTATTACTCACAATGGACAATGCTTAGAGATTGTGAGAGTTATCATTCAGCAGTTTATGGAGGGTCACAGACCCTCTGTTCCTCAATAACAATTACCACCACCACCCAACATTCTCTGGCCGATGTGCTTGTGCCTCTATATGTTTATATAGTGACAAACATACAGTGATAAACAAAGTGATCAACATAATTTCATCTTGAAATTATACAATTGAATATAAATATAGATGGGAAACGGCTATGTATTGTGAGTACTTATCTACCTTTAAAAAATTTTCACTTATGATCTTTTTCTTTTACTTCTTTACTCTTTCTTTGTTCTTTTCTTCTTTTTTCTGATATCTTATCTTTCATTTCACTGCTTTATTGTGAATAGCATTTTATAGAGGTATAAATAACTGTAAATATGAAAAAAGACAAAATATACTCTATTTTTTTTCCCTTGGTTAGATGTATTTTCTTTTTCTTTTGTATTTTCTTTTGTTGTGAATAAAACAACAACAACAAAGCAATCAACATATTACCTTTTACCTATATAGTGATATTCAGCTGGGACCTACTGATCTAGGGGGTCACAAATAGTTGCACAATTGCAGATTCAGCCATGGGTCGGGAATTATCCCATTCTTGTGTCGCTTGGGACGCACACACTCTTGCACGCGAAGGTTGGTTTGAACATCACGCCCAGTTCGACACGGAATGAATCTTCCTTCTTCTTTGCTCAAATATATGTATGTCATTGAAAAGGGGAGAGGGGAGCCTAGCTGTTTGCTTTGTTCTGGACTTGTGATATGCTTGGAATGAATTACTTAATATCGAACTATTGGGACTAAGACGCATGTGGTACCATCTGCCTGATTTGTTTCCTTTCACTCCAGGGACAGAGCAAGTCTAAAGCTGCAGTGTGAGATAGCCAATACAAGGCTCGGCCAGCTATCAATTCCCTGCCACAGGTGCTGATGTGGATAAAGCCTCTCTGCGGCCTGCTCTCCAAACGTAAGGTAACTTAACTTTGAAGTATCGAAATCTACTTCCCTCCCTGTGCTTGCTGCAGCTTCGAGCTATTTCTGCTGTCTGGCTCAGGGCACAGGATCTTGGAGTTCTTTGGAAGTACAGTGGTACCTCAGGTTAAGTACGTAATTTGTTCTGGAGGTCCATTCTTAACCTGAAACTGTTCTTAACCTGAAGCACCACTTTAGCTAATGAGGCCGCCAGAGCACAATTTCTGTTCTCATCCTGAAGCAAAGTTCTTTACCTGAAGCACTATTTCTGGGTTAGCGAAGTCTGTAACCTGAAGCGTATGTAACCTGAAGAGTATGTAACCTGAGGTACCACTGTATATCAGAATGTTCCGCAGTAAGAAGATCAGGAGCATGGATGTAGTCGGGGGAGGTCTGCCCCCCCCCAAAAAAAATCAAGTAAAAAAAATACTTAACTAAAAGTAGACGTCGTACAAAGATTTTGACAGATTTTTCTGAGCACTTGGGGGTCAAAAGAAAATAATTTTAAGCAACCTGTTGGGACGTCTCATTTTGAATCTGCTAGACAGAGCCAGACAGAGGATGGTGACAGGTGGGTGTTTGCACGCCCCGCAACATAAATCCTAGCTGCTTCCATGATCAACAGTGGAGGAAAAATTGTCTGAAACCTTAGATTGATTGAGATCTCAGTTCTGCACAGAGGTAAATGTACACAGGAGGATGTGGGAGGATAGCCTAGCGGCCTCCCACAGCACTAAGGTGCTCAGACTAAAGGATCAAAGCTGGGAGCTTTATATGAGGTAGTGGCATAAAATTGGCTTTCTGGAGCCATCTGAACAGGAGGATTCTGAACTGTCAACATGTCCTGGCTTACATCCTCTGTGCAGTGGTTCCAATACCTTGTGGAGTACAAATGTAATGCTTAAATGACCAGATCACCTGGTTTAGCTCCAGAGAAACTGGCACCAGAAATGTGCAATTCTGTATGTCTATTCATGAAAAAAAATCCATTTGAGTTCAATGGAACTTGCTCCCAGTCCGAGTGGTTATAGGACAATGGTAAAGGACCCCTGGATGGTTAAGTCCAGTCAAAGGCAACTATGGGGTGTGGCACTCATCTCGCTTCAGGCTGAGGGAGCTGGCATTTGTCCATAGACAGATTTCTGGGTCATATGGCCAGCATCACTAAACCACTACTGGCGCAGTGGAACACCATGACGGAAACCAGAGCCCACGGAAACACCGTTTATCTTCCCGCCACAGTGGTACCTATTTATCTACTTGCAGTGGTATGCTTTCAAACTGCTAGGTTGGCAGAAGCTGGGACAGAGCAATGGGAGCTCACCCCATCACATGGATTCGAACCACCAACCTTCCAGTCGGCAAGCCCAAGAGGCTTGGTAGTTTAGACCACACCCTAACGTATGTAATGTTTGTAGCCTTAGCGATAAGAAAGGGTGCTTTTGCAAACTAGCTGGCTTGCTTTCTGACACATACACGATATTCCGGAAGTGTAGAAACTTTTCCCCAAGCTGTGCTTCGTTTGAGTTACTGTCTGTGGAAAAATCAATCAATCAAGCCAAAGCTTGTGGAAGCCAGTCAGATGTTTTAAAGAGAGGAGGATGATACTGCTTTAAATGTATATCACATATAATGTCTTGTAAGGACGTGCAAATGTTGGTGGCTGGGATATCACCACAGCTGCCCTCTACTCCAAAAGCAAATACAAAACAAGATGACTACAAATTGGAAGGTGTACCCATGCTTTCTATGTTTTCTCACTTGATCTAAACGTCATGGATGTTAACTGTGCTTTCATGGTGACTTGTTTGTTTGCTTGCTTGCTTTTAAAAAGAGGGAAAGACTCCTGCGACATATACCTCACTGCCAAGTATCGTTGGGAAGAATTGTTCAGATTCTCTCCCTTAGCAGCCACAAGGAAGTTCTTGAGGGGTGTGTGTGTTGCATTTACTTAACTTAAGAAGCTAAGTTTGGCGTCTTTATTCTGCTCCCACCTTACGAGAGATAGCTTTTTAAATGAAAAGTTAAGACTTTGAAAGCAGCCAAGATTTTCTGTTGAGTGGGATGGGAAGACCCGTGGGAAAACTGATTATAAAACTTTGACGGCATTTGCTGCTGAAGGCACTGGAAATATCTTGAAGTCATTATCGATGCTGTGCGAGGGCTATGCGCAGGAGAGGGTGAAATTGTTTTAATGAGTTTTGAACTCATCTGGATGGCACCAGTACTATTTAATATTCATTTGCCAGAGTGGGCTTTGTGAACCTCACACTGCTGAATTTTCAAAATCGCCCAAGGGAATGTCCTAGGGGAAAGAGATGCTAGCTTTTCCCTGGGATACTCGCTATATTCCCAGTGTGTTCTTTTCTTTTTTTGCATTTTTTACCCTATGTTTGTATAAGGACTTCAGTGTGGCATAAATCTATCCACTCATCCTCCCATATTATCAATGTAAGAGGGAGGTCAGATAAAGAAAGGATCACTTACCTAAGGACACTCAGCAAGCTTCATAGCTGATCAGGGATTTGAAGCTGAGTTCTAGATTAACTCTATATACAATACACCAGTGGTCGCAACCTGATGGGGCCATTGGGCACACTTGGAATCTGCAGGAAGTGCTGTGGGTGCCAGTCACAAAATGGCTACCCCAGAGTGTGTGGCATAACACAAAATGGCCACAACATCTTAAGGAGCAGTAAATAATGGATCACAAAATATGCTGGGCATGTCCCCACCCTCAGCCAATTTTCCTCTAATCAGAGCAGAAGGGAGGGAGGAAGGGTGTCCAGTTCTGGCACCCTTTCAAATGCCATGTTTTAGGGAGTATGTTTAGTGTAGGAGAGGCCAAGCCAGTGCAAAGAGGAATGGAATAAGGAGAATAAACAGTCCCTTGTGCATTGCAGACTGCTTAGGGGACATTTACAGAGACCTTTTGTGGGTGCCACAGAAGGGAGTTGAGGCTACACGGTAATCTGCAATGTGCCATGTTGTTCGTGGTTGTGTATTCCTGCATGGAGCCATGAGTGTACAGAGAAACTACATGCGGCGAGGATGCTACATGACAAGTCAAGGGAGTACAGCTTAGTAGCAGGGCATGTGCCTTGTGTACAGATGACTCTCCATTTGGATCCCGGAATTTCCTGTTAATAATAATAATAATAATTTATTATTTATACCCTGCCCATCTGGCTGAGTTTCCCCAGCCACTTTGGGCAGTTAAAAAGAGTGACAGAGTGGGTGAAGAGAAAAACCTCTTACTGAGATACCAGCTGCTGAACACGGCCGGAGGGGAGACTTCTCTTTTGCTCAGGTCCTACTTCAGGGTTCCTCATGGGCTTCTGAGAACACGATGCTAGACTAAATGTGCCATTGGCTTAACCCAACAGGCTCCAGCTGTGGAGGCAGGGCATAGGCATCATGACTAGTAGCCATTAATAGCCTCGCCCTCTACGAATTTGTCTAATCCTCTTTTAAAGTTTGTGGTCTGTGGGAGCAAACTCCACCGCTTAACTATATTCGGCATAAAGAAGTACTCTATCTGTCCTGAGCTTTCTGACATTCAGCTACATTGCCTGCCCATGAGGTCAAGAGATGAAGGAAAACTTTTCTCTCATGCCATGTGTAATTTTATAAACTTCTGTAATGTCACCTTTTGCTTGCCTTGTCTCTAAACTAAAAATTCTCAAAATCTGAAACTTCCCCCCATGGAGTTTCATTCCATCCCCTTGATCATTCTGGTTGGACTTCTGTTAATCTCTTCTGACTTCTATCATGTCACTTCTTACTTGCCTTGACTCTATGATATCTTTTTTTCAGGTAGGGAGCTCAGAATTATACACAGTATTTAAAATGTGGTCTCGCCATAGATTTGGATAATGGCTTGAAGTTAGCGGCATCTTTCCTAATGATTGGCAGGATTTCCCTTTTTCACACTGGGTCAATATCTTCATCTTGCTGTCCTCTATGATCCCAAAGCTTTATTTCTGGTCAGTCGCTGGCAGTGAAGAAATCATGTGCATTTATGTTAACTTAAGTTTTTTTGCCCCAACATATGTGACTTTGCACTTGTTTACACTGAATTGCATTTGCCATTTCCCCTCCCATTCTCTCAGCTTGGAGAGGTTCTTTTGGAGCTGTTCATAATCTCTTTTTGTTTAGCAAAGGTGAGCAAAAAAATAAGGCTAATGTGGTTGAGGAACCACATTTTACCTCTTTGCTATCCTTCTCCACGGCCAAAGCTTTGCTCACCAGTCACTATCTGTTTGTAATTACAGTACAAGACAATAGAGTGAATCCACTCACCCAGGAGTGTGTGTGTGTGTGTGTGTGTGTGTGTGTGTGTGTGTGTGTGCAATGCCAATGTTGCCCTTCCAGTAGTCTGCTGTTCTGCTCCCCAACAAGCATTTGTGAAAAGATTGCTAACAGTTGGTTTTGTACTTTGCAGCAAAACAAGCAGGTGTGCTGACCCTGTTGCATCATTGATGGTTTCTGTTAAAGCCCAATGAGAGAGCACTTTGTCTTCAGAATACCACATCATCACAGTTTTGCTTTCCACAACCAAAGGTGCTGATAAATAGGTACCGCTCCGGCAGGAAGGTAAACGGTGTTTCCATGCGCTGCTCTGGTTTGCCAGAAGCGGCTTAGTCATGCTGGCCACATGACCCGGAAGCTGTCTGCAGATAAACGCCGGCTCCCTCGGCCTATAGAGCGAGATGAGCGCGCAATCCCAGAGTCGGTCATGACTGGACCTAATGGTCAGGGGTCCCTTTACCTTTTTATACTGATAGACCTTTGCTTTTAGTCAACAGTGTGCCACCCCACTTTAAAAATAAATGGTTTGCTGCAAACACAGCTACTGCAAGTTCTGCTTCACTTTGTGGAACATAAAATGACTGTGGAAGGGGGAACAGGAATTGGAGCATGACTGTGTGACAGGAGTATAGTGTACTTCAGTTTGTTTTCCAGCCTCAGGATGGTAAGTTTGTCTACTTTCCCCCCTTGTAAGGCTCCTGTGTCTTTAACCACACAATCAAAATTGGAAATCATCTTGGCATTGATCTGCAACAAGGATGGAAGAAGTGTTGGTTACCTTCTGGGTTTCTGCATTTTTAAATAATACAAGCTGGGCTTCAGTTCCAAGCACGCTTCCATCCTGATATTGTGGATCTTGACCCTTGTGTCCTCTTACAGAATTGCAGTCTGATTTGTAAGCTCATTAAATTGGAATTGGTGTGTTCAGAACCAGTGCTTTGGGGGTTTTTTGGAGTGAGTGTTTCACTTTTGCCTCCAATGTGTACCGTAATTTCAGAACTGCTCTAGAGAGGTAAGGTGTGTTGCAGGTGTGAAGAACACCATCCATGGAATTGAATGGTAACTTGTGGGCTCTTTTGCATGGTAAGAGTTGGACAATGCTGGTTTGCCAAAGATGTCTTTAAATTTTATTTTTTATTTTTGTGGAAAGCCACTGAAGAGAAAAGGTGTAACACCTACGGTTGCCAGCTGACCAGAAAACAATAGCCTGGCCTGTTTCTATGCTTGACAGCAACCTGACCTATAAAAAAAAAAATCACTTGGTTTCCCAGAACAGAGAGGAACGTTGGCAGATCAAGATATTTAACCAAGGTCTGGTTAAAAGGAGAAAAATAATAAAGTTGGCAACCGTAACATTACCTCTGCAGTCTTTTTAAAGCATGGCTTCACACTATATATTTTTGTGAGGTAAATATTAAAAATGACAAGAGAACCACTTTGTGAAGGAAGAGAAGCTAAGTGCCTCTGATAATTCAGATTTGAGGAAGACTATGCCACATTGCTTGCCAATTCCCTGTCAAAATCGTGCAGCGGGTAGACGCAAGCCTTTTTAGCCAGAAGCTTGTACAACAGTTTTTGGGTTGCTTAATAGAGGAGTGGAGGTGGCTGGGATGTGTTGGGGAGGCAAAGGGTTTTATAACACACACACACACACAACAAAACAAACACACACACCAGAAGCGGCTTAGTCATGCTGGCCACATGACCCGGAAGCTTTACACCGGCTCCCTCGGCCAGTAAAGCGAGATGAGTGCCGCAACCCCAGAGTCGGTCACAACTGGACCTAATGGTCAGGGGTCCCTTTACCTTTACTATATAGGACCTTAGCACATTGTGACTGAATGCCAGGTAAGGTAGAAGGCATTATTTAGGTGGAAAATCTTCAACCAACCTTCCCCAAATATGAAGGCATATGAGGTAATCACTCCACCATCCTTACCAGAAGTAAATTAATAGATAATTTGGGTATCCATGTGCTGCTAAAACAGTCATGACTTAGGTCTGTGGAGAGTCTTTTAATGTTTCTCCAGTGGTAAAGAGTTTCTCAGATGAAAAGAACAGAGCACTTCTTGGTCTGCCCTTATATCCTATCTTGGTGCATGAGGAGCATTGCTAAGGGACTACTTGTCCTTGTCCTTTGCCATTGCTATTGTGATGACACTTAAGGGTAGCACCAGCCTTTCTCCAATATGTCAGATGCTGTTCGCTGGCATTTTTTATAAACATAAGTCATATTTAATTATCAAATTCTCTAGCAGTTCCAAGGAAGCTAAATCACAGGTTTGGGTGAGTGCTTCAAAATACGTACCTAAATAACCTCATCCATGTGATTCCAGTAGGAAAACACTAAAATACATATAGGAAGGAAGTCTAAATAATAGAAATGCTTTTAAGTAGACCGAAGGAAAAATAGAAGAACCCATTGCTCTACTGAAGCACACTTATTTCGTTCCATTTGCTACTGTTTTTATGAAGCCATTTCCAAAAGTCATTTTGACATTCTCTTTGAATGCTTGACGGTATTCAGTCCCCCGCTATGGCATGTTTCTGCTTAGTTCCAGCCAGCCGTTCAGAGAGCCCTTATCTCATTGCATCTCTGAAATAGCATGTAGGAGCTGTAGGGCTTGCCTTTTATGTTCAGCACGATAAGAAGGGCAAAGCGCCACGGAAGCTTTTGTACCCTAAATCTTTCTCCTTTCATTAAGGGGGGGGGAAATCTGTCTCCTTCTTTATCTGCACTTCACCATTCTCTGAGAGAGACACAAGTGTGATTGTCTGACATTCAAGTTGATTTCCCCACCCCTAAGAGCCTAGCATCCCCAGGACTGTCCATGCTTCTGAACTCTTTGTAATAATGACTCTGGATTTGTGGTATCAGAAGTGACAATGATGGGCCCTCCTAGCGTTCCTAATTTCCAGGGACAGTGCTGGATCTACAGAAGCCATCCCGGTTTCTGATTTGATTCCAGAATGTCCTACTTTTGCTAAGGACGTCTCTATTTTCATCAGAAAAATGTTGGACGGTATGGTAGGACATCCCTATTTTCATCAAAGAAATGTTGAGCTAAGGAGATAAGTAACTATACAACTTTTAGAAGACATCTGAAGGCAGCACTGTATAGGGAAGGTGTTTTTTTTTAAGTGTTTTATTATTTTGTTATATATTTTGGAAGTTGCTCAGAGTGGCTGGGGCAACTGAGTCAAATGGGTGGAGTATAGATAATCATGTTGTTGTTGTTGAATAGGACATCCCTTTTTTCATCTGCGCAGCCCCATGCCACAAAGTCTATGCCTATCACCCATATCACACATTAGGGTATATATAAATATATTGGCAGCTCTATATACCGTATTTTTCGCCCCATAAGACGCACTTTTTCCCCTCCAAAAATGAAGGGAAAATCTGGGTGCGTCTTATGGGGCGAATGCAGGCTTTCGCTGAAGCTTGAAGAGCGAGAGGGGTCGGTGCGCACCGACCCCTCTCGCTCTCCAGGCTTCAGGAAGATATCCGCCGCCCAGGCAGCCCTGTGGGAGGTCCCACAGGGTTGCCTAGGCTGCGGATAGCAGCCTGCTTCTCGGAGCGTCGGGCGCCCTGAAGGCAGAGCGCCCGACGCTTCGGGAACAATTCCGCCGCCCAGGCAGCCCTGTGGGAGGTCCCGCAGGGTTGCCTAGGCTGCGGATAGCAGCCTGCTTCTCGCAGCGTCGAGCGCCCTGAAGGCAGAGCACCCGACGCTTCGGGAACCACTCCGCCGCCCAGGCAGCCCTGTGGGAGGTCCCACAGGGCTGCCTAGGCTGCGGATAGCAGCCTGCTTCTCGCAGCGTCGAGCGCCCTGAAGGCAGAGCGCCCGACGCTTCGGGAACCATTCCGCAGCCCAGGCAGCCCTGTGGGAGGTCCCACAGGGCTGCCTAGGCTGCGGATAGCAGCCTGCTTCTCGCAGCGCCGAGCGCCCTGAAGGCAGAGCGCCCGACGCTTTGGGAACCATACCGCAGCCCAGGCAGCCCTGTGGGAGGTCCCACAGGGCTGCCTAGGCTGCGGATAGCAGCCTGCTTCTCGCAGCGTCGAGCGCCCTGAAGGCAGAGCGCCCGACGCTTCGGGAACCATTCCGCAGCCCAGGCAGCCCTGTGGGAGGTCCCGCAGGGTTGCCTAGGCTGCGGATAGCAGCCTGCTTCTCGGAGCGTCGGGCGCCCTGAAGGCAGAGTGCCCGACGCTTCGGGAACAATTCCGCCGCCCAGGCAGCCCTGTGGGAGGACCCGCAGGGATGTCTAGGCTGCGGATAGCAGCCTGCTTCTCGGAGCGTCGGGCGCCCTGAAGGCAGGGTGCGCAAGGCTTGGGGCGGCAGCGGACTGCTTGCGCGCACCTAGAAGCTTGGGGCGTGCTGAGGTCAGCGCGCCCCAAGCTTCTGCATGCCGGCAAGCAGTCCGCTGCCGCCCCAAGTCTCCCGCACCCGGCAGGAGGTCCCGCCGGGTGCGCAAGGCTTGGGGCGGCAGCGGACTGCTTGCGCGCACCTAGAAGCTTGGGGCGTGCTGAGGTCAGCGCGCCCCAAGCTTCTGCATGCCGGCAAGCAGTCCGCTGCCGCCCCAAGCCTCCCGCACCCGGCAGGAGGTCCCGCCGGGTGCGGGAGGCTTGGGGCGGCAGCGGACTGCTTGCGCGCACCTAGAAGCTTGGGGCGTGCTGAGGTCAGCGCGCCCCAAGCTTCTGCATGCCGGCAAGCAGTCCGCTGCCGCCCCAAGCCTCCCGCACCCGGCAGGAGGTCCCGCCGGGTGCGCAAGGCTTGGGGCGGCAGCGGACTGCTTGCCGGCATGCAGAAGCTTGGGGCGCGCTGACCTCAGCACGCCCCAAGCTTCTGGATTAGCGCAGGGGTCCGCTAGCCCTGGGAGAGGCGCCGGCTCTCCCACGCTAGCGGAGACCTTGCCGGCACGCAGAAGCTTGGGGCGCGCTGAGCTCCGCACGCCCCAAGCTCCTGGTGTAGCGCAGCGCACCTGGGGGGGAAATAAAAATTTTTTCCTTCATTTCCCCCCCTAAAATCTAGGTGCGTCTTATGGGCCGGTGCGTCTTATGGGGCGAAAAATACGGTACATGACATGGGGCTGTTCTTTTCTGCCATACAGGTGACCTGGAGAATACTAGAAGGGTGTTCTAAGTCTGGGCTTGGGCCAAGCAAAAGCTATGGTTAGACAACGAATTATAGACACCGAGAGACAACAGGACTGTTTAAGGTGCTCCGATTACAAAATTGTAGAAATCACTAGCTATATAGCTGCTCCAGCAGTATACCTCTTTTTTCTTGTATCCAAAAATGCAAGAAGGGCTTTTAAACTTACCAGAAGCTTGGCTCTGCCCTCGCCGGTCTTGGAAGGATCCTTTTAAAAAGTCCCATATGACCAGAGAATTTGTGCCTGTCCATTGGGGGATATAGGAAGCCCTGAACACATATTTTTTAGATGTCCCTTTTACGATGAGGCATGTAGAGAAATCATTGACCCCCTGCTGGTGAGGCTTGCTGACCTCCCGGTAAAGCAAAAATTCGATCTTCTGTTAGGCAAAGACCACAAGACGACCCAGATTGCGGCCAGATTCTGTGCACAGATCTCTAGGCACAGACCACCCCCTGATTCAATCTAGTTTGTTAAGAAAATTCCCAAACTCGGATCCATGGGCGACTCTGGGTCATTTCTCTAAGGTAGTCTATCTTAAAGTTTTTATGTGTTTATACGCCGATCACACTTTTAAACTTAAAATCCATTGTTGTATTTTGTTTTAAATGTTTGTTTTGCTATTGGGATTGTAGTTCCATTTGTGTTTCACAAGCTGGTCTCTGACCGTAATAAATTTCATGTTCTTGTACTAGAAGGGTGAGGTTAGGGCTTGAGCCATTTATAGTAAGTAGATCTTCAGAGCCTGATTTGGAGGCTCAGCCTATCAATGACGTTCATGGTTACAACCCACCTTTAAGGATGAAAACAGCAGAAAGTAAGTGGTCTAGTGTTGCCTGCTAGCCTTCATTTTAAGAGCAGTACCGGATTTACATATAAGCTAAACAAGCTATAGCTTAGGGCCCCGCTCTCTTGGGCGCCCCCAAAAAATTTGAAGGGGAAAAAACCCTGGATGTACATTTCCAAAATATAATATAAAAAACAAATAAAATAAAACCGGCATGCAGCAACAATGTTTTATGTTGTGTAGGCTCCTTTGATGTAGGTAATTGGCTCTGCCTGCTAGCCTGCTCCCTAAAATATCACTGGTTTGCTCATTTCTGTATATAGGGTGCCTACATTCTGCATGGACTGGTTGCATGGCAACATGTGCAATTGGCTTTAGATACCTCTTAGGTCTATAAAATACCATATAGCATATATTCAACACAAAAAAGCAAAAATTTGTTGTTGACAAAGAACAGCTGGACATTTAAAGGGCCCCAATTCCTTCAGTAGCTTAGGGCCTCATCAAACCGAAATCCGGCCCTGTTTAAGAGTCATGGCCCAATACCTAATACTGTTGAATATTTTGAAAGTTTACAAAGGTAAAATTGGGATCACTTGTCCCGCCCACTTTTTTATCTCTGGCCCCACCCATCACTGTCATGAGGCACCTAGATATTTGTCCACAGGCTGAGAAAATGTTCTGCAGCCCTGCCCTAATATAAAGACATTGGAACACGACTGCTCCACAGAATCCACACAATATCCATTTCTAAAGAGAAATAATTACTTTTCTTCCCATTTTGACCCTGCAACCTCTATCTACTGGGTTATTTTCAAAACTAAAGTAAGGATAAAGCAGATAAAGGGTCACTATTTATTATAAAATAAAGGGAGTTAATCGGCTTCTCTAAATTAAACCTACAGGAAGATGCATTTAAGTATCCCAACTGTGAATTTCAGAAGAGCATTGCAAATCATGCTGGATTTTATTTGAAGAAAAAAAGTAAAATGTGTACATAGAGGTATGAAATCATTGACAAGGTTAGTCCTTCCCTGCCTGCCTGCTACTGAGCAAACAAATGGGAGAATAAATAGTAGGGCTCCCCTTACGTCCAAAAGCTTTGCCCACCCCCTCAATAGCTCAACTGCTTTTACTTGAGTAGTTGTAAGAAAGATGGATGAATCTATCCACTTCCAGCCTGTGATAATTTTGTATTTAACTATATCTTCTCCATAATTACGTTCCATTCAATTTATTCATTAAATTCTTTTTTTAAAAAAAGCTTTTCAAAATACAAATTACAAACATAAGAAGAAGCCTACTGGATGAGACCAGTGCTCTTTCTAGTCCTATATCCTGTTTTTCACAGTAGCCAACCAATTGTGTATATTTAAATTGTCCAGAACATGCAGAGAACTTCAAAATCCAATTTGTAGCTGTTTTGATCCACATACATTTATCTATATCTGTTAAGGGTAGCATAAATCGAGTGGTTAATCTGGGCAAATGAGCACATTATCCAGTTTCCAAGAAACATCCCCCCCTCCATTCTTGTTTAGAAGTGTTTGATCCAGTCCAGTCCAGTGCTTCTGGCCACTGCCTAATCTTGTTGTTGCTTAGTCATTTAGTTGTGTCCGACTCTTCATGACCCCATGGACCAGAGCACGCCAGGCACTCCTGTCTTCCACTGCCTCCCACAGTTTGGTCAAACTCATGCTGGTAGCTTTGAGAACACTAGCCAACCATCTCGTCCTCTGTCGTCCCCTTCTCCTTGTGCCCTCCATCTTTCCCAACATCAGGGTCTTTTCCAGGGAGTCTTCTCTTCTCATGAGGTGGCCAAAGTATTGAAGCCTCAGCTTCAGGATCTGTCCTTCCAGTGAGCACTCAGGGCTGATTTCCTTCAGAATGGATAGGTTTGATCTTCTTGTAGTCCATGGGACTCTCAAGATTCTCCTCCATCACCATAATTCAAATGCATCAATTCTTTGGCGATCTGCCTTCTTTATGGCCCAGCTCTCACTTCAATGCATCACTACTGGGAAAACCATAGCTTTAACCATACGGACCTTTGTTGGCAAGGTGATGTGTGGTGTAGTGGTTAAGAGCGGTAGTCTCGTAATATGGGGAACCGGGTTCGCGTCTCCGCTCCTCCACATGCAGCTGCTGGGTGACCTTGGGCCAGTCACACTTCTTTGAAGTCTCTCAGCCCCACTCACCTCACAGAGTGTTTGTTGTGGGGGAGGAAGGGAAAGGAGAATGTTAGCCGCTTTGAGACTCCTTCAGGTAGTGATAAAGCGGGATATCGAATCCAAACTCTTCTTCTTCTTCTTCTCTTCTTCTGCTTTTTAAGATGCTGTCTAGTTTTGTCATTGCTTTTCTCCCAAGAAGCAGGCATTTTTTAATTTCATGACTGCTGTCACCTAATCTTACCCGACCCCAATATGCCCTCCCACTGGTCAACCAAGCAGCAAGAAGAAGAAAGAGGGGCTTCAGATAAACATAAGTTGTCCTCCCCCCCCCCACCGCCCAAAACCAAGTTCTGTTCCTTTTTTACCATTCCCGGCTGCTCCCCAGTTAGCTGAGCAGTGCAAGTAGGATTTTATGAAGAAGAAAGTTTTAAACCTCCCAGCCCCTCATACAATACAAATGGAAACTCCCGTCCCCCATAAGGCTATAAAGTTTAGGGGGAAGGCTGTTGGAGATTACGCATAATAGCCAGCAAATGTATATAATTCAGTCCCATTTCCCAAGGCCTGTTGGAGATTATGTATAATGACTGGGAAATGTGGACAATAACCTCTTCGTGGAAGGATTATGCACACATTCTCCCTGAGGCCTGGTGAATGTGCACAGTAGCTGGTTTAGATGTAGCTGGTTTACTTTTCTTCGAAAGAGCTCAGGACAGCATACAACATTTTCTTCTCAATCTTATCCATAAAAAGAAAAGGAAAGAATGAATGATTTTTTTAAAAAACTTGTCAATTTGTGTGGCATTTCCATTTTGAGCTAATTTTTGCAAAGTCAAGATTTTCACCTCATGGCATAAGTGTGCTTTGGTCCCAGTTCAGATTCTTGTCCAACTTGCTTTTGCTGATAACGCTGACTGTCTCTCAAAGGCTGGCCAAATACTCTTCCAACTCCAAATTCACCTCAGTGTGCAACATTTGGTAGAATAACTCCCTTCCCTTATTGTTCTCACATGTTCCTGGTAACAACTCATAACAGTTCTCTCGCTTTGTTAGAAACAACTCAGCTGTGGTTGCAAATAAAATGTTCATGACTCTCGGATCCTGGCCTTAAGGCTTATGTGTATGTACTGCTTTGACTCCATCCATTCCACTTGGGTTAGAGCACATAGATGAAATTCTGCTCAGAAAGTAGTGTTCACAGGATCTGGAGCATGAAATGTTTTATAATGAAACTCTTATCAGCGTTAAATTTATGCTTAGACTGACCAATCTCTGTCTACCATCCAATCATAAAAGTGCGGGCTTTTTTGTTTTTGTTCACAGGGCTTTCTTAAAGGGAAGAAGCAACATCACAAACAATTTAATGCAGAACAGGAAAAATAATTTGCCGAAAAGTTAACACTTCCAGTGGAAATAGAAGATAAAAAATGCGCTCCATGGGCAATGGCAACAAACAGACGCTTCTTTCCCTTTAGATCTCTTTGTTCCGCTAAAGCTCATACATTCTTGCTGTCTGTACCGATTAATCATCAGAAGTGAATAACAGGCCCATTTCAATAAAAATCCAATATACAAAACAAATCACAGTTACGTAGCTGCCTATATGCAGGAGCTCCTTAATTTGACAACCATTGTGCAGCTCTATGTTCCATTTAATTAAAAGCTTAGTCAAACAGATCTGATTTCAGTTCAGTCAAAATTGCTATTTTGTATTGATGTATTTGATTTTTTAAGGGTATAATGAAGACGGGGTGCATAGTTGCTAAATGGCTTAAGCTTGATGAGCTCAATCAGAACTTCAGCATTACTAACAAAATAATATTCCTCTATCTTGCTGTCCAGAGAAGTCGATAAGAAATTATGCAAATAACACAGGCTTGAGCTGAAATGGAAATCATGCTGTAGCATATTAGTAGCAACAACAGCAATTTCCTTAGCTCCATTTGTGAAACATCCATCCCCCCCCACTTGAAAAAGTGCTTTTGGCAATTTTGTAGCAGCGAAAGGCTGGGTCAGATATGCACATTCATCACAGGATGGCTTCAGCATCACGTGGTGACTTCAGTGTGAAAGGCAGAAATTTGATTGTTACCCATCAATTTAAGCACATCGTTTTCTTCAATGGAATTAAGTCCACAAATTCTATGACCGATCCCTTCAGAAGATTTGCTCCTAATTGTCCTCACAGCAACTCAAGTGGGAGTGCTCACATACCTACCCACTCCTGGGCAGTATACTTGCCCCATCCTTAAGGAAGAAATAAAACTAATACAGTTATACCTTTGAAGTCAAACAGAAGCCGTTCCAGAAGTCAGTTCAACTTCCAAAACCAAATCATGGCTTCTGATTGACTGCAGGAAGCTCCTGAAGCCAATCAGTAGCTGTAGAAGTCCCATCAGATGTTTGAGTTCCAAAAGAAAATTTGCAAACCAGAACAATCACTTCCCGGGTTGTGGCATTCGGGAACCAAAACATATGAGTTCTGAGGTGCTTGACAAACAAGGTATGACTGTATAAGAAATATCTGAGATGCACATGATAGACTCCCTGAAGCCCTTGAGATTGCTGCAATCCAGCAACAATGGGTCATCCACCAAGACCAGGCAACCCTAATGTTCTGTCTCTGAAACTTAATAGGTGTAGACACTCTTTGGAGAGAAGACTTCCTGCCCTTCTTCACCAATACACATTGCCCTGAGATTCTTTAAGGAAGGATGAGATAAAATGTGACTATTCAATAAAACACTTGCAGAAAGGATCTAAGGGAGCCTTCAGAGTGGTGTTTAATTGCAAGTGTATTCTGAAACATGTCCCTTGACATAATAATGGTGCATTAGTGATGGATTTGCTCTGCTTTGGTTTGTTCTGCAATGCTTTCCCAGTGCTACCACATTATTGCTCTCCGGAGAGGGGCTGTGGAGCAGCAGGAGGACAAAAATAAATCAAAACTTTTGTGGTATAAAAAGTTATGCAATTTCAGCAGGAAACTATGGAATATGCATTGATTGGAAAGGAAGCAGGGTGACAGCCTCAACACTTTCACAGGTGCAAATATTATTTAAAGTGAGATCATGTATGACTGCCCAGATAGCATTGTGACCACAAATCATCATGAAAGCATAATAAAAAGGACATCGGTAGGGACCTTAAGTCAGTCTTTAAGTTTTTCTGCTTAGTGAGTGAGTAGGAATTGCCATCAGGCTAGCAGAAGCCTAAGGGAGGCAATTCAGTGAATGCAATCCAAGATTAGAGGTTGGAAAGTACAGAGACCAAAACAAGGGTACCAGTTTTCAAAAACAATTTATTTCATTTATGCAAGAGATCTCAATCACACAACACATTCACACAAACCCTGCCGAAGTGTAGCTACCAATGATAAAAGGAGCAGGAGGCAGGGATCACCCTCTTAAATAAATATTTGCAAAGGCTTCATCACAGCAGTTCGGAGATTTGCTCTCTCCCCCCCCTTTTACAGAAAATGTAAGCATGCAGGACCTCTTTCACGTGGATACACAGCGACTGTCAAATGTGCGACCATTTTCTACTAATCACATTCTACTAATGTTGAATGTGTGTCCATGTCAAATATGCACCCACTTGCAGATATAACCAGTGGGCACATAGGGGGGCATGGTCAGTGGGTGAGTTCCCATCACCACCTCACAGGTTCCCTGAACGCAAGGGAGGTTTTGTGTGAACGGGACCAGTTTTCAGGAGAAACAGGAAGTGAGAGGGCACAAGTGTTTCCTGTTTGCTTTACAACACGGCCACATTCAAAACTGCTGTGTAGCTGTGTGGCCAGTAAAGTTGTGTCATTATTAAAGCCTTCTGTGATCTCTTGAGTCTTGAGGGCAATATCATAGCAGCAATCTATGACAGCTGCAATTTCCTTTTTGCCCCCAGTTGACCAAACCAATTGAAGTGGTTTGAGGAAGGACATCAAATTACATTTCAGAGATGACTCTTACCCCCCAGGAGCCTGGCCAGATTTTACACATCCAGAAATCCATGTTGGTTCTGATGAGGGAAATGGAACTTGGGATTCTTTATTTCCCTCCCACCCACCCACCACATAGTATGTGAGCAGAATCAGAAGCAGTTTCCCGTATTTGTTCAATTCCCTATACAATTTCCATCTCTCGTTTCTCGGTTCTCCTTTTTAGCTTGGAGAATCCATATATACATTTACTTCATGTTTGATTTTCTTTCCCCGTGCAGTTTCCTCACTTTCTGTACAATAATGTACTTTGTTTGATTAATGAAGGTGAAATTGCCTTAATTGACTCCATTTCAGATGTAAAGCTCTCCTGGGATATATTTATGAGCTGTAAGCTCTTTTATGCAGCCTCATATCATGTTTCTACACTTAAAAGCTATCAGCATGGTTTTGGCATCAACTGGCATTTCCACTGAAGAGATGACAGGAGAAAAATCAGTTCAGTGCAGACTGTTGCTAGGCTCCTATGAAGATAAACCTGTTCTGCTCTGGGTGCAAAGCAGCGAAAACATGGAGGAGAGCGCGAGAGAGAGCTCTTGTGTTTCCTTTACAGCACTATGGGATAGAAAGAAAGGCATGTGAGTTAACTTAACAGAGAATATATTTTAAGGATAGGAAAACTATAAATTGATATGATGACAGATCTTAGCACCTCTTAGATCGAAGGTGTTGTAGTACAACCAATTTCTAGAGCACCACAGGTTAACACCTCTGATTTAGAGTGTTGAAATGACTTTGCATATAGTAAAGGGTAAAGGGACCCCTGACCATTAGGTCCAGTCGCGGACGACTCTGGGGCTGCGGCACTCATCTCACTTTATTGGCCGAGGGAGCCAGCATACAGCTTCCGGGTCATGTGGCCAGCATGACTAAGCTGCTTCAGGCGAGCCAGAGCAGCGCATGGAAAGGCCGTTTACCTTCCCGCCGGAGCGGTACCTATTTATCTACATGTACTTTGATGTGCTTTTGAACTGCTAGGTTGGTAGGAGCAGGGACCAAGCAATGGGAGCTCACCCCGTTGCGGGGATTCAAAGCACTGACCTTCTGATCGGCAAGCCCTGGGCTCTGTGGTTTAACTCACAGCACCACCCATGTCCCATTTGAATATAGTAGTTACTTACAATCCCTACAACTGTGTAAGGTAGTTCAGCATTGTTATCCACAGATTGAGGATGAAGGAGAGTTTCTTGCCTAAGGCTAGTTGGGATCATAGATGTCAATGTTTCCCTTTTTAAAAAAGTGAAATTCCCTTATTCCGAATAGGATTCCTCCCAAGGACTTCAGTCTCTACCAGTGTAATTCTATACAAGTCTGCTCAGAAATCCCAAATAATAGATTTTTTCCACTCCCCATCACACAAAATTTGAGGATAATCTTCATGGATCTTCTCTCTAAAGCCTGGTAAAAATGTAGGTGAAAAGTATACAGTGGTGCCCCGCAAGACGAAATTAATTTGTTCCGCAAGTTTTGTCGTCTAGCGAATTTTTCGTCTTGCGAATCACGAAATCCCATAGGAATGCATTGAAAATCAATTAATGTGTTCCTATGGTCAAAAAAAGTCCAAACAAAGCCAAATTTGGTACAACAAGAGTTTATTAACTGCTCTTTAAAGTCACACATACTGTAAAGAGCAGTTCAAAAACTGAAGGGAAAATAAATTAACTTTATAAACATGACAGAAAAACATTTTAAAATCAACAAAGTGTACAGTACATTTTCTAAGACTCTGGGGGACCACTCGAAGAAGGCTCCTCTTCCACTCTTTGCTTCTTGCTCAACAACCTGTCCATAGTCTGCTGCTTCATCCGCCTTTTCAGCACCTCCCTGAAAGGCGACATGACCCTTGTATCATAAATGTTCCCAACGTCATGTGCCACGTCCTTCTCAGGGTGGTGCTGCTCTGCAAAAGTCTGCACCTCCTTCCACTTCAGACAAATGTCCCTCAGTTTTTCGGAGGACAGCCGTTCCTCAGTTGCTTCCTCCTCTTCCAGTGAGGCCTGCTCCTGCGCAGCCTCTGCCTGCAGTTCGACCAGCTCCATGGTGGTCAGCTCATCGTCGTGCTCCTCCACCAGCTCGCAGACGTCCTCCTCCGTGACCTCCAGGCCCATGGTCCTCCCCAAGGCAACAATGTCCTGCACCACTGTTGACTCTGGTGCATCAGAGTCACTTGGTGCCACACAGTCCGGCCACAGGCTGCGCCAAGCGCAATTCAAATTTCTCTGGCTGATCCCGTTCCAGGCCATGGTGATCATCTTCAAGCAGGTGACGATGTCGAAGTGGTCCTTCCAGAATTCCCGCAGGGTGATGGTGGTGCAGTCAGTCACCTCGAAGCATCGCCTGAAAAGCTCCTTGGTGTAGAGTTTTTTGAAATTGGCGATGACCTGCTGATCCATCGGCTGGAGCAGTGGCGTGGTGTTAGGCGGCAGGAACATGATGTTGATGAAGCTGAACTCCTCCAACAAGTCCACCTCAAGGCCTTTAGGATGGGCAGGAGCATTGTCCATCAGAAGCAAAGCCTTCAGCGGCAGGTCGTTGTCCAGCAGGTACTGCTTGACAGCAGGGCCAAAAGCAAGATTGACCCAGTCCACAAACAGCACACATGTGACCCAAGCCTTGCTGTTGGATCGCCACATGACACTCAGCCGCTCCTTGTCGATCTTGTGTTTCTTGAAGGCCCGTGGGTTCTCCGAGTGGTACACCAGCAGGGGCTTGATCTTCAGGTCGCCGCTTGCGTTGGCACAGAAGAGCAGGGTCAG
The DNA here is from genome assembly GCF_964188305.1 of Podarcis bocagei. NCBI lineage: Eukaryota > Metazoa > Chordata > Lepidosauria > Squamata > Lacertidae > Podarcis > Podarcis bocagei. The sequence continues at coordinate 19,298,298 of NC_138133.1, forward strand.
ACGGTCCTTCATGGGCTTGTGGCCAGGCAACTTGGCCTCCTCCTGTGTGATGAAAGTCCTTTTGGGCATCCTCTTCCAAAACAGCCCGGTCTCGTCGCAGTTGAAGACCTGCTGTGGAACGTAGCCCTCTGTCTTCACAACCTCCAGGAACTCTGCTGCAAAGTCTTCAGCCGCAGGAACATCAGAACTGGCAGCCTCTCCATGCCTGACCACGCTGTGGATGCCAGATCTTGTCTTGAACCGTTCAAACCAACCTCTGCTTGCCTTGAAGACTTCTGGCTCGCCTGAGGTTCCTGGCTGTTCCCGGATGAGGTCAGCGTGCAAGGCCTTGGCTTTCTCACAAATGACGGCCTCAGACACTGTGTCCCCTGCACGCTGCTTCTCTTCTATCCAGATGAGCAGCAACTTCTCAACCTCCTCCAGAACAGCTGGGTGGTTCTTCACGATCCTGGTGACTCCCTTGGCTGCATCAGTCGCCAGGATCTTCTCCCTCATCTTCAGGATGGTCCCGATGGTTGATGGATTCCTCCCGTACTCCCTGGCGATGTCCGTCACACGCATTCCACCGTCGTGCTTCCGGATGATCTCCTTCTTCATTTCCAGCGTCACCTTCTCCTTCTTCCTCTCACCGGCCACCGCAGCAGCAGTCTTCTTGGGTCCCATGGCAGCACAGCTCTTACCTTCGTAAACTCAGAAAAAGGAAAAAAAAAAAATCAGTGATGTGCTTCAAATCAAAAAAATTCAAAAGCACCCAGCCACCCACCACACAGAAATTAAAACCCAGAACCAAGTCCTTGAATCCCAAAAACCCCAACCCAAAATCCAAAATCCAACCCCCCAAAAAAAAGTTTTAAAAGTTTAACTTACCAAATGGATGCAAGAGAAGTTCTGGAAAAGCTTCAACAATCAATCACCGAAGTCTTCAGAAACCTCAAATGGCTGCAAAATAAGTTTTGGAAAAGCTTCAAAAATCACCAATGCCTTCAAAAACCTCAACTGTTCCCACAGACACCCACCCACCCACCACACAGAAATTGCAAACCCCTCCCCAACTGCTGCAAACCCCTCCCCAACTGTTCCCCCACCCAGACAAAAAAAAAATTCAAAAAACAACAACATGGCTCAATGGTCCCAGATTCCTGCAGAAACCTCTCCAACTGTTCCCCCAGCCAGCCAGCACTCAGAAATTCAAACTCAGGAAAATTTTTTTGAAAAAAAACAAACTGGCCCAGTGGTCACAGAAAATCATAAAAATTCCCAAAAAAGGCCCACAAGCTCCCAGATTATCACAACCCCCCCCCACAACACCAAGTCCTTCAATCCCAAACACCCCAACCCAAAATCCAAACCCCCCCAAAAAAGTTTTAAAAGTTTAACTTACCAAATGGATGCAAGAGAAGTTCTGGAAAAGTTTTGGAAAAGCTTCAAAAGTGAGCAAAGTCTGAGAAAAGGCTACAAAACCACGTGCTAACAGTTGCTCCTCGAAGTCAAGTCACAACTGCAGCTGTTCAAGCTAAGCACCCTTTGTTTTAACGGTTTTAAGAAAAAGGAAACAAAGTCGCGAAACGTTTTCGTCTTGCGAAGCAAGCCCATAGGGAAATTCGTCTTGCGAGGCAACTCGAAAACGGAAAAACCTTTTGTCTAGCGAGTTTTTTGTCTTGCGAGGCATTCGTCTTGTGAGGTACCACTGTACAGGATGCAGAAAAAAATATTGGCAATATTCATTGTGTGAGGATTAAAATATTGTGAGCACTTTTCGTCGTAAAAGAAGAACTATGCTATCACTCTGATTGTCATATCAATGTCAGCTCCAAGTGGAAATGCTGCTTTGGGTACAGGCTGTGTGCAATTGTTACAATTAAAGCCCTGCTATTTTAAATATAAAGAATGGGTATAATCAAATGATCAGTTTAAAGCCTGCCAGCAGCTAGCCGGGGTACCTGCTATATGATATTAAATTAATTTGAATCAAAGCTTTTGCAGAGCCAGAAACTGTTGGATCTTCAGTTTGACATGATCTAATGTGTGAATGCCAAAAGCTTGACTTGGTGTGCTGTTAGAGCAGGAATTAATTGGTGCTGATACAGATTATATGGGCGCACACAAAAAGAGGAGGAATGGACAATCTTTCTCAATGATAGATTGAAGTTGTGCAGGTGTATAATTGTATCTGGCGTCCTGGCTTAGTGACGAGGATTGTTCTTGGTTCATGCTTGCTTGCAGCCATTTTAGATTAAGTGCAATTATGGAGTGTACATCAGATGGAAATGTTAACATAAGGTCTGATTCTGCTGCCTTTTCTCCAATTCACTTCAATTGGTTTGGTCAGCTAAAGCAAGATAAATGTGCAAAAAGGTAATAAGAAGTGAGTGAGCATGGAGCAGGGTTGTAAATACTGAGGACTCCTTCACATATGATTTTTTTTCCCTACGGTTAAATACAGGAATCGCGTTTGGAAAATGATATGCAAAATTGTTTACCGAGGAGCGTGGAAGAATGTACATGTTTATTCTGATGTCATTTGAAATGTATCACTCACTAACTGAGCAGATGTTTCACCAAACATCTTGGGGTGAAGAAAGAGGCAAAGTTGGTGTTGAGCAGTTCCAAATTCTCTCTTTCACCCAATAGTATTTCTACATCTTCTACACATAGAGGACTTCCTACTTGTTTGTACTTCCTTTTGCTTTGAACCTATGTAGCCTTTCAGACTTTCCCCATGGGTTGGGCACGCGTTGCTCCCGGGAGGGAGGAAGGAGTCAGTAGACACTGAGGGTTGGTTCAGAGAAAGAGTTTATTTCTGCTTTCCGGATAGCAGAAAGGCACTGCGTGATCAGTCACAGCAAGCACACTTGAAGAGTACTTACGTACAGCTTATATCCCCTTCAGGTTCCCTTTCCACCTCCCCAGAAATCCAGCCTCATGAGTTTATACACTTAAGTTTACCTCCTTGAGCATGAACAGGAATTCCTGTTTCTGTACTCTTATCTTGGGGTAAGAAGGTCACCAAGCTATAGGAGTACTCCTGGCGCCATCCTCAGATGCGGGGGTGACAGGCCTGTCTTGCAAGGTCTGTGTGTCAGTGTGGTCAGGATAGTTACAACTTATAAGATAAGACCCAGATCTGCCATCCCATCTCCACTCGGAACTGACAAGGCCATCCATTAAGCTTTCATGGACTGATAAAGGAGAAGGCTTTGTTTATGCAGCTGGGTTTGTGTTATACAGCTCAAGCTAATGGATTTTAGCTAATGGATCTTTGAAGAAAGAATTTGGGAATTTGGGGCCCAATTCAGGTGACTGCATAGTCAGGTTTAGGTAACTTGTTCCTTCACCTAGCCAAATAAACTTTTTTTACAAGTATTTTTAACCTCTCTTGCAAACCTGAGCTCATTCTGAGCTTTGGCCCACCTGGCCTTCTGCCTGCAACTACTGACTACTTGTGTATACTTTTCTTTCACTATTTCCCCTTTCTTCTATTTCTTATATTGGTCTCTTTAGGTGTCTCCCACTTTTCCTTCTTGTTGGAATTGTCTGCATTTGTGCCTTCAACATATCACCTTTAAGCAGTGCTTTTTTCTAGGAAAATAAGTGCCTGTACTCACCAAGAAGTTGTTGCAGTAAGTGTCACACTTTTTAACAACAACAAAAAGAGGTGCCGGTACTGTGTACCCTTGAGTATCCCCTGGGGAAAAAGCACTGGCTTTAAGAAATTCCTGTCCATCTTGGATTCCCTTCCCCTTTCTGACTGTCGGATCTCACCCAGTTGTTCTTGAAGCTATTTGAAATCAGCCTTATTAAAGTCCAGAGTGCGTGTCCAACTACACTTAGCTTTCCCTTTTCTCTGTATCGTGAAACCTAAGAGAACATGCTCATTTCCTCCCAAAGTACTCCCAGTACTTCCACTTTGTAAATCAATTCCTTGTGGTTGGTGAAGACCAGGTCCAAGATAGATGATCCCCTTGTTCCACCTTCTTGGAAATGAAATTCTCTATTAGGCAATGGAGGAATTTGTTGGACCTAACATTACTGGCAGAGCTTGAGTTCCAAGAAATATTGGGTAGTAAGTCTCCCATGATTACTATGGCTCTCCTTTTTGAATTTTTGTAATCTGTTGTAGAAAGGCATAACATCCAAGTATTCAAACTGACTTGGAGGCCTATAGGAGTCACCCACAGTAAAGTCACTGTTGTTTCCCTTACCATTTTTAACCATATTTTACTCTGCCTTCAATGCTCCAGGTCATGGATCTCTTCCCAAATGGACACATCCTTGGCATATAATGCTACTCCTCCTCCCTTCCTGTTTGGTCTATTCCTTTTGAATGGTTAACTCAACAGTAAGGCTGCAATCCTATACACACTTACAAACTCACCTGTTAATTGGGTCTTATTTGTTAGTTGCCATGCATAGGATTGCACCGTAAGTTGCATTTTGTTAAGCGGCACAAAGGAACTTGTGTTTAGAATTGCAGAGTAAATGGGAGATTTCTTTCAAAAGAACATCTGTAACCAGCAGTAATGAAGCATTGTGTTACATTTACTTGGGACGGGACTGTTATCGATCAGCTCCCTAAGCCGGTGCTACTCACAGAACTGGCTGCAGGGAGCCCATTAACCTTGCTCTTCTAAAGCCCCCCTTGGTGCTGGTCGATTCTGATTTTGGTTGATAGTCCTAATGGAGTTGGATGTTCTCTTTCTATAAAGGACTTTTCCATGTACTATCATGGCACATTCAAGGAACTTGGCTTTTTGTTTACATAACACTGATGATATTAAGGTACGCATAGGCAAGATAATAACATTAAGGTTGCAAACCATCCATATTTTATTTACTGGAGACAAAGACATACTGTAGGATTGTGCAGCAAGATTCAGCTTGAGCCTCAATTCATTGTTGCTCTTGTTTAAAAAGTCTACCTTAATCCGAAGTATTTGGAGGGACGGCCCTATTTATCACAGAATCTGAGGCCAAATCCATTTTAGAAAAATGAAGCTTCATCCCCTGTCCTGTTACTATGGGGATAGTCAGTAACTTTCCCCGCTTTTTCTAAAGGAAGCTTACAAAATATTTTAAATGCAATAAAATGCACAATGATACAATAGTATTTATCGCTTAATATTTTAAATCTCTGACTACAATTGGCATATATGATTTCCTTCCAACAAATGCCTACTACAGTCAACACCTTGAATCCCTAATGCCTCCGTTTTGGAACGTTTCGGCTCCCAAACGCCGAAAACCCAGAATTAAATTCTCCGGTTTTCGGAAGCCGAATGTCCGATGTGGCTTCTGCTTGAGTGCAGGAAGCTCCTGCAACCAATCGGAAGACGCGCCTCGGTTGTCAAACACGTTGGAAGTCAAATGGGCTTCCAGAATGGATTACATTCAACAACCGAGGTTTGACTGCATACTTATTGGGTGGGTGGACAGGTCTTTCTCAAAGTAACCAAGTGATAATAGCAGCTATTCTTAAAAAAATAATTTTGTGTTACTTTATAGGGATATGATGTCTACTTGTTACTTTGCACTATAACCCACTCTGGTCACTGAAATGGATAATCGGCAGCCATAATGTCTGTAAGATTTTAGTGATGTGTTTTCCATCAGCCCTACTAGGTGGAAAAACAACTAAGTGAACACTTAGCCATAATAAAAAGAAGGTGCTTGATATTTTGCTTGGTCACATCCACAACACACATCTAAAGAACATTTAATACGCGTGTTTTCCCCTTCCCACAAGAATTCTGGGAGCTTTAACTTGTTAAGGATGCTGAGAATTTTAGCTCCATGAGTGGTAGATGATGGTGATTAAAATTTGTATACTGCCATATACCCACAGGTCTCAGTTTCCCATATTCATTGAGGGAAGCTAAGTGTTTTAAATGAACAGTAATACCTCCGCGAATGTCTGCCTTGTCTAACATTCATTCCAGTGAACGTTCGCAGCAAACCCAGAAGTACTGGAACAGGTAACTTCCAGGTTTGCCACTCGTGCATGCGCAGACATGGCGCTTTTCCCTGCGTCCTTTTTGGCTAGCGGTCGGGGCTCCGGAACGGATCCCAGGCGCAAAACAAGGTACAACTGTACTATGTGCTTGTGGCCAGTGGAATGGTAAGACCACAAATAAGTCATAGTAAATGATATGATGGGACAGAGGGGTTTATCCAGCTTCCCAGAAAGAGAGTTGTTTCTTCTTCTTCTTGGGAGTGGGAGTGGTGAGGAGATGGTAAGCTCAGTGTGGTGCAAAAACACCAGTGGAGGCAATCCAGCATTCTTGCCAATGCATTTTCACTGTGCCACTCTCCCTGCCACCTACTGCCTACTACCTCTCCGTCCTGGTAATCAGCAGTGGCTCACTTGAGGTCAGGTAAATATTTCCGCCCCACAATGACATCTGCTGCAGCCCATAATTTGTCATATTGAAATTGGCAACCCTATCATTGTTGTTGTTTAGTCGTTTAGTCGTGTCCCACTCTTCGTGACCCCATGGACCAGAGCACGCCAGGCACTTCTGTCTTCCACTGCCTCCTGCAGTTTGGTCAGACTCATGCTGGTAGCTTCGAAAACACTATCCAACCATCTCATCCTCTGTCGTCCCCTTCTCCTTGTGCCCCCATCTATCCCAACATCAGGGTCTTTTCCAGGGAGTCTTCTCTTCTCATGAGGTGGCCAAAGTATTGAAGCCTCAGCTTCACGATCTGTCCTTCCAGTGAGCACTCAGGACTGATTTCCTTAAGAATGGATAGGTTTGATCTTCTTGCAGTCCATGGGACTCTGAAGAGTCTCCTCCAGCACCATAATTCAAAAGTATCAATTCTTTTATTTTTATTTTTATTTTTTTATAAAATATTTATTAAAGGTTTTAAACAATTCAAACAGTACAACAAACTTAAATCAAAAAGAAAAGACAAAAAGAAAGCATAAAAAACATACAAAAATACAAGTAAAAAGTACATAAAAAAGCACGAAAAGGAAAATAATTCATTTTCTTAAATATCATTTCCATAACCCTCTTTCATGACTCCCTCAGGTCTCCCTTTTCTGTGTTCCTAAATACAAAATCATATTCCGCAGTACTTCACCTTCTCTCAAAAATTGTTTTAGGTTATATATTTCAACAATTATGTCTCCAATTTTGCCTCTTATTATCAAATATTTAAATATTTAAGCTTGACATAATATTATTCAAATTTCATCTTTGTTCTTATAATTCAATTATTTTCATATTCCTTTCCACTAGTTTACTAATGCCATATTGTCTTTATATCCTGCATCATTTTAACATTCATACAGTTTACAATGCTTCTGCAAATAGTCCTTAAATTTTTTCCAGTCCTCTTCGACTGTCTCTTCTCCCAGGTCTCGGATTCTGCCAGTCATTTCTGCCAATTCCATGTAGTCTATCAGTTGCATCTGCCATTCTTCCAGAGTGGGCAAATCTTGAGTCTTCCAATACTTTGCGATGAGTATTCTTGCTGCTGTTGTCGCATACATAAAAAAAGTTCGGTCCTTCTTTAACACCATTTGGCCGACAATGCCCAAAAGGAAGGCCTCTGGTTTCTTAGGGAAGGTATATTTGAATACCTTTTTTAACTCATTATAGATCATTTCCCACAAAGCCTTAACCATTGGGCATGTCCACCAAAGGTGAAAGAATGTTCCTTCAGTTTCTTTACATTTCCAACACTTATTGTCTGGCAAGTGATATATTTTTGCAAGCTTGACTGGGGTCATGTACCACCTATATATCATTTTCATAATATTTTCTTTCAAGGCATTACATGCCGTGAACTTCACACCGGTGGTCCATAACCTTTCCCAGTCAGCGAACATAATATTGTGACCAATGTCTTGCGCCCATTTTATCATAGCTGATTTAACCGTTTCATCCTGAGTGTTCCATTTTAACAGCAAGTTATACATTTTTGAAAGTACCTTGGTTTTTGGTTCTAATAGTTCTGTTTCCAATTTCGATTTTTCCACCTGGAAGCCTGTTTTTTTATCCAAATTAAAAGCCTCCCTGATCTGGGCATAATGTGACCAGTCTCGCACCTTATCCTTTAGTTTCTCAAAACTCTGCAATCTCCATGTGTCCAAAAGCACACATCGGCGATCAGCTGTCTTTATGGTCCAGCTCTCACTTCCATACATCACTACTGGGAAAACCATAGCTTTAACCATACAGACCTTTGTTGGCAAGGTGATGTCTCTACTTTTTAAGATGCTGTCTAGGTTTGTCATTGCTTTTCTACCAAGAAGCAGGCGTCTTTTAATTTTGTGGCTGCTGTCACCATCTGCAGTGATCATGGAGCCCAAGAAAGTAAAATCTCTCACTACCTCCATTTCTTCCCCTTCTATTTGCCAGGAGGTGATGGGCCCAGTGGCCATGATCTTCATTTTTTTGATGTTGAACTTCAGACCATATTTTGCGCTCTCCTCTTTCACCCTCAATAAAAGGTTCTTTAATTCCTCCTCATTTTCTGCCATCAAGGTTGTGTCATCTGCATATCTGAGGTTGTTGATATTTCTTCCAGCAATCTTAATTCTGGCTAGGGATTCATCCAGCCCAGCCTTTCGCATGATGAATTCTGCATATAAGTTAAATAAGCAGGGAGACAATATACAGCCTTGTCGTACTCCTTTCCCAATTTTGAACCAATCAGTTGTTCCATATCCAGTTCTAACTGTAGCTTCTTGTCCTACATAGAGATTTCTCAGGAGACAGATGAGGTGATCAGGCACTCCCATTTCTTTAAGAACTTGCCATAGTTTGCTGTGGTCGACACAGTCAAAGGCTTTTGCATAGTCAATGAAGCAGAAGTAGATGTCTTCCTGGAACTCTCTAGCTTCCTCCATAATCCAACGCATGTTTGCAATTTGGTCTCTGGTTCCTCTGCCTCTTCTAAATCCAGCTTGCACTTCTGGGAGTTCTCAGTCCACATACTGCTTGAGCCTTCCTTGTAGAATTTTAAGCATAACCTTGCTAGCATGTGAAATGAGTGCAATTGTGTGGTAGTTGGAGCATTCTTTGGCACTGCCCTTCTTTGGGATTGGGATGTAGACTGATCTGGCCACTGCTGAGTTTTCCAAACTTGCTGGCATATTGAGTGTAGCACCTTAACAGCATCATCTTTTAAAATTTTAAATAGTTCAGCTGGAATACCATCACTTCCACTGGCCTTGTTATTTGCAGTGCTTTCTAAGGCCCATTTGACTTCACTCTCCAGGATGTCTGGCTCAAGGTCAGCAACCACACTACCTGGGGTGTACAAGCCATCCATATCTTTCTGGTATAATTTCTCTGTGTATTCTTCCACCTCTTCTTGTTGTCTTCTGCTTCTGTTAGGTCCTTACCACTTTTGTCCTTTATTATGGTAATCTTTGTATGAAATGTTCCTTTCATATCTCCAAATTTCTTGAACAGATCTCTGGTTCTTCCCATTCTATTGTTTTCCTCTATTTCTTTGCATTGCTCGTTTAAGAAGGCCTTCTTGTCTCTCCTTGCTATTTTTTGGAAATCTGCATTCAATTTCCTGTATCTTTCACTATCTCCCTCGCATTTTGCTTGCCTTCTCTTCCGCTATTTGTAAGGCCTTGTTGGACAGCCACTTTGCTTTCTTGCTTTTCTTTTTCATTGGGATGGTTTTCATTGCTGCCTCCTGTATAATGTTGTGAGCCTCCATCCATAGTTCTTCAGGCACTCTGTCCAGCAAATCTAAATCCTTAAACCTGTTCCTCACTTCCACTGTGTATTCATAAAGGATTTGGTTTAGATTGTATCTTATCGGCCCAGTGGTTTTTCCTACTTTCTTCAGTTTAAGCTTGAATTTTGCTATAAAAAGCTGATGATCTGAGCCACAGTCAGCTCCAGGTCTTGTTTTTGCTGACTGTATAGAGCTTCTCCATCTTTGGCTGCAGAGAATATAATCAATCTGATTTCGATGCTGCCCATCTGGTGATGTCCATGTGTAGAGTCGTCTCTTGTGTTGTTGGAAAAGCGTGTTTGTGACGACCAGCTTGTTCTCTTGACAGAACTCTATTAGTTTTTGCCCTGCTTCGTTTTGATCTCCAAGGCCAAACTTGCCAGTTGTTCCTTTTATCTCTTGATTCCCTACTTTAGCATTCCAATCCCCTATAATGAGAAGAACATCCTTCTTTGGTGTCACTTCTATAAGGTCTTGTAAGTCTTCATAGAATTGGTCAATTTCAGTTTCTTCAGCACCAGTAGTTGGTGCATAAACTTGGATTACTGTAATGTTAAAAGGTCTGCCTTGGATTCGTATCGAGATCATTCTATCATTTTTGAGATTGCATCTCAGTACAGCTTTCGCCACTCTTTTGTTGACTATGAGGGCCACTCCATTTCTTTTACGGGTTTCTTGCCCACAGTAGTAGATATGATAGTCATCCGAACTGAATTCGCCCATTCCCGTCCATTTTAGTTCACTGATGCCCAGGATATCAATATTTATTCTTGCCATCTCATTTTTGACCACATCCAACTTACCCAGGTTCATGGTTCTTACATTCCAGGTTCCTATGCAATATTTTTCTTTACAGCATTGGACTTTCCTTTCGCTTCCAGGCATATCCGCAACCGAGCGTCCTTTCGGCTTTAGCCCAGCCGCTTCATCATCTCTGGATCTACTTGTACTTGTCCTCTGCTCTTCCCCAGTAGCATTGTGGACGCCTTCCGACCTGAGGGGCTCATCTTCCAGCGTCATAACTTTTATATGCCTGTTGTCTTTGTCCATTGAGTTTTCTTGGCAGGGATACTGGAGTGGCTTGCCGGTTCCTCCTCCAGGTGGATCACGTTTGGTCAAAACTCTCCACTATGACCTGTTCATCTTGGGTGCCCTGATCGGCATAGTTCATAGCTTCTCTGAGTTATTCAAGCCCCTTCGCCACGGCAAGGCAGTGATCCATGAAGGGGAACCCTATCATTAATTGGGCCTAAATGTGAGGCAAGTGAGAGGTATCCAGTTTTGTTGGTTCATTTCATTCTTCTGCAGTTCCATTTCAAAACAATTGAATAGAGGGCATTTTCTTTTGGATCAGGTTGCTAACATCAAGGGATGTTGTAATATGTCAAACTTGATGCATCTGATCTAATGGTGGTGATGCTAATTAAAAACGCAAAGCAGTAAGTTGCTATCATACGCATGATACTTGATCCAGTGACAAATTCTTGAAAGATAATTTACTTTTTCTAATTAGCTAGGCTCCCAATTTTTTAATTACAAAATGTAATGCCAGATTTGGAAGAGGGAAAGAAATGGAGGTGCACAGGGCTCTAATTTGATTTACCATATCACAATATCTAATTATGGTGTGTATCTATTAACATATTTGCATCTGAATTTTACAATTGGATCATCATGCTTCTGACCCATGTATTGGGTCAAAGACTTACACATTTTTCTATGAATAATCTGGCCCTATTAACTATCAAATTCTGTCTGAGGACATCTCTATCACCAGGGACAAAAGAACTCAGACAGAAACTTATTCTTAGCTGTCAATGGGTGTTTGCATAAAATCAAGATGCTATGGATGTTGCACCAGTATGGTGCTACAATTAAATCTGAAGCCTAAAGTTTCAGTGTCCCTTCCCATTTCTTTTTTTGAATCAGGCTTTTTAGATTCATAGAATCACAGAATTGTAGAGTTGGAAGGGACCCCGAGGGTCATCTAGTCCCACCCTCTGCAATTCAGGAATCAATTAAAGAGTCGATGATAGATGGTGTCAAAGGGCTGTCAGGAATGCAGGTTCATCCACCAGTCAGGAAGAGGGGACATGAAGTGAAATCAAGTTTAATTCACAAAAAGCAAAAACACAAGAGTTCATCTAGGTTTATATGCCCTAGTTCAGTGGTGGCCAAACTTGGCCCTCCAGCTGTTTTGGGACTACAATCCCCATCATCCCTGACCACTGCTCCTGTTAGCTAGGGATGATGGGAGTTGTAGTCCCAAAACAGCTGGGAAGCCAAGTTTGGCCATCACTGCCCTAGTTGAAGACGTTGCTGGGACTGGCCTCTGGCGCTCCCTCCCACTCTAACCCTCTCCCAATGGACTCATCCCAAGCAGCCACAAACTCTGGTGAGGGCGAGTGATCCACCTCTGGGCCTGTCTGGCCAATTGGTCAGCAGCATGCAAGGCTCTTCATGATCTGGGTGTCAGTAGAGGAGGAGAGATGGCTGAAGAGGGGCTCTCCAGCTGTTGGGCAATTGAAGCAGCATCTGGCTCCTGCCTGTCAAAGTCTGTGCTCACACTGCAACCCTTGGCACGCAATCCTGTCCTGGAACTGCTTTCTTCTTCTGACTCCCTGTGTTCACTCAGACCTCCTGTTTCTATCACCTCTCAGCTTGTTCCTTCCACAGACCAATCCTCAGTGTCCCACCACCACTGTCCTGGGTCTAAGTCTTCTTCCTCTGTGCCATCCCGGGGGGTGGGTGTGTTTCTTGGGCTAGTGCAGGCATAGGCAAACAGGACCAAGTGATCAGGAATGATGGGAGTTGTAGTCCCAAAACATCTGGAGGGCCGAGTTTGCCTATGCCTGGGCTAGTGTCTCCAACCACACCTCATCATCCAGCTGGACCCCGACATATGGCCATCTGAGAAACCTCCAATGAACGAGAGTCTACCACCTTCTAAGGCCATTGGGACAGAGAAGCAGGTGGGTACCCTTGCCCCAGGGTTCGGAGGGCTAAGCTATCTGGGGAGCCTCACTAGCAGCCTGCCTGAGTTACACCGTCATGCCAATAATGCCTCATGCCTTCCAGCCAACCACAGATTTAATGGGCAAAACGGCCATAGATGAAACTCCCATGCCTGTCTGTATGCACTGCAAGGTTTCAATAGCAAGTGTCAGTTTGCCAGGCAAGGCTTCCCTCCCCCCTCTCTGTAGATAACAGCACAAAGAGAAAGCAGTCTTTTGCAGCAAAGAGAGGCTCATTGAACACAGCACAAACATCCAGTGTCCGTTCTCACTGTGCAGGTACTCCCAATTGAGTTCCTCCCACTTCCCTCTAGTTACTTCTGTCTTCCCGTCTCCTCACCACGTGATCCCTTCACTACTGAGCCTTTTGAGAGGCTGCACTATCCAGATGCCAGGATCTCGGGCTCATGGGTAACCTGTGTTACTGTGTACTGGTGCACAATGCTAAGTTAATTTAGCCAGTGGCGCTGCAATGGCATGTCTCATGGACTGGGAATCTGTTGGAGCCACATATCTGGTACCAGCGTTATTGTGCTTTGGCAGGCCTTGAGTTAGAATGAGGCATGTAGAATTAGTTTTGCAAGATAGCTGAGAATAATAATAAATACCCCGCCCACCTGGCCAGGTCTCCCCAGCCACTCTGAGCGGCTTCCAACAGAATATTAAAAATACAATAAAACATTAAACATTAAAAACTACCCTAAACAGGGCTGTCTTCAGAAGTGCATGATAGATACTTGATAGATTAGTGTAGAATCGAACAGTGCATAAAATGTTTTTAAACTTTCTTTCTTTCTTCTCTCTAACAAGACTCCCACTTAACAAGACAAGCTCTGCATGGGCCTTGCTGTTTTTGGTTTGGTGAATCTCAAATTGTGAAGGCTAGTTAGATTAGAACATTGTACAACTGGCCTCTCAAGTGTGAAGGTGGCATAAGGGCATCACACCAAGTTTCTCCAAGTGGATCGCATGCTTTCCAACAATTTCTTTGGGGTTAAGATTACCATTAGAAGTGTGAATAGCATAGTTTTCCCCAAACCCCCTCCCTTGCCCCCTTGCTGCTGTTTCAAATGGCAGCAACTGCATTAGCAATCCAATCACCATTTATATCAACAATACCCTGCCCCAAGTGCCGTTATTGGGCGTGGAAAGCAGAGGCTGCCCCCCCCCAATGGAGAGTATTGTGAGAAAATTCTGCAAAGTGTCCTTCTTTGGGGGTGAAGGGATAGGGGTGAATGAGAGAAATGAACATCTCAGAATTTTCTCAGAAAAAAAGTATTCTGGTAAACTTAGGCTTAGTTCTACTTCAGATACAGTCGGACACCTCTGGTCAACCAAGACTTTTCAATTTCCTGTGCATGATGGCATTGAAATGAAAATACAGTTTTTTTCTGCTCAGAACCAGGTGTTAAAATAGAAAATGGGGAATTCCCTCAGCTTCCTCCAACATGGTACCCTCCAGATGTGTTGTGCTACAACTCCCATCAGCTTCACGCAGCATGGCTGATCATCAGGGATTATAAAGTTTTTAATCCAAGACAACTGGAAGACAGCAGACAATCTCCCTGCTGCATTGATTATTGCATGTTCAAAATGCTGTACAGAAAAGCTGTACTAATGCCCCCCTCTTCTCCCAGTTATCATCAAGTCATAGAAATCAGTTCTGCTGTGTCAGTTATTAAGGTGCCAATAAACTGAATTAATCTAACTGTGCAGGCACGCAGCCCAAATCTGGGGAAAGCTACTTTGTCTTTAAACTGCTGCAGAGGGGGGAATTAGAGATTTTTTAAGAAAATGACATGCAAACAAGCTGCATATTTGTATGGGCATGTTTCAGTGGGAAAAACATGAAATATACACCCAACACTGAAACATCAGTTTCATTCACTTGTGCTAGCCCTATGAACAGTCCTTGTTAATCTGTCAGAAGCCTTTAGATCCCAGCAGTTGGAGAGTCATGCTATTACTGACCATTCATTTTGTATTTCTGCCATTTCTTGACTACTAATGGGTTTCTATCAATGCGCTGGTGTGAATTTGAGGTTTCAGCAGTGCTGGCAATTGAGATCGGAGTGTAATGCTGGTGGTGCACATTTAGGGGTCAATGTATAATAAAATTTCATGAAACATATAAACATTTGCCTTTTTTCTTTTCTGCTGATCTGCAGCAATGGACAACATTGGATACTGTAAACTGCAATCTGCCTGTTTAGATATTTCACACCTGTCAATCAGAACCTCCCTCCCTGTCAGATGATAACATTGCTCAATAAGTAGTGAATTTAGTGGGTTTCAAATTTTCTGTCCTTGGAAACCATAGGAAATTGTCTGCCAGCAACCTTCTGTGTATCCTCTATGGAACCCTTGCGTGCCATACAACTCTGCAGGATAGAGTACAAATTCAGAATACAGTCGTACCTTGGAAGTCGAACGGAATCAGTTCCGGAAGTTCATTCAACTTCTAAAACATTCGAAAACCAAATTGTGGCTTCTGATTGGCTGCAGGAAAGAAACTTCAGAAAACTAAAGGAGAAACCACAAGGGATCCTCTCAATCATGGGGAACCTTCAGAATTGAGTACTTTGTAATAACTTCCTGTGGGAATTGCTCTTAAAGATTATCTATAGGAAGCTTGATTAAATGGCAAGAAAGTTGTTGTTCATTTCCCAAATGCACAGGGAGATTCTGGAAGTAATATTCTATTTCCCACCCTAAATAATACAGCAGCTGCAAATGAGATCTACATTGTTATAAATGATCACTTTTGTCACCCATTAGGTGGCAAACATGCAACTTTAATATAATTCAAACTGAGCGGCATAATTATTTGATGAAACCAATCTCCATTGCTTATCTCATCCCCTAATTATAATGTATTAGTTTTACTCGTGATTATGGCAGGATTAGTTTATCCAAGCAAGAAATCAATAATTCAAACCAATAATTAAATTTCATGAGAAAGCTCCATATAAACGGGGACACCATGGTTAGTCACTTGCTGTCTTTAGTTAATGTCTCTCCCTGGGTATGGGGCAACCATCAGAAAAAATATATAAATGAAGACAAGTGACTAATAAGTTACATCTGGGAAGTGGGCAAAGCAAAGTTCAAAAATCATGGAACATTTGGTATCTGTTAACATATTGTGCCTCTCCATCTCATGCCCCCACTCAGTTTTTGTAATGTGTGGCAGAGATGGTTCAGCGCTTGCAGTAGATCATGATTTGAGGTAAAAATAATAAACTAGGATTATAGGAAGCTGTCTCATACTAAGCCAAATTGCTGGTCCATCTAGTGTGTTATAGTCTAGACTTACTCAGAGAAGCATCCCATGGTTTCAGGCAGGATTATTTCTCTGCTCTACTTGGAGATGTTGTTAGACTAGAAGGATTCCACCAAAGTTGTGACTATTGCTGTGGGGAAGACAAAACCTCCAAACGGGGCCAATCTGTTGGGAGGAAAATTCATTCCCAGCTCTGAAAACCAGCACCCATTATTGAACCACAACAAAGCCAATGAACGCAGTGCCCTAGAAGGAAAAGGTTAGCATACATAAACCAGCAACATCATTGAAGGGGGGGGGGAGGGTACAGAGAGTTGTTTTTTGGCTGAACACAGTCCTTGGGGTCGGCCGCAGTCAGCCTTTATAGGGTCCCAGCCCTGGATTCAAATAAACCAATGGTGTGATAGCCCACCAATCTCCAGCAGCAGGCCTGGGAATTCCCAATGGCTGGTTGCCTAGCCCTGACATTGCTCCCTAGGGGAAGGGATCTGGCATGACAGGCTGCAACAGCCACAACAGCCGCCCATCCTGTGACTGGATAAGCAACCATTTTGGTTTGTTTTAAATTGTTTTACTGAAGTTTAATGTTGCTGTAACTCACCCTGGGACCTTATGGTGAAAGGTTGGGTGGGAATTTCTTAAATAAATAAAATCAATAAGATGGTGGCTAGTTAGGCCCAAAGGACGAAAAAAGTATTTCTTGTGTTTTCCCCCTTTTCTGAAATTCTTTAAAGATAGGCTTGTGTTGCAGGTTTCTGTCTCACTGCATTCACAGGGTAATGCAATATTTACCATAACATGTCACTCTTATTGCAAGTATCTATGGAAACTAACTAAAATGGTAATATCAAAATTCTTTAGCATTACACATAGATACATACACACACACAGAGAGAGAAAAATCATTTGGATTACTGAGAGGAAACTTCTAGCGCTTTAGGCTTTGGCACGGTAATTTAGAATTTAGAGAGAATTCTCTGCATGTTTTATTGAAATGCTCAGAACTGTCTGCCTTATTGTATGAAGACAAAAAAACTCCCAGGCACCTCTGAGACTACCCAGCCGTCTTACAACTGAATCTACAAAGCTATTGTAGTGATTGCAGAGTAAGCAGCAGTTTCATTGTTTTGTTGAAGCGCTCAGAACTGTTTTGTCTCCTGTCAGGGGCAATAGTTGAGCTCTGCCAGCGTGCGAGGCAGACTCGGCCCCTAGCCAAAAGTCTGGTGTGGAATTTAGGATGACTGGGACACTTGCTCCCAAGTGCAGCTTGGACAGAGACCCAAAATGGAGTACAAAGCTGTCAAAAGAATGCTAAATTGCATCAAGCTTTCTTGTCAGTTTTGCAACATTAAAGCATGTTTGCAAAATGGTATATGGACAGTGGCGTAGCGTGGGGGTGCAGGGGGGGGCGGCCGCAACATCTGGGGGGCGCACTCGCACTCGCAGCTCTCTGCCCCCTGCTAAAATCCACGGGTTAGGGGGCGCAAATTACTTGCCTTGCCCCGGGTGCTGACAACCCACGCTACGCCACTGTATATGGAGATTTAGATGAAGCCAATAAAGTAAGCGTTTACAAATAAACAGTGTCCTTATTTTCCAGGGACAGTCTTAAATTTACAGAAGCTGTCCCGGTTTCTGATTTGATCCTGGAATGTCCTGCTTTTCCTTAGGACATCCCTATTTTCATCAAAGAAATGTTGAAGGGTATGGAATAGGGCATCCCTATTTTCACTGGATAAATGTTGGAGGACGTGGTACCTCAGCAGAAAATATTATTACTGCTGCTGCTGCTACTACTACTATGCATTATATCTATTCATCGCTTTACACACAAAAAAGAGTCTCTCAGAGATTTACAACTCATGTTGTAGCATAACATTAATGTATGAGAATGGCATTAGAATAACATCCCCCAAAGTGCTCATCCATCATTGCCTATAAAGAAGAAAAATCCTACCCACCCCACAACAAGATGAGAACCCCTCTTTAATTAGACCCTTCTTCCCACTTCTGTTCTCCTATGTAACTTGGGGAGATAATGTCACTGTAGTCTGTTAAACACTGAACTGTATCCATTTGGTGTATACACACACACACACACACACACACACAATTTTGTAGGCCTTTTTTAAAAAGGGGGGGTATTCTCTTTCAGACAATGGCAAAATTCTGGGCCTAGGTGGCCTTTTTCAGAGGTTTTCAGCTGCCTCTGAAGTGAAACAGCTCTGCTTCCAAGCAGATCAAAGCAAAGCAGACTGATCTTGAAGCTTCAGATCTGATATATTTCTGAATCTCCCACAGGCAAGCTTTCCATATAAGGAAAACGTCAGGCAACAAGGAGGGAGAGAGAAAGGAGGAGGAGGTGTGCCGTTGTGATTGACAGCTGTAGCTTCCAAACCGTAAGCTTCTACTTTTAACTTACAGCCATAATGTTAGATGTTCCTAAAGAAGATGAGAGTGCCGTAGAGCTCAAAATCCTGAGAGCCTCACATCCACCCCTTTCTTCAGAAGAGATATGATGGTTCACATAATCCTAATTAGCAGGTTTGGGCACTCTGCTCAGTGGCAAGCCTTCTTTATACAATAAAAACGTTCTGATTCCATTCTCTTGCTTCCATTTGAAACCCAATGATCCATTTTACCTCTCAGCTGCCTCTCATATGTTTCCTGCTGCTGTTGGCTCACCACTGGGTACTAGACCCAGATAACTCAGGGTCCTAGCTCTCCTCTTCTCCACAATCTTTCTCCCTTGCTTCAGTCTCTTTTGGGAAAGTAGTTCCCATACCTCCTCCATTTGCCTTTTCTTCCTCTGTTAGGTGGGCCTGCTGTTTATGCTACCTGCCAAAGAGGTGGCTGGAATGCACTGTGGTGTTTGCCCTCCTAGGTGGGTCATAGGGAAAGGGTTAAATGAGTGGGAAGTGATTGGCCAGTGGGAACCCAAGGGGAGGAGTTAGAGCTAGAGTTGGAGTGTTTTGGAAGTCAGTTGGGAGTTGGAGAAGGAAGAGGGAGGATAAATCTGTGGGTTGGTCGAGTTTTGTTGTGAGAGAGTGAGAGAAACTGTTAGGAGGAGTCAAATAGACAGTTGGGATAATCAGTTAGAAGTTAATAGGAAGGTATAGGCTAGTATAGAAACTAAGGATAAGAAACTGACAAGAAAAATTATCTGAAACCATAAACTTGTTCCTGCTTATAAAATAAACTTGATTATTTGTTTTAATGTTAACAACTGTCTGGACTCAATGTGTACCCGAGAGAAACGGGTTGGTGGCAGCAGGGAAGTGATCATAGTGGTGGCACAGGGATCAATAGACCGTCAAATGTCCGGGGACCCTGTGTGATTGCCACATGCACCAACCAGCTGTGATGTATCACTTCCACAATGACCATGTTTACTTCCACTCAGGCTCATTGTGAGGTTTAGGTGTCAGTCTCCTCCTCATACATGGTGCTTTGTGAGGGACATCGGATGAACTTGTCAGAAACTGTTCGTGTTCTGCATCGCTCTATGTGACAGCCTCTGTGGCAGGAAACAGCAATGCTGAGAGCTTCCAGGAACGACTTGTGGGCCACCAACAAGTGCGAGATGTCTGGTGTCCAGTTGCCACGTTTAGTGGGTGGTTGACACCAACTTCCCAAGGCAATATGGAATGTGGGTTTCTATTGAACCCTGGCAACCCGAGTCAAGGTCTCCCAGCACTTTCCCCCTAGAGGACAGGGCATCATTTTCCTGCTAAACATGGCTTCAAAAAAAAAAATTGCCCCTGTCTTTCTGGTGTTTAAATTCCATAAGCCTGTTAGATCATGATCCTGTGGTTCTTTTGAGGGTGTCTGAGGGTCAGGCACAGGATTTTGCATATTGCCAAAGGTATACCCTTAGAGAGAGGGGACCAATCTTGGATTCACCTTCCCAGGCAGTACTGAAAGGCACTATTCACCCTTGGCTGTTGACGCTTCTCTGGCAGAAAGGGAAGACTGTGTGTTTGATACTTCATAGGGGAAGCTTTGGTTCTGCTGATTCCAAAGTTCTCCTGTTTCTTGGCATGCACCCCACTGGAGAAAAAACTACAGGGGGGGGGGCTAACAAGGGATGTAGAGTTCCATCAAATCTCCACATCCATCAAGTAGTCCTCGTCATGTCTTGGTGCAGGTGTAGTTATACAGGAAAATCTTTTATTTAATGCTGGTGGAAGAAGGAGAATTGTGCCCCCTTCCAACTTTTGCCTGACAGATGCAAGTGTATCAGGGCTTTGGATCTGGTAGTTCATTCACCTTTGAGTCTTGCTCACTCAGCCTGCTTTGATTTCCCTGTTAGCGAACGGAAAAGTGGCGCAGAAGTACGTAAACAAAATGTAAACTTTTATTATAAGACTCTGTCCTACAATTCCCCTCTCCACCGGAGAAGATGATAACCTTCATTTCCTGTTAGATACATAGCCAGAGGAACTTAACAGTGATCTCTCAATACACTGTACAAGCTTTCATTCCTCGTCTTCCTTCCGTGTTGCTGAACAATCCTTTGGAACTGTAATGTATTGTGTGTAAACATTTATTTATTTTTACAAAATGTTACAGGAAATCTGTTTGCTCTTTCTTCATTCACACCTGGAAAAAATGTATTTCAAAGAAAACTGTGCGGTGCTTACATGAGATATGCTGGCAATAAAATTTGCCAATAAAATAAAATAAAATAAAATCCCACAAGAAACAACACCCACAAATGATTTCCATTTTGATTGCACCAGGTAGTTATTCACCTGGAGCACCCCCAGCAGAGACGCCTGCTTGGTATTCAGCTTTGTAATATGCTTCTCATTGCTTAATCTGTAGTGTGTGCTTTATATAATGCTGAGCCTGGGGCTTTTCCTGTGGCTTGAATGTTGACTTAGGAGAATAGATAGCACAAAGCATTACTATTAACAGCCTGGATCTGTTCAGTCATTCTTTGGAGGTTACGAAATGCCATGTGTTGCTTTTCATTTTTCATTTTAATTGATGGATTGAGATTTGGAACCATGGCACTGGGTCAGAGTTTCAAAGAAATCCGTTTCTCACAAAAGTTGCTTTGCAAAGATTACCACAAAAGCCACCGGGGGGGGGGGAGGGATGAACAGCCCATATCAGATACTTTCCAAAAAATTCATTTCATTTATGAATCACTGCTTATGAAGCATCTTAAAGTGATCTACAGTATAATAGAAACATAGAAAACAATTACATATAAAAACAATTAAGAGAACAACTATATTGCAATATTTGGAGAAATGCAAATTTCAAATGATGGCTCTGTTTTTGTTCGTATATTGTTTGGGAAAACGTGAATTAGGTAGCTTCACCTTGAAATGTGAGCTGAGTCAAATGTCTCCATCGCTCCTAGTGTCACATCTGCTTGGTTCAAGTGGACCAAGCATATTCTCTCCCCATCTCTAGGAAAACCTTTTCTTATGGAATATTCACTTCTCCCAGCCTGTCCAAAATTAACCTCACAGGCATTCTTTATATCAGGGTTTCCCAAACTTGGGTCTCCAGGTGTTTTGGACTACAATTCCCATCATCCATGACCACTGGTCCTGCTAGCTACGGATAATGGGAGTTGTAGTCCAAAAACAGCTGGAGGCCCAAGTTTGGGAAACTCTGCTCTGTAGCAAGGCTTTGGCTTTGACGACTGGCAAACTAAGATGAATTCTAAACAAAGGAAATAATGGAAGAATGTATACACTGTCCATAAAAAAACATAAGAAGTGTCATCCTGGATCAGACCAAAATCCTATCTAGCCCAGCATTCTGTTTTGGGTTTTTTGTTTTGTTTTAAAATTATTTGGTTTTTCAAATTAAATTTTACACTCACATGTCCAACTTACAACATAAATACAAGATTCCAAGGAATCTCCTGGGCTCCTCCCTCCCTTTGTGGGTCTTATTGTTAATCATTTCCTCCTGCATCTTTTATGACAATCCAAAATCTTCTACCTCTCCATTGTGTCGAAAATTCATCATTAAACTAAAGGTGATATTCCAATCCTACTAACAATTTTAACTGTTTACAATGTTTTTTTAAGATAAGTTATAAATTTTCCCCATTCCTTATTAAAATTTTGGTCTTCCTGATTTCTGGTTCTTCCGGTCATTTTGGCCATTTCGGCATAATTCATCAACTTGATCTGCCATTATTCTCTGGTGGAGACTTTATCTTCTTTCCATCTCTGGGCCAATAACATCCATACAGCCATGGTCGTATACATAAATAGTCTTATCTGCTCCTTTCAGATTTTGGCATCTAGAATTCCTAAAAGGAAGGGTTCGGGTTTTTTAGAGAGGGTTATTTTAAACATTTTTTCAATTCATAATATATCATTTCCCATCATTATTTTACTACCATACATTTCCACTACATATGATAAAAGGTGCCTTCTTTCCCCTTACATTTCCAGCATACATTTGACCCCATTTTATACATTTTTGCTAATTTACTAGGAGTTAAATACCAACGATACATCATCATTCTGTTCTCACAGTGGCCAACGTGATGCCTCTGGGAAGACCTGAAGCAGAAGATGGATATCTGAGGCCCTTCTCTTGGTCTGTCCTCTGTGTGAGGCTTGGAGGGTGACAAGGGAAAGGCCCTTTTCAGTTGTTGCTCCCAACCTTGTTAGGATATTAATGTTCTGTTCCACCTTAAGAGGAACAGATGTGTGGATTGTAGTATGCCGTGTGTCTGTTTACTTCCAGAACAGCCTGCTGGGAACTTCCGTTGTGTATAGCATTTCCTTATGCTCTTTGCTTGGACACAAAGGGGAGCAGACATGTTTTTCCTTTGTCCTGATGCTGAATAAAATGCTTGTAAATACGCTTTTACACAGCCTCTCTCTGCCCTTCTGCTGCGAAGAGTTCTTATCTCTGCTAGCTTGCGTGCCCAGCTTCTGACAGCTTCTGAAGCTTGGGTTGCAGAAACATGCTGATCCAAGGACCAGAGTTCACCTGGCTGCTGGCCGATGGGTTGGAGCCAGCTTGGGGGGGGGGGCTGCCAATTGACCCTGTTTCCTTGGATGCATCCCAACAGACCTGTGCAACACTCTCCCCAGTGAGGTCCACCTAACACCTTCACTGACACCTTTTTTGGTACTGTCGATCAGTAGGTCGGCGGTTCGAATCCCTGCAATGGGGTGAGCTCCCATTGCTCAGTCCCAGCTTCTGCCAACCTAGCAGTTTGAAAGCACGCAGTGCAAGTAGATAAGTAGGTACTGCTCTGGTGGGAAGGTAAACAGCATTTCCATGCACTGCTCTGGTTCACTAGAAGCGGCTTAGTCATGCTGGCCACATGACCCGGAAGCTGTACGCCGGCTCCCTCGGTCAGTAAAGCAAGATGAGCGCTGCAACCCCAGAGTCATCCATGACTGGACCTAACGGTCAGGGGTCCCTTTACCTTTGCCTAAAATTCACCCCTTTCCCCACGCCTTTGTGGGACTGAGTTGATTGTGTTTTGTTGCTTGTGTGCTGCCAAGGCTTTCTGTCACATTTCAATGAGGTTGTTTCAAATTATAACAATGTTAATGCTTTGTATTATTTTATTTTAAGGTAGGATGAATCTATGTTTATGTTTCTAAACATCAGTCACTTGCAGACCTCCCTAGGTAACAAGCAACCAACCAACCAACCAACCAACCAATCAATCAATCAATCAATCCAATAAAAAAACTGTTATCCCATTCACAATCTTGTCAGACTGTGAATGTAAAGCCCTCTTTTCCCCCATCAAACTGGAACGTTGAAAAGAATCAAATACAAACAGCTTCATTACCATTGGCTGTGAAAGAGGGGGGAGCATTTTTTTAAACACAGTCATAAACACTTATCAGCAGCTAGACAAATTCAGGGTTACAAGTACTTCATTAAAATAAATGTTTGAAAGTACGCAGAGAGATGACAGCACACAGTGTAATATAAATATGTCCGTTATGCAGCAAACGTACAAACAAAAGGATAATTAAACACAGGAGCCATATGCCTGTACATGCAGAACAGTCTGTGCAAAACAATTTAGAGAAAATGCATTAAAGCTCTCAGCCTCTTTCTTAGGACATGGTGCTTAACCTAATGTGCTAGAGTTACCTGTTTGACACTAAAGAGTCTACTTATTTTATTCTGTGGTGTTTTTTTTAATCAAACCATCTTCTTATTGCTGAGGAAAGACAACATTTATACAAGCATGTAACAAACAAAAAGTACTTGACTGCTAAAATAATATACCCCCTAACATTCCTCACATAAAAATAGGGAAATTTCTCACTGCCCCACAACTGACCTGCTGGCTCTGTCTAATCACCAGCAGGAAGGCCAACCAACCCCTGCCATTCACCAGATCACTGCCGGGCCTGTAGTGAATGGACTAGGAGAGTTAACTAGAACTAGCGCAGGTGGCACTGTGGTCTAAACAACAGAGCCTAGGGCTTGCCAATCAGAAGGTTTGTGGTTCGAATCCCCGCGACGGGGTGAGCTCCCGTTGTTCGGTCCCAGCTCCTGCCCACCTAGCAGTTCGAAAGCACATCAAGTGCAAGTACATTAATAGGTACCGCTCCAGCGGGAAGGCAAATGGCATTTTTGTGTGCTCTGGCTTCTATCCCTGCAAGAAGTGGCTTAGTCATGCTGGCCACATGACCCAGAAGCTGCCTGCGGACAAACGCCATCTCCCTCGGCCTATAGAGTGAGATGAGGATGCAACCCCAGAGTCATCCGTGAATGGACGTAATGGTCAGGGGTACCTTTAACTTTACTTTAGAAAATTGGATCTACCTATGAAGAAATGGCCCCAGGGTTCTGGTTGTTGGCGTCCATCTGTCTCAAGAGGCAATGGAGTATGCCTCTGGTGGTGAAATCAAACCACTGTGTGCACAGCACCAAAGTGACCTCCCCGGGTAGAAGCCTGGGCAATGCGTTTGGAGTCTCTGGGCTGCTCAGATAACAATACGGAAGGCAGAACAATATGTCTGGAAACAACTTGGCTACAGGAGTTGCTCAAAGGAGATGAACAAGGCATCATCCAACTGTCTTAGGGGCTCCACGCCAGATTTGGGTAGGATTTATTCCTTAGCCCCGGCATAGGCAAACTCGGCCCTCCAGATGTTTTTGGCCTACAACTCCCATGATCCCTAACTTACAGGACCAGTGGTCAGGGATGGTGGGAATTGTAGTCTCAAAACATCTGGAAGGCCAAGTTTGCCTATGCCTGCCTTAGCCTTTCCTTCTCCCAAAGATACTTCACAAGACAGCAGTGCTTTTCCTTCTCCTAGATGGGCTACCTTACCAGGATGATGAGCCCCATCTGCCCCTCCCGTCCCTCTACAGCACATACGGAAACTGCCTTCTTGACCATTGGATCCACTATTGGCCTCGTCCATTCAATCCGCTCGAGCCTGTCTTCGCATGCAAGGGAAGTCCCTAACTCATTGAGGGTTTGAGACCCATTGGCTACCCTCACCTGGTGTAGTCCGGAGGTACCACTGTAACATATGGCCTAAATAGCACAGGCTTCTGGATAGCATGAGGTTGATTTAGTAGTTTCAAATCCTTCTGAATGATGGAAGAATAAAGTTAAAGTATGCACAAATTAATGCTTGATAAGCTTTTCAAGAGTGGCAGACAAATATGTAACATTTTAGGTAACAAAATTGCATTTGAATAGAGTTTCTCCATATGCTTTCAAACTAGCATGAATTCTGTGCTTTTTTTTAAGAACAGAGGCTTTGTGTTGTATTAACATCTAGTGGAAAGAAAACATGCAGACCCACAAACATTAACAGTAGTGATACAAACAGAAGGACATTTTGTATTCTTTGCACAGTTTCATCATACCCTCATTTCCAAGAGAGTTATGTGTTCAGCTGGGCAGATAAAATGCTGCATATTAACAACTATCCACTAACTGGTCAATTAATGTTCAACAGTAGTCAGTGGGGGAAAAATAAAAATAACAATCAGTAGTACACATACACACACACAAATATTCATTCTTCTTCCCCAGCAATTAGGCTTGAACAGAGGCTTCTGTTGGTGTCAGTGGAAAGCTGTTTTTGAGTCTTATTGCCTGTGTGTTTAATATTCAGTCTCATATAACTAACATTATTAACTACAATTAATGCATGAAGGGGTTAAGACCAGAGATCAAGCTGTCCTGCCAGACTTAGATAGGTCACACCTCTTCACCTTGGGGTGGACGGCTACCAAACTCTTTGTTTTCCCACTTTCCACCATTGTGAAACCTTCCAGTAAAGAGGTCTAAGCTGGACACTCCAAGCTTAGACTATATGGCCTAAGCAAGCTATCTTTGTCTTTCAATACAAATAATTTAGAAACACTTACCTTTTGGGAACTTGCCTACGTTTTGCTGTCTTTCTTTTCTTGCTGCTGTATTGAAAAGCACATGAACCTGACCTTTGAAGAGTTTGTAAGGAAACCAATTTTAACTTACCAAATATGTGTGGAGCTTTGGAAGCAACTTAGAAGGGGCTATTTTAAATGTTTTGTCATCGAATTCTACTCAATATTGATCTAGAGTAGATACCAATGTATAGTTAGCAACAACTTAAACAGGTTGTAGGATTCCCAAAAATAGACCAGAGACAATAGTTCATTCAGCAGAGTTTTACTGCTACTGAAGACAAATGAGCATAATGGTCACAAATCCAATACATTCAGGATTGGCACTGTCCATAAGAAATCCAGTTGCAGCAGACTTAACTTAAACTTACAATAACTTATAATAAATCTAAACCTTAACACTACATTAGAACCTCTATTTACAACTGCCTCAGGTTACAAATGCTTCAGGTTACAAACTCCGCTAACCTGGAAGAGTTACCTCAAGTCTTCAGAACTTTGCCCCAGGATGAGAACGGAAATTGTGTACCAGCGGCGCAGTGGCAGCAAGAGGCCCCATTAGCGAAAGCACGCCTCTGGTTAAGAACAGTTTCAGGTTAAGAACTGACATCCAGAACTAATTAAGTTCGTAACTAGAGGTACCACTGTATAGCATACTATGTACAGAACACCACACCAGAAGGAAGAGAGATAGAAAGAGAAAGAGAAACTCAGGATCCTTCTGACCCTACTTTTATAGTCAGCATGACCTTGGCAGAAGAGATAACAGAACCAGTTTAAGGCAGCTCTACTCAGCTTCACTGAAGGAAATAACCCAAACATCATGAACCTTCTGTTTGTTTCTTTCACACAGAGAAGCTTCCAGAACCCTCTTGAATTAAGTAGAATAGGAAAGATCTACACATCATAGCAATACTTTCCGTATTAAGAAATGCAAACTGACATGTTTAACAGTCTATATTTCCATGCTTTACTTTGGTGTGTGTTTTGTGATTTCAAACCTCTGTTTGGGATTTCTCACCAAAGAGTGCTTTCCCCAACCTGGATCTAGGCATCCAGGGAATTCTTTTATTTTACCATATCTGGTATTTTTCAACAAAATATAAAAAAACAGCATGGTGTGCATGTGATCTTCTTGGGGAATGCATTCACAGAGATTGAAATTCCTGAAAGCCTGCTTGAACAAGAAGGCACTCATCTGTGGGTAGAGGGACAACAAGAAAGGAGACTGTCTACCTTCTCCAGGGAGGGAGTTGCAGTCTAGGAGCAGCCACTGACAAGCAAATGAACAAACTCTTTGGAATCTGGGGTACAGTCTCTTTTACTGCCTGAATGCCTACACCATAACCAGTTTCCCCAGGAATTGCCACAACTGATTTTAGTTTGTTTCTCAGACAGCCATTCTGTGCTTTTCAGTTGTCGCAGCAAACCAAACAATAAACAGCCATATTTCTAGGTTGGCAGCTGATTAATAAAGTAAGATGCTTCCTGCATAATTTGGGCAGTAGGGACAGGGGAGGGGGAAATTGCACAATATTATCTGTGGGCTGTGAGTCTATATCTTTGTTTCATTCTGCAGTGTTTTGATTGTACTTAGGAGTGTAAGTAGAGTTTCTGTACTGTGCTGTGTGAGGACTAAAAATGGAAGGTGTGGAAAGAAAAATGCAATCAGGCAAGGAAGATTAATTACTCCAGCTCGCACACTCAAATGATTTTCAAAAATCGTGGGACTCTTTCTGCCTCCACGTCATGAATATTAAATATGAGAAGCTACAGCCCTGGTATGTTACATCACTGCACCTCAGAAGTTCAACACTGCATTAAGATTTCTATTCTTGAACACACTGCTGTGAAACCTGGTTGCATAACAGCACACTATTTTTCTCATATATTAAGCACATGGCAAGAGAAATGAGACTCAATACAAGTTTTTTCCAGGAAGAAAGGGAGTGATTGCAAGGGCTTATGCATTCTGTAAATAACTGAGTTGGGAGTGGGGATGTATTTGGGCCAACCTTATCAGTGGCACAAGGGACACGGGTGGCACTGTGGGTTAAACCACAGAGCCTAGGGCTTGCCGATCAGAAGATCGGCAGTTCGAATCCCCACAACGGGGTGAGCTCCTGTTGCTCGGTCCCTGCTCCTGCCAACCTAGCAGTTTGAAAGCACGTTAAAGTATAAGTAGATAAATAGGTACCACTCCAGTGGGAAGGTAAACGGCATTTCCATGCACTGCTCTGGTTCGCCAGAGTCATGCTGGCCACATGACCCGGAAGCTGTACGCCGGCTCCCTCGGCCAATAAAACGAGATGAGCGCCGCAACCCCAGAGTCAGTCACGACTGGACCTAATGGTCAGGGGTCTCTTTACCTTCTTTATCAGTGGCACACTCCTCTGATTATGCTACACAGTAGCTCAATTCAACTCATGAAAGTGGCCTTCACATGCAAGTAACTACACAAATTTAAGAACTTATAATGCAGATGGGAACCCAGATTGTGTGATGTTCTCCAACACTGCATCCTATAGTATTTTTCCTTCTGCAAGGAGGCAGAGTGTCTGATATTAAACTCTGTACCTCTCCCCGCTCTCCCTATCTCAGCAAGCTGCCTTTTCACCTCCTTCTGCTTTCGCCCGTTTATCCCACCACTGCAATGGACCTCACCTCCCTCCAATTTTCCAGAGCGGTTTTAGAGGGGGGACGAGAGAAAGCTGGAGTCCTGTAACACGAGTAGAAATCTATTCCATTCACAGACAGCATTGGATGCAACCCTGTATTTTTAGTCCATCCTTCATTGCATAAACCATGGACAGGTTATCATAACAATTTCAGAACTGGGGGAAAATATATAGTATTAGAACTCAGGGCTTATCCAGACTTGCCTTTTGTTCCACACTTTCCAGTCCACACTTAAAAGCTCCATTTCTGAGCAAGGGCATAGCGGGGGAAGTGTCGGGGGAGGGCGGCTGTGGCCCCAGGCCCACAATTTTTGAGTGGGCACAAACCAGGTGCCCCCCTGCAAACAACCCCAGTGCAGCCTGGCCCAGCTCAGTGCTCCTCGCTGCCCACCAAGGTCCATGCCAGCTGGCCAAGCTCCACTCTGCATGGGTGGGCAGGTAGCTCGGCACAGCCTCACTTTGCTCCAGTGGCATCAGCTGTGAGGGCAAAGTTGGTGCCTCCCTGCCCGGCACATGCATGCTCCCAGCCAGGGGCACACCCGTGTGCCCATCCTGGGTTCAGGAAACCAACAGTATGCCACTGTGTCTGAGCACTCCCCCCCCCTTACCCCAGAACTTTCCCCTCAAAAATCCTCTCTTTAGCACTCAGTCAGAGCAGACATCAATTCGGGTTTCCCATGGGTTGCTGTTTGCTTTGATTGAGCTTTAAAGAGTGGGTTTTCACAGGGAAAGATCTGAAGCAAAAGGGGGGAGCGCTTGGACAAGGAGGTTTAAAGCACGGACTATGCCTGGAAAGAGCGGAGGAAAGATAAGTGTGGATAAGCCCTCAGTGATAAAACACCCCACCCATCCCTAGAATTGCAGGGATAATCTGGGGAACCGGGTTCACTTCCCCGCTCCTCCACATGCAGCTGCTGGGTGACCTCAGGCTAGTCACACTTCTCTGAAGTCTCTCAGCCCCACTCACCTCACAGAGTGTTTGTTGTGGGAGAGAAAGGGAAAGGAGATTGTTAGCTGCTTTGAGACTCCTTAAAGGGAGTGAAAGGCGGGATACCAAGTCCAAACTCTTCTTCTTCTGTCTCACTGGTCATTATGGGTCAAACTGAACAGTCTGAATCCTGATTTGCCCAGAAGAGTGGGGGAGGCTGCAGAGGTTTGCATGACTGGCACTTAGGGACTGTTGTTGCTTCCTGGATTACTGGCTCCGCTTGCGCACAGCAACTTTGAAAGGGGGAATCTCTGGAGTTGGCAGGAGCACTGACATCAGGCTTTTCTTTGTCAGGCCTGTGCAGCTGTACACAATAAATAGCACTTGGCTGTTCATTTATCAAGGAGACAGTTTTGCGACTGACAGTGTTTCCAAGCTGGCTAATGCATGCTTGTTATCACAAAGGGTAACCCTGCAATTATGTAGGAGTGAACATAACACTGAATATCTTAGCTCTCTCTTTCTTCAGAAGTAAGGAAAAAGCTGCAGGCTTTTGTGCATTTTCCTAGGAGTAAGTTGCATTCAGAGCTGGATTTAGGGGAGCATGACTGATTCAGTCACACTGCACTCAGGGGCGCTGCAGGGAACACCACAACTATTATTTAGACTGGAATACAAGGGGGGGGGATTTTGGTGATGCGCAGGGCACCGCTGATATTTGAGATCTCAAGGTCCGCCACTGTTCCATTAAATGCACTTACTTCTAAACAAATAAACTTGCATTAGAAGGTGCTGTTAGTGTGTAAGGGAGAAGAACTTTAAACATATAGTTTCAAATGCTTTCTAATGCAGAAAGCACATTGAGTTTATCCAAATTTCACAATTTGGATATTTGACCTAATAATGGAATGTCAAGGACATAGCCAGGATTCTGCCCTCGCGAACAACGTCTGGGTGGAAAATTGCTTAATGTCTAGGAAAATCCGGGTGTATGACAGCCCATGTAGGAATTGTAGAATTTGGTGAATTTCCTTTAAAAGCTCAACAACTTTTGTTTCTGGATTTTCACTTTTTGAAATATGGAAACTCTAACTTACGTTCAAGTGGGTTTGGATAAAAGTAAGGTGAGGAACTAGTTGAACGGAATATGGGGCATTGGACATGGCACTCTCAATGTCATGGAGGGCTTGTGGGACATGCTATATCATAGATTCTGAATTGTATGCCTGCTTTCTTTTCCATTGCTACCTGTTCAGCAAATTGGAGGCAAACCAATACCAAAGCATGGAAACTGAACATGTATTGTAAAGGTAATGGTAAAGGGACCCTTGACCGTTAAGTCCAGTCACAGACGACTCTGGGGTTGCAGCACTCATCTCACTTTACTGGCCGAAGGAGCTGGTGTTTGTCCACAGACAGCTTCTGGGTCATGTGGCCAGCATGACTGGCGAAACCAGAGCAATGCATGGAAACGCCTTCTACCTTCCCGCTGGGGCGGTACCTATTTATCTACTTGCACTTTGACGTGTTTTCGAACTGCTAGGTTGGCAGGAGCAGGGACCGAGCAATGGGAGCTCAACCAGCCAGGGGACATTCCAATCAGCAAGCCCTAGGCTCAATGGTTTAGACCACAGTGCCACCTGCATCCCAGTGCATGCTAGGGAGACACTAACTAATAATGTGGACTTCACTCATAATATTATTTATCCCATATCTTCTTGGTAACAAGCAGCTGAATGTGTAGAGTGCAATGCATTGCATATGAGGTGATGAAAGACTCTCTCTCGTGTGATATCTGTGATGGATCATGCATTCATGTAAGTCATCCAATGATGTTACATTCACTGCAAGTGAAGATATCTAAAGATATCGTCACCCAATCTGGTGTGACAATTCCAACAAGTGCCACTTGGAATGCCTTTGAAGATATTGTCACCCAACTCTGCATTGGGTTCTCAAGGCGGAAGCAACAATCTTCGTCTATGTTCGGATTTGAGGTTCTATGTTCAGTTAAGATGGCAGACCAAATATACCATAATGAAGCTCTAGCATCCATCCCTAACACCAAAAAAGAAATCATTTGTGTCCTGATCAGGTGTTTCCTGGGTCAGGTCAAAGTCCTGAGTGTGTGTGCATGTGTTGTGTGTGGGAACAGTCCAGAAACTCACAAATTACACTATCCATATGAAAATTACCTTTCTTTCTTTCTTTCTTTCTTTTTCGTTGTTTGTCTGTTTATTTTTGTTTCTTTGGATTCCTGGGCAGCACCAGGAACTCATCGTCATTCATTCAATGAATGAATGAATGAATGAATGAATGAATGAATGAATATCACATACACTTGTGACATTTGGCCTAAGTTAGATGGCTTCATTTCTCATGATGCAGAATGTAGCTCAAGACCCAGTAATGCATTTTGTCAACAGTCGTGACTCTTTCCTGCTTCTCACATATATAAAGACTGAGCAGGTCATTAATCATCATCAGCAAGTCATTCACCTACATCATTTCTTATTTACAAGATTGCGGCATTTGGGGGGGGGGAGGTTGTGCCATTAATACTTTGTATTCTTTGATAAGCATAAAGATTGTACCTCAAACTGGTTCAGTAATGACCTTTGAAGGTAAAAGCAAACAAAATACACTACAGTCCTCATAGGTCCCTCAGTGATTTCCTTAGACAAATCTAACTGGGAGAGATAATTTTTCTTCATTGGGCTCTTTGTTTTATCTGGTTATCCTTTGCTCATTAATAGATTAAAAAACATGGTTGCCATTTTGTATAGGCTATGCAAAGATCCATTCAAAACCAAACATTACAAAAGCAAGTTTGTTGTTGTTTAGTCGTTTAGTCGTGTCTGACTCTTTGTGACCCCATGGACCAGAGCACGCCAGGTACTCCTGTCTTCCACTGCCTCCCGCAGTTTAGTCAAACTCATGTTCGTAGCTTCGAGAACACTGTCCAACCATCTCGTCCTCTGCCGTCCCCTTCTCCTTGTGCCCTCCATCTTTCCCAACATCAGGGTCTTTTCCAGGGAGTCTTCTCTTCTCATGAGGTGGCCAAAGTATTGGAGTCTCAGCTTCAGGATCTGTCCTTCCAGTGAGCACTCAGGGCTGATTTCCTTAGGAATGGATAGGTTTGATCATACCTTTCTTAATTATTAAGGTTTTTCGTAGCAGCTTTTGGTTTCCCTTTGGAATTCTTGAATTTTTAAGAAAGCAGGAAGACTGCTGCTGGATCAGATAAAAAGGCCAAATATCCTGTCAATAATGTGGATATACTGGATAGATGCCCATGAGAAGGTCATAAGCAGGACTTAAGCACAACTTCACTCTTCCAATTTATGCTTCCCAGCAGCTGGTGTTTCAGAGGTGTACCACTTCTAATACAAAGACAACATGGCCCCAAACTGATAACTGGGGATTCCGCTTTTTACTTCCTTCCATTGTGAGAATCATAGAATTGTAGAGGTGGAAGAGGCCCTGAAAGTCCATTTGTTTTTATTCTTTGCTCCCAGTTCCTTAAACACTTACTGATCTACAAGAGGATTCCTCCCCTTTTATTCAATTATTGCTAACCTACTGCTAAGCAGTGCTTTCCCCCCTATAATAACAATAAAAATGTTTAGGGGTACTCTCATTTTGTCTCAAGAAAATTACCATTTTATAGTTCAAATCGGGGAAAATACATACAGTAAATGGGCAAAAGTACAAACAACATGCATTACCTTATATTACACAGCCAACAGCTCACAGTAACTTCCACACTGACATGAGATTGTGTGCACTAACATCTTCCCAATTCCTTTGCTTGCTGTTGGTGTCTGTCTCCAGATATTGTCCTTTCAAAAACCATGAATTTATATACACTGAAGGCTTAAACAAACTTGAAGAAGGGCCTATCAATTTTATAAGTATTAAGTTAGCTACAGTGTTTAACTGCAATGAAGCTCTTGTTGGAGTCAGTATTAAATGCATCTGAAAGTAGCCACGTCCACACTCACTTGTTGAAATTGGGATGTTCTTGATGGAATATTCTTTTTGAAAGGTACTCAGAAAAGTAGTTTTAGTTTCTTCTCCTGTTAGATTCACAAAACGTTTAGGGATATGCATACCCCAGCGTCCCTCCTAGAAAAAAGTTTACCAAGGGTCTGCTGGATCACTGCTATCTATTGCCTGCTGACACACTCAAAGAACTTTAAAGGTTTAGTGAGATAGGACTTGTCATTGCAGAAACCATACTATGCTTCATCAAGGCTTACTATTTGCTTTGTAATTAAATCTTTAACAATGCTTACCACCAGTTTTCCTGGAACCAATGTTAAACTAACTGGATTAGATTAGAAGATCAGCATTTTCACATTTGAGTTCTTTAATAACTCTTAGCTGGATTTCTGATGATTATATAAAATGGTCAAGGTGTCCAGAATGGGGACTGATTGTCCTCGGTTGGGGGGGGGGGTGTTGGAAACTCAATGTACAATTCAGTCTGAAACATTTCCCCTACGGTTAAAGTTAAAATAACCCAAGAGAAACATTTTCATTACTTGCCATAAAGATCCATCTAAGCAAAAGTCAGGCACAGTCTTGACTGCTAAGTGTCTCAACAAACTCTGCCTGGACTTGGGACCTTTCCTGTTTGTGACATCATACATGACATCAGAATATTGTGTTTCCCAAGATACTTTGTGTCCATGCCAACAGCAGTAGCCAACAAACCTTAAAACTAGGTAACCTTAGACTATCTAGCAATTTTGATGTTCATTTTTGATCTGATTATTTCTGCTTGAAGAAGAGCTAACGGAAACCTTTGTCTGTTTCCATTATTTTAAACCCCAACCATGAGCTGATCCAAGTATAGTTTCACTTTTTGTGTGTATTCATCCTGTTGATTAGTTCCACTTTTATGAAAAAATATACCTGCGTAATTTTGGTTTTGTTCAAAAAAGCCTCATGGTGCTACGTCCTGATCTGAATATCTTTACTCCCCCCCCCCCCTAAGGTTTTTTTTCAGTTAGTTTTTTACATGGACCATTTTTTTTATGCTTGCATGAACTGGTCCACCACTTCTCTTGCCTGATCCTCTTGAATGCAGTGTCTTACAAATTCCCCACCACAACCTCTGAAATCACTGCTGGGAAGCAATAGGTATATTTTTGCAGATTGATTGGAGCTTGTGGGTCATCACACTGAAACAAAACCTGACCAGGTGAACTTTCCCTCATTGTATCTTTCTTAAAAGGTCTTTAAGCATTGGCAACACCACACCACAGTTAATCCATCTTTTATAGTCTTCATCTGATTTATTAGCCACCTTTAGTGGGTGGTGCTGTGGCTTAAACCACAGAGCCTAGGACTTGCCAATCAGAAGGTCGGCGGTTCAAATCCCCGTGATGGGGTGAGCTCCCGTTGCTTGGTCCCTGCTCCTGCCAACCTAGCAGTTCGAAAGCACGTCAAAGTGCAAGTAGATAAATAGGTACCACTCAGGCGGGAAGGTAAACAGCGTTTCCTTGCACTGCTCTGGTTTGCCAGAAGTGGCATAGTCATGCTGGCCACATGACCTGGAAGCTGTATGCTGGCTCCCTCGGCCAATAAAGCGAGATGAGCGCCGCAACCCCAGAGTCGGCCACGACTGGACCTAATGGTCAGGGGTCCCTTTACCTTTACCTTTAGTGGCAGAAGTCTAATCTTAATGAGTCATTAACTTGATCCTACCTGATAAGAGTTTACCTGCATGCATTCATTTTTTGCCACTCCCTGTAGCCCAAACTTCAGAGAACTTCAGACAGCTTTCCCCTCCATATAGCTAAGAGAGAAACGTTTTACTTGATGATCTTAACAGGGAGTGGCAGACAACAGAAATATTGTGAGACCATGGTACTTTTACTGAGATGGAAGACATTGTAATACCTGGTGAAAATACCCTTTCTCCCCTCTGGCAAGTACACAAACATCATCTGGTAGCTGCTCATTTGCAGGCCAAAGAACTTAACTATACTTGAGAGAGAGAAGGCAAAGTAACTCAGATAGCAGGAAGTGTCCAGTGTCCCAGTGCAGCTTATTAGCTGAGCTGTGTGTCTCTGAGGACTTCCTCTGGATTTAGAAAGAGTGACTGCTGGTTGCTGAAATCTCCTTGCTAGGTAAGCAAGTCCCCTAATGAATGCGGAAAGCCTCTCCTGTGGCTTTGGCTATTTGAATTGCAAATGAAGCTGTTGCTTAAAAAACACACACACAAAACCCCCACTGCGTAAACAGGACACTTACCACCTGCATTATTTGTTTATATGATCTGACAAAGAGAGAGGGAGAGAGATGCAAATGATGCTGCAGGGTACTCCTTGTAGATTAGCTTATTAATGTAGGGTGAGGGAGCAACCTGAGAGTTAAATGGCACTGCCTAGAGATGTTGGGTGGGAAACCTCTCTTAAAAATTAGGTGTGTTGAAATGGCAGCATATGCAGCTACAAAAGATAATTTGCATATTTTTGATAGTGTTGATTGCACATTATGTATCAGGTTTCCTTCTTAGGCTCCTGGACATCTGAGAAAAAGACAGGGAAGATCGGGAAGAAGCAATCTCTGCTTGCTCGCTCTCCTAAGAATAATACCAATACCAATACTAATATTAATACCCTACCCATCTGGCTGGGTTTCCCCAGCTACTCTGGACAGCTTACAGCACAAATAAAAACATAGTAAAATGCCAAACATTAAAAACTTCCCTATACAGGGCTGCCTTCAGAGGTCTTCTAAAAGTTGTGTAGTTCTTTATCTCCTTGACATGTGATGGGAGAGCATTCCACAGGGAGGGCGCCACTATGGAGAAGGCCCTCTGCCTGGTTCCCTGTAACTTTGCTTCTCACAGTGATGGAACCAGCAGAAGGCCCTCAGAGGTGGACCTCTGTGTCCGGGCTGAGCGATGGGGCTGGAGATGCTCCTTCAGGTATAAGTCAATCTTATTGCCATCCCTTTAACTAAACCCTGAAAGTCACCCCAAGAGTTGGGGGTATACCAGAAAGCAGTTCATGATGTGGCACTTGGTTTCAATGGTATTCCTTGCCATTTCAGCATCTCCAAGAGTTTTGAGATCTCTGCAGCAATGGCTAAATAAATAATAAATATTAGTGACGGAGGAGCATTTCATTTGGGGTCTGTATCTTAAAAGTGAACCTGCCTAATTCACAAGTTTCTGGACTTCCACACAGATCAGAATATAGCTCACGGTCAATTGCACAGTTCACTGACTTTTGTCATACATTTTCAGTTCCAAAAACAAATGCGTATTTTAAGGAGGAAATTAATACTTTTAAAAATATGGATTTTAGGGGAAACAAAATGCTTAAATTTAAAACTTGATCATTATGTGCATTTTTTTGAAAAATACTCTCAGTCCACAGCATTAACTGACTTGCATGGGTGAATGCAAAGGAATCGTGATATCTTCTCACATTGTATCAGTTGACACATTTTATCAGAAGGTCAGCAAATTTTGCGTTATCAAATGGTTGATGACATGCATATGTGAACCATCCATCCATGACAATTTGAAGAATATGTGCCCACTGGTAAGTTAGAAATGTGCTAAAGCAACCACATGGCTGCTTCAACATAGACTGGTTCATAAATATAGGGTTCACACTTGGTGACTGAAAGTACATGTTAACAGGCCGGCACAGATATACTACTAGCACACAAAGAACTTCATATCACCTCAGTCATGATTCACTCATTTCACACATTTGTCTGCCAGTCGTCCACTTCACAGTAAGCAGGAACAGATAAATCAGGATTGACTCAACCCACACATTCAGCATAGAGTTTTGGTTTTATAATTCACTTTGACTTAAGTTAAATGCAATGAAGCAGGATTGGAAGTCAAACAATATGCAGTGTCTCTCTCTCTGTGTGTGACTAGTAAACATATCTCAAAGTTATCCTGGCAAATTAAATATGCCAAACTTTTAGTTTTACCCTCTCAAATCTCTTTTTGTGAGATGAAAATTTATTTTCTCACTACCATTGTCCATTAATTTGCTGAGGGAAAAGATCTCTGCAAATGAGCTTTAGATATATAGTTGGAGTAAATCCTCAGATAGCTCAGAAGTGGAAGAAAAAGGTGAAGCAGAGATAAGAATAAGGTTAAGGAGTACTCAAATGAGCTTAGAGGTGGCCCCTTAATCTCTTTTATTAGAGTGTGGACATTTAGCAGCATTTAAAACCCCTATAAACCAAAGACATAAAATTAGACTTCTGAGTCATTTGGACATTTACTGTCGGAGAGCCAGATTTCAAACTATTCTTCTTCCTGAACTAGAGTTTCACTGCTGAGACCATGATGAACATATATGAGGTCTCATAGCTGCAGTTGTGAAAAAAGCTTCTGTCAGCATGAAATTCTAACTTCTCACTGGTGCAATTTTAACTTCTCATCATTTTGATGGCTGTACTAATATCTACTCTAGATTTCAGGCAGCAGCTGGGATTATATGGACAACCTACACCCTAGTGTACTTCTGTTCCCCCTCCTCATAATATCTCCATCTTTGCTGTCATACCCATAAAGGAGAAAGGGGAGATGGTTTATGCTCCTCTAGACCCCCTGCAATACAGAAATATTTTACCCAACATGGGGCTTTGAACCCATGACCGTGATATTAAGAGTCTCAGGCTCTACTGCCTGAGCCACAAGGCTGTGATGTGCAAAATGTAAGGATGGGGGAGAAATTCAGCACAGCTCACATTTAAGGATGAACGTAGCTTCATATTTTCCAAAACAATACACTAACTGGAACACAGCCATCTTTTTAAATTTACACTTCTTCAAATTTTGCAATGCCTTTATCCAGACAATATTTTTTTTAAGCATGTACTGAGGTTGTTGTTGTTGTTTAGTCGTTTAGTCGTGTCCGACTCTTCGTGACCCCATGGACCAGAGCACGCCAGGCACTCCTGTCTTCTACCGCCTCCCGCAGTTTGGTCAGGCTCATGTTTGTAGCTTCGAGAACATTGTCCAACCATCTTGTCCTCTGTCGTCCCCTTCTCCTTGTGCCCTCCATCTTTCCCAACATCAGGGTCTTTTCCAGGGAGTCTTCTCTTCTCATGAGGTGGCCAAAGTATTGGAGCCTCAACTTCACGATCTGTCCTTCCAGTGAGCACTCAGGGCTGATTTCCTTAAGAATGGATATGTTTGTTCTTCTTGCAGTCCACGGGACTCTCAAGAGTCTCCTCTAGCACCATAATTCAAAAGCATCAATTCTTCAAATATGCATTTTAAACACACTTTGATGTACAGTGTGTTTAAAATGCATATTTGTGTGAAAATAAGAGATGCCAAAAATGCATTATAGTAAGGGAAATAGCTTTGCCAAAAAAAACACACCAAAAAACACCAAACCCTACATTAGGCAAAATGTCATAAAAATGTGTTTATTAGGAGAAAATTGCAATGAAATGCTGGTGAAATTCAATTGGCCTTTTTCAAAAAATGCAATCTGGTGTGGAAATGTGGAGTTGTGAACATAAGTGTGGGGGAAATGGGAAACTGAGAGGAGTTTTATCTACCTCTAGCAAAGTACCACAGGTTTAGAGTGATGCACATTATAGTAGCATTTCAGCATTTCCGTACTACCCTGCAACACCTACAGGGATCCCAAATTATATCCTGAATTATTATGCTGGTGGTAACAAGCTGCCACTTATTCATTCATCAGTTATCCCAAATTGCCCATGAGGTACATCTGGAGTGCCTGAAAGACACAGTTATGCCTTCCCTCCTATATGGGGAAAAAGTCAGCTGATTAGTTCTGATCTGTGTGAAAGTGTGTTACAAAAAAAATGAACTTTCCATTTTAGATGGAAAGCTGAAAAACGAGGCCTTTCCCCCCAGATGTTGATCAGCTAGCTGTATTTTTCCTGTAAATTTAAAGGGCGGGGAAAGGCAGATTTTTGCCACTACTTATTCTCTTTTTGCTTGGGAAAATGTAGGCTCCCTTTCACCTTATTCTCTGTTTAGATAAACTGCAGAATTAGGCACCCTCAGCTTTCCATAATAATCCACTATCATTCCCTGTCAAAGCAAAGTGTAGTGGGCAACCACTAATTTAATTTTCCTAAGTATTTGCCCATCTTCCAAATTCCTAAAGGCCAGCTCTAATGAAAACTCATTCAACCGGAGAAAAACTAATTCAACCATAAAACTGCATTTTCCCGTCCTATTAAAAACTGCCAAATTAATGTTAGTAGCAAAACAAACAGACAACAACAACCAAAAAAACTTGCTATTATCTGGCATTATTCTGCCAGTTTCAAATCTGGGCTTCTTTTCTCTTTTGAAGTGGTAGCAGAGTGACTTATTCAAGGGGCCTTGCTGTAGAGTGTAGCTGTATTCATTTTCCTTCTGCTAGTCCAGGCTTTTTATAGGAAGTGTGTGTTTTTCTTAGCTGAATGGATAAACTGTAGCAAAGAAGCAAAAACTGGGAATAGGTTACACACACCCAGACACACACACACACACACACAGAGAGAGAGAGAGAGAGAGAGAGAGAGAGAGAGAGAGAGAGAGAGAGAGAACAAGAACACCTAATATTAACTCACCCATTATTTTTAGCCTGACCCTGACAGATTATCCTGAGAAAGCGTGTTCTCCCTAACAGAGAGCACGTGTTGCGGTTGGGGGAACAAGCCACCCTGCCGTTACTGGGCAGATTTGGTGAGGAACCCAAGCCTTTAAGTGGTTAAAATTGGGTTGCTGGGGAGTTTTGATTGTTGCCAATTTGGAGGAGGGGTCAGAGGCTTTAAATACAGGGGCCAGACGTTGGACGTCCTCTTGGCCGTTTTGCATCGGATCACCCGCCCTCCCTCCCTTTAATAGGGTGGTTTTTTCTTGATCGCTTGACCTTGCTATGCCTGTCATGGGGTCATCCGCCTTGGAGCGGGGGCCTGGTAGGAATTTT
The DNA here is from genome assembly GCF_964188305.1 of Podarcis bocagei. Classification (NCBI taxonomy): domain Eukaryota; kingdom Metazoa; phylum Chordata; class Lepidosauria; order Squamata; family Lacertidae; genus Podarcis; species Podarcis bocagei. The sequence goes on from NC_138133.1 coordinate 19,339,232, forward strand.
GCCATCTGGCTGATTGGCTGGTGCCATTTGGTTTTTGCCTACTGCGTAGCAAATCGTCACAACTTGTAAGGTTGGCGGTTAGGCATTGGTTAAATTGGTGCTTGGAGGGGTAAGTGCCTACCCCTCCAAATGATGTGGAAAGGGAATTCCGTTAAAGGAATCCAGGGGATTGCCATTCTTTTTGTCCTTGTCCCTGGCATCGGACTTGGGCCGTGCAAGCCCCACAGGAACATGAGGGTGAGAAGTGAGGGACTGATGCCCAGCTTCATTTTCTCACCCAATACTTGTTTCCCATGCTGGCTTCCGTTGGTGTCCGGGAGGCCAGCTCTGTCCCTGAGGGCAAGGACAGATAGTCATAACCAATGCCTAAGCAACCACTCACATTTTTTGTATTTTGAATAAAGTTGTGGCCAAAATTATGCCAAAAACCTTAAACAAAAATTGATGTGTGAAGTGTGAATTTTTTGGGGGGTGGCATTGTGGGACTCAACACACAATCAAGTGATTGTGTCCCACCAAAATAAAAATATTCTCCACTCATTGTAGATAAACCACATGCAGACTAATAAATATACATTATTTATTTATTTTTAAAAGTGTTAAAAGGATGGGAAGAAAGCCTTACAAATCTGGATGTTTCATTTGCTCAGTGATAGGTTCTGTATTTTAAAGTTATAGCTTTGAAATTTACTGACATATTTCTTTTGAATTTGGAAAGCTCCTTCAATGCTGGTGTGTGTGTGTGTGTGTGTGTGTGTGTGTGTGTGTGTGTGTGTGTGTTTATATTTTTCTTTCATGAACTGCATTGACGAGATTTTTAACTTGTAAAAGGTGACCTGAAAATAACTTTCAATACTAGTCGGTCAATCTGAATAAGAAAATATTGCCTGCAAATCAAAACTAGAAAATAGTTTGTGCAAACGCTTTTTTACCAGTTTGTGAAGAATTAAGTCATTCCTTAATGTTCTAGCATTGGGAGAGCAATGAGAGGCAATGGGATTGTGGGCTATTTCCATCTGATGACACCACCTTGGGGGGAGGGGACAACCCTGCAGTCCTTTAAACCAGAGTAGGTGTGAGGCTCGGGCTAGTGACAAAGATGAATTGGAGGATCTAAAGGCCAGGGTCCCTTTCCCCAAAACAATAATTCTGAATGGAATATCAGAATGCTGAGGCTCTGAGATGGGGAAGGGTCTTCCTTACCATTAGCCACAATGAAGCATGTGGGAAGGTAAGAAGAGGAGGAGGAGGAGGAGGAGTTTGGATTTGATAGGGAAGAAGCTGTAAGATTTTGGAGGACAGAATTGTCTGCTGTGCCATGAGACCTGCACTGTGCTCTGTAAGCTAGCCTGCTGCTCTCAGGGTGCAGTGCAAGATGCTATTCCATCACCGCCATTGAATTATATCCAATTGCAATTCTGCAGACTTCCGGGTTGGCGCCATCGCCGAATGGCGGACTCCCTCCGAGCTCTGGAGGGAGTCTGCTCGGCAGGGGCTGGGTCCTACCGCGCCGGCGACGCGGGGACCCTTAAAAACCACGGGCACGGAGCCCGTGGACATGGGGACTCGGCTGGTACCGTCAGCGCCCTCCCGACTCGTGAAGGAGCCTTTTTAAAGGCTACGGATCGGGTGCCGGGGAGCGGCGTGGTACTGTGAGTCTATCGCTTCCCCTGCCGAGCGCAGCCGCATGCCATTCGACGGAGAGCGCTGGCTTCTTCCATTGGAAATTTGGACATTTAACATCAACCCGTGAGTAATTGGGTAATCGGGTATAAAAGGAGAAAAAAAGGAATTTTTTTCGGATTCGGCATGAGCGGGGGGGATCTAAAAAGGAAGTCAGCCCCCTCCCTGATTGTAAACATGCTAAAACAAGGACTGAGAAACCAAGATCGATTCAGAAGTTTATTGCTGACAAAAAATATCAATTCCACGATGGGATACTACAAGAATTGTGCTGGAGGAGAAAAGTCGAGGGTGAGAGGGAAAAGGCAACCCCCCCCCCCTGGGAACCGGGGCGATTCGGAGAACCTGGCGGAGAGAGATGGAGAGTTTGACAGCTGTCAAAGTAGCTGTCAAATCTTGAGAATACAAAGAGGACTTTGTTACAAGTATTTTGCTGGTTAATTTTGTTACAATTGGACATAAATATGGATACAAAATGTCGGGGGGGGGAAAGAAACAACAACTTGACTTTTGGATTAGAGGACACAAAGTTACTGCAACCCCCCTAGAGGGGCTTTGGGACATTACAAGTGGCGTATGTGGAAAACTACTCCGGGATGTGTTCTGGTCTTAGCTCCTGGGAAAGTAGCAAAACTGAAATGTTGTTTTGTCTACAGAGGTGACAACACAATAGAATCTTTCTATTGAAGCAAGGTAGGAACTGGACGTAAGTTTTTGTTCCTGAATAACAAACCTCTGTAGAGATACTAGATTTCAGAATAAGAATGGTTTTGCAGCTGAACAAGATAGAAACCTGAGAAAGTAAGAAACAAAAGAGTAAAGGACCAACTACGCCACGGAAAGAACAATGGGAGGAGCAACAATGACTAAGGGAAATTAAAGGCCTCTATTAGACTGGACTTTTGAAATTAAACATTATCAAAACAAGCAAATTCAAAGAAAACCGGCAAGATGGATTGAGGAAAATTTGGCTGTGGACTTGAGACCTCCAGGCCGACAACATATAGACTGATGGACATGGGGAATCCAAACCGGGGAAGGGAGGGGGAATTCTAGAATCCAAAGGCTATGTAACCAACTTTTGGAATCTTCTTCTATTCTATCTTTTATCTTTCTATATAACTTTGGTATTTTGATTTAACATGTTTTGGGGAAAAAAAGGGGGGAATTCGTGGAAGGAAACAGGGTAGTTCTTGGGGGGAAAATCTTTGTTCTATTTTGTTAAAGATGAGGAGTGATGTTAAGATTGTAACTTAAATTGGCTAATAGGTACAATATATTAGATTTAAATTGGGAATGAGAACTTGTGGAACCAACGTAGGGAAAGGGGAATACAGTCGGGAGGGGGAGGAGGGAGTCCCAGAAAGAAGGATATGAAATTAAGGGTTTAAAATTGGTCTCTCTTTTTCTTTCTTTTCTTTATCTTTTCTATTTTTTCTATTCTGTGATTATTGGAAATTTTAATAAATATGATTATATAATATATATATATATATATCCAATTGCAATTCTGGTCAGCATCTGTAAGCAGAATGGGAAGGCTCCACTATTTCCTTTATGCCAGACTTCACTCACCTTGCCCCCTTTTCTCCTTCATTCTGGATCCAGGAAAAAGCTTCTAAAATCTAAAGCCCCCAAGCTGCGTCCGTGTTAGGCACAAAGAATTGTCGGCAAAATCCCATCAGCTTGAATAGGGATTGATTTGGAATCGCTCAGCTTTTTCAGAAATTTCTTCTAAAAGAACAGGAAAAAGGCCTATCTTTTCTGAGAGTTTTCTTCTGGCTCATCATCCTGGTGATGTGTTTTGTCTGTGTTGTGTACATACACATTGTATTTACATTGTCATCTGGGAACCACGCACAACCGTGTTCTCAGAACCAGCCATGGTTGATATATTCAGCTCCTCCTCTAAAAATCAAACTCACCCAAGAATCAGAGAGAGTTTTACATGTGCACGGGGGACACCAATCACACAAAAAAATTGCAAGAAGCAATCAAGTACCTATCAAACAAAAAAGGTTCTTGGCAATCAGTGAGAGCTTCTTTGAGAACTAGGGTAAATATGAATTAACTCTGTAATTCTACAAAGCAATTGGCTTTGAAATGCATGTAGTTTTGCAGCCATCAATGGGCACTATACTGAAATTAAGGGGTTTAACATTGAATAACTTTTGTGCATGTACCTAGAAAGCAGCATGCTTTGGGCATCTGGGCTGCTGAATGTTTTGTTTTAAAAAATAAAATGTAATTAGACTTCACTTCACAGATGAAATTCTTTTTAGAACTGTTCATAGCTGTCTTCAGTTGTATCCATTACACCTCATGGCTTCCTGTCCTTAACTTTACAAAGCTGGGATGCAATTATGACTGGAAGGCCCGAGGTGTCAGGAGTTGCTCTAGTCTAGCAAGACTCCAGCTCCCTCTTTGAGCTTCCACCATCTCAGCTGGCCTCCACTCACAACACGCTTCTGCCATATGAGAGAAGGCTCTCCCTGAGGTATTCTATGGATGGTAGACTATACCATCTGGAACTTTCAAGGCAAAGCTACATGGACAAAAGGAAGTGCAGTACATCACTAATGTATGGACTTGTTACCACAAGGTCTGGTTATGGTCTCTATCTCAGATGTATATGGAGGGCTACCAGTCATGATGGCTATACACAGCCTCTAGATTTGAAGAAAGTACACCAGTTAATGCCAGCTGCTGAGGAATAATGGTTGGAGAGGCCTAATGACTTTTTGGGCTGTTGGAGGGTTGCTCAGATCTGTAAGAAGCACAATATCTGTGCAGGTGGCCATTTGGCCTGATTCAACAGGGCTCATCTTATGTACCAGTGATCTGGCCTAGTTGAACAATGACCTTCTCCTTAAATCTGATGTTACTGCTACCATTGTTGCAACCAACAGAAATGTGAGCATCGCTCTTTTTCCATTTCTTCTCTCCACCCCCCCCACTCTCTCCTACAAGGATTTATAAGCCCACTAAGGGCAGATGAGTCTCACCCCATTAATTGCCATTCCTGCTGTCAAGTGCATGCCTTATGACTCTTTCAACAACTCCAGCCGCTCTGCTTTACAGTTGCAACTCTGTTGTTTTTCCTCTCTTGCTCTCAGTGTGTTTTATCTAATGATCACGCCTTGGGCAAAAACAGTAAAGTGTAAGAACAATGACCAGAGAAAATGGAGATTCTGAAAGCTTTGTGAGTGCCCACTTTCAAATGCCGGTAGTCCACACAAAAATCACTTCCCCTGCCCATGGCTTAGTGAAGAAATGTAGATTAATTTTGTCTGAGTGCCTTAATGCATTACGGGGCTGTGTTGTACTGGGGTGGGGTGAATGGGAAAAAATTCATTGTTTAGACACCTCTGGGTAGCAGTGATTATGCTCTGAGCAAAGAGAAGTTAACCTTGCGGCCATATTCTTACCGTCCATTGATCATGACTGAAATGCAAAGCGATTTGTTTTTCTTTTATATGTTCTTGTCTCTGTGTAGAGTGCTAAGACCCCTCTGGCAGCTCTTTCTCTCTGCCTGCTTTTTACTTTTACAAACCTTTAAGATTCTTGGATGAAAGAGATCAGAACTTTTGTGTGTGGTCAGCCAGCAGTCCTCTTGTGGTAAAAAAGTTGCTATTGGCTTCTGCTTTTTGGATGTTTCCCTACAATGAGGTCAGACAGCAGTAATTTTTGTCACTGTATGCAGATCATGGCAGATTTCTTATCTAACATTACAGAGAATCACTCTTCTGTCAATAGATCTGAATGCTCTCACTTCACTGCAGAGTGTATTACACCACTGATAGTTATTTCAGAAAAATCTACTAATCAGCATTTACATTAAAAAAAGCCCACCCACAAACTTACTTCTTTTTTTATCCTGTATACCAAGAAAGATATGTATGTGTGCTGGTGAGGGGATGTGCTAGAAGATAAATATAGCACAATATTGTGGGTTTATTTTTCAGATTTATTTCAGCAGTTTCTCACTTACTTCGGGAATAGCTAATGTGACAGCCTCTAAATGTTTAGATGAGAACTCCCATCATCCCTTGCTGTTGGTGACATATGCTGGGGCTGATGGAGTCCAGAAACATCTGGAAAACACTTCATTGCTGTCCCTGACTTACTTTCAGATGTAAATGGCAAACCACAAATACAGTGGTGCCTCGCAAGACGAAATTAATCCGTTCCGCGAGCCTCTTCGTCTAGAGGTTTTTTCGTCTTGCGAAGCAACCCTATTAGTGGCTTAGCGGATTAGCGCTATTAGCGGTTTAGCGGCTATTAGCGGTTTAGCGGCTATTAAAGGCTTAGCGGCTATTAAAGGCTTAGCGGATTAGCGGCTAAAAGGCTATTAGCGGCTCTTAAAGGCTTAGCAGATTAGCGGCTAAAAGGCTATTAATGGCTTAGCAGCTTAGAAAAGGGGGGGGGGAGCGAAAAAAAATCGGAACACTTGCAAGACGTTTTCGTCTTGCAAAGCAAGCCCATAGGGAAAATCGTCTTGTGAAGCAGCTCAAAAACGGAAAACCCTTTCATCTAGTGGGTTTTCCGTCTTGCGATGCATTCGGCTTGCGGGGCACCATTGTAAATGGTTTGAGGAAAAACCCTATTTCACATTATCCATTATCAGTGTTTTCACTCTCCCTGCATAAATTATTCCCTTTAATATTTTTTATTTCAGCAGGGCTGAATAAAATAAAAAAGAAAAAGTTGGGCAACTTATCAGAGTCTTTGAGCATCAGTCTGTAAACACAAGCAAGCTATTACGCATGTATCTGTTGTTTCTTTCATCCAAAAATGCAGCATTAGAAAGAATTCTTCTTCACATGGGTTCCCACATTGGCTAAGCAGATGATGATGATGATGATGATGATGATGATGATGATGATAATTTATAACATATACGCTGCCCATCTGGCCAGGCCTCCCCAGCCACTCTGGGTGGCTTCCAACAGGATATTAAAAACACGATAAAAGATAAAAGATCAAATATCAAAGACACTCATAAGCAACACATGAGGACATTTGCTGACAGCCACTGTTGTTCCCCAGAAACTAGATGTGGAACAGAATAAGTTCCATCCACATTTTTAAGTGAACCAGCCTAATTTGCACCACACCAACTAATACAAAAGCAGAACATAATTAGCATTCAGATTTCACACTTCTCTGATCTTGTGATGTACTTACCAGCTCAAAAAACCAAGAAAACCAACTCAAAATGCATTAAAATGTGTATTTTAAGCAGCTTGGATGTGGGGCCTGGAACTCCTAAGTGGGAAAGATCCTTCAGCCCCACACGCCCCGTGGGGTCAGCCACCTGCCCTCAGGTGATCCATTTTCCTTTGCCTGTATGGTTTGCGATCAAAGCATATAGGCAAAGAGACAACACTTTGCAAGTGGCAACAGTCAGTTGCATACCCTCCAACACCAAGGTGATCCAAATTGGAACACTCATCTATTATTGTTATTATCCTGAGCTCTCACGGGAGCCAGCTGACCCACACCAGAGCATGAGACCAAAACCAAACATATTTTGGTCCATTGCTCTGGCGTGACACAGCTGATTCAAAAAAAGAGCACCTTGGGGTCCAACACACTGCTGTGATCCAGCTTCTTATGCCAAAACACAATACCAAAAATGGAGACATTATTCCAGGGTCCAATCAGAAGCCAGGAATGGTTTCTGTAATTCCAGGATGTATCGCTTAAATTGGGATGGTTGAGCAGTATGCAGTTGGGTTCTGCAGGCACCAATGATGATCTAATCAGCTGATAGTTGGTGTTTCAAATCTACACACACACACACACGTATATACAGTGCTTTTTTCAAAAAAAATATAACTGTTTAGGGGTACTCTCATTTTCCTACTAATATTGAAATACTGCCCCTCAATGAGGCCAAACTTAGATTCACAAAATGTTTTGGGTATGCGTCCCCCCAGAAAAATGCACTGTATATAAATTTTTATCAAATTTTCTAATTTACATTTCAAAATATTCATTTAAACAACCTTAAATCAATGACTTCCCTTCCTTTCTTCTCTTTGCATGGTTCATTTTGCATACCATACACCCCTGCATATTTTACATGAACTAAACCATTCAGTAATCAATTGTTACATCCATCAAAACTTATTTACACTCTTGAATTTATCTTAGTGCTACCAGCGTTTTTAAAGAAACACAATTTTCACCCATATCTTCAGTAAACATTTTCCAGTCTTCTTTAAACGTACATTCCTCTTGTTCTCTTATTCTATATGTTAAATCTGCAAGCTGTGAGTATTCCATCAGTTTAAGCTGCCATTGTTCTTTGGTTGGAACCTCGCTCGTTTTCCATTTGTGGGCTAACAAAACACGGGCCACAGAAATAGCATACATAAATAGTCTTTTTTGACACCTGGGAATTTCCCTCTGAATTATCCCCAACAAAAAGGACTGTTTTTTTTGGAAAGGTACTTTAAAACATTTTTCCCCCAATCCATTATATATTGTTTCCCAATATTCTTTTACCCTTTCACAAGTCCACCAGGTGGTTGCAAATCCTTGTTCCTATTGAATCATACGCAAATAACCAGCCCCACACAAACATTCTGTTCCCCAAGCTACTTGCAGATCCCTGAGCTTGAAACCTATCCCTCATGTCACACAAAAATTGCCTCCATATACCCCACCTCAAACTGAAAACCTTCCAACATTCAGAGTCCTCCCCACACCCACACCGAACTACACACATCCGAAACCCCATGCTGAACCATCAGGTCAGATTTGGGGTTGGTGCAGGGAGCATACAGGGCAAGGAGAGAGATTTAGTGGGATTCAGCCCCTTTTCTCCCTGCTGAAATATGGGCTGGCATTCTGCTGGGTCTTCAAGGCAAGCATTTTCTTGAACTCGAACTTTCTGACCTAGTTGCTTTACGTGTTCATTTAGCATTTTTAATTATTATGCTTTTGTTTTGTTGTATGTTTTAATTATAGGCGATGTTTTGACATACTTTTGATTGTGCATCTTAATTATGTGCAGACATTTTATGATTGATTTTATACTCAGAAGCCACTTAGAGGATGTCTTGGCATGTAAGTGGTATATAAATTTGATGATATTTTTGATTATGAGGATCCTAGCCATATCAAAGCTGGCTTGGAATGGGGAGAGATATTTTAAAATGGCAAGAAAATCTAAATTCAAATTTCAAGGATTCAGCCATAACATTAAAGATAGGTTCTGAAAATGGGCATTGGGAGGCAATGGCTCAAGTTCAATATTTCCATGTGTGGGGGGTGTATTCATATATAGAGTTTTATCTGGTTTGTTGTGTGTGTTTTTTAAAAAGTGGTTTGGTTTTTGTGATGTTGAATAATTTTGGGGGGGACCACATGGGGTGCTGCTGCACAAAACCAGGAAAATGCCCCACAATGTTTTGACATCTTTGATGTGTTTTTGTTGTTTTGGTTTTAGGCAATGTATCCTTCTAGCAATGCATAGATTCAAGAACTGATGTCATGCGGAAGGCCTTAAGTTCTAAATAAATGGTGCTAGGTCTTGGTTTAGTCTGGAAGTTGTGCTCATTGCCTCTCACATCAAAGCCATTTCCCCTATATATGTATATGTTAATGATTTTCAGAGGGGAGACCATTGCCCTTTACACATAATTTGAAGACACTCTGGCTTTTATTATAACTGTACTTAACTGCATTGGATTGTGATCATAGTGTTTTGTTTTCTTCAAGGTTATTAATTTCATCCCTTAGCACACTTGTAAAAGTTATTGTATGGATTTCCTTTTAGAAGAAAGGATGAAAGACTTGGACGGATGAATATGACAAAGCTTTTTCGGAAACTAAAGACTGGCTGTTACCCTTGCAGATCTTAACACATTTTGATCCTGATTTGCCAATACAATTAATGTGTGATGCATTGTGAATCCCATGTGGGGTGAGAGCAGTCACATCCCACATTATGCTCACAGTAGAGGAAAAAACCAATTACCTTTGCTTCAAGGACACTGAGCAAAGGAGGAAGCAACTAAGCTAGAATCGAATGGGAAAATAACCATTATCCTTCAGAACGTGTTGGTTTCATCTGGACTTATATGGATGAGATTTCACACTTTTGGATGATCATCTCTCACTCAAATATTGGTTGGACCTTACTTGGCTATTCCATCACCTAGTAAATGGCAAATGTGAGCTGTTATCAATATTGATCCTTAGATACAATACTATACTAGATGGTTCATCAAAATTCAATTTGCCTTTCCAAAACTTAGAAGGAAATGTTAACCGGAGGAAACCTCTGCTTTTGGGGTAACTTGAAAAACCAAAAACTAATATTGCTTAATTCAGAATTATGAACCTATGTTCCATATGGGGGAAAATATGCTAAAAGCTGTGTGTGGGTTATACGTTTTCCCACAGAACTGCAGAATTACTTATCTCTAAATGTTAAGTGCCACATGTTTAATCAATTTAGGCTGTGCATTTAGTTGGAAATAGTGCTGTTGCTGATTTGCTTTTCCTGCTAGATAACTTAAGTTCCAGGACACAACTCCAATATTGACAATATTGCTGTAAGTATTTCCATACCCAAGCATGATGGCACCTTGATGAATAACTAGGCGCCAGTGCCTGAGGACTCATTCATTCATTTTATTAAAATCTATCTGCCCTTCACCCAAGGATGTCAGGGCAGTTTGCAATATAAAAATAAAAAATAAAAATTGCATAGTAACAAACAAGCCAATACCCCCTGCCCCATAGTTTAAAATGCCATAGATCATTTAATTAGCCATTCATAAAGGATACTGAAAACAGGGAAATTTCCAGCTCAGTTTTTGAAAGAGTCAGAGATCCAAGGCATGTCTGCTGTTTTCCTAGTAAGAATGGAGCTACCATGGAGGAATCTGGAGATATGTTGGGTAAATCTAATCTTGGTCCCACGTCAGATGAAGTTCACCCCAAACTGAGAATGGATCCATGAGATTTACCACATTGATCCTCTAGCGTAGCCCCACAGTTTACCATAAAAGTGGTAGATTTCAGACACTATTAACATCTTTAAAACAGCTCTCCTCTTGGGATTTCAAGGGTAACAAACCATAGAATTGTAACTTCAAATATGGATTTTTAAAACTAAAAGGAGAGACAATCAACCTTTGTCTGGAAATGAAATGTGTTGTGCATTGTGATAACATCACCACCGCTGAAATTGGCTCACAGCAAGTAAACATTGTTCCTGGCTTTGCTGCAGTGGCATCACAACATTGCACGAGATGAGGCTTATATGCTCGCTGGATTTTAGGAGCAGACTGAATTTTACTCTCAATCACAATTCGCTCTTGACTGTGAGGGTTTTGTCTTTGTTTCTTTGTTTTGATAGACTTTAGTTGTTGTTTTTTTACCTTGCCACAATTTGGTTGGAAATGGCATTGGGCAGGATCTCAGACATAAAAGGGGACCATAAAGTGGTGATGTTTCAGCTCTAGTCCTCAGCATGGGTGGGTACTAGGCCTCATGTCACACTCCTCAGGTTGCCAGTGAGATCCCCGATTTGTCTGCAGGTATACTGGCATGGGTGATTTCTGAACTAAACACATGAAGTTCAAAGGGACGCGGGTGGCACTGTGGGTTAAATGACAGAGCCTAGGGCTTGCCGATCAGAAGGTCGGCAGTTCGAATCCCTGCGATGGGGTGCGCTCCCGTTGCTCGGTCCCTGCTCCTGCCAACCTAGCAGTTCAAAAGCACCTCAAAGTGCAAGTAGATAAATAGGTACCGCTCCGGTGGGAAGGTAAACGGCGTTTCCGTGCGCTGCTCTGGTTCGCCAGAAGCAGCTTAGTCATGCTGGCCACATGACCCGGAAGCTGTACGCCGGCTCCCTCGGCCAGTAAAGCGAGATGAGCACCGCAACCCCAGAGTCAGCCACGACTGGACCTAATGGTCAGGGGTCCCTTTACCTTTACCTTATACTGACATGGGTGATTTCTGAACTCAACACCTGAAGTTCAAAGTTGTAACAGATCCATGCCACAATGCCATGCTAACCCCACTTGTTTTGCTGTAATCAATGAATTTGTGGCCTGTTTTAACCTGCACATATGTTTCTGATCATTTTGTTGCCCAACCCTCATCTCTGGGACAGCCTGATGTACCTGCCCCACAAATAAATCTGTAGCTACTCTTTCAGAAAGCTGATTTGGGACAGATTGCATGTGAACCTAGAACAAGTGAACACGTGTGATAACTTACTGGTGGTGGACACAATTTTGCAGTGCTTGGACTTAGCCTGTTGCTCCCAAAAGTTTGTTGCATCGGGTGGTCCCTCTCCTTCCTTCTGCACTTGGGATTTGACTCTGTATTAGCTATGGCAAAGCAAAGACTAAGTGGGCCATCCCCTATCCCCCCCCCCGGATGTTTTGGTGCACTCATGCATGAACATACCTGTCCACCTTATTCCTCGTGCATTTCCTATGATGATCCATTTCAATTAGCTGCTTATTTTTGGAGCTTGCTTGTAGTTAAACATCATGTGACTTCCATCTGGCCAGATTTAATGTGTTGTCTTCTCAATTGATTTGGGGTAGATATGTCAATGTCCCTTTCTCCTTGAGGTTTTGTCCTTGTAATAACTGGGAGGTCAAATGTGTGAAACTGGTTTGTTTGTTTGGTCTTTTTTCTTCTTCTAAATGCTGCAGTTCTTCAGCAAATGATTGCCTCTTTATTGGCCAAACTACCAGGGAGTTCAGCACAGTTTTATGTGGAATATTTGCTGGGAGATAAAATCCCATGGGTGTCATTAGTAGAGGCCAAAAATTTAACAGTGGCAGTGAGGCAATTAAATATCTGAAGCTGGAAGGATTATTTTTAGACGCTGCCTAGGCCATTTGTTATATTGTATACATGCATACTTAAGCCAGTAGCATTTATATTATATCTTGCTTTGTGGTTTGCTTTAAACTTATGATTATGTTACATTGTATGGCTTTATTCCTGGTCTTATGTTTGCTCTGTTGACCATAATAAATAAATGATTACAATGAGTTGGCAAAACCCAGCCAAAGCATCATCATCATCATCATCATCATCATAACAACAACAATAATAATATATTTACCGTATTTTTTGCTCTATAAGACTCACTTTTTCCCTCCTAAAAAGTAAGGGGAAATGTGTGTGCATCTTATGGAGTGAATGCAGGCTGCACAGCTATCCCAGAAGCCAGAACAGCAAGAGGGATTGCTGCTTTCACTGCGCAGCGATTCCTCTTGCTGTTCTGGCTTCTGAGATTCAGGATATTTTTTTTCTTGTTTTCCTCCTCCAAAAACTAGGTGCGTCTTGTAGTCTGGTGCATCTTATAGAGCGAAAAATACGGTATATTTTGCCCATCTGGCTGGGTTTCCCCAGCCACTCTGGGCGGCTTCCAACAGGATATGTGAAACATGATAAAACATCAAACATTAAAAACTTCCCTAAACAGGGCTGCCTTCAGATGACTTCTAAAAGTCAGATAGTTGTTTATTTCCTTGACATCTGGTGGGAAGGTGCTCCACAGGGAGGGTGCCACTACCAAGAAGGCCCTCTGCCTGGTTCCCTGTAACCTCACTTTTCACAGTGAACGAACCTCTAGAAGGCCCTCGGAGCTGGACCTCAGTGTCCAGACTGAACAATGGAGGTGGAGGCACTCCTTCAGGTATACTGGACTGAGGCTGTTTAGGGCTTTAAAGGTCAGCACTAACACTTTAACCTGTTCTCGAAAACATACTGGGAGCCAATGTTTTGTCTTTCAGAACTGGTATTACATGGTCTTGTTTGCCACTCCCAGTCACCAGTCTAGCTGCTGCAGCATCAGCTTCAGATTTGGTATCTGAAGAAGTGTGCATGCACACGAAAGCTCATACCAAGAACTAACTTAGTTGGTCTTTAAGGTGCTACTGGAAGGATTTTTTTTTTATTTTGACTATGGCAGACCAACACGGCTACCTATCTGTATCTGGAAAATGTAATAACACTTGTTCAGTATACTGCTAACAGTTGCATCTCTGAAACTGGAGTTCCAGACAACAGGAAACTCTTTTAACTACAGAGTAACAGACAAAGCCTGAGGTTAAGCTGGATGTCAAAAGCTTGAAAGGCAAGGATCTGCAGAAACATTAGGTCATGCTCACTGCAAGTAGAAGAACGCAGGAAATTGGAAACAGCTTAGTGGGGACAGAGAAGCGCAGTGGAAATTCCCCCAAAATGCATAGTTGAGGTGGCTATCAAAGGTTATGATTGGGTTATATGTACTGCATAAAAGTGGGACAATCTAGGAAGGAACGGGGGCATCAGGTTGCTTATGTGAAACTATAAAAGCACATATGTAATCTGTTATCAGGGTCTCTAGTCTGCACCATGAAGTGGATGAAATACCATTCTTGGACATGAATAAAATCCTCTTGCTTTGCTCCTTGTTGCCAAGTTATCAATTTCTGCTAGAGAATGAATGTCTAAGCGGCAAAGTTCCACAACAGTGCCAATCAGCTGATTTGTGCCAGCAGGTTTGGAAGTTGTCCCCTGACACTGTAATGATGCTATGTGATTGACAGGTGGGTGGTCCTTCCTGCCAATCAGTACTAGCCCATGGGAGATGTTGGGAAGGAAGGAAATGACCCACTTCAACAAACTTAGCTCTGTTAGTTTGTGGCCAGCCTGCTTTGTGCTTCAATAATTAAACTTTGCAGGGCTAGCCAAAGGCATTTTTCTGCCTAGACAAAAGACTGAATGGTGCCCACCCCTTCCATGTATAAAATCAATCAGAATGGCAGTTTCATATATTTCAACTTATAGAACAGCAGCATCAAATGCATCATTGGCAGTAGGGTAATTTAAAGAGCCCAGATCAGGTAATGTAGCTACACAGCTCTTATCTCCATCACCTTGTAGCTGGTCCCCCATCCCACCTCCCAGCATCTGTCTCCTGAAGTAGCCACCTCATTCTGCCTAACAGTAGGGCCAGGCATGAAACTACATAAAGTTTAAAACTGAAATATTGTCAGACTTTTCTGTTACATGCCATCTTTTCTGCATTTCTTTGTGTTCTTTTATTAAACTTCATTTTTTATTTAAAAAATATATTACAAACATTCTATTAAATAAACATGTTTGCATTGATTCAGTCATCAGTGAAAAAGCAAACTTCTCTGTTTATTCCCAGTAGAATGTGGATCTAAATTCATATCCCCATCCAATTGCACCCCATTGAAGTCACAGTAACTTTTGCTATGGCTGGGGATTTATATTCCTCACACAGAACCTGTAGTTCTTCTCTGAAGCTGAAACTAGATAGGAGCCACATTCTTTCATTTTGGCTACAGATATCTTGTCATTATATTTGTCTTTTCTTTTCTTTTTCTAAAATGACAATATTTTGTTTTAGGACTTAATATGAAACCTTCCCTTTATAAACGATTGGAACCTCTCAGACTTGACTTTTCCCACTCCAGGCCTTAGGAAAATAGGAAGCTGCCATATACTGAGTCAGGCCATTGGTCCATCAAGCTCAGCGTTGTCTATGCTACATGGGACGCAGGTGGCACTGTGGTCTAAACCACTGAGCCTCTTGGGCTTGCTGATCAGAAGGTTGGTGGTTCAAATCCCCACGACGGGGTGAGCTCCTGTTGCTATGTCCCAGCTCCTGCCAACCTAGCAGTTCGAAAGCACGCCAGTGCAAGTAGATAAATCAGTACCACTGCACTGGGAAGGTAAATGGCATTTGCGTGCACTCTGGTTTCCGTCACAGTGTCCTGTTGCACCAGAAGCAGTCTACTCATGCTGGCCACATGACCTGGAAAGCTGTCTGTGGACAAACACAGGCTCCCTTGGCCTGAAAGCGAGATGAGCGCTGCAACCCCATAGTAGCCTTTGACATGACAACCCAGGTGTTCTTTACCTTTACCTTTTACCTGCCTAAGCTAACTGGCAGCAGCTCCCCAGGGCTTCAGTTAGAATTTTGTCTGAGTCCTACCTGGAGCCAGGGGTGTAGCGTGGGTTGCCAGTAAATGTTGTGCTCCCCTGATGGACTTGGCAATGCTCAGTCCCTTTGCCAGCCAGCGTCTAGTCAAGGGGATCTCTCCTTGTAAACTAGCCCCAACCTGAGAGCAGAACTACCACCTGAATATGACTTTTTAGTCTAGATATGCTAGGAATGAAGCCCATGAATCCAAAAAAGTTGTTCATTCTTTCCAGGTCTTCTGCTATTTGGACATGGTCATGGAGCCATGGGATAATATCAGGCCTTTAATTTGAGCCAGAACTTGAGTTTAACAAAAATCCTGCCTTTTGAGACCATGCTAAAGAAGAGAGTAGCTTTACACGTTTGCAGGTTTTCTTCACCGCACAAACCAACCCCATCACATATAGAATATTCAGACCCCAATATTTTTAGAAATGGAGCACTGGGTCTCAGAAAACTGAGCTATGATTTGAACCAAGTGACATGGTGAAGCCCTTCAAAGGACTGTAAGTGGAGGGTTGCATGGCTGAATTCTTGCCCTCCTCCAACCTCAAAATAAATAATAAGAATAAATCTCATCCTGATTGGAGAAAATAACTCAGAGGGAAGAAAAGCCTGGGATTAGCATTTTCCTTTCTCTGCATGTCTGTGTTCACTTTTTAAAAGTTGTGCTTTGTTCTTAAGAACCTGTGCCTGAGCACAGCACACACAGCATGACAAGCTGCCCTTGGTGTCTCTCATCATATTCTTCCTAGATATTGGCAATTACTGTTCCCTCTATTGCTGGGCGGGATCCAGAGAAGTGATATGTGTGCTCAGGAAAGGTACAGCTGGGCTTTGCTACTTGTTGTCCCTGCAGCAATTCCCAGTGCTGTTTAAAAATACGAAAATGCCTATCTCTTCAGCAGAGGGAAATGCTATACAGGGGGGAAATAGATGAATCTCAGGCTAAGCATGCCTTTTTCTCTTCCTCCTCGACAGACACACACACAGATGTGCATATCATGGATTTGGATCCTGTCCCAGACTTTTAAGATTTAAATTGAAAGCTTAAGCTGGAACTGTTTAATTTGCTAGCTAAAGATCAAATTAGATCCAGGAGCAAAATGGTATGTGTGTATGAATATACATATATAACAGATGCAAGCCATGATGCTGAATTAAAATATAGATTCAACCATCCTTCACAATAGTTAGGGTTTTTTGTGTTCCCCTACATGACTCTTGGGAGGTGGGTGGTGCTGTGGTCTAAACCACTGAGCCTAGGGCTTGCTGATCAGAAGGTTGGCGGTTCGAATCCCCGCAACAGGGTGAGCTCCCGTTGCTCAGTCCCAGCTCTTGCCAACCTAGCAGTTCGAAAGCACATCAAAGTGCAAGTAGATAAATAGGTACCACAGGAAGGTAAACGGCATTTCGTGCGCTGCTCTGGTTTCGCCAGAAGCGGCTTAGTCATGCTAGACACATGACCCGGAAAAACTTTCTGCGGACAAACTTCAGCTTCCTCGGCCAGTAAAGCGAGATGAGCGCCGCAACCCCAGAGTCGTTCGCGACTGGACTTAAATGTCAGGGGTCCTTTGCCTTTTTTACGTGACTCTTATTGTTTTTGTGTGTCATCTGCCAATCCTGCTGCTTCCTGTACCATATGTTTAAATAACAACAACAACAACATAATGAAAAACAGTAACAATTTAATACTAATCAGTATTATTACCAGTATTGTCACTACCACATCCCCTATATCATACGGTCCTTGAAGTAAGAGGTTTTATTATTATTTATGAGAATAATTTCCGCTCACCCCCTCCAAGAGGTGGATGGGGTTTGTGACACCGCACGGCTTTACCTGTCCAGGTGCCACCCACCGTGCTGCAGGGTGTCTGTTGCGCTGCCCCCATCTTGGTAAGACAATGGGCTGCCGGCTGGGGGTGGAGCGAGAGCTGAGAAAAGGGCCAATGCTCTTTGGCCCAGACTCACTTTGTTTTCCTTCCAGATTCACCCACCCAACCCTCCCTAAAATATAACATGGTCTTCTTTTGCAGGCTAACCTCTTGCTTCCTAGGTCAGCAGGCACCGCTATGGTCATAAGATGGTTGCTATATTCAGAACCAGGAAGGAATTTCCCTGCATTGGCAGGTTTTGCCTTCCCCGTAGCAATTTGCCACAACTTTGGAGGTTTTAGACCTTGGTTGGTATCCTCAGGGGTCAGCAAGCTTTTTCAGCAGGGGGCTGGTCCACTGTCTCTCAGACTTTGTGGGGGGCCGGACTATATTTTTGGGGAAACAAATGAACAAATTCCTATGCCCCACAAATAATCCAGAGATGCATTTTAAATAAAAGCACACATTCTTCTCATGTAAAAACATGCTGATTCCTGGACTGTCTGCGGGCCGGATTTAGAAGGTGATTGGGCCGGATCTGGCCCCCGGGCCTTAGTTTGCCTACCCATGATTTAACTGAACATTCGTCACAAATTTGGCAGTTTGGGGCCTTGTTCGGTATCCTATAGTCTATCTTCGAGATGGAGGGGTAACATCTTCAGGCACCCCCATGCAGCGGTGTTTGCAGGGCCCATTAAAGGGTTGATTGTGGGAGTCACTGGCCCTAGAGTGGCGGCATATAGGTCAAACTCCTGGCTTGGTGAAGTAGGAGGGCATGCTGTGTAAGTTCATGCTTAACTGTCCCCTCCCACTGCTCCTGATTGCCCTGCGCATCCTTAGTCCCTGTTGGGTTGAGACGAATACCTTCCAAGGCCTAAGCCAAGGTTTCCTACACCTGAAATTCAGTAAAGTTGTGGCCTAATTTAAACCCATACATTGTTGTCATGTCTCGTTTCTGGGGGGTAGGCTCCACGGACAGGGTTTATCGCGTGGGCTCACAATTGGATGGCGTTTGCAAGCTATTGTTCGCAAATATTTAGGCCTGAAAGAGTAAGAAACTTTCCAAATTGCAGACTAATAGAACTAGAAGCTTAGTCCCTGATTTGCTATCTTTCAATCTGCAGGGAATATCCCTGTAGGATATATACATATGCATAAAGATATTCCCACATCTGCAAAAACGAAAGCCAATTTTGTCCCCTCGACGCTCTCTTGCCTTGCATAGGCCCAGTCAGAACTAAATGAATAACTGCTTTCATTTGGCAGACTCAAAGATCATGTTTTCTGATGAACACAACCTCTTTGACTGTAAGAAATGGGGAGGGGCCCCCACAAGCCGAGCAAAACGTATCCTAATAAATGGAATTGACTTGAATCCTCACTATAATCTTTGGGTAGTCCTTCAAGATAAAAACTGTGAAAATGACCTTTACTTTTATGCTTTTGTTGTGTTTTTTAAGTGCCCAGCTTGGATCATCATTTTTCTGCACTATTTATAATCCCTTTTTTATGGGAAAGCTGGCCTTTACAAAAATTGTAGATCTGGGCAGAATACAAATGCATAAGCAGATTCTTCCACTTAGCTAAAGAATTGAAGTGGTAAAAGGAATCGTGAGAAGGCCCTGAAAAAAGGGCAGATCTACTAAATGTTCATCATTCCGACCAGTAGTATTTATAAAGAACAGGGTGTTATTATGTTGATGACTCAAAAAGGAGAGGATGTTCCAAAAATAATCCTTGACTTGAGTTATTTAACTCTTACCTGAGATTTCCCATCTCAGCAATGTGATAAAAGAAACATCAGAGGGATTCATATGACCCCCTATATATTCAGGCCACATACCCCACCATGTTCAGGGGCCATGCCCTCTGCATTTCACTAATAGGTAAAGTTAAAGGGACCCCTGACCATTAGGTCCAGTCATGGCCGACTCTGGGGTTGCGGCGCTCATCTCGCTTTATTGGCCAAGGGAGCCAGCGTACAGCTTCCAGGTCATGTGGCCAGCATGACTAAGCTGGCAAACCAGAGCAGCACACGGAAACGCCATTTACCTTCCCGCCGGAGTGGTACCTATTTATCTACTTGCACTTTGACGTGCTTTTGAACTGCTAGGTTGGCAGGAGCAGGGACCGAGCAACAGGAGCTCACCCCGTTGAGGGGATTCGAACTGCCAACCTTCTGATCGGCAAGTCCTAGGCTCTGTGGTTTAACCCACAGCGCCACCCACATCCCTCATTTCACCAATAGGGATAGACAAATCTTACAATTTTAGTGCTTCTTATTTTCCCCCGAGTCTTAAATTTAGTTGTTTTGCAGTGGGAGCCTGATATCATCATATAGGCTCTCCATGTGTTTTGGAACCCTGGAAGACCAAGAAATTGAGTTTAGGTATTGATGAGATTGATATGCCAAACCAATGAATTATGAACTAATTGCAGACAAACAATCATAAACATCGAGAACTGCAGTCAATCATTTCTCAGTGTTCCATCTCCATTTTCTAGTGAGGACAGGTTGCAGTATCACATTAAAGATGTGCAAATCTTTTGCCTGATTGGTTTGGTCAGAAACGTTTCCTGGTTCTCTTATGTATTATGTATTTTATTTGTACTTCTTTTGCTTGTCTAAATTCTTGGGGAATACAATACAACTCCACATGTGTCTCAGAAGAAAGCCCATTGGGATCTTATGGTAAGGTAAGTGGGCAAAGGATTACAACCTTAGCGAAGAGGTTGAAAATATTAATAAATAATTGCAAATCAGTCCTGCTTTGGGACATTGAGTGGGTATATTCAGTGAGAACCTCAGGTAGTTTGAAAGTGGTAATAATTAGCTGGGTATGTCATGGTAGAACTGCTTTATCAACCATAGTTGCTCAGTTTTATTGACATAGTTTGCCTAGTGGATTAAAATATATAGCTGATTTTATCTATAGGCATCTAATGCTTTTAAAAAATGGATACATTTAGAAATTTACAAACTGGGCACCATGCTATGATAAGAATTCAATATATTGATTCAAAGTCGTAAAAGGTGGATAATAATTAGGTTGCTTAAGCAATAATTTTACCACAGTCAATAGCAAACCATGCTTTTGAGTACCACAGCAGAATATTAGAGGCCCTGCGGCTCATTCCAAAGTTTTCCAGCAGAAATAGTTTGATTATAGACATGATGTAAGAATCTTCATTAAGGTAAAGGGGGAAAATGTGAGCTCCATGTGCTACAGGAGTGAAAAGGCCAAATTAAGGAGACTGGAAATAAAATACCATATTGTCGTTAAAAATAATAAATCAATAAAATCTATGGCCTGGGTCTATAGAATCACAGAGTTGCAGAGTTGAAGGGTTAGCTAGTCCAACCCCCTGCAATGCAGGAATCTCAACTAAAGCATCCATGATAGTCAAGACATCCAACTTCTGCTGGAAAAACTCCAAGGAAGAAGAATTCACCACCTCCCAAATGATTTTGCTCCACTGTCAAATAGCTCTTACTGTCAGAAAGTTCTTCCTGGTGTTTTGTTGTAATCTCCTTCCTTGAAACTAGAAGCTATTAGTTCAGGTCCTGACCTCTGGAGTAGGAGAAAACAAGCTTGCTCTA
This sequence comes from Podarcis bocagei, assembly GCF_964188305.1. Taxonomy (NCBI): domain Eukaryota; kingdom Metazoa; phylum Chordata; class Lepidosauria; order Squamata; family Lacertidae; genus Podarcis; species Podarcis bocagei. The sequence goes on from NC_138133.1 coordinate 19,360,380, forward strand.
TGTCCCATGGGACAGCCCTTTAGATATTTTGAGATGGCTATCATATCTCCTCTCAGTCTCCTCTTGATTTCTTTATGCTTTCAGAGAACTTTAGGAAATATGATGTTTTGTTTTGCTAAGCTGTTCCTGTCATGCATGTGAGCTTTCCAGAAGCAGACGTCCAAAGCAAGAGTGACTAACCTACTAAGCAACAAATACCACCATCGCTGACCATTGGTCATTCTCTTTTTTATAATCTTTTTTATTCAGTTTTACACTATACATTTAAATTCAAACATTAGACATAATCATCAACATTTAGGATTCCCTGAATCCTTAGAGTTCCCTCCACCCTTCCATGGTTTCCATTTTCAATCTTTTTCAACTGCATCATATATTTTTACCTTAGTTTTTAGTACATTACAAGCGTTAGTCAAATCCTGCCAGCGTTTTTAGTTGTTTACCGTGTTCTCTTAGGTAAATTGTAATTTCCCCCCATTCTTTATTAAAGTTTCTCTCTTCCTGGTTTCTGATTTTCCCGGTCATTTTTGCCATTTCGACATAGTCCATCATCTTCAGCCATTCATTTCTGGTTGGGACTTTATCTTCTTTCCATCAGCATTGGTCATTCTCAGTAGTTATCCTGTGACAATACATACCATCTATGTGGGGCTGTGGGTGCCCAGGCCCCACAGAAATTTCAGTGAAGGAGCTGCCCCCCACCCCAAAGTGTGGAGGCCAGCTTGCTGTGGGGTGACTTCAAGCACGCAAGGTGTGATGACATCGCACGGCCCCAGGCACCCTCGGTTGCGGGGGCAAGCTGGCGATGCTACCTGTGACTCGCGGGTCTCGTCCCAAGTGAAGTTTATCAGGTTGCTGCTTTGGGTGAATTTCACACAAAAGTGTAAATATTTTATTTCAGTGGGTTTTCCATGTGTAACATTTGGCTCTGTTGTCGATAATGTATTTTCTTCTTTCTGCTTCCAGGTTTGTGTTTTACTTTGTTTTAACAGTAGGTTATATTTTGTCATAGATTTTAGAAATTGTTTGGTATAGTGGCATTTTTATGGATTCTATTATATGGCTTTATGGTTATCTTGTAAGCCAGTCTTGCTGCTCTTATTAGAAGAGCAGGATGCAAATATATTTTTGTTGATGTTATTTATTAGGGTGGGCTTCCTCAAGGATGAGTAATTCATCTTCTTTCCCACAGCATTTGGGGCTTTTTTATCGAGGGAAAAGGAGACACGATAGAAGCATATAAAATTAGACACGGCATTAGCATGAGAACTCAGAATGAGTTAGTGAAGTTGAATGTTGGAGGATTCAGAGCAGACTAAACAAAGAAATTCTTCTCAGAGTGCATAGTTAAACTATGGAATTCACTTCCATGGCAGGCAGTGATGACCACCAACTTGGATGGCTTTAAAGAAGGATTCGACAAATTTATGGAACCATGATAGCTACGCCGCATCTCTGCTGTCAGAGGCAGTATGCTGATGGTCAACAAAAGAGGTTCAAAGACTCTCTCAAGACAAATCTTTTAAAAATGTAGTTTAAACACTGACAACTGGGAAACACTGGCCTGCGAGTGCTCCAACTGCAGAACAGCCTTTACCAGAGGTGTCAGGGGTTTTGAAGATGCTCAAACTCAGGGTGAGAGGGGAAAGGCACTAAGAGGAAGGCACACTTGGCAAACCCTCACCATGATCAACTCCCGCCTGGAATCCTACGTCCAAACTGTGGAAGGACTTGTGGATCCAGAATTGGCTTCCACAGTCACTTACAGACTCACTTTTAAAATTGTGTTTATGGAAGACAATCTTACTTGGCTACAAGTGATCGCCAAAGAAGAAAAGAAGAGCTTCTCAATACCAGTTCCTGAAAATGGCAGGAGGGGAGAATGCTGTTGCACTCAAGACTTGCTTGCAGGCTTTCCATAGGCATTGTATTGGCAAATGTGAGAACAGAATACTGGACTAGATAATCCATTGACCTAATCCAGCAGAGCTGGATTTTCTTATGTTCGTCTGGCCTCCCTTGGTGCAGTGTGAGACAAGGCAGAAGGAAAGTAACAGAACATGGCATATAAAATATTGTGTTTGTTTGTTTGTTTGTTTGTTTTTAAAAAACACCCTTCAAGGCATCCTCTATAACCCCCTGTGCTCGTTCTGTTGCAATTATGTTCTGGTTTAAGAGTGTGGATTCTTTTTGTGTGGCCTTAATCAGTTGTTTCCACTGCCACCTTGTGCAGGGCCTGTACGGAAGGGTGGGGATGAGGGAATCGTACTCAGATGAAATTAGCTGGAAAAGACAGCTCAGTTTTCTAATGCCTTGAAGCCTCCAATCATTAAGGAATTGTCAACATTGATCTGTGCTGGCTGAATAAGGTTTTTGCAACATGACTTAATAAGAAAGCTGCAACTATTTCCATTCTCCCTACTCTTATCTGTATCTCTGTGCATTTTAAGATGGAGACAGACAATACTTCTTTCAGAGAGTTGAAACTAGCACGAGAAATGCTTTGTATCCTGTGGCCCCACAAACATTTTTTTTTCTTTTGTTCCATTTCTCCTCTGCTCAAGCAGGTTTTCAAAATGATGCACATGTCATGAAAACCACTTTGACCAATAACCAAAGTGAGATGAATATAAATACCACAGCTATCTTTACCTCTTTGAAACCCCCTTCAGCTCTCTGGAATGGACCACTGTTTCCAGCCTAAATTAGTACACAATATGGATGGGCAAATGATAACTCCTACCCCAGGTTTGATTCATGTTTGGAATAACCCAACTATTTCCCCTCCAGTGAAAATAGATTAGGTAAATGTAAGGGACCCCTGACCATTAGGTCCAGTCATGGCCGACTCTGGGGTTGCAGTGTTCATCTCGCTTTATTGGCCGAGGGAGCCGGCGTACAGCTTCCGGGTCATGTGGCCAGCATGACTAAGCCGCTTCTGGCGAACCAGAACAGTGCACGGAAAGGCCATTTACCTTCCTACTGGAGCGGTACCTATTTATGTACTTGCACTTTGACGTGCTTTCGAACTGCTAGGTTGGCAGGAGCTGGGACTGAGCAACGGGAGCTCGCCCCATCGCAGGGATTCGAACCGCCGACCTTCTGATCAGCAGGTCCTAGGCTCTGTGTTTTAACCCACAGCCTCACCTGCGTCCCTGGAAATAGATTGGTTTATTCCAAATCCAATGAGCCAAACTTGACTCTTTCACATCCTCATTGGGAGACATCATTGGGAGACATTGTTTAACCATTCCCCTTCACCCACCCATGAATATATGTTCTGACTGCTCTCTTTCCTTGTCACTGTAATGGGGACAGTGGGAGGGAGATGGGGGCAGATGGGAAGAGGGAGAAGGAGAGGGAGGGGAGAGCTCCTCCATCACTCCCTGATGATGCCATAGTAGTAACAATAGAATCCTGGGTCAACAGGGTGCAAACATGTCTCAGGTTGCAATTGCATTAGAATGAGGGTGGAATTGAGGCTAAATTGAAACTTCCCCTGCACCCGTGTAACTATTGTTCAGACTTTGTGAGATTTGCTGGAGCTGGTCAGAACTAGTGTTCAAGTAGATCAAGAAACATTCTGAACAGGGAGACTAGGCCAGAGAAAATATTCATTTGCACTTTAAGTGGAACTTGTAGTTTTATAGCCAGAGAGATATGCTCGTCTCCATGTGAAATGCTCTCTCAAGCCCTCTGAGTCCCAGAATTGATTGTGCATGAACTGGAGGGAGGGTTAGCTGGTGGAAGGGAGAAAGTACAATAATAATATTCAGGATCAGTGATCAAAGGGTCAGTGGGAACCAAAACTGCCGGTAAGAATTATAGCCTGTGGTCCCAAAAAACTGAAAACTTTCTGCTATTGGATGTGAATGACTAAGTCAACTAGCTATTTTGTCTGCATTGTGAACTTACAATAAAAAATGACTTTGGGGGGATAGTTGCAGGCATCTTACAGGCATCTGGCTGGCCACTGAGATCAGCATGCTGAACAGAATGGGTCTTTGGTTTCAACCAGCAGGATTATTCTTAGGTTCCTATAAGTCACTGTGGTTTATATTCTGAAACAAAGAATGCTAATTTCAATGTCATCTCTAGTGATTTTTAGCATGTGTTTCCCAAATCCTGATTCTATTAAAATAGGGATTGCTAGACAATGATATGATAAGCTGCAAATGGATTGAGACTCCAGAAGTGCAATTAAGACTAGTATTGAAGCAATCTTGGAGGAAAGTAGAAACCCGAGTCATTTCTGTGTTCCTTTTCCCACTTTATTTATGTATTTCATGGAATCATAGAATTGTAAAGTGTCTGACTCTTTGTGACCCCATGGACCAGAGCATGCCAGGCACTCCTGTCTTCCACTGCCTCCTGCAATTTATTCAAACTCATGCTGGTAGCTTCGAGAACAATGTCCAACCATCTCGTCCTCCATCGTCCCCTTCTCCTTGTGTCCTCTATCTTTCCCAACATCAAGGTCTTTTCCAGGGAGTCTTCTCTTCTCATGATGTGTCCAAAGTATTGGAGCCTCAGCTTCACGATCTGTCCTTCCAGTGAGCACTCAGGGCTGATTTCCTTAAGGATGGATAGGTTTGATCTTCTTGCAGTCCCTGGGACTCTCAAGAGTCTCCTGCAGCACCATAATTCAAAAGCATCAACTCTTCAGCGATCAGCCTTCTTTATGATCCAGCTCTCATTTCCATACATCACTACTGGGAAAACCATAGCTTTAACTATACAGACCTTTGTCGGCAAGGTGATGTCTCTGCTTTTTAAGATGAAGCGCTAACTAGGCATTTGGAAACGAGGAGGAAGGACTCTAGGACCCTGTCACAGCCCTCACACCTCCCTCCCCAAGCAAGCACTTGCTATGCTTTGGAAAGGAGGCAGGAAGGTGCCCTCCTCAGCTCAGTGCTCTGCTCAAGGAACAGGCTGTACTGCCCTAAGACTGCCTCTGCTGAGACATTTTTCAGAAAATCCAACAGTACGGGTGGTGGTGGGGAGGCTCACTTTTCATATATAAGGCAAATAAAAACCAGTCTGTTTCAAATCATTAGTCTGGAAGATTCATACCTGCATTTTATGGCTTTAAAAGGTGTCCATTATTTCAAATGGGAAAGAAATAGAATTGGCACCAAATGTCACCCTATAGTGAAATTCATGTTGAATTTTGATATTGCACCAAGAAGTAAGTGCTGCAGGAATGTCAGAGGAAGGCAAAATATTTTAAGAAGATTTTTTTCTGGTTTTGTTTTTCATTCATCTTTTTTAGAGGGTTTAAAAGAATATCCCCCACCCAACCAACTGCAGAGGCTTCTCTCTAGCACTACAACCCAGTAGCCATAGTGTGATAACTACTTAAACATTAATGAAGAAGAGAGGGGAATGTCTTGTTGCCGGAAAGCTAGCCTTGCTTTGTGCATTGGGGTGGGCTGTGATGGGGCAGGAGCCAATTCAGCCATGCAACTCATGCCTATTCAATATTCACACACAAAACTAGAAAACAGGAAGTGGGACACATATTAAAAATCAAGGTAACCCATTTAAAGATCAACACAATTGTGGAATGGCAAATCTCTTATATGTGAAGCTGAAGGCTGCATCTATAAAGCACATTGTGTGCAAAGGTACTAGAAACCCGGGATAGTGTATGCATTATACAGAGATAGAGCGTCTCATTCAATTCAGTGTTGAAGAACGGTCGCAAATTGTTGTTTTTGGCACTATCAAGTGGGCCAATAAGATGTGTGTATTCAGGAAACATTTGTATAACCAGATTCAAGCACCTACATTTCCCTTTGATTCAATGTATAAGGCAGCACAATATGGCTTGTTTTATTCAAAGAGAAGTGATACCATTCAGAGTTTTGTACAGTTTCACAATAATAGTTACCTGTCTTTTTCATGTCACAACTAAAGGTTTCATGGCTAAGTCTCTTCATTGTATCCCTGGAAAACAATGATTTAGAGAACCAGCCAAGAATCATCTCAATTTATTATTGTGTCACCTGCCAGAATGCAATCAGTTCTAAACAGAAAAGTAGGCCTCTGCAGTTTTCAATTTGCTGTTTTATTTGAGAGTTTCTGAACATGGCATGCCTTAAACTGGAGAGACCACTCCTCTACCTAGTCTTATATTGACTATTTATTCCAGTGGCAGTGCTCTGTGATCTCCACCAGAGCTATTTCTTCTTACCACTTAGTGGGACCTGGGGAGGCTCAGTTTAATACAGTACAGGCAACTCACAACTTATGCCCATTTAACTTGTTACAGGTAGGTAGCCGTGTTGGTCTGCCGTAGTCGAAACAAAATTAAAAAATCCCTTCCAGTAGCACCTTAGAGACCAACTAAGTTAGTTATTGGTATGAGCTTTCGTGTGCATTCACACTTCTTCAGATACAGAAGTCACTAGACCCTTATATATAGTGAGAGGGTGGGCAGGGTTCATAGAATCATAGAATCATAGAATCCTAGAGTTGGAAGAGACCACAAGGGCCATCGAGTCCAACCCCCTGCCAAGCAGGAAACACCATCAGAGCACTCCTGACATATGGTTGTCAAGCCTCTGCTTAAAGACCTCCAAAGTAGGAGACTCCACCACACTCCTTGGCAGCAAATTCCACTGTCGAACAGCTCTTACTGTCAGGAAGTTCTTCCTAATGTTTAGGTGGAATCTTCTTTCTTGTAGTTTGGATCCATTGCTCCGTGTCCGCTTCTCTGGAGCAGCAGAAAACAACCTTTCTCCCTCCTCTATGTGACATCCTTTTATATATTTGAACATGGCTATCATATCACCCCTTAACCTCCTCTTCTCCAGGCTAAACATGCCCAGCTCCCTTAGCCGTTCCTCATAAGGCATCGTTTCCAGGCCTTTGACCATTTTGGTTGCCCTCCTCTGGACACGTTCCAGTTTGTCAGTGTCCTTCTTGAACTGTGGTGCCCAGAACTGGACACAGTACTCCAGGTGAGGTCTGACCAGAGCAGAATACAGTGGCACTATTACTTCCCTTGATCTAGATGCTATACTCCTATTGATGCAGCCCAGAATTGCATTGGCTTTTTTAGCTGCCGCGTCACACTGTTGGCTCATGTCAAGTTTGTGGTCAACCAAGACTCCTAGATCCTTTTCACATGTACTGCTCTCAAGCCAGGTGTCCCCCATCTTGTATTTGTGCCTCTCATTTTTTTTGCCCAAGTGCAATACTTTACATTTCTCCCTGTTAAAGTTCATCTTGTTTGTTTTGGCCCAGTTCTCTAATCTGTCAAGGTCGTTTTGAAGTGTGATCCTGTCCTCTGGGGTGTTAGCCACCCCTCCCAGTTTGGTGTCATCTGCAAATTTGATCAGGATGCCCTTGAGTCCATCATCCAAGTCGTTGATAAAGATGTTGAATAAGACCGGGCCCAAGACAGAACGCTGTGGCACCCCACTAGTCACTCTTCTCCAGGATGAAGAGGAACCATTGATGAGCACTCTTTGGGTTCGGTCAGTCAGCCAGTTACAAATCCACTGAGTGGTAGCATAGTCAAGACCGCATTTTACCACTTTCTTTACAAGAATATCATGGGGCACCTTGTCAAATGCCTTGCTGAAATCAAGGTAGGCTACATCCACTGCGTTCCCTTCATCTACCAGGCTTGTAATTCTGTCAAAAAACGAGATCAGGTTAGTCTGACATGACTTATTTTTCAGAAATCCATGCTGACTATTGGTGATCACAGCATTCCTTTCTAGGTGCGCACAGACTGTTTGCTTAATGATCTGCTCCAGAATCTTCCCTGGTATTGATGTCAGACTGGCTGGGCGGTAATTATTTGGGTCCTCTCTTTTCCCCTTTTTGAAAATAGGGACAACATTTGCCCTCCTCCAGTCTGCCGGGACTTCGCCTGTTCTCCAGGAATTCTCAAAGATGACTGCCAGTGGTTCTGAGATCACATCGGCCAGTTCTTTTAATACTCTTGGATGCAGTTCGTCTGGCCCTGGAGACTTGAATACATCTAAACTGGCCAAGTATTCTTGTACTATCTCCTTAGTTATTCTGGGCTGTGTTTCCTTTGTTGAATCATTTGCTCCAAATTCTTCAGGTCGGGCATTGTTTACTTTATCGGAGAAGACTGAGGCAAAGAAGGCATTGAGGACTTCAGCCCTTTCTGTGTCCCCTGTTTGCATTTCACCATCTTCTCCTCTGAGTGACCCCACTGTTTCTTTGTTCTTCCTTTTGCTACGAACATACCCATAGAAGCCTTTTTTGTTGCTTTTAACCTCTCTAGCAAGCCTGAGTTCATTCTGTGCTTTAGCTTTTCTGACTTTGTGTCTACACGTGCTGGCTATTTGTTTGAATTCCTCTTTGGTGGTTTCCCCCCTTTTCCATTTTTTGTATACATCCTTTTTTAATCGTAACTCAGTTAAAAGTTCTTTAGATAGCCACCCTGGCTTCTTTAGGCACCTTCCATGTTTCCGTCTCATTGGTATTGCCTGACGTTGTGCTTTTAGTATCTCCCTCTTAACAAACTCCCAGCCATCATGAACTCCCTTTCCTTTTAGTATTACTGTCCATGGGATCTCACCCAGCACTTCCCTAAGTTTTATGAAGTCGGCTTTCTTAAAGTCAAGAAATTGAGTCCTAGTATGCTTGGCTGCTCCTTTCCGCTGTATAGTAAACTTCAGAAGAGCATGATCACTCGCGCCTAATGATCCTTCCACTTCTACCCCACTAACCAGGTCATCAACATTGGTTAGGACCAGATCTAAAATGGCTGTTCCTCTTGTTGCTTCTCCCACTTTCTGGACAATGAAGTTGTCTGCAAGGCCAGTGAGGAATCTGTTTGACCTTATGCTCTTGGCTGAGTTTGACATCCAACAAATATCCGGGTAATTGAAGTCCCCCATTACTACTATCTCCCTTCCTTTTGCATGCTTGGCCATCTGTTCCAGGAAGGCATCATCTATGTCCTCCGTTTGGCTTGGGGATCTATAGTAAACTCCCACAGTGAGGTCCCTGTTATTCTTCTCTCCCTTAATTTTGACCCAAATGCTCTCACTTTGGCTTTGATGTTCTAAATCTTGGATCTCTTCACAGGTATACACATCCCTGACATATAACGCCACTCCTCCTCCTTTCTTGTCTGGTCTGTTTCTCTGAAATAGATTGTATCCCCCCATTATTACATTCCAATCGTGGGACTTATCCCACCAGGTTTCAGTGATGCCTATTATGTCATATTTAGTTTGCTGTACCAAGAGCTCAAGCTCATCTTGTTTATTTCCCATGCTTTGCGCATTAGTGTACAGACATTGAAGTCCATTAATCATTCCCCCGTGTCTCTTATTTAAGGATTTTTTCCTCCCACCACTAGGTCTGCGTGCTGTTTGCTCCATTTGGTCTATGACATTTGGATGATCATCTTCATCAATTGATAGGCTCCTACCTTCAGGAGCACTGTCTCCCTCCCCCACATTAGTCAGTTTAAAGCCCTCCTGATGAGGTTTCTGAGATTTTTGGCAAAAACATTTCTCCCAACTGTTGTGAGGTGCAGCCCATCGCTTGCCAGAAGTCCATCTTCAAGAAAATGCAGTCCGTGATCTAAGAATCCAAACCGTTCCTGTTTACACCATCTGCGAAGCCAGCTGTTCACTTCCACTATTTTCCCCTCTCTCCCTGGGCCACGTCGTTCAACTGGGAGGAGAGAGGAGATGACAATTTGTGCATTTAGTTGCTTCAATTTCCTGCCGAGAGCCTCGTAGTCTCTTTTGATCTTCTGGAGGCTATTGCTTGCAGTGTCATTGGTTCCCACATGAACCAAGAGGAAGGGGTATTTGTCAGTGGGTTTTATGATTCCTTGCAGTCGTTCAGTTACATCTTGGATCTTAGCCCCAGGGAGACAGCACACTTCCCGAGACATCTTGTCAGGCCCACAAATCACTGCTTCTGTTCCCCTCAGTAGGGAATCCCCTATCACCACTACACGCCTCCTCTTAGGTTTGGTCGGGGTTCTTCCATGAGCTGTCCGTTCCAAGGTCGCCTGCACATTCCCTGAGGACTGACTTTGCTGCTCGTCTTCATTTACCTGATCGACAGAAATGAGGGAGAGATCCTCAAATGGAGTCTGCTCTTCGTCTTCCATGCTAGGAGAGAGGACCTCAAAGCGATTGTGTAATTCTAAACAATCAGAACGAACCCTGGGCCTCCTACTTCTTTGAGTCACGTTTCTCCATATATCCGGCTCCTGTGTTGGTGAACTAGCCTCCTTCTCTGGGGAGTCCCCTGTCTCCTCCTTGATGGAGACGGTGTGGTCTGTTGCTTCCAAGAAGAGCTCCAGCTCTCTAATTCTTTGGAGCGTAGCTACCCTTTCCTCCAGTTTCTGGACTTTGTCTTTTAAGAGGGCAATCAACATGCAATTGCTGCAGGTAAAGCTGCCTGCAACCTTTGGCAAGATGGCAAACATTGCGCAGGTTGTTACTCAGAAGGGTGGTGGGAATGGGTGATTGGCTGATAGGTGTGGTAAACCTGTTGACAACTATTAACAACTGCAATGGTCTTACAGGAAAAAGCAAGAGGTGAGATGGCTAAAAATAGCTTTAGCATGTATAATGAGATAAGAATCCAATGTCTCTATTCAGACCAGCTCTCTCCATGGTTTTAAGTTTGGTATCTGAAGAAGTGTGCATGTACTCATACCAATAACTAACTTACCGTAGTTGGTCTCTAAGGTGCTACTGCAATGAATACTCATACCAATGTACTCATACCAATAACTAACATACCGTAGTTGGTCTCTAAGGTGCTACTGCAATGAATACATTTAACTTTTGTGTTTTCAGGTTTATGTGCTTGGCAAAACAGATAAATAAGTAAAAGGGGTGGGGGACTGGCATCCAAAAAACTTTTTGGCATTTTCACTTCCCAATGAACCCAATTTGTTTCAGCTATATGCCAGTTTTGGCTCTAGACTTTATTGGCAGAACGTAACCCCAGCGTACGTTGAGAGTTGCCTATATATGTGATCTGATAGTTGTAAAGTAGATGCAGTTACAGTTTGCCTAGGATTGCCATATTTCAAACAGTGTAAATTTGGACAGAAAAGTTGTTGAGCTTTTCTGGCAAATTTGAAGAAGAAGAAAAGTTTTTTAGCTGTTTTTAAGGAAAACAACACTGCCATACGTCTGGATTTCCACACACCTCCTTTTTTGTCGATTTCCACCTGACATTGTGTGACCAGGCAGCAACAGCCCCAACCCCCAGGGATCATAAGGAAGGAATAAAGACTCTGACAACATTATATGGAATTAAAATTAGGCCACAACTTTATTAAATTTCCGAATGTAGGAAGACCTTGGCTAAGGCCTTGGGCGTGTATCCCTCCCAGCCCCCAGCCGGGGGAACTGGGGCATATCAGGGTATATGGGATATGGGGGTGCTTTGTGAGACATAAGTGTAGCAGGCAGCCCAGACCATATCCCTGCGCGTAGGGTAGCCTACCAGCACATATACAACCTTTCGGTGTATGGCCAGTGACACCCAATATATATAACACCTTTATGAGGGGACCCTGGAATCACCACCGGGGGGGGGGGGCTTAGTCACCACTTCACGCCCCACCCCCATTATCGGGAAGAAAAGACTAAAGGATTCCACCCAAGGCCATAACCACCAAAGTTGTGACGAATTGCTACGGGGAAGACAAAAAATGCCAATGCAGGAAAATTTCTTCCCGGTCCTTCAACAGCAACCAGTCAAAGACCGTAGCAGCGCCCGCTAAACAGGAAGAAAAAAGTTAACCTGCAAACAAGAAAACATTAAACTAAGGGAGGGTAGGGAGGGTGAATCTCCAGAGCTGACTGCCTGGCTATTGTTGGCTCCACTCCCTTATATATATGGGACTGGCCCCACCTCCCAGCAATGAAACTTGACTACTGAGGCCGGGCGTGAACCTCCAAAATTAACACTGAGAGGCAGGCCAGCCCCTGTTTGCCAGTAAGTTCCCTGGGAACTGTAGCACTGTGCACGATCCCGCAAAGGGCACCCACAATGTAAAGTGTGAGTGCTCATTGCTTCCGACTGCAGTATGCAGGATATGTCTCAGAATTTCCGGACGTATGGCAACCCTAAGTTTGCCACTAGTTGGAGGTAGTGATAACTGAGCTATATAAGATATACCACATGAAGTATAGTGGTACCTCGGGCTACAGACGCTTCAGGTTACAGATGCTTCAGGTTACAGACTCCACTAACCCAGAAATAGTACCTCGGGTTAAGAACTTTGCTTCAGGATGAGAACAGAAATTGTGCGGCGGCGCAGCCGCCGCGGGAGGCCCCATTAGCTAAAGTGGTACCTCTGGTTAAGAACAGTTTCAGGTTAAGAACGAATGAATTATGTTCTTAACCCGAGGTACCACTGTAGCTCTTTGTTACTTAGCCAGAGTGTGTATCTTCTCTTTCTTACACAGAGCCCACAACAGAACATTATGCCAACTATCTTTTGAGTGCAAAGTATGCTCTTTGTCACTGAGCTCTAATCTAGCACTAGACCAAAATTATTCACTGTAATGTTTGGGAGAAATTCCTTAGCATTGAAACAGCTTGGAAATGCTTGTGAGGGATTTGGGGGTTTGGGTGAGGTATAAAGGGAGGGGTTGGGATTGGCAAGGTTGGCAAGGCATTAGGGGGTATTAGTTGGGGTTGGGAGACAATGTGAGCAGAGGTGGCAGTGCAGTATAAATGCGGAGAATTTGGAGCGAGTCCAACATATATTTTAAAATATCTTTTAAAAGTTATGATATCCCCATGTGAGGAGTCCACATTTAGCAGGGATAGCTCAAGAGACTTTTAATCTCAGGGTTGCTGGTTTGAACCCCACATTGGACAAAAAGATTTCTGCATTGCAGGGGGCTGGACTTCACTTTTGTGAATAAAATCTGATTGAATATCATGTCTCAAGTCCTCTTCCTGGCCTGTGGATTTACCTGCATTCCTGACAGCCCTTTGACACCATCTGCCATGGATTCCTTAGTTGATTCCTGCATTGCAGACGGTGGTTCTAGATGAACCTCAGGGTCCCTTCCAACTCTGCAATTCGATGATTCTATGCATTTTCAAGCTTTCTTTCTCATAGGGCATCTTCATTATTCAAGGAAAGTAAGGGCCTGAACTACAGAGTCCCAGCTTAGACCAGGCTGCTAAGAGAGACTTCTCAGTATTTACACAGTTCTTTGTGGGGAAAAATCCAATACCACTATATTGCTTGACTCTCTCACTTGGCAGTTCACCATCCTAAAGTTATTCAAAACACCAGCTTTCTGTTTTCCTTTTACTCTTTCAAAAATTGCTCCATAATAGGCGCCCAGCATATTTCACACCGCAGTAAGCACTCACCCATACAGCCTCCACTCTTACGATCCTAGGTGACATTATTGCCTCATACAATTTCCACTGCTGGGCAGGTTATCACTTAATTAACCCTGATAATGTCAAAAGGGAAATGCATAAATGTCAAGCTATTTCCAAGCATTCTTTACTGGTCCTGGGAAGAACTGGTAATAGCATAGATTAAGATGGAACATAATATTTAAAAGTGCATTAAAAATAAACATCTGGTTTCTCTCCCGCACCACCCAAATGTGGCAAAGGCTTTGCAGGCTTACTCTACAGATCCCTCTAAAGAATGGACAGCTACCCCCACTGAGAAATCTTGAAATGGTTTGGTTGTTTTGTTTTGTTTTGTTTTTAAAATGGCTATCTAATTGGGGCAGGGAGGAGAAATCCATTTCAGAAATGTTACTGTTAGAATGAGCAAAGGGTAACGCTAAAAGCCAAGGGCAATAATTTTAAGAAACTGAGGTGAACTCTTGTTTGGATGCAGTGGTAGAGAGAATTGTGTCCATTGTTGTTGTTGTTGTTGTTTAGTCGTTTAGTTGTGACCCCGTGGTCCAGAGCACTCCAGGCACTCCTGTCTTCCACTGCCTCCCGCAGTTTAGTCAAACTCATGCTGGTAGCTTTGAGAACACTGTCCAACCATCTCGTCCTCTGTCGTCCCCTTCTCCTTGTGCCCTCCATCTTTCCCAACATCAGGGTCTTTTCCAGGGAGTCTTCTCTTCTCATGATGTGTCCAACGTATTGGAGCCTCAGCTTCAGGATCTGTCCTTCCAGTGAGCACTCAGGGCTGATTTCCTTAAGGATGGATAGGTTTGATCTTCTTGCAGTCCCTGGGACTCTCAAGAGTCTCCTGCAGCACCATAATTCAAAAGCATCAATTCTTCGGTGATCAGCCTTCTTTATGGTCCAGCTCTCACTTCCATACATCACTACTGGGAAAATCATGTCCATAGACTGAATCTAAATCCTGCTAAGAAAGAGACAATGAGCTGTTCCCAGGTTTAATAACTGGGGAGCCTGCCTGTCTCTGTGATAAAGACAGCCTAATTATTAGCTTCAGGTGGTGTGTCAACTGCACCCTTTTCCAGAGCAGTTATAGTAATAGTAATTTACTATTTGTACCCTGCCCATCTGGCTGGGTTTCCCCAGCCTCTCTGGGCAGCTTCCAACAAACATTAAAAATAGATTAAAATGTCACACATTAAAAACTTCCCTGAACAGGGCTGCCTTCAGATGTCTTCTAAATGTCAGGTAGTTGTTTGTCTCTTTGACATCTGATGGGAGGGTATTCCACAGGGTGGGTGCCACTACCAAGAAGGCCCTCTACCTGGTTCCCTGTAGCTTAGCTTCCCACAGTGAGGGAACTGCCAGAAGGCCCTCGGCGCTGGACCTCAGTGTCCGGGCAGAACAGGGATAACCTGGACCCTGTGACACCTCAACAGAGGCCGTGCCCCCTTTCACTCTGCCCCTGCCCCTTCTTGGCTTCCTCCCTTTTTCGTACTTTCACCCGTTGCCGGCGAAGCTATACTTCTAGAAGCTGGTGCCCCATTTCCAAAAGCTGGTGCCACTTCCAGAAGTGTGGTGCGGGCTTCTGGAAGTATTATGGAATTATAGAGTTGGAAGGGACCCTGAGGGTCATCTAACCCAACCACTTGCAATGCAGGAAACTTTTGCCCAACTTTTGCCCGGGTGCTGCCAACCCACGGTACGCCACTGGCTAAACATGAGGCAAACCCACAACTCTTGAGATTAAGAGCCTCATGCTTTACTGCCTGAGCTATCCGAGAATGTAGGCCAGCTGGAAAGCCATGGCAGAAGGAGGAAGTAGAGTGGGAGACATGCAGGGGCAAGGTATGTTGGCATGTCTTTTGGAGTGTGCCAATGGAATTTCGCCACAGTACGGGAACATAAAACATGCGTCTTTTGGTTCTACGTGGGGTTGGTATCAGAAGCTGGGGTGGCTTCTGTAAATCCAGGATGTCCCACTTAAAACAGGACAGCTGTGCGGTATCCATTAGTAAGTTCGCTTCTTACTAACCACACAGAAGCTATTTTGGCATGCAAGTGTCATATACATTAATGATAATGTATACTGCTTGTATTAGTAGTGCATAAATTGGGAAGCATATTATGTTTGATTAACCTCATGCATTGTACAGAGGGCTACTTTTGACACTTGTCCTAATTTTCTGATGGAGCTCTGCAAATAATGTATACAAACATGCAGGTATTATGGCAAAGTGTGCATAAAAATATTAGTAAAAAAAATAGACAAGTGCGTTATATATGGGGTTTTTTTGCAAAAAAAGTGTGTATTTGGAGAAGTACAGTAAAATGCTGATAAATTTTGGTCAGGACTGGGTTTTTTCTATTGAAAACTGCTGCAGAAATGGGGAAAACTGAATTTGATTTTGGAAAAATGAGAAATTAACCATTTTGATCACCCCTACTCACCTAGAGTGTAGAACCATTAAAAAGTCCAGAGATACAGGTGTTCCTGGGGGGGGGGGATTGTGTAGTCTAATATACCCTCACATGGGGAGGATAATTCTATCCAGTCCCTTCTTGGTGTCCATGGATACTTGGGGAAAAAGATATGTAAATTAATCCATTAAGGAAGGCAGTTCTATCAGAAACATATCAGCCCCAAACACATCACCGTCCTCACCCTGTTCATATTGCTATGCATGCCTAAGAATTTTCTGCACAGCTTTCTTTCTATAAATTGTATGGGTTGGCACCTCATACAGAGACAGTTATACATGCTGCAGCTACAAGTTACATTACACGGCATTGTATTCATCATTTCCAAGGTTGACACCTCCTGTGACAATGAGTCAACTACTCTGGCTTCAGCAGTTTTTGCAATATGTAGAACGCTGTGCTCTTGTGTGCATTCAGCCTTTTTTTTTTTTGAGAGAGAGAGAGAGAGAGAGAGACTTTTGAATATTATCTATTGCTACTGAACAGCTAGCCAATCTTGTTCTTGTCTATACACGTTATAACCACTTTCTGATTAGCTGTGGATATGCAAATCACCTTTGCCACGAGAACCATTAGGAAGCTGATTTGTTCTCTTGGGGCTATCTAGACACTTTCAGTAATTTGATTTTTTAATGTTATCGAAATTGCTCAGGTGATAACTATGAAAACAGTGCACAGTCAGTCCCCCCCTCCCCTCAGGATTCTATCCAGTTGATTGCCAAAGTTTGCTTTATTTATGCCACGAGCAAAAGGGGGGGGGGGATATCTGCAGCGCACAATCTGAGGTCAGTGCACTTGCTGTGGCCCTTAATAATCTGATGTCTGAAGTGGTAGCCTTGTATTGGAGCGTAAACTCTGATTGCCATGCCGTGACCAGTGCAACTTGAGCAGATTTTTTTTCTATGCAGCGCTATGTTCAAAGCTTCAGATCTTAACACAAATGATTAAAGCTTGCAGGATCCACACACACACACACACACACACACACACCCTCAGGGCTTAGGGTATGCAGATTCAAGGAGGAGCCAGCCTTTCACATACACACAATATTGTGCCAAGGCACCAGGTTGCTCCCAAGATTGACGCATGTGATGTCACACACAATTAATGTCGTCTGGAGGAGCCCAGTATTTTGATCACACAGGGTCCCCGGATGTTTCACCGTCTATTGATCCCTGTGCCACCACTTTATTTCTCGTGCCACCACCCAGGCCCTACCTGGTACAATATTGAGTCCAGTCAGGGTTAAATTGGAACATAAACTTCTGTTTATTTATTGCAGTTTAACAAGTGTGTGGTTTCATAAACGGTATCGGTCAATTACAATCATGGGGTGCCTATCCAGACCTATAACTTCCGCTACCTGCTCTCACTCACTAAACCACCTCTCAGATATTCACTTGTCTTCCTAGCTCCTAACTGTTCCTGACTCAGCTTATTTCACTTTACTGACTCAACCTACCCACAGACACTATCCCAATTCCCTCCCACTCCAACCAACCACCCAACTCCCAGACACTATCCCAATTCCCTCCCACTCCAACCAACCACCCAACTCCCAACAAACTCCTCCATTCACCCCTCCCAGAGCTGGTTTTATAGTCCCTCTGACTGCACCCCCCTGGGTTCTGATTGGGTAACCTGTTTAACTATTTCACCTCCAGCACTCTCATATGTTAACGTCACAGCCAGGTGCTCTGGAGGAGCTGGCCGCTGAAGCTGTGATTTGCAATGCATGTGATGTCACTCATGTGCAACACACACCGGGGCCCCTTCCAACAAATATTGAGGGGGTCAGAGAAACCTCACCCCCCTAGAGTTGGCATGCCAGGCCTTGTGATGAAGGCAAGATGCTCAAGCTCCAAATGCTCTGACTCCCCTGTGTAACTCCTTCGTACGGTATCAATACTCAGGCACCATCACAAACAACTCAGGTTACCAGTGGTGGCGGGGAATGAGTTGCAGCAGGCAAGGGTCAGTGGCAGAGGAAGCCTCTCTGGCACCAGGGGCAGGGCAAACTGCCCATAGGGAGGGATGGGACGGGGCACACAGCACCCATTCCTGCCCCCCCCACTGCTTTTGCTCACCTGCCTCCTTCCTGTCCTTTCTCCTGCCTGCCTGCCTGCCTCCTCCAGCCAGAAGCAGGGGTAATGGTGCGCTGCCCCCCACGACCCACGACCCAGGGGGGCAGGGCGATCTCACCCAGCAAGGGGGCATGATTGGGCCTGCCAGCCCAGCCAGGGGGTGCGCTCTGGCCCGGCGGCCCCAGCATAGGGTACGCTCCGCTGCGGTGGCTAGCCCGAGGGGTGTGATCTGCCACTGCGGCCAGGCCAGGGGGTGCGATCTGGTGCAGTGGCCCAGCCAGGAGGTGTGATCCAGTGCAGCTGCGATCATGCCAGACAGGATTTTGTCAACCTCACCCCCTCAGGGATGGCACCCGGGGTGGACCACCCCCATCGTACCCACCTTGCTCTGTCCCTGGCAAGGGTTTGCCCCAAATTGACGCAACCTCGATACTGATGGTGGTTCTGCTTCTCAACCGGGGGCAGCTGCAACAGGCCACATCGTGGCAGCAGAGGAGGCAGGGAGGTCATGGCCAGAGTGGTGGCAGCAGCAGGGCAAAATGGCACTTCCTGTACACCTCAAACAGCAAAACGGGATGCACTCCTGCTGACTGTTAGTCTAAAGCAGGGCTGACCTTGCTGCTTCAGACTCCTTGGAGGAAGGGTGGAATCTGATAAATAAAATTTCATTAGAGCGTGGGGGTTTTGCTCTTCCAAAACATCTTGCAGAAAGAGAGAGGACCAGAAGGATTATTATTGCTTCATTTTCTCCCCACCCTGCGCGCACACACTCCTTCAATCAAAATACAGGCGTGCATGCCGCTCCTGAGACACTTCTCTCCTAATCTCATCCTGCCTCTGTGATAGACAGAGCTATGAGCTCGTCTAATACTTGAATGTAATTTGTCTGGAAAATAATCACAAACTCAAGGCAGAATGCCATTTGGACACCTGCTCCTGCCCCCAATATAGAAGCCCTGATGTCTCTGCTTCATGTCCAAGTGTTAGGATGGTATTATGTGGATGTTATCAAGGTGATATTAACTTCACTTGCAAAAAAAACCTGTAGATGTTAAGCAGAGATTAGCTGGGGTTAGGGGAATGCAGTGAATATCCATGACTTTCTGTTCCTGACGTGAAAATTGCACTTGCCATCGCAGATAGGAATGTTAAATGGGCAGCAGATTTCAAAAAAATTATTCTGGCTGGGGGTTTTTTGCAAACTGGTGGGTGGGAGAGAAATCAAGCAGCATTGGGTGTACTTGATGTTTCACAGTTAAGCATGTGATATGCAACAGTTAACCAGATCGGCATTATACTGTTTACAAGGATGCCTGCATTCTCAGTGGGGCACATAATGCACAGCTGAGTCTATTGCAGGTAATAACCTGAGCTGTGAGGTGCAGATCCAGAACTCCGGTGAAAACAGCATATCTGTAATTGAACATGCAGTGTCACAGTAAGATGGAAATATCTGTGGAAATGACAGACTTCAGATTCTGTAGTTGGCAATATTCTACTCTGGAAAGGACCAAAGGAAAGGACCTAAAATCAGGCAATTGAGCGAGGAAATTTCTCCTGCTGGTAATTGCTATTAATTTCAAAGAAAACACTGTTGCAATCACAAATCAAATCAATTGCTTATCTAGCTTACAACTCTATATTTCTCACACACCACCCAGTGATTGCCTAACATATATCAACTAGTCATATGACAGCTATTATCTATTATCTATAATCCACCCAGGACCAGTTCCTAGCAGTGTTGCGTATAGGTAGATTTTGACACCTTCCTGGACAATTTGGTTAATCGTTTCTTTAAAGTCAAGCTCGTGCTACAGAAATCATAAGTTTCTAATGAAACTAGAAAATGGTGTGGAATAGAACTTTGGTATTTGTTTGTAGCACACAGTCACATATTAAAGTTATTTAGAAAGGATATCTGTCTGCAGTTGTAAGAATCAGGGGAGACAAAATTAACACAGATGCACTCAATTTGGATATATGCCATGTCCTTGGCATGGCAAAGGAGAAATGCAAAAATATTGCTGTGAATGACTTCTGAATGTATCCACATATTTTTCAACCACATACAGTGAAATTAAACTATAAATGAGGAGTTCAACTAATAACAGCCTATGGGATTCCAAAAGCTATATCACACCATAATACTAAGTTAAGCTATTGTGCTGGATACTGTGAGAAAATTTGTCCCGCACTACTGATCCTTTCATTCTGGTGCTTATATTGTTCAGTATCTTTTATGCCCATTGATACATAGACCCTTTCAAGAGTAATGCTGTTCTGCAAACTTTTCACTTTGGGAAATATCTAGCTAGTTTTCAAGAGGAATTAGAGCACAGACCAAGCATTGTGAATAACTATAGGAAAATGAAGAGGCGAAGGGTGGTCTGTGGTGACCATTATGAAAGCGACAATTCCTCTGGCTGTGCACATTAAAGGCATGCATTGTAGAGTGGAATTAAATAATATCAATCTACTCACTTTTAAAACTGGGTGTGCTAAGACCTAGATGATGTCAAAAAGAGGGGGCAGTTCTGCTATCGAAAGCATTTCTGCACAATAGAACTTCCCCTCTCTCTCTTTGCATGCCCAATGTATGGTCCCTAAATCTGCTCTGGAAACCCCATAGAATATGTACTGGGCACATGAGAGGGGTGCAAAGACAGGAGAAGGACTAGACAGGGATGCTGCAGAGCTAGCAAAACTGTTTGGTTGAATGCCAGCCATGGCTTTTTCTGTTGTGGCAGCCAACATCTAGAATTCCTTCCATCATGAGGTATACCAAGCAACTTCTTTGGTTTCTTTTCCATTCCAAGTGAAAATACTGTGTGTGTGCGTGCGCGTGTGCGTGGGTGGGTGTATGCGTGCGTGCACGTGCCCCCTTTTAGTGTCTGGGTTTATATCTATCTCTCATTTCATTGTTCTACTGCGTGATGTTTTGTTGTGATCGTTACAATGATGTTTTTTTTAAAAAAATAAATAAATTGTGACTTGCGTGTCGAGGTCCCCCAAGCTACTCCTAAATAATTCACAATTCACACATAATTTTTGTTTAAGGTTTTTGGCATAATTTTGGCCACAACTTTATTAAAATACATAAATGTGAGTGGTTGCTTAGGCATTGGTTATGACTGTCTGTCCCCATGCCTGGGACAGAACTGACTTCTGGATTCCAGCAAAAACCAGTAAGGGAAAACAATATTGGGGAGAGCATGGAGCCGGGCACCAGACCCTCCTCTCTCCCCCCCCCCCCCCGCCGCATGCTCCCGGGGACTTGTGCAGCTCTAAGCCCCATTCAGCGGTATGGACGAAAGAATGGCAAGCCCCTGGATTCCTTTAATGGAATTCCCTTGCAGCAGCAGCATTGGAGGGGCAGGCACCGCCAATCCTTACCCCTCCACCAACCAATTTTTTAACCAATGCCTAACCGCAACCATACAAGTTGTGACGATTTGCTACGTGGTAGGCAAAAACCAAATGACACCAGCCAATCAGCCAAATGGACAAAAATCCTACCAGGCCCCTGCCCCAGAAGCAGATGACCCCATGACAGGCATAGCAAGGTCAACGCAATAGCCCTAGATTAGGGAGGGTGGGCGGGTGATCCGATGCATGCAGCAAAAGACCCCAGTCAGTGATGCGTGACTTGATTTTATAACCTTTGGTCTGTCCCCCTAAATGGCAAACCCAAAATTTGCCCAGTAACCCAACCACCCAGTCACTGCAGATGGTCATCCATACTAACCCACCCAGCAACAGAGGGGCGGCCTGTCAGACCCCACCGCAACACATGCTCTCTATGAAGGAGAACACGCTTTCTCAAAAGTGTAAGAGCACTGCTGAAAAGCAAGCTATAAGCATTCTAAATAAATAACTTACATAACACATGGGGGGCATATGTGTATTAATTTGTGGTGTTGTTTTTAATGTAACAGAGGCAAGCTCTCAATCTTGGACTTCTGTTCTTTATCGTTACATAGTTTTTAATTGCTTTTGGCAAGAGTTTCACCTCGCTTTCCATTCTACCTATATCACATTTCGTAACATTCTGCAAGTGGCTTTAATTCGATGAAGTCCTCACACTTTAAGGCAACTGACACCCACGATAACATATTTATTTCCACAACAGCTTCTTTTAAGCTTTCTAGTTATTATTTCAAGCACTGGCCACTTTTCGTTTCTTTTTAAGCACCAATATTTCTGAAGTCGTCTTTACCTAAAAGGGACTGTCCCTAAACTAAAACCTCTTTAATCACAATGTGTTCCTGAGGTTTTATAGACAGCTTTTGTCTTTTATGTTCTGTGTGAACATCAACCCATTGCCTTAACAAAAGCTATCGTAATAGCTTCCCTCCATATCTCACCAATATATCTTCTAAATCTTTTACAACCTGAAATGCAATATTTAAGGCTGACAGTGCATGAGGATCCCACTATTCCCCATGAAAGGGGTTACGTCTTTGCAGGAGTGCCAACTAGAGGTGCCAGTTTCTTGAGAGGATTAGGGGGCCCGATGTGATATCACATGATGTTGTGTGACATCCTTTGAATATTGGAGGGGCCTACCCCCTTCAAAAAAATCTTTTTTCGTGGGGGGAACTGCCTCAGTCCCTAGGAGTCAGCACCTATGGTGCCAACTCTATGCTCATAAAAGTTTGTCAGCATGCTCAACATGTCTGCCTGCCTTTCCGCATTCCGACTTCCCAGAACTTGTTGAACTGAAAGACCTTTGGACTGATTTTCTCTGACTGACCACGCTACCTGATACTTTTGTGATCTGATTTTCATGCTGCAGGAACTCTGCATCCTCTGGCTCCCCTTCTTTTCCAGTTGCAGAAAACAGCACCAACAAACACACACACACACATATATATATTGTACCATAAAGAATGTCACAGGAAAATAAAGCTGCATGGAAAAGAGTGAGGTCATGGGCCCAGTGGCCATGATCTTCGTTTTTTTGATGTTGAGCTTCAGACCATATTTTGCGCTCTCCTCTTTCACCCTCATTAAAAGGTTCTTTAATTCCTCTTCACTTTCTGCCATCAAGGTTGTGTCATCTGCATATCTGAGGTTGTTGATATTTCTTCCGGCAATCTTAATTCCGGCTTGGGATTCATCCAGCCCAGCCTTTTGCATGATGAATTCTGCATATAAGTTAAATAAGCAGGGAGACAATATACAGCCTTGCTGTACTCCTTTCCCAATTTTGAACCAATCAGTTGTTCCATATCCAGTTCTAACTGTAGCTTTTTGTCCCACATAGAGATTTCTCAGGAGACAGATGAGGTGATCAGGCACTCCCATTTCTTTAAGAACTTGCCATAGTTTGCTGTGGTTGACACAGTCAAAGGCTTTTGCATAGTCAATGAAGCAGAAGTAGATGTCTTTCTTGAACTCTCTAGCTTTCTCCATAATCCAGCACATGTTTGCAATTTGGTCTCTGGTTCCTCTGCCCCTTCGAAATCCAGCTTGCACTTCTGGGAGTTCTCGGTCCACATACTTCTTAAGCCTGCCTTGTAGAATTTTAAGCATAACCTTGCTAGCATGTGAAATGAGTGCAATTGTGCGGTAGTTTGAGCATTCTTTGGCACTGCCCTTCTTTGGGATTGGGATGTAGACTGATCTTCTCCAATCCTCTGGCTACTGCTGAGTTTTCCAAATTTGCTGGCATATTGAATGTAGCACCTTAACAGCATCATCTTGTAAAATTTTAAATAGTTCAGCTGGAATATCATCACTTCCACTGGCCTTGTTATTAGCAGTGCTTTCTAAGGCCCATTTGACTTCACTCTCCAGAATGTCTGGCTCAAGGTCAGCAACCACACTACCTGGGGTATACGAGACATCCATTTCTTTCTAGTATAGTTCCTCTGTGTATTCTTGCCACCTCTTCTTGATGTCTTCTGCTTCTGTTAGGTCCTTTCCGCTTTTGTCTTTTATTATAGCAATCTTTGTACGAAATGTTCCTTTCATATCTCCAATTTTCTTGAACAGATCTCTGGTTTTCCCCATTCTATTGTTTTCCTCTATTTCCTTGCATTGCTCGTTTAAGAAGGCCTTTTTGTCTCTCCTTGCTATTTTTTGGAAATCTGCATTCAATTTCCTGTATCTTTCACTATCTCCCTCGCATTTTGCTTGCCTTCTCTCCCCCACTATTTGTAAGACCTCGTTGGACAGCCACTTTGCTTTCTTGCATTTTCTTTTAATTGGGATGGTTTTAGTTGCTGTATCCTGTATAATGTTGTGAGCCTCCATCCATAGTTCTTCAGGCACTCTGTCCAGCAAATCTAAATCCTTAAACCTGTTCCTCATTTCCACTGCGTATTCATAAGGGATTTGACTTAGATTGTATCTTACCGGCCCAATGGTTTTTCCTACTTTCTTCAGTTTAAGCTTGAATTTTGCTATAAGAAGCTGATGATCTGAGCCACAGTCAGCTCCAGGTCTTGTTTTTGCTGACTGTATAGAGCTTCTCTATCTTTGGCTACAGAGAATATAGTCAATCTGATTTCGATGCTGCCCATCTGGTGATGTCCATGTGTAGAGTCGTCTCTTGTGTTGTTGGAAAAGAGTGTTTGTAATGACCAGCTTGTTCTCTTGGTAGAACTCTATTAGCCTTTGCCCTGCTTCGTTCTGAACTCCAAGGCCAAACTTGCCAGTTGTTCCTTTTATCTCTTGACTCCCTACTTTAGCATTCCAATCCCCTATAATGAGAAGAACATCCTTCTTTGGTGTCATTTCTATAAGGTCTTGTAAGTCTTCACAGAATTGGTCAATTTCAGTTTCTTCAGCACCAGTGGTCAGTGCATAAACTTGGATTACTGTGGTGTTAAAAGGTCTGCCTTGGATTCGTATTGAGATCATTCTATCATTTTTGAGATTGCATCCCAGTACAGCTTTTGCCACTCTTTTGTTGACTATGAGGGCCACTTACATGACTCCTATATTTGACCATTGAATCCCATCTTTGGTTCCAGGATGCAGGGGGATGCAAAATGTTCTCCATTCAGACTGTCATCTTCCATGAATTGGAAGGGGGTAGAAATGGTAACAGTGGGGGAGCTGGCATATTCATCCCTGCAGCTCCCTCTCACGTGTTTACTGTCTTCAGATAATAATACCTGAAAAGGGTTGATATTTACCTGAATTTGATACTCTTGCTAAGTTTCTATGGAACCTCTAGATTCCCTGGAATACAGTCTAAAAACCACTGCTTGAAAACTCAACTATATTCAGTGTTAATTCTTAGCAGATCTCAGTTATATCGAAAGTTAATCAACGGTTGGGGTTTTTCTGGTTGAAAAGTGATTGTATATTTCTTGCCATGGTGGTTTTATATACACAGTATATCTCATTTCAATCTTTCAAAATGAAAACTCCAGCTACGAGTTCTATTGACTTGTTTGGATCTTTTGGTGGTTGATAAAAATAGACATGTTTTGAGCACTCTTCAGCATTATTCCTCTTGAGTGCCTTATTTGTTATTTGAGTTTCTCTGGCCAACGTGTGGCATATCCTTCAGTTATCCACAAGTCTTCATTACAAATTATACATCAGGGAGTTAATATATCTGATTGAAGCCATAGAGGTTGTAGTAAACTTTTATGATTCTAGAAATTGTCACAAAGTGGAGGTCTTTTTCATAACAAACAGTTTGGTGTAGATGGGAGAGAAATTCGGCTCAGTTTGCATTTAAAGGGAAACCTAACTATTTCACACTTTCAAAAACATATGTGAACCAAACTTCAACTATCCTTTAAAATTCACTTCTCCATCTTTTGTAATGCAGTTCTCTAGCCAAGAAATCTGTCCAAAAGTATATTGTACAGAATCTGAATGAGGTTTGCTTAAGATGCATATATTTATGAAAATAACATACACAGATGCATCACATTAGGGAAAATGTGTCTGTTAGGCAAAATTTGCATACAAAAAAACATGTATATCAGGAAAATCAGCACTAAAATCCTGTCAAAGTTTCACAAGGACTAGTTTATTTAAAAATAAATAAATCACAAAAGGATGTGGAGATTTGGAGAGCTGAGTTTAGGGAATTTGAGGGAGGAATCCTATACACAAGAACCTGTTGAGAATCAAGCTGGTGTAAATTAAGCCAGTGAAAAGTTACTGCAGATCCAAACTCTGTTCAGCAGCAGTGAACTGGTGAACCGCGGTGAACTGGTTTAGGATCCAGCCTAAGTTCATCTTCTCTGGTCCCACCTGAGTTACAGAACAGACCTTTTTCAGGGCTTTCTTGTTGCTTAGTCGTTTAGTCGTGTCCGACTCTTCGTGACCCCATGGACCAGAGCACGCCAGGCACTCCTGTCTTCCACTGCCTCCCGCAGTTTGGTCAGACTCATGTTTGTAGCTTCGAGAACAGTGTCCAACCATCTCGTTCTCTGTCGTCCCCTTCTCCTTGTGCCCTCAATCTTTCCCAACATCAGGGTCTTTTCCAGGGAGTCTTCTCTTCTCATGAGGTGGCCAAAGTATTGGAGCCTCAGCTTCAGGATCTGTCCTTCCAGTGAGCACTCAGGGCTGATTTCCTTAAGAATGGGCTTATGCCATCTTAAAATCCACAAGGACTGGCTCGGCCACCTAGGTCCTGGCTGCGCTGGCATAGGGGAGTTATGCTGGTTTATCTCCGGCTGAGAAAATAAGGAAGTTAAGTCAGCATAGCCTGACTACATTGGGAAACTCCTGGCTCAGCTGGATCCTACTCTGTTTATTCCAACAAATCTTGCTGTACAATTGCTCCTTTAGATTGGATAAATAAGAAACTGAGAGAAAACGAAGTGATCTCCCAGAGTTTTGGATAAATGGTGACTAAAGTGATAAATGAGGGTTTTCAATGAATCCATGAGCATATTTTTTATATTTAAAAATATGTGAAGTATAGTATTATTATTATTATTATTATTATTATTATTATTATTATTATTGATTGAATATAGTATGAAAAACGAACCCCAAATGCAGGTATTATGTCTACTCACAATAGTGTGGATATTATATGCTAAAGGTGAGAAAGACAACAGAAAATTGACTGAAGTCAAATTGATTGGGAAGGTATTGGAAGAGCTGGAGATAATAAAACTAACTGATAATGAAACTGCAAGAGGAATATAAGGAAGCAGTGATTGACTGAGAACCTATTACACTAGACCAGAGCACGCCAGGCACGCCTGTCTTCCACTGCCTCCCGCAGTTTGGTCAAACTCATGTTTGTAGCTTCGAGAACACTGTCCAACCATCTCGTCCTCTGTCATCCCCTTCTCCTTGTGCCCTCCATCTTTCCCAACATCAGGGTCTTTTCCAGGGAGTCTTCTCTTCTCATGAGCTGGCCAAAGTATTCACGACCTGTCCTTGCAGTGAGCACTCAGGGCTGATTTCATTAAGAATGGATAGGTTTGATCTTCTTGCAGTCCATGGGACTCTCAGGAGTCTCCTCCAGCACCATAATTCAAAAGCATCAATTCTTCAGCGGCCAGCCTTCTTTATGGTCCAACTCTCACTTCCATACATCACTACTGGGGAAACCATAGTTTTACTATACGGACCTTTGTTGGCAAGATGATGTTTCTGCTTTTTAAGATGCTGTCTAGGTTTGTCATTGCTTTCCCCCCCAAAAGCAGGGTTCTTTTAAACATGCATAAGCTTAAATGTGGGCAAAAAAATATAATATAAATCCCTTAACCTACCCTCCCTGGTGTGAACAGATGTTTTAACTGAGCACTCTTCTAATTTTGCATGTGAACCACTTGTGAGCAGCTGGTGTGTGTTTGTTAAACAGTGATTTGCCTGTGCCTCTTGCCCTGCACAGAAAAATAAAATACTGGAGGTGACAGATAAAGGTGTGAGAGTCCTTGACAGCTACATTGGGTGCCACAATGGAAATCCATGGAGGCTTCATTTAGCCTCTTGCCCACCAGCTGCCTTGTCGCAATATAGACTGTCCTACTAGTCTTAGCTTTCAGTATGAAAGTCGATCATTCTGGGCTATTTGAAGAAGCTGCAAATGAAATTGCTGCTCAGAAGAGCTCAGTTTGGAATGAGCTGGAGTAAGAGGCAGCAAACAGTGTAAGACAAAGTATGTGGGCTTTTTGAAAGGACAAGTTGATCTACCTTTTGGCAATAATATTTTAAAATTTAATTCTTGAAATGTGACTTCTCAGAAATAGCATTCAAATGTTTCTATTATGAAAATAATCACTTTCCCTTTACCCAGTCTCAGGTATCTTGGTGTCAAACTCTATGGCCTCTTTGCCCCTCAGAGTTAAAATATATTTATTTCCTCCGAGAAATACTTGAAATGTCTTCTGTTTATCACAAAGGCTTTAGCACACTGTTCACTTTACCCGGCACAATATTGGAATAAACCTCATCACAGGTGTATTATCTGTTTCCCAAATTCAGCATATTGGTTGTAAATGTCCTTTGACCCATGAAGGATTTCTAGCTCTGGCAATTACAGACTCGGGATCATTTCCCAAATTGAATAAATATGTGCAGGGTTGAGAGAGAATGGGGGAATTTATAAATCATAATGGAAATACCAAAATAAGCATTCATCCGGGTGTTGTTTATCTGCTTGGGAGGGGGGAGGGGGGTTCCTGCATATCCGAAGTATAATGGGACTTTGCTGAGAACTGTCTTTGAAGAATAATATGAATGCTCAACTCATTTCTTTCCTCTGCCAAGTTCAGGGGGGAAATGTGCATGGTTATACTTGTTTATGCAAAGCACAAGGAAATAGAGCTACTTTTTCTCTGAAGGACTTTTAAATGATAAATTTTTGCGTAGCTCGGGAATTTACTGTCTTTCTGGTCCACCACAATGACAATCATAGAGGTATCTCACTCACCAGGGAACCCTTATGGGCTGTTGCGGAGAAAGCAGGTCTCTCTCAACAAACAATCATGTGGAATTTTGGGTGGATAGCTTGTCTAGCCAAGTGCACATATGCATACACAACTGACTTCTGCAATCTTTCCACCCAAAAAAAAGAAGGGAAAGATCACACTAACTGAGCAAATGCCCATAGGGATGAAAGCACACATCACATGTGACATTTTATGTACAGTGAAGGCAGACCAACTTTCTCACCACATCAATGTGATCCCCTCAGAACTGTCCTACGCATGTGTGCCACCTTGTCCCCACAATTTATGAAGCCAGGGCTGTGAAATGTCACCACACTGTGCATACACAGCCCACAGCATGCACACACGACATCCAGCAGTGTGCTTGTGCGGTGCGCACATGTACCACAACATGCTGACAACACTTGCACAGTGTGTGTGGCCACATTGCCAGGACTGGGAAGTTTCAGTATAGTTATTGCACTTTTCAAAATATATGTCCTCAAATGAAGTGTAATGATTAAGTGCTTTATTATTAAATATTTCTAGAGTGAACTTTCAGGGTAAAGCCCTCCTATGGATTGCTGATATTTTGTTTGGAAATCAGCTCATAATGAAAATCTTTCAAAGTATGTTAAGTGACTGATTACCCCAATCCATCAACCTCTTTGTTCTCCCAAAGTTACGTATTGAACTTCTATAGACCTCTGGTGCATCATTTCCATGCTGTTGGTCAGCTAGCATTAGCCCTGTGAACCAATATTTATTGTAATTCTTTCCTAAGTGCATTTTGCATTTATTTATGCATAAAAATATATTAACATGTTGTTTTTAAGGAATAAACAATACTGTTCCTTGATTATGTTCCCCTCTTTGCATTTTAGTTATTTGCGTGTCGAGGTCCCCAGGGCCACCCCAATAACTCATACATCACACAGAAATTCTTGTTTAAGGTTTTTGGCATAATTTTGGCCACAACTTTATTAAAATACAAAAATGTGAGTGGTTGCTTAGGCATTGGTTGCAACTATCTGCCCCCCCCCCAAGGGGGATAGTCTGACATTCCGCACAATGCGAAAGTCAGAAAAGGGGAATACACTTGGGGGTAGCAACAGAGCAGGGAACCTGACCTCAGCCCTCCCCAAATGCAACCAGGAGCTCTTTCATGGCCCGAGCCCCCTTGACAGGGTTGACAAGCATTAGTTAGCCCCTGATTCCTTTAACGGAATCCATTGCAGCAGCAGTATTAGAGGGGCAGGCACAGCCAACCCATGCCCCTCAACCAACCAAATCATAAACCAATGCCTAACCGCAACCTTACAAGCTGTGACAATTTGCTACACAGTAGGCAAAAACCAAATGGTCCCAGCCAATCAGCCAGAAGGACAAAATTCACATCCACACTATACATGCAAAGCATACCAATTATACCAATTTAACACACATGGCATCCCCCAAAGAATCATGGAAACCGTGGTTTGTTAAGGATGTTGAGAGTTGTTAAGAGTCCCTATTCTCCCCACAGAGCTACAATTCTTAGAGTGGTTTTAAAATTGGTCCTCTTCCCAATTTTGCCACTTTTCTGTGTGGTATTTATAACATATCAAGTGATCCCATTCAAATGTGCATATTTTGCATCATCCCTTGTTTGTGGTGGATGAAATATGTTAGCAAGGTGCCATCAAACCTAGATTTACAGGTATAGCTGTTGGATCACACAACACCAGATTTGCTCCCACATTTCAGTATGAGCAGAATTTGCTGAACTGGCCCCAAAAGTACTCTACATACATTCCACATCCTTCTCCCCTGGTACTGACAGTGGATCTTCTTTCTGGAGTGGCAAAGAAAGATGGATTCCTGTATCTAAGGCATTGAGAGCCACACAGAGCAAAGGTTCCATTTCTATAAGGATGGGGTTGAAATTAGTTCCAGCACTGAAAAGTCTCTGAGGAACTCCAGAGAAGCCAAGAATGTCTCCCCAAATGCCTCTCGTAAGCATCTTAGTACAGGTCAGGTTCACCAACCACACTGTGGGGGTTGCCGGCAGAAACTGAGCCAACTCTCCCTAGAGCCAGATGGTGAACATCATGGTAAATCGTAAATGTCACAGTTTTGTCAACAAATTAATCCAAACTATCACTGGGATGTTTGCGCTTACCTCTTTCACTCCTGGTGGTTGAACTAGGCTTGTCCTACATCAGGGAAATTTGTGACATGTCCTGGTTTTGGGGTGTAAAAATGGCCTCGGGGGAATTTTGACGAATCGGCAAAGTCAGGGGAAATGTGGATGTGTGGCAACATGATGGAAAACGCCATGGAAACAGCTCCAAAAAGCTTAAAATCACTATTTTGGGGGGAGGTTTTTTGGGGAAGCTCAACAGTTTGGGTTTGTTCCCCCCCAAAATCTCAATTTTGGTTGTTTCCTTAAAAAAAAGGCTCAACAATTTTGCGGTTGTCAGGAATTATACTTTTTGAAATATGGCAACCCTAGCTGAACTTACTTTATGCTGAAGGAGAACAATGAGTGCATGAACATCTCAGCAAGAATTTGAGGCAGGAGAAACTCGAGAGTAAGAAGAGAGAGACTACCTTGGGATATTCAGCCCAAAATGTAGCCTTACAGCTAACCCGTGGTCTTTTAAAGCAGTATGTGTGTGTGTGCTTAATGCCCCCCTTGGTTTTAATGAATGTGTGGGGTTATTGTTTGTTTTTTAAGGGTGCTTTGAGTTGCATGCAGCAAGAAAAAGCATCTAATAAATTCAATTAATACTACTAATAATATAACACACATTGATAAACATACATGGCTTGGAATGGCGGTGGAGAGAATTCTGTCACCAAAGCAATTCTGAATTTCTCCTGAGTGTAACAGAATTTTGCCACGTATTATAATACATCTTGATTCACATAATTAATAGTGTAACTGATCAGCATTTGCGAGGTGCTCCTGGTTTATGTGAGCAAAATAAGCAGTAATGCTTCCTCATAATTAACAGTGCGATGGTAACAGAAGCTCCATTTATAACTATTTTCTGGTAATAACATTTTACAAGTGCATATTGTTTCATTATGCAGCATAATAATTGCCTTTACGTACTTAATCAGTTCATTAAAAATCGGGTACCGTGCGTGGATATGTAATAAAGCCACGTCTCAAAGATATTAATGTAAAGCTGCCACTTTAAACAACTTGCTTTCCCCCCTTCAACACACACTTGGTGTGAGTGCTATTATCATGAAAATATATTAGCAGTACACAACACAATTAGTAATATGGAGCTGTTCCTTTAACTATGTGTATTTTGTGTGTGTGCCTGTGCTTTATTGTCTATTCAAATCTGTTTTGATATGTCTATGCAAGAGCACACTGACTTGCTGCTTCATTATTATTTTTTTCCCAGACTCTTGTCAAGTACACTTAAATCAGCCTAATTGCTCACTGAACATCATTTTTACCCTCATTCATTTTAATGCACTTTTAATGAAGACAGACATTTTATTAAAAAGTAACTCCCTGGAATATATAATGTGACGGTGTATAGGAATTTTGTGGTATAAATGCATAAACATTTGTTAAAATTACAGGAACACTTGTGGGTTTACACGTATTAGTTTGGGTACAAAATATATGAGAAGCATATGAGAAGCATTCTAATGCTAACTACTGGTGCTGAGTTCAGAAGTCTACAAAAGTAGGTCTGATTTACCAAGGCATTGCTCCGTGGGCTAGGATTGCAGGGAGAAAAAGATGTATGAACCAGAGGTATTTCAGACTGAGTTTTTCAGGCTCTTGTTGGCATCTGTCTGTCTCAAGAGTCAATGGAGTGTGCCTCCAGGGGTGAAGTCAAACTGCTGTGTTAGCAGTATTCACTTACCCTTCTCGAGTTGCAAACCTGGGCAGTGTGTGTGGAGGTCCTGGCCTGCCCAGACAACAAGACCGCCTGCTGTCTTGGCCTCACAGATGTGGTCCAAAGGAAAGCAGAGCAATATTTTTGGCATGAGCTGGGCTGCAGGAGTTGCTGGAAGGAGGTGGAGGTGGTACCAGCCAACCATCTTAGAGACTCCACTCTGGATTTGTGTAGGATTAACTCCTGACCCCTTTCTTCTCCTGAAGATATCCCACAAGGCAGTGGAGATTTAGGATCAGAGTTTTCCTTTTCCTAGATGGGCTACCTTCCCAGGTCGACAAGCCCCATCTGCCCCTCACTTCCCTCTACAGCATGTGCAGAGACCGCCTCCTTGACTTTTGGAGCCACCATTGGTCAGTCCACTGGAGCCTGTCTTTGCATGCAGGAGATAGACAAATCCCAAACTGACCAAGGATTTAAGACCCATCAGCTACCCACACCTTGTTTAGCCAACCAGTCAAAGCTGTTCCCAGAGTGTGGCACTGTCACATGCCGACAGTTCCTAGAAGCCACAGATAAGAGCTGAGTGCTGGATGAGGGGGGGGGAGGCAGACAAATTACCCTAGAAGGAGCATGGTGTGACCCACACCAGAGATACTACCCCCTCCTCTACCATCAAATACAGTGGTACCTCGGGTTACATAGGCTTCAGGTTACAGACTCCGCTAACCCAGAAATATTGATTCAGGTTAAGAACTTTGCTTCAGGATGAGAACAGAAATCATGCTCTGGCGGCGCAGTGGCAGCTGGAGGCCCCATTAGCTAAAGTGGTGCTTCAGGTTAAGAACAGTTTCAGGTTAAGTACAGACCTCCGGAACAAATTAAGTACTTAACCTGAGGTACCACTGTACACCTCCTTTTTCAGGCTATGACTGTAATTGCCAGTATGCTTCAGAGGGAGAAAAAATGGTGGGAAATCTCTCTCTGAACCAGGTCATCATTAGAGATCTTTGAACTGATAGTTTTAACGTACCCGCAAAATATTACAAAACTCAATATGAAACTTTGTTTTTAAAATTCCAGAAACAAAATAATCCAATATGTGGTTGCTGTTGTGCATTATTATTTACATGTTTGAAGCTGCAGAATATTGTCCTAAATAATGGGGGCAGGGATCCATTGTGACTGGGGGACTGAAAGGCAAGGAGGTCAACAGTAGGTGGAGCCAGAGCCACTGACACACACAGCCAACTAATTCTGGCTTTGTCCTCCTCCTCCTCCCTGTTGAGGTCTACAAAGTCAACACTGAGGACTAAGGAGGAGGAAGGTGACAACCAGCACCAGCACTACCCACTTTGGTTAGGGCTGGCTTAGGACAGACTGATGTTGTTGGAGCAATGCCCTTATTTACCTAATGGACCGGTCTCCTCTACTCCTCAACTAACACAGGTTTTCTATGGTTTCTCAGATCCTCTTGAAAAATAGAGGTACTCAAGGAGCAAGAGCCCAGAGGAAAACAAAAAAGCCCTGTTGTTTAAATGAGGAATTGATGGACACTAGCCTAGACCAGATCCATGCATTATATATGGCTGGGAGCAGCTTTAGGGAACCAGCTAGCAACTATATAATGTCGAATGAGCATCTGTTTGGGATGATACATAGCATATCCTGTGATCACAAAGGAATTTGTATTAGACAACCCTTGAAGCCTTCTCAGAGTTGTCTGGGTAGGTTTTACAGTTCTCTCTCATTGTGCATCCATCTGGTCTAATTAGTTCCTCATCATTCACCATTCAAATCAGAGACCAGCTAGCTATTGTGCCTGGATCCAATCTAATTAGTGCTCATCAAGAGTTATCAAGAGTTTTTCCACATAAGCTACAGCACTAGCATACACTCTATTATTGTTTTATAACCATTCATATCATGCAACGTGATCTGACAGAAATTAAGATTCTCTCAAAACATATGGCTGCTGGTGATGGCTACAGGCCACCCTGCCATGTGCCAGTCCCAAAGATATTTTGCTGTTGATTCACATTATCAGATGAAACACTGGCAACATCGTCTGCTTTATGACTTGCTCGGGATGATGTGGACTCTGCTGTATTCCACCCCCCTAGACATACATACATCCTAAGGTCTTTCACAACATGACTCTTAGTATGCCTTGAATGTCAAGCTTTGTTCTTACCCAAACTGACATCTTGTTTCTCAGCAGATTGTTCTCTATGGATATGCAGAGACATCTGCTTTCTCTTCTGTTGGCCTTGCTGAGTCAACACACTAAGCACAAATTGAGGATTCTACTCATGCAATCGAGGAATGAATTCCAGTCAGGGTGTGCCACCAGAGCAAATTTTCTGAAAAGAGTTAGTTCCTTTGAGGATCCACTTAGATCCACTCCTTAAAAAGGAGCAAGAGCATTTTCAGAAGTGATTTTGATAATGTATGGGAATATAGTTCATTCATAGTTGAGAAATGGCTATCATCAAAATGCTATTTATTTATTTATATCCTACAGGTAGTCAATGCAGCACCTTCAAGCTGTCTTTGGAGTCCAACTCACACCAGTCCCATCCTACAGGACAAACATCAAGAAAGCATCATATTGGCTAAACTGTTTGTATTAGGGGGTGCCCTGAATTAGAGGACTTTACGCATTATACCTTACTCTGCCCCTTATATAATGGTTTTTGACACCTATAATGGTTTTTGACACCTATAATGACAAGGTCGCCTGGCCAGAATCCTTCTGACATAGGTAAGTATGTGACCTGGTGTGTAGCACTTTTTGCAACTGCCGCCAGGAAAATTAGAAGAAATTATATAGCCGAGATAGTTATCAACTGTAAAGGAGATGAATTTATTTGACCCCATCTGCACCAAGCTGCATCTTTATCACTAAACCTTGTATATAATTGTCTATTGTATTATTTAACATTACTTTTAATATATTAGTGGCCCCACGGTGATTTTAACTTATAAATTTTATTGTTTGATGTTTCAACTTGTATATTAAGGAGTTTCTATAGCTTTGTGCAGATTAGGTCATGTTTTGACAATACAAATGTTTTAAGTTTTTGTATCAAACTAGTATATATTTTATTGAATGACATTGTATACATTGCAGCAGCCCTTGGGCTATAGTTATAAGAGATCACAATGCCCCAACAATCCAGCAAACTTTAGTCAAATTAAGTCCCATCACCTTCAATAGGACTCTGTTATAAGACTGACTGGTTTTCATTTACGGGATCCCAGTTCAACTTTCTGTTTGGTCAGTACCTGCTTGCCTCCAGACCACCAGTCCTGATATTGTACCTGACAGAGTGCATGATGGCTACATATCAAACATAAGACACACACATGTGTCTTTTTAGTTGGCTTCCACTTTAAAACTCACATCAGTGGAAATTCATCACTTTTTGTTGTTCCTCTTAGTGTTCTTAGAGTTGTATATTGAAACTTATTAGCAGTTTTATATCTTCAGCCATATCAGCAATAAATTATATACTTTTTAAGGGGGAAATGTAAGAGGCATAGCCATAACTGTGAATTGTATGCAGCTGGGAGCATAACCTGTAGATTTACTGCTATTTTGAATTGTTCTTTTTGCTTGAAATACTGGAAATGTAAGAGAATGATAATCACACTGGGTTACTACAATCTGCTTGTCAAAGGGTCATTTTAAAATATTTTAACTTGTTGACAGCCTTCTATTTTATGTTGCAGAAGTTACCATAAACAAGTTGATTAACAGCTCTTGGCAACATAACAGATCATCTTTATCCCTCTGCTGAGAATTATGTACCAACATTAAGTCTGGAACTCCATTGGCTCAATTGGTTGTGAATTATTCCCTCTTATGAGCCAGCTAAATCTATCTTATTTTTCTCTGGCAACTTAATACAGTCAGTTAATCAACAAAGATGGAGGTAGGAGGAAAGAAAAACCCAACCCCTAAAAAATGCAATGGGAGATGCAAAATTAATTGAGATTAATGGCAAATGCAACAAAAACTTTTTCTTTATTCTAAGTTCTATATAGAAAGAAGCATCATTAATTTGCAATTCCGCCTCTCTCATACTACATAAGGGAGTTTTATCTTCTATCACTGAAACTGTGATTACCCCAGACTTTCAGGTATTCAAACTGAATTCATGCATCTCACAACTTCATGCCATAGTTAAGTAGCTGCCTTATACCAAAATCAGGCCTTCTACCTGAATATTGTCTGCACTGACTTGCACCATCATTTGACATCCAGAATCCCATCATTACATTTGTTGCCCTTCCAGACATTAGGGAAAGTTAAACTGAAGCTGGCCCAGTTGTGGCTTGCAGCATGGTTGCCCTGATGGTGGAGACACACTAAACCCGAAGGCTGCTATCCCAGCATAGATCCAGGAGAGACTGAGAGATTTATACTTCTATAGCCAACTCCTTCTCTTCATAGTTATTAGCTGGGTTACAAGGTATACCTAGCCCCTTTCTGGCTTCTCCCTCATCCTCAGTAAGCAACTAATGTGGAGGTGTCCAATCAACTAGAAGTGTGCTCCCCTGTTGGCTCTGGATTTCCCAGCAAGTCCACCACAACCCCTTCAGAGATGGTTGGGAAGATGTCTTTGAAACTGGGTATCACATCAGCCTCTTCAGAATCCCTCACTGTGGTGGGATCTCTCACAGAGTCCCATTGTCTTCTCCTCAGACCTATACAGGGCAACTCATACCAGCTATTTTTCATTGCCAGCCAGCTCAAGGGGTTGTGGGAATGGAGCTACCCTTAGGCCATGATAGATATGTCTTATCTAAGGCTGTCGAGTTAGGCTGTGATGAAGCAGGCAGCTTCATCACAGAAAGAAAGTTGAAAAAAGAAAGTTGAAGAAAGTAACTGGTCAGGTTATCGCATGGCACACTACTGGGAGCCAGAGTGGAGTCACCAGCTAATATAGAAACAGGAGGTTCTCCCAGCTCTTAGGTTTGGAGGACACTTGTACTGGGAAGTGAAGTTAATGATGATTGTGTTGATTTTCACTGCAGATTTTTGATCAGGTTTTTTTTTGGGGGGGGAACACATTTTGGCCCTTAAGCACAATTGTTGCCTCGTGTGGGAGTGATGTGAAAAAGAAAGGGAGTTGAGGAAAAAGCTAGGAGATGTGACTATGGAAACATTGTACTTAAATGATCATTCTGAAGAGAAAAGCACATTAATGTGACATTAGATTTCAAGCAATGCCTCCTCTTTCCAGGATCTCAAAAGGTCTGTCCTTTGTACCATCTAATTATAGAGATATGTATCTACATAATGACAGCCCATTATGAAGTTCCTGCTCAATTAAGATTTGGGTCTAGCTCTTCTGTCATAGGTGCAATGTGGTTTCTAGTTCTCTATGGGTCCATCACAGAATGCCCTACTAATTTTAGCACAGCAAGCTCGCATGAAAAGAGTTGATGGTTACTAGTAATTACAGCAAGGCATGGGGGGTACCAACATTTCTTCCATAAGAACTGGGGCTTGGTGATGAATTTTATCCTGTAGGATGTATGTGGCACATCTTATTCATCTTGATGCTGAAGTGACTCAACTGGTGGGGCAGAGTTGCAATGCTAGCAACACGGGGCTCCTGCTATGTGCCTCCTAAGCATCGATCTTCCCTTCTTCCCTCTCTCCTGGTAAGAAGCAGTGATTCCATGCATTGTTGCCATGCCCCACTGGACAAACATCTTCTGCCTAGATATCTGCTTTCTGGTTTCAATATTCAAATGCTATACCTGATGTATGAAAGCCAAGTATGGAGGTCCTGTTCTTTGCCTGTGAGTTTTTTTTCAAGGGGGCTGGGAATTATAGCTCTGTGAAGGATTTCCTAACAACTCTCAGCAGTTTTAACGTTCTACAGTTCCCCGCATTCTTTGGGACAATCCTGTTAAAGTGGCATAAGATAAAGGTAAAGGGACCCCTGACCATTAGGTCCAGTCATGACCGACTCTGGGGTTGCAGTGCTCATCTCGCTTTACTGACCGAGGGAGCCGGCATCCAGCTTCCAGGTCATGTGGCCAGCATGACAAAGCCGCTTCTGCCGAACCAGAGCAGCGCACGGAAACGCTGTTTACCTTCCCGCCGGAGCGGTACCTATTTATCTACTTGCACTTTGACGTGTTTTTGAACTGCTAGGTTGGCAGGAGCAGGGACCGAGCAATGGGAGCTCAACCCGTCATGGGGATTCGAACCGCCAACCTTCTGATCAGCAAGTTCTAGGCTCTGTGGTTTAACCCACAGCGCCACCCGTGTCCCAATGTTAAAGTGGCATAAGAGTGCTTTAAATGTATTGTGTCAAAAACCCAGTGCAGAGGAGATCTTTAACTTCAAGTTGGAAATGTCCATTCTTGTGCTTAAGCTTACTCTCCTTTTCTCTCTCCCCCCCCCTCCTTTGCAACAACCCTTCAAGCAGACAGCCAATATCATTAGCATGTTGAGGCAGTTACTTCTGGATTACTTCCACATACCTCGGGTTATAGACGCTTCAGGTTACAGATGCTTCAGGTTACAGACTCCGCTAACCTAGAAGTAGTACCTCGGGTTAAGAACTTTGCTTCAGGATGAGAACAGAAATCGCACAACGGCGGTGCGGTGGCAGCGGGAGGCCCCATTAACTAAAATGGTGCTTCAGGTTAAGAACAGTTTCAGGTTAAGAATGGACCTCCAGAATAAATTACGTTCTTAACCCGAGGTACCACTGTATCTTTTTGCAGTTAATCGTCAACAAACTGTTAAGCTTGCCATTTTACCCTGGCAAACTCATGAAATCAGTTGTCTGCCCAATTTCCTCAGAAAGGTGGTTTTATCTGTACAAAATGATTCAAAGGAGTACGTTGGGGGTGCGGAGGAGAG
Source organism: Podarcis bocagei (assembly GCF_964188305.1). Lineage (NCBI taxonomy): Eukaryota > Metazoa > Chordata > Lepidosauria > Squamata > Lacertidae > Podarcis > Podarcis bocagei. Next base: position 19,399,927 of record NC_138133.1, read on the forward strand.
GGGTACTGAAAGACAATTTTCCTGTTTGCACATAAATAAGTCCTAACAAATCAATTTGGGTGACAAAATATACATTATAGCAACGCATCCTGTGGTTCATAGGACATTGTACGGAGGTTTGTAACCTGAATATTTTGCTTCATCACATTTTTAACAGACTGCAAAAGGTCATATTTGCTTATTGGTGTATCCTGTCACATGGGAAGAAAATGGTTACTGTCAACATCCCCAGAAGTGTGACTTGAAAGTTATGCATATCCAGTAAGTACATTAAATAACTGCCAGCTATATTGCAGTGAGATGGAGAAAGAATTTCCTCCTCATTCCCAATTTCAGCTGTCGTAAAAGAAACAAATTAGTGGATATAAAACCTTGAGGAAAGAAGAATAAAGAATATAGGATATGGACAACCACACACTTTCTCAGAGAATTGAAGCAGATGAATAATAATAAAAAATAATGCCCAAATGCCCGTGTTTGTTTTATGAGTAAACAACCCTCGCTTCCCAATCCACTCCTACTGGAATGTTTCCAGTAATGCAACATGCCACATATTTCTGATTCTCGGCAAGGGTAAACCTTTTAGTATAAATAATGAGCAGTGTTAATATGAGAATAGGAGAATGGAGTTCAGTACCACATAAAGTGGTAGCACTGGCACCGTGACAGCAGAGGGGAATCTGCTTCAGCAACATAAGCTCAGATATTCTAATAAGGTTGGGACATGAAACTGGAAATGGTTTAGCGAAAGATGACCTTGGATCCCCAAAGGGCCCTAATGGAATAATTAGGGTACTTTTTGAATTAATTCAATAATATCTAGTTGGGTAATATCAAACTTACTCGTTGGGATTTTTAGGGACTTCAGGGAGGATTTTAATTTTACCTAATGTGGAAAGAGGGACGCGGGTGTTGCTGTGGGTAAAACCTCAGCGCCTAGGGCTTGCTGATCGCATGGTTGGTGGTTCGAATCCCAGCGGCGGGGTGAGCTCCCATCTTCGGTCCCAGCTCCTGCCCACCTAGCAGTTCGAAAGCACCCCTAAAAGTGCAAGTAGATAAATAGGTACCGCTTTCTAGCGGGAAGGTAAACGGCCTTTCCGTGTGCTGCGCTGGTGCCGGCTCGCCAGAGCAGCTTCGTCACGCTGGCCACGTGACCCGGAAGTGTCTTCGGACAGCGCTGGCCCCTGGCCTCTTAAGTGAGATGGGCGCACAACCCTAGAGTCGGACACGACTGGCCCGTACGGGCAGGGGTACCTTTACCTTTAATGTGGAAAGACTATGACCAAATAATGATGGGTTTCGGATGAGGACTATACCTAGTCGCGGGTGGCACTGTGGTCTAAACCACTGAGCTTCTTGGGCTTGCCAATCAGAAGGTTGGCGGTTCAAATCCCTGTGACGGAGTGAGCTCCCATTGCTCTTTCCCAGCTTCTGCCAACCTAGCAGTTTGAAAGCATACCAGTGCAAGCAGATAAATAGGTACTGCTGTGACAGGAAGGTAAATGGCATTTCCATGCACTCTGGTTTCTGTCACAGTGACCTGTTGTGCCAGAAGTGGTTTAGTCATGCTGGCCACATGACCTGGAAAGCTGTCTGTGGACAAACACGGCCTGAAAGTGAGATGAGCGCCACAACCCCATAGTTGCCTTTGACTGGACTTAACCACCCAGGAATCCTTTACCTGTCATACCTAGGAAACCTTGGTGCTCTCAGTGCTCTAAGACCAGGTTTAGACATTCATAAAAAGAAAAGAACCTAAGAAGAGCCTTCTGGGTCAGGCCATCTAGCCCTATGGGAAGACTCCATGCAGGTCCTAAGAGCAGCAGCACTCTTCCCTCCTATGATGTCCAGCCCATGGTCTTCAGAAGCATAATGCCTCCAAAAGTGGAAAAATAGCCCTTGATTGCAGTGCATCATTGATAGTCACCCACCTGGTTCACCACTAACCATTGCAATTCTAGGTTTCCTAAAAGCTCTTCTTTCCCTTTACACCCTAAATGCAGCTACTAGATGCCTGGAAAAATGTGTGTCCTGGACCTCTCTTTGTTTTTTTGCAGTCAGGCATCATTTAAATTTCTCACAGTAGCCTTGAATGAGGATGTCAAGGGGCAGTATGAGAAATATAGACGACAGCTGCTCCCTGAAAATTGGAGCTCACATTGAGGTTGGGCATTTTGCTCTTTTTGAATTCTCCTGTTGTGTATATATGTGCATGCCTGCAGATTAGGTCTGAGAAGGGCCAGCCCAGGACATTTTGGCACCTGAGGTGAACCACAAAATGCTGGTCCCCCATTAAAGATCTACATCAGGAATACAAGTAGGGAATAAAGATGTGCATCAGGAACAAGGGGGTCAGGGGCAAACTTTGGTAATCTTTCATAATATGGTGTCCTGTGGAAGCCCAAAATTTGGTGCCCCCAAATAGATCTCAATTATGGATCTTCTCAATTTTGTGCCCCCTCGGCTGGATGCTCTGTGCAGGGAAACTGCCTGCACCTCCCCAAATCTGGCACCAAGGGGGTAAGTGAAAATCTACATCAGTAACAGGGGGTGGGTAGGAATCAAAACAACCTTAAAAGGTAAAGGGACCCATGACCATTAGGTCCAGTCATGGCCGACTCTGGGGTTGCGGCACTCATCTCGCTTTACTGGCCGAGGGAGCCGGCGTACAGCTTCCGGGTCATGTGGCCAGCATGACTAAGCCGCTTCTGGCGAACCAGAGCAGCGCACGGAAACGCCGTTTACCTTCCCGCTGGAGCAGTACCTATTTATCTACTTGCACTTTGATGTGCTTTCAAACTGCTAGGTTGGCAGGAGCAGGGACTGAGCAACGGGAGCTCACCCTGTTGTGCGGATTCGGACCACTGACCATACGATCGGCAAGCCCAAGAGGCTCAGTGGTTTAGACCACAGTGCCACCCGCATCCCCAAAACAACCTTACCTGATTGTTTATCTGGTTATATCAAAGACCATCATGGAAGTGGGGAAGGGACTGCTCTGAATCTCACTGGGTGGGTGCAGACCCCAGGAGACCCCAGAGGGCAGCCCCCATTTCCTCCCAAGGGGTGGGAGGACTAGCAGTGCCTCCTATTTGCTGAGAGGCCACTGGGGTGGTGGCATTGGGTGGGGGTCTGCCAAGGAGACACCAGATCTAATGGGTGCTGCAGCCACTGCTGCTGCCATGGAAGCAACAGTGGGAGATGCTTTCTTTGGAGGCCAAATCTGCCACCACTATGGATCTGCCACCTGAGGCAGGCACCTCACCTTGCCTTGTGTGTGGGCCGGCCCCTAGGCCTGAGAGATTGCAAGGCAAGTAATTAAATAATCAGATAAGTCACACTCCTGAGCTGCTAACTGTTTAGATGCTGGTGAATCAGAGACTTTTGAATTCCAGATGGCTGGAAGGCTCTTATCCACATGGTCAAATGAGTATCAGAACTAGACCTATATCTATTAAGAGTGTAGCATAAGAAATAATCCTGGACTTGCATACTTGGTTAAAGTGCATTTGATGAGGAGGCAATCCTCCAGTATATACATGGACAGGTGAAAACAGCTGGCTGGATCTTCTCTCACCCTACATGGTTTTCTCTGCAAAATATTGTGATTGTTTAAACCATTTGTTAATTGGTGAATAGATGGTTTAAAGAACCATTGAGGGTTTTGTTTCTTCGTTTTCCAAAAAGATACATATAAGCAATTGTTGTAGTACCATTAGAGGCACGTCTGTAACATTATACTCTACTTACAAGCTCAGTGCATTAGTTCATATTTTTGTGGTGTTGTATAGTATGGGTAGAATGATACAACTTTCATAACATATATCAGCTTAATTAATCTCTAACATTTGGCGGGAGAAATAAAAAGCTCCCATGTCATCAATTGAGTTCAGAGACACTCAGGGCCAGGGCACATAATCAGCAGCCTGGGAGCTATTTGGTTTCAAGATTGCTTCAGCCAAATGAAAGTCATTGCTCTCTATCTATCATGTTGTATTTAAAGAGCAAGTTGCTGAAAATACAATATTGGTAGCATTTGCCTGCGGCTACCAACGTAGCAATCACTTGAGAAATTCTTATGGATCTAGACTCGCTGAGCCAAACCAGTGGCGTAGCGTAGGGGGTGCAGGGGGGCCGGCTGCACTGGGCGCAACATCTGGGGGTTAGGGTTAGGGGGCGCAAATCCACGGATTAGGGGGCGCAAATTACTTGCCTTGCCCCGGGTGCTGACAACCCACGCTACGCCACTGAGCCAAGCACATCCCCCCAGTCATGCAGGACAGCTCTACCCCCGTCCTTTTTTGGGGGTGAGGGGTATTGTGGTTTGTTTGTTTGTTTGTTTGTTTGTTGCTGCTCACCCTTATAAGGAGAGTGGGGTGGAAGGCCACAAATTATGGTTTGTAGGCTGCACTTGCCTTGGTGGATTCTATACTGTAGGCTGATCCACACCATAACTTTAAGTTGTATGGCTTCCCCGAAGAATATTGGGAACTGCAGTTTGTTGAGCATGCTGGGTATTGTAGCTCCATAAGGGGTAAACTATAATAATAATAATAATAATAATAATAATAATAATAATAATAATAATAATAATAATAATTTATTTATACCCTGCCCATCTGTAATACATCAAACATCAAAAGCTTCCCTAAACAGGACTGCCTTCAGATGTCTTCTAAAAGTCTGGTAGTTGTTGTTCTCTTTGACATCTGGTGGGAGGGCGTTCCACAGGGAGGGCGCCACTACCGAGAAGGCCCTCTGCCTGGTTCCCTGTAACTTGGCTTCTCGCAGTGAGGGAACCGCCAGAAGGCCCTCGGTGCTGGACCTCAGTGTCCGGGTAGAACGATGGGGGTGGAGACGCTCCTTCAGATATACTTGACCAAGGCTGTTTAGGGCTTTAAAGGTCAGCACCAACACTTTGAATTGTGCTCGGAAACGTACTGGGAGCCAATGTAGGTCTATCAACTACAGTTCTCAGGATTCTTTGCAGGAAGCCATGCACTTCAAATGTGCTTTCAATGTACGGTGGGGGTGTGACCTGTGTTGTAAACAGACTCGAGGCAACTGCACTTTTCTCCTGTATGCCAGGATGGTAAGCAGGCATTGTGATTCTAAGCAAATGAGTTTCCTTGGAAAGGGTCCCTGCCCTTTAGATTCTCGCAAATATATTAGTTGGAGGGAAATGATGGCAAATTGATAAGGTTTTGACTGCTCCCAAACAGAATGGAACCGAGCAAAGGTTAGAGACAATAATGATTGCAGGAAGGAAGGGCCCTGACAGAGTACAACGTGAAATGTCACACAACATTTCATGATATTTTCATTTTAAAGTATGTGTGGTTATTTACCCCCCGTCTTTTTAAAATACGGGCTTAACTATGTGTAATAAGTCATACAAAAGTGAAGAGATTAAGTCTAATGAAAGCTGGCAGCGTATACTTACGGCCAAGCAGATAAGATAGAGGAGGGGGATATTTACTTTGGGCCTGTGTGCAATAATCATAGAAATGTGAATGAAATCAAAACACTCACATTTGTTTACTAATGTTGAGGCACTGTAGCCTAAGAAATGTCCGGCTGGATCAGGCCACTAGGCTGGAAAACGTACAGAAAATGGCAATTAACACGATCAAGGGGTCAGAACACCTTTTCTTGCACAGGAAGGTGCAAACATTTGAGGCTTTCTTAGAATCACAGAATTGCAGAGTTGGAAGGGACCTTCACGGTCATCTAGACCAACCCCCTGCTATGTAGGAATCTCAACTAAATCATCCATGGCCATCCAACCTCTCCTTAAAAAAAATCCATATCTTCTCTCAGTCTCCTATTTTCCAGGCTAAACATACCCAGCTCCCTCAACCTTTGTAAATTCCCATTCTTTGCAACCTTGAGAAAATGAAAAATAATAATAATGAGGAATTAGTTGTTGTTTATATCAGTAACAATGTGTTCCTCAAAGTAGTTGTATGGAATCGACTTAACGCTTGCTACCTAAGGCCCTATCGTCACTATATGTTTAAAACAATGCCATACCACGTTAAACAGTCATGGCTCCCTCTAAATATTTATGGAAACTGTAGTCTCCATAAATAACAACAATAACAATATAATAATAATAATAATAATAATAATAATAATAATAATAATAATAATAATAATAATAATAATAATATTTATACCCTGCCCTCCCCGGCTAGAGCCGGGCTCAGGGCAGCTAAGACCAATAAAATTACAGTAAAATATAATGGGGGGGGGGACCAATTTAAAATACAGGTTAAAATGCAATTTAAAATGCAGCCTCATTTTAAAAGTAGCCCATAAATCAAAACCATAAGGGGAGGGAAACATAAGGGTCAGACTGAGTCCAAACCAAAGGCCAGGCGTACAGCTCTGTCTACAGGCTCTGCGGAAAGATGTCAAGTCCTGCAGGGCCCTAGTCTCTTGTGACAGTGTTCCACCAAGTCGGGGCCAGTACTGAAAAGGCACTGGCCCAACATGAGACCAATCTAACCACTTTGCGACTTGGGATCTCCAAAATGTTGTCATTTGTGGACCTTAAGGTCCTCCGCGGGGCATACCAGGAGAGGCGGTCCCGTAGGTACGTGGGTCCTAGGCTGCATAAGAATTGAGAGTTGTTAGGAGTCCCCCAATACCCTGCAATTCCCAAAGTAGTTTAAGAGTCTGACCGCAAAAGGAATATAGGATGTGGGGTTTTAAAAGGAGGGGGACTTCAAAAGCTAACACAGAGGTCTGCGTGGTGATTTCTTTAAGGTGCATGTACAGAGTTGAGCTGAGTGAGAGTCCTGAACATTGTGTGAAAAGAATAAAGGACTCAACAACCCTCATCTACCAAGTTCCAAAGCCCTGATTCCTGGAAGATTCTTCCAATCCAAGAGTCAGCCATGTAATCTCCCTTCCCCATCAGAATGTTACTTCTACAGAAAGAAAGGGAAGGAGCATTGTCTCCTCTGCTGAAATCTGTAAAACTGTCCCTGGCAGCAAACCTACGAGTAGCATTTTCAGAGAAAGGAGCAAAAGGCACAATAAATCAGCAAAGGCAAGACAAGTTGATTACAGCTAATGAAATGCACTAGCATGGTGTTTTGTGGTGAGCGTGTTCATTTCATTTTGGAAGAGTGATGATCAGGTACAGTTGGAAAATTATTAGTCTGCAACAGCACTACTGTTGCTGTTAAAACTAGGCTGTGCTTCTGTCTCATATACAAAACCAATGGGAAAGTGCATGTGTGCCCAGTGTGTGCACAATGGATTTCTAAGAGCTTTATTTATTTTTTTCTATGGGAGAGATACTGTTCCAACTGAGTACAGTGGTACCTCAGGTTACATACGCTTCAGGTTACAGACTCCACTAACCCAGAAATAGTGCTTCAGGTTAAGAACTTTGCTTCAGGATGAGAACAGAAATCATGCTCCGGTGGTGCAGCGGCAGCAGGAGGCCCCATTAGCTAAAGTGGTGCTTCAGGTTAAGTACAGTTTCAGGTTAAGAATGGACCTCCGTAAAGAATTAAGTACTTAACCCGAGGTACCACTGTACCACATTCTGTTATGAAGCAGAATGGAGATGGTCAGACTCAGTTTGCATGTAAAGTGATGTGAAACCGTCTCTCTATCTCTCTCATACCCTCAAACATTTCTCTGATGAAAATAGGGATGTCCCATTCCATAATGATAATTTTACTATTTATACCGCACACATCTTACTGGGTTGCCACAGCCACCCTGGGCAGCTTCCAACATATATAAGAACATAACGAAACATTAAACATAAAAACTTCCCTATGCAGGATTGCCTTCAGATGGCTTAGGGACTGGATAACTCCATACCCTCCAACCTTTTCCAATGAGAATAGGGGCATTCTAAGGAAAAGTGGGACATTTTGGGATCAAATCAGAAACTGGGATGGCTTCTCTAAATCAGGGATGTCCCTAGAAATCAGGGATGTCCCTGGAAAACAGGAACACTTGGAGGGTCTGCAAAGGAAAGGGAAGCCCAACTAAGGCAGAAATGGTCATTGATAAGGATATATAGGAAACCCTAAGATCTGGGACTAAGAGGGAGTGAATTTTGCCATTCTATGGTACAAGCCCCATCAATTTCTTAGTTCTGAAAGGTGTTTGGTATACATATGAAGGAGGAGCCAATAGGGTCTGACAGTGGACTGGCAGCAGGAAGAAGGGACCATAATAATCAAAGGATATGAGATCCCAGAGTCAATGGAAAGCAGTGCTGTTGATGAGATGCCGCAGAACATAATAACTTATAACTCTGCTCTTCAGAGTGTGCAGAATAGCTGACATTAGATCCCTGGATCTGACAGTGAACAGTGTTTTAAAAGTATTCATATACAGTGGAACCTTGGTTTACGAACTTAATCCATTCCGGAAGTCCGTTCTTAAACCAAAGCATTCTTAAACCAAGGCGTGCTTTCCCATAGCAACGGAGGACTCAATTTACAAATGGAACACACTAAACTGGAAGCGGAACATGTTCTGCTTCCAAGGCAAAGTTCACAAACCAAAACACCTAACCCGGGTTTGCAGCGTTCTTAATCCAAGTTGTTCATAAACTAAGCTGTTCTTAAACCAAGGTACCACTGTATTCTATAATAATTACTATGCATACATCTATAGGGACACGGGTGGCGCTGTGGTCTAAATCACTGAGCCTCTTGGGCTTGCTGATCGGAAGGTTGGCGGTTTGAATCCCTGCAATGGGGTGAGCTCCCATCGCTCTGCCCCAGCTCCTGCCAACCTAGCACTTCAAAAGCATACCAGTGCAAGTAGATAAATAGATACCTCTGTGGCAGGAAGGTAAATGGCATTTCCATGCGCTCTGGCTTCTGTCACAGTTTTCCTTTGTGCAAGAAGTGGTTTAGTCCTGCTGGCCACATGACCTGGAAAGCTGTCTGTGGACAAACGCTGGCTCCCTCGGCCTGAAAGCGGAGATGAGCAATGCAACTCCATAGTCGTCTTTGACTGGACTTAACCATCCAGGGGTCCTTTGCATTTTTTACTTCTTCCCCCCCCCTTTTTTTTTTTTGCATAAATGTATAGGTGGTACTGTTTTTAGCTTGTAATCCTGCCCACATTGGCAAAATGTCCCATTGAAATAACTGGGAATTCCTTTTGAATAAGCATGCATAGGATTGCACTGTGTGTGTGTGTGTGTGTGTGAGAGAGAGAGAGAGAGAGAGAGAGAGAGAGAGAGAGATGTAGTGGGGCTCTTGAACATAAGCTGCATCTCCAACTGAATAAGAGGTATAGAAATTCAGTGCCTTCTGCGTGAATTCTGCCTATATAAGCAGGCCTCTAGTCTTTTGGGATAGTTGTGGAGATATCTAACTTGTGGCTTTTATAATATATTCACATGCTTTTTGCTCTGAGGAGTCTTAAAATACTCTCTACACTTTTAATAACCTTTGCTCTTCAAAATACTTGCTAAGAGTTCAGGGTTACTAGGTAATGGCTAGTTTGGAAAGCTTGAACTAGTGGGCACGGACGGGTTTCACGATAAATTAATTTGAGGTTCCAAAAAACTTTTAACTTAAATTTGAAAAATGTCAGTACCAGAGAATATTTGAAGGATGGAGGACAAATAAAACCAACACAATTAACCTCCTGATTATAGGGTCTGGTCTTCCACTTAAAGTTAATGACTTTTACCTTTAGTCATCACAATTGGATCTAATACATTTTAAATGGGAGCAAGAAGTCAAATGAGTGTCCTCAAATTGCAACAATCATTTAAAGGCTATGAATGCAAGGAATATCAAATTGGTTTCCACGCAACTTCACATCTTGTAGTTTGAGGTTATGTGCCTTGTATTGATGATCCAACTAAGGTTCTTATTTGGCTGACAAATGGGTTTGCCTCCTTTTAAAAAGTATTCATTTGAGCTAGTCAGAAGATAAATGGCGGGCTGACGGCTTTGTGGTGCATATACCATTCTAAATATATCAGGGAACAAACACAGTTTAAGGTCTTTCCATTGGTTTTATTAATTATTCTTGCCGTCTTTATAGCATCTTTTGAAGCAATTTGGTCCTATTGTCTTCTTGGATAAATGCTCAAAAGTAATCAATGCCTCTCCACTTAGTAAGAGAAAACATGGCTAAACAAGGTTGCAGAACTACTGTGCTTTCTTCCTTTCTAAAGCACTACAAATTGTGGTTTCACGGTAGCTAAAAGATCGGCATCAGGCAATATAGCAGGGGTCAGCAAACTTTTTCAGCAGGGGGCCGCTCCACTGTCCCTCAGACCTTGTGGAGGGGCCGCACTATATTTTGAAAAATAATAATGAATGAATTCCTATGCCCCACAAATAACCCAGAGATGCATTCTAAATAAAAGCACACATTCTACTCATGTAAAAACACCAGGCAGGCTCCACAAATAACCCAGAGATGCATTTTAAATAAAAAGACACATTCTACTCATGTAAAAACATGCTGATTCCTGGACCATCCACAAGACAGATTTAGAAGGCAATTGGGCTAGATCCGGCCCCCAGGCCTAAGTTTGCCTACCCATGCAATATAGCAATGTATTCTGCAGAAAGTAAAATTAATCCAGCTGGTTTACATCAGCATAAAATTTTGAGGGAATACATTCCAGCACAGAGTGGAAGCACACCTAGGGAGCATTCTAGCATAAAGCAAGCTGGTGTAAGTCAAAGTTGTGTCAAGTTACTGTGGATCCTATCCCCGTTCAGCAGTGGGGTGCCTGCAGCTATTTGGCATAAGACTGGCAGAGGGAAAACAAGCCTTTACAATTGACAAGTCACATGACCAAGTTGAAAAGGCTCAGAATCCAGCCTAAGTCTTCTGGTCCGACTCCTGAAATGCCCCTTTTGGGAGACTTACACTGGCCTCTCTCCCAGTAAGTGGCATCAGGACGAACTGCCAGGAGAATCATAATGGATCCAGTAATGGGAGTCACCCACCAGGTTGCCTTATATAGGAAAATTATTTGGGTAAATAGAAGGGCTGCCAAAAATAAAAATATAAATCTGTCTTTCAGTATGGCGGGCTAAGGCAGTGCAGTAATGGCCAAACTTGGCATTCTGGCTGTATTGGGATTACAATTCCCATCATCCCTGACTACTGGTCCTGCTAGCTAGGGATGATGGGAGTTGTAGTCCCAAAACAGCTGGAGGGCCAAGTTTGGCCATCACTGTGCTAAGGCAATATAACGGTGCTTGCAGGAGATAAGTCCTTCCCTTCGTGACCATAATACAGGGGTCAGCAAACTTTTTCAGCAAGGGGCTGGTCCACTGTCCCTCAGACCTTGTGGGGGGCCAGACTATATTTTGAAAAAAAAATAATAAAAAATGAACGAATTCCTATGCCCCACAAATAACCCAGAGATGCATTTTAAATAAAAGGGCACATTCTACTCATGTAAAAACACCAGGCAGGCCCCACAAATAACCCAGAGATGCATTTTAAATAAAAGGACACATTCTACTCATGTGAAAACATGCTGATTCACAGACTGTCCGTGGGCCACATTTAGAAGGCAACTGGGCCACATCCGGCCCCCGGGCCTTAGTTTGCTTAAAAAGGTAAAGGGACCCCTGACCATTAGGTCCAGTCATGACCGACTCTGGGGTTGCGGTGCTCATCTTGCTTTATTGGCCGAGGGAGCCGGTGTACAGCTTCCGGGTCATGTGGCCAGCATGACTAAGCCGCTTCTGGCAAACCAGAGCAGTGCACGGAAATGCCGTTTACCTATTTATCTACTTGCACTTTGACGTGCTTTCGAACTGCTGGGTTGGCAGGAGCAGGGACCAAGCAACGGGAGCTCACCCAGTCACGGGGATTCGAATCGCCGACCTTCTGATCGGCAAGTCCTAGGCTCTGTGGCTTAACCCACAGCGTCACCCATGTCCCTCGTTAGTTTGCTTACCCATGCCTTAATAGCTAAATAACAATGAGACCTGAGTGGCATGCAAGGTTATTCCACTTCCACTACCTCTCACCTTGTTCCATACTAAGGGTGCCAGCAGTCAGGCAGGCTTTCATTTTGCTCTCTACTAACAACAAAGAATGATGTCGTCATTTGTCAGTCACCTGAAAATCAATGCCTGCATAAAGAAGTCGTTTAAAACAGTTTTATGTGGAGTCATAGGTAGAAACATATTTACCACACTTTTACATCAGCCTTTGCCTTTGATGCTGCTTTACAAGTTTAAAGGGATTAATAAAGGGGATTATATCCACCTGCAAGTATATATAATGCTTGGCATGATGTATAAGCAGCTGGTGGATTCAAGAAACTATTCCCATGCCCCAGTTTCTTTGTACTTTCCCCCCTCCTGATCAACACATAGTGGGGCTCTCAACTGAAGTCCCCAAAAGGCAGCTTCACATTTTATTTTAAAATGACTGACTCCATAAGCTAACACAGAATTAAAGGTTTTTCAGTGGTTAAGGGATAAGGAAATATTTTTGTAACTCATTGTTCCAATCTTAAGTTCAGTTCTCCACAATTTTGCATCAGTTTGTGAATTTGTGAAGTTCCCATGCAAAGTCAACAACATACTTTTCCCGATACACAAACGTTTGTAGGCAATTTCCCCTAATATAACAGATTTTTGTACCTTCTTCTCACTAATATGTGTAATGTGATGCACACTGACTTTTTTGTACACATTGCTCGGGTGGAGAACGCCATTGCAAAAATTCAGAGACATGTGAATCACATGAAATGACTGTGTTTCAGAGAGTGCAATTAGAAAAGTTCTACTTTAAACATGAAGAAAATTGAATTTGTGCTCTTTCTCTACACTAGACATTCTGGGAGATGCGTGGCTGCTGTAGCAAACAGAAGCTTCATTTTCTCCTCCTTATTTCCACCTCTTCCTTTTTCTTCTACTAATATTTAGTAATGTATAAAGTATAATATAATATTACCATGCTGCACACTTTCCCATGCCTGTTCCGTTTCATTGGCTGCTTCCAGTTAGGACGTGGAATTTTAAGGTGTCATGACATCACACACCCTACCTCATGCCAGAAAATAAAGGAGAAGGAGGCATTTACTCAGAAGTAAGTCTCACCTAACTCAATGGACTTTAATCACAGGTGAGTGTGTGTACAGTTGTAGCATTAATACTTTGTACAGTTGCTAGCACACAATAGGCGTGAAATACTGTTGTAGCCTACAAGTACAGGCCTCAGCTCTTAGAAGGGAGGGATTGAATTATGCTATTCTTCCAGAAGATGGCCTGAAGAAGAGGCCACTCCCTTGCTGAAGCTAAGCAGGTCTTGGTCTGGTTAGTGCCTGGATGGGTTACTGCTTGGGAACCACTGTACACCATCTTGGGTTCCATGATAGGAAGAGTGGTCAGATAGAAATTTAAGAAGGCAAATAAACACATTAGAGCAGTGTTCTTCAGCCTTGTGTCCCCAAGTGGTCAGCTACAATTCCCATCATCCCTAACCTTTGACATAGGATCTTAGATGATCAGACTCATAGACCAACAACATATGGTGACCAGAGGTTGAAGAACACTGCTCTAGAGTGCACCGGGAGTCACAATTCAGTCATTCTCTGTCTAGAGTTGCCTGCCTTTAATGCCTATAGGCAAGCCATCCATCCTACTGCTTCCTGCCCTATCTCCACTGTTGGACCAGTGTCAAGAGGGATGCTCCTGTTGCCATGAGTTCATACCTATGTTGTTCCCCAATCCGCCAATGGCAACAGGAGATCCAGCTCCTCTTCCAACACCCCATGGTTTTACAGAAGCAGTCATTGTGTCAGATTTTGAAGAGAGCCCCTAATAAGAACCAATTCAACAACAGCAATAGATGTACCATGTGACCACATGAGGATTTTGGAATGTTGGTCACCCTGGACATGTTACAGGAACTATTATTGCTGCTCACATCAATCCCTGAATTATATATAGCAATATGTAAGTCCCCCCCCCATTTGTCAGATGGGGAAATCTTGAAATGATATGTGACAGATGAGTGGCAGGTAATGAAAGGGACCCAGTTATTCCTGAAGCCCCATCTGCTGGTGAGTGCTTTATTTGGTGTTTGTCTGAAGTGATCAGCTGTTCTTCTAGGCAGGGGAAAATATCACTGTTGCTTGTTTTCCAATGAACAATGGCAGGGATTTCAAGTTTATCTTCTGGATTAGCCATGTTCCAAACAGGCCATGAAAATGAATGGTTGTAAACTAAAAAGATAAGAAAGTGAGGGGAGCAGAAATTATTCATAGATCCATAAATAATCTTGTGTGGTGCCCCCAGATTCGTCAAGGGAGCTCAAAGAGAGATAAGACACATGCCGTACTTCTTCAGAGATACTGCTAACCCATAATTTACAGTTACAAGAATGAGTCCCTGTTCATGATTGCTTCTGTTCATGATTAACTGCAGTTTGCTGCAGCATCCAAACCCAGACAAGCTGTGGTTAATCTTCTGGACTATGGTTAGTAGAAGCATGACACACTAAACTGTGGTTAATCTAGAATAGAATATTCCGATCTCTTTGTAGCTACACAAGAAGTCAAGGATGGAGAGGAGCATTTGAGCCCAGCAGGAGACTAGGCTCCTTCTTGCCCAAATGTAGTCACTGTAAATAATTTTAATGAAAATGGGGAAAACAGAACAATATAAAAAAGTAAGATCAGAATATTCCATGGACATAAGCAGTGTTTATCAATGGTCTAAAGAAGTTTTTGATATGGGATTAGTTTTTGATGTGGGAAAATAATAAGACATTAGGGCCTGACAAGTCAGACAATTTTGGTTTCCCTCGGTTTCCATTTTTTCCAGAGCTTTTTTTAAAACAAACAAACTCATCCATCAGCATTTCTGTGTGAATTTCCCCTACACATTTTTGTGCACAGTTTTGACTAATAAGCAAGTTCCTGCAAGCAATTTCCCCTAATATAATTCATTTTCTTTGTTTCGTTTTGAATTATTTTATATATTTGTACAAAGTTTCTTTCTGAATAATGGTGGTTGACCATAATAAATACATTGATTGATTCATTTTTAAGTCATTTTATGCTGTATTAGAATTTGAAGATGTGCAAATTTCGAAAGAAAAATGTGTTAGTTTCTCGTAAAAATACAAACAAAATAGAATTACCCATTTCCCCCCACACCAACCCCTCCCTCTCTTTTTTTCTGTGATCATCAAAAGAAACTGATGGACTCCCCATAAGCTTTTTGCTTCCTACTTAACAGGGCACTTCGCTGTGAGGGTTCCATGCAGAAAGGAGACCTAACAAAACAGGTTTCATAATGAGCCATCTGCCGGAAGGGAGCATGCTTTCTTTTCTTTTCTTTTTTTGCTCCTCACCCCTAGTTTGCAATATTTCTTCCTATGCCCCTGCTGGAGTGAACATTCTTCAGTGTTTGCAGTGCAGCAATGTGAAAATGAGTAGGAAGGGGAACTGAGCAAAGTGGCAAGGGGAGAATTGATCTCTTGTAACATTTTACCAGAAGAAAGTCAGCCATTCACCTATGAAAGAGATCAGGAAAACAATGAAGAAATAAATGCAGATTGGTTGAAAAGGAACAGGTCATAGCTGAATAGTGCTAGAGTTGAGATTCATCTGCATGGCAAGAGTGCCAGATACAACAACAGCCAATGAAGTCGCCCAACTGTGAATGTTTTACATAGAAATTATCACTCACTTCTAGAAATCGAAAACTGTGTTTGCAAAGAGCAGGTGAAAGCTAATTTTGAATCATATTGTACCATTTTCAGCAAAACTGAAGATGACAAAGGGAAGTATGGGTCCGTCTGACTTGCCAGCCTCAAAAATACCAGTGAAATAATTGCTCCATTTCCAAGAGACACTTCGCATTATAATTAACCAGTAGTGATTTCTATTAAAAATGAATCATATTATTCTGTACTATAATCTGGCCTCCCACAGCTAGCATGACAGATGGTACATTTTGTAACATTATAAATATAAATGAGAGTGTTAATGCCACTGGGAATTAAAGTGTATAAAATAAGGTAAAGAAAATCATTTTCCCCCTGCAATATGTTTTCAAAAAGTCTATCTGCTGCAGATAGAGCAAAGCAAATATATTTCGATTTACTGTGGTTTTCTAAACCATAATTGCTAGAAGAGAAATAATCAGACCTTTGTGGTCACATCTTCTTATATAAAAATGTTTGCTTTCACTGCGTTGCTTGAAGATATTATAATATATAAAGCAAAAAACAACCGATGAACCAAAGTTCATATTTTGCTAATATTGTAGCATTTTGACCAGGCTAATCACTAACACTTGTTGCTCTGGGTGCATGTGTGTAACGAATGGTTATGTAAAATGCAAGAAAACATATTACACCACTGCTGGCATTCATTGTTTGCTATGATGCCTACAGGTATTCTAGAACTGAAGTTTTGTATTGTTAAGTTGCAGCCTTATCTCTACCCAGACTCAACCGTCATGGATCCGAACAAAGAACTATTGGTCCATATGCTACAGATCATCTCTTCACAGACTGGTCACCCAACATGTAGACCAAACACATACTTAAGGCACCAGCAAAGCAGAAGAACACACATACAAAGAGATTTACTTTAAAAAAAAAAAAAGAATTTGACATTTGATATTTCAAAAAGAGCATCAAATTCATCATCGTTTTTCTAACACTGAGGAATACTACCTGCTCCATAGAATACTCATTTTCTCAACAGAAAATAATATTTTTTAAAAAACCCTTCAGAGAACAACAATGTATCAAGACAGACTCGATTTACTTTTCCTGCTGTGTGCGGAAATAGACATGCTTTGTTGAGTCAGCTTAGATGAATTTATCCAGAATTTTGCAATCAGAAAATCCAGAAAGAAGCTATTTTAATTTCAGCAGAAATGAACGCTTTGTGTTATTGCAAACAACTGCTTTTAAATTTACAGTTTAGTATTGTTTTTACTTTGAATCACATATAGGGACAGTCACTCCAAGTGCCCCTATTTTCCAGAGACAGTCCTGGATTTATAGAAGCTGTCCTGGTCTCTGATTTGATGCTGGAATGTCCCGCTTTCCGTAGGATGTCCCTATTTTTATCGGAGAAATGTTGGAGGGTATGGTAGAATGTCCCTATTAATAATAATAATAATAATAATAATAATAATAATAATAATAATAATACAGTAGTACCTTGGTTGTCAAACAGCATAGCTGTCAACTTTCAAATTTGAAAATAAGGGATCAGCAGCCTCACCTGTCCCGGGGACAGTCTACGGGATATCTAACAATCCGGGATAGCCGCGGAAAACGGCGCTGGAATAAGGGAATTTCCCACAAAAAAAGGGGAGGTTGATAGCTATGTCAAGCAGACTCCCGGAACGGTTCTAAAACCAAGGTGCGACTTCCGATTTGCTGCAGGAGCTTCCTGCACTCAATCGGAAGCCGTGGAAGCTGTGTCGGACGTTTGGCTTCTGAAAAACATTTGCAAACTGGAACACTCACTTCCAAGTTTGTGGCATTCGGGTGCCAATTTGTTCAGGAGCCAAGCTGTTTGACAACCAAGGTACCACTGTAATGGAAAAAGCTACCCCTATTTTTATCAGAGAAATGTTGACGGGATCTGGGGGGCATAATCATTTCAGTGCTTAGGACCCCTAAATGTCTTAATCTGGCCCTGCTGATGCCCTTCAGTTGTTTTGGACTATAAGTCCCATCATTCCTGACAACTGGCCATGCTGGCTGGGACTGATGGGAGTTACAGTCCAAAGCATTTGGAGGGCAGCCAAGGAAGGCTGCTGTGGATTGTAAGCCCTATGAGAAACTGTCCTGCCACATTTTGTAGAGCACTTATTTACAGAACTGCCACCATGGTTCAGTATACACTGATAGGCATTCGGCAGGATGACCAGCTCCAAACAGACTTCATATCCCCAAGAATCATGCTTGGTAAAGATGGATCTGGACTGAGACTTATGAAAAATGAAGTGGAACTTGGTGAATATAGGGAAGATTCAGTTAGCAGGGTGAGCATCCTCATGCCTTGCTACAAGAGGTTTTTGAACAACAGGTATGGCATTTTAGACATCCAGTGTACCAACTAAGGTCAAACATCTAGATAGATAGTCTAGTTTGTCTGACGTATTTCCAGAACAGCTGGGGGAGTGTTTACTGATCTATTTTTTGTTTTATTTTTTGTATTCGGTTAGCAGTAACACGTAGAAAGCCTGAGAAACTCTGAAATTTGTCTCTGATTGGCTCTGGTTCCAGACTTCCAGTTTCCTGAGAGTTCCTGAAGGAGCGTCTCCACCCCCATCGTTCTGCCCAGATGCTGAGGTCCAGCGCCGAGGGCCTTCTGGCAGTTCCCTCATTGCGAGAAGCAAAGCTACAGTGAACCAGGCAGAGGGCCTTCTCGGTAGTGGCGCCCGCCCTGTGGAACACCCTCCCATCAGATGTCAAAGCGATAGACAACTACCTGACATTCAGAAGACATCTTAAGGCAGCCCTGTTCAGGGAAATTTTTAATGTGTGATATTTTAGTGTATTTTTGGTCTCTGTGGAAGCCACCCAGAGTGGCTGGGGAAACCCAGCCAGATGGGCGGGGTACAAATAATAAATTATTATTATTATTATTATTATTATTATTATTATTATTATTATGGCTCCTGAAGAGATGACCTCCATCCATTTTCTGCAGTTTCTCAAAGTTGCCTTTGGCAACATCAATAGAGTTATGACCAAAAGAGTTGCATTATGGAGAGAAACATGGTCTCCTTTTCATGAAATGGACTGAAATTCCATTCAGTTATGAAAGAAAAGTGTTTCATTACACTAAGTGGCCTCACATTGTGAAATGGACAATTTCCCCACCATGTAATGGGCAATTCCACCTATACAGTAGGAGCTAACACAGGCAAGTGGGAATCTGAAACAAAGTGGGTCTGTAGTTTCAGGTGGTGAGGAAAAAAACAGAAGTTACCACTGAAGACAGGTTGCCCTGTTCTATCTTAGGCCTTACTTACATGTGAAAGCTGTTTTTCTTTCATTTCTATCTCAGCCCTCATCTCATTTTTGAACATTTAAAAAATACAGTGAATCTGCACAAGGCTTCTGAATACAATTGATTTGTCCAGGGAGGAGGTATGCGGGAAGTGTAAATAGATTGTGGCCTTTGTTCCAACCAGAGAGGTCTGGAGATTTTTTACTGGAATCCAAACCTGCCTGATTCTTTTAGTCCCACCTGCAGATAACACTGCAGCTTCATGTATCTTCCTGTATTCAGCCCAACCTGCAACAAGGGGTCATAGAATCATAGAATCATAGAGTTGGAAGAGACCACAAGGGCCATCGAGTCCAACCCCCTGCCAAGCAGGAAACACCATCAGAGCACTCCTGTCAAGCCTCTGCTTAAAGACCTCCAAATAAGGAGACTCCACCACACTCCTTGGCAGCAAATTCCACTGTCGAACAGCTCATACTGTCAGGAAGTTCTTCCTAATGTTTAGGTGGAATCTTCTTTCTTGTAGTTTGGATCCATTGCTCCGTGTCCGCTTCTCTGGAGCAGCTGAAAACAACCTTTCTCCCTCCTCTATGTGACATCCTTTTATATATTTGAACATGGCTATCATATCACCCCTTAACCTCCTCTTCTCCAGGCTAAACATGCCCAGCTCCCTTAGCCGTTCCTCATAAGGCATCATTTCCAGGCCTTTGACCATTTTGGTTGCCCTCCTCTCGACACGTTCCAGTTTGTCAGTGTCCTTCTTGAATTGTGGTGCCCAGAACTGGACACAGTACTCCAGATGAGGTCTGACCAGAGCAGAATACAGTGGCACTATTACTTCCTTTGATCTAGATGCTATACTCCTATTGATGCAGCCCAGAATTGCATTGGCTTTTTTAGCTGCTGCGTCACACTGTTGGCTCATGTCAAGTTTGTGGTCAACCAAGACTCCTAGATCCGTTTCACATGTACTGCTCTCAAGCCAGGTGTCACCAATCTTGTATTTCAAGATGTCTTGACATTCAGAAGACATCTTAAGGCAGTCCTGTTCAGGGAAGTTTTTAATATGTAACGCTGTACTGTTTTTAACACTGATTGGGAGCCGCCCAGAGTGGCTGGGGAAACTCAGCCAGATGGGCGGGGTATAAATAATAAATTATTATTATTATTATTATTATTATTATTATTATTATTATTATTATTATTATTATTATTATTATTTGTGCCTCTCATATTTTTTTTTGCCCAAGTGCAATACTTTACATTTCTCCCTGTTAAAGTTCATCTTGTTTGTTTTGGCCCAGTTCTCTAATCTGTCAAGGTTGTTTTGAAGTGTGATCCTGTCCTCTGGGGTGTTAGCCACCCCTCCCAGTTTGGTGTCATCTGCAAATTTGATCAGGATGCCCTTGAGTCCATCATCCAAGTCGTTGATAAATATGTTGAATAAGACCGGGCCCAAGACAGAAGCCTGTGGCACCCCCCTAGTCACTCTTCTACCTCATACCTCTCATACCTCTGGACATCACTGTGAAGTAATTTCAAACCACTCAAAGCCTCACTAGCAGTATTTAGTGTGGAATAAACCACAGAACCACCGTATGCCTTTCTTTTACAGAAACAGCTACTTCCAATGGAATCTGGGATAATGAACCACATTTGCTTTAGAATTTGCACTGGCCAGTTTTTGTTAAGAAAATTTGACACTAGAGCTGAGTTGGAAAGGGCAGAGACTTTTTCATTTTTTCTTCAACATTTTAGAGTTTTTTTAAAAGGAGATGGGTGGAATTAGATGTGGGGCCCAATTCCAGCAATATTAAAATATTGGATTTCTCCATTGATTTTGAAGAGCAGCTCTTAGTTCTGTACATGAGGACATTTCAAAACAGCTTCTCAACATGAACCAGGAAGTGGCCCATTCAGGCAACTCTGTGTGTGTGTGTGTGTGTGTGTGTGTGTGTGTGTGTGTGTCTGTCTGCCTGTCTGTCTGTCTCTGGCTGGCTGGCTGTCCTCCTTTTCCAGCCATTCTATGCTTCCTCTTACCCAGGTGTTTTCCCTCCCCCCACCCCATCCAACAGTCCATGCCTTTAAATTATTATGGGGCTATTTCTGGGACTCACATCCCTAGTACTTTCCCCCTTCTGCTTCACTCTGCCCCATGGTAGGGTCGGTCCTAATCACAGGAAGACTTGAATTGGTATTCACATAGAGATACTGTTGCTGCATTAATTTACACAGGAGAGAACAGTTATAGGATGGTATGTGCTTTGCTGAACCTATGCACGGACTTATTTTGCCTCTCTGCCAGCCCATGCCTGCACTAAATATCAGAGTTAAAGCCCTTAATGAAGGCCAAAATCACCCTGTAAGGCTTAATTACCAAGTAAAGCTAATCGTTTTGGGACCCTCCAATGGAAAAGTCAAAGGTATAAAACCGGGCTAAAGTTTCTTCTTAAAAAAGCAAAAAGAAATTGTGCTCCTAGGGCGAATGTAAGATTTATAATTGGAGTGCCTATCCTATTTAATTAGATAATTAGGGCACTAGTATTTGTGGAAATAGTCTGAACATTCTGGAAAGTCTACCAGCAATGCATGAATTATTCTAAATTCTGGCAGAGTTAGCTAATCTTGCTGAGTTGTTTGAACAACACGCTGGTTCATTAGAAGTGTGCAGGGATTGTCTTTCTCACTTTTATCTGACTTGAAAACTAATTAAAATTTACATGAATATTAAGTTTGTGAATTTAAAGTTAAGAAATGTAAATGAAGGTTGATTGAGGAACATTAATTTTGCCCTCCTGTGCATTCGCATAATAAAATCTTCCTTGAACGTATCTTATTTCTCAGGTATTACCATTTCTGTATTCCTGGGCCTCACCACTGCACCACTGGGATTCATATATATATATATATATATATATATATATATATATATATATATATATATGGCTATGTATCCTATTGTATATGCCATTGACAGCATTACCAATAATGATCTACTGTGTCTATACACAGATGTGTGCATTGCACTTCCATAGGTGCCAACTCCCTGGGGCCCTGTGTGTCACCCACAAAATTCCCCTTGAAGGGGCCAGGCACCCACAAATTTTGATGCCAGGGCCATGCACACTTCAAGGCACCCACAGCCCCGGGCATTCATGGTTGTGGGGCCAAGCTGGCACTCCTGGTGACTTCCTGTAGACCTCAGTGATCAAGCAAGGATATAAGACATATGAAGTAGTCTAGATCCAAGTTGTCAAGGGCCCTGCAAATTACTCAAGAACCTTGAATGTGGCCCAGTAGCATACGGGGAGGCAGTAGAAGCTGTTGAGATCTGAAGTTATGTGCTGACAATGGTCTGTCCCCATCAAAGGCTAGACACAGCATTTTTCATCAACTGGAACCTCTGGACCAAATAATGCAATGCAATAGTCAAGTCCTTAGTTTACCAATCCTGGCCAATCACTGAAATCTATGGGAAAGGCTTTGTTGGTTCCTCTGCGGCTCAGATGCATGGCTCGTAACTTCTAGAAGCCATGCATTCCTGGGACTCAGTTCTACAGCTGCAAATAGAATGTTTTAAGTGTGTTTTAAGTGCAGTATGCAATGTGACACTAGACGGCAGTGGTGAGCCTTGTGGAAAATTCAATGTATTTTTTAAAACCTTTTTTTAAAAAAGCATTTTCAGAACGGTTTTTATATGTGTGTAGATTCCACCTTAGTTGAAAGTAGACAGTTGTTGAAGGTGC
Source organism: Podarcis bocagei (assembly GCF_964188305.1). Lineage (NCBI taxonomy): Eukaryota > Metazoa > Chordata > Lepidosauria > Squamata > Lacertidae > Podarcis > Podarcis bocagei. The sequence goes on from NC_138133.1 coordinate 19,422,652, forward strand.
ATAGTAAAGCCTTTCTTCTTTCAGCAGGCGTTTTAAGAAAGCGTTTGGTTTTATGATTTGCTTGTTTTATTCTCCTACTTTTGGTGGATTGTTTTATGTACACTGCTTAGAAATGCAAACAGTTTAATGGGATATAAATGTCTTCAATCAATAAACTTTTCTGAGGATCCAAACCACTTTTTCTAAATATTTAAAGCCGTGAATTTTTCAAATATTAAAGGAGAAGAGGTAGTAGCATGCTGCTTCTGTTGAAAGAGTGGCTTGGGTTTGCTTGAGACTGTAATTTGTTTATTTCTTGTGGCACACACATGTACATCAGCACACAGTACGGGAATTAATTGAACCTATAGCATTACTTGGTGTTTTCTTTGGGGGGTGGGTTGTATAAAAGTTTTGGAGGCTATTGTTTTAAGTTACAGTTAAGGTAGGGGATAATTATTAGTTAGTTATGTTATCTAATTGTAATCTAAACAGTTAAGGTAGGGGGAAATTATTAGTTAGTTATGTTATCTAAAGGTAAAATGCAGAATTTCATGACCCTTTCTTTTCAAGTTATAACCCACATGAAGATTAAATGACTGAAACTATGGTTGTGTGCACACTACAATACGTCTCTCAATACATTTTCGAGCACAATTCAAAGTGTTGGTGCTGACCTTTAAAGCCCTAAACGGCCTCAGCCCAGTATACCTGAAGGAGCGTCTCCACCCCCACTGTTCAGTCCGGACACTGAGGTCCAGCACCGAGGGCCTTCTGGTGGTTCCCTCACTGCGAGAGGCCAAGTTACAGGGAACCAGCCAGAGGGCCTTCTCGGTAGTGGTGCCCGCCCTGTGGAATGCCCTCCCATCAGATGTCAAGGAAATAAACAACTATCCGACTTTTAGAAGACAACTGAAGTCAGCCCTGTTTAGGGAAATTTTTAATGTTTGGGGTTTTTTATCGTGTTTTTAATATTCTGTTGGGAGCCACCCGAGTGGCTGGGGAAACCCAATATTCTTACCTTTTTCTATTGTATTTTGTACATTACAAGTATTAGTCTAATCCTGCCAAAGTTTTTAATTTACAGTGTTCTCTTCAATAAATTATATATTTTCCCCCATTCTTTCTTAAACTTCTCATCCTGGTCTCTGATTCTTCTGGTCAATTTTGCCATTTCGGCATAGTCCATCATTTTCGATGGCTATTCTTCTCTGGTTGGAACTTTATCTTCTTTGTATCTCTGGGCCAGTAATATTCTTGCTGCTGTCATTGCATCTCTGTACATAAAATGCCTAACAAAAATGCCTCTGTTTCTTTCACAAATGTTATTTTAAACATTTTCTTCAATTCATTATATATCATTTCCCAGAACACTTGAGTTATCTTGCACATCCACCACATATGATAGAATGTGCTTTCTTTTTCTTTACATTTCCAACATACATTAGAAACACTTCTATACATTTTTGCTAATTTTTACTGGTGTTAAACACCGTCTATGCATCATTTCCATACAGTTTTCCTTCAATGAACAGCACGCTATAAATTTTAAGTCTTCCTTCCATAATTTTTCCCAAAACAAAAGTTGGATAAAGCTAGCTTTTTGGGGACCACAAATGCAACTATTAGAAAAGAGGAGAGCAAACAATGGCAATTTTCTACATAAAGAAATAGAATACTTTAAAATTATAGAGCCAATTAGTTTATGGGACAGATTTGCACCGGCAGTGATGAAGTTCCCATCAGTCAAGTAATTTGCTCCACAACGTGTTTTGAAGATGTTCAGCAAAGAATGAGCTCATGCTGGCAGGAGGATTGGACTGATTGATCTAATAGGTCATTTAGCATTCTTCAGCTCCACTACTATACTTATGCCTGTTCACGCATTGTTTTCTTTGTGCTGCTATTATATAAAACAAAACACAAGCTCTGATTGCTTGCCTGTGAAATGAGGAGTTTTGACATTGAAGGGAGCCTTGTCCCGGTGATTGGCATTGCTTTGGAATGAATTGAACGATGTAGGATTTTCTGTGAAATCTTGACCGTGGATTAGGGCGCTAAGGGGCCATGTTGTGGGGTGCCTTAAAACATTGGGTTTCAACCACCAAACATTGCAGGGGTCTTATCCCGACGTTTCGTGCTGCTTTGGAGTGCATCTGACGACAATGGATTTTCGGCGAAATGTTGACCTCGCGGGTTAGGGCATTGAGGGCTCATTTGCGGGGGCACTGTGAAACGTGGAGTTTTCAACACCAAACATTGCAGGGGGCCTTCTCCTTACATGTGGCCAGGCCATAGTTCATAGTCTCCTGACAGATTATTTGGTCTGGAGCCACAATGTGGAAATAAAGGATGAGATTGCCCACCAATCACTCTACTATTACTCTACTAATCACTCTACTAATCACTCTACTACCAAGCACTCTACTATTCAAATTAGCCCCCAGTGTTTTTCTTGCAATCCTCTTCTCAATCTGCCACGGTTTTTGCCAAAATTCCAATAACGCCCAATTCTCTCAAAAACAGTGCCAAACATTTGCAAATTGCCCCCTCCAATGTTTTGCACCACATATGCCTGTCAGTATTGCATTCTCTCATCGCTGGATCATGTGATCCCCTGTTTACATTCCTTACCGTTGTATCTGTGGGAACAGAAGTAAGGCTTTTGAACTTCTGTTCTTTGTTCTCTGCTCTCTGACAGAGGAGATGTGTGTGTGAGAGAGAGATGCTGTTCACACTAGCCACGTTATTTTGTTTTAATTTGCTGTAAATAATACATATTTTCGTGAGGCCACATTCCTACATAGTCTGACTTCCTGCTCAACTTTGCTAACGCGTGCACACAGGTTCCACTGGATGTGTGTCGTAGAAGTCCTGTACAGAATGGCTCCCTCCAGAGGGGATGCACAGAAAATGCCATGTTTGTATGTAGACCAAAAAGTGAACCCTTGTGCCCTTACTCGCAGGTCACAATTTTTGGCAAAATTCTGGCATCGTCTGATTCATTCCAAAACGGCAACGTTTTGTACTGCATATGCTGTTTCTATGTAGACCAAAAAATGAGCCCTTGGTGCCCTTACACGCGGGTCACATTTTTCACCAAAATACCTCGATCACAGTTTTCAGCAAAATTCTGACATTGTCTGATTCTCTCGAAAATGGTGCCAAACACTTGCAACTTGTGCACTGTAAAGTTTGTCGGTGCAAACGGCGCTTTTCCAGGTAGGCAAAAAAAAAAAATGAGCCCTTGTACCTGTACAGTGAAGCACAGTGGACCAACACCAGCTGATGACATGGCTCCCCAAATCAACACAGACTGTGGAAACTTCACACTGGACTTCAAGCATCTGGCATTGTGTACCTCCCCATTCTTCCTCCAGACTCTGGGTCCTTGGTTTCCAAATGAGAAGCAAAAACTGCTCTCATCAGAAAAGAGATTTGGGGAGCCATGTCATCAACTGGTGTTGGTTCACTGTGCTTCATTAAGTCCAGGGTCAACGCAGCTGTCTACCAGGAGATTTTGGAGCACTTCATGCTTCCTTCCGCAGATGAGCTTTATGGGGATGCTGACTTCATTTTCCAGCAGGACTTTGGCACCTGCCCACACTGCCAAAAGTACCAAAACCTGGTTCAATGCCCATGGGATTACTGTGCTTGATTGGCCAGCAAACTCGCCTGACCTGAACCCCATAGAGAATCTATGGGGCATTGCCAAGAGAAAGATGAGAGACATGAGACCAAGCAATGCAGAAGAGCTGAAGGCTGCTATTGAAGCATCCTGGTCTTCCATAACACCTCAGCAGTGCCACAGGCTGATAGCATCCATGCCACGCCACACTGAGGCAGTAACTGATGCAAAAGGGGCCCAAACCAAGTACTGAGTACATATGCATGCTTCTACTTCTCAGAGGTCCAATATTGCTCTATTTGCAGTCCTTGTTTTGCTGATTTCATTTAATATTCTAATTTTCTGTGATTGTTAATTTGGGGTTTTCATCAGCTGTACGCCATGATCATCACACATAACAAATAAAGGCTTGACATATCTCGCTTTGAATGTCATGAGTCTATCTCATACATTAGTTTCACCTTTTAAGTTGAATTACTGAAATAAATGAACTTTTCCACTATATTCTAATTTTCCGAGTTTCACCTGTATCCTTATAGATGTTTTCAGAGTGTGTTTCTCCCATATTTCCCCCCCAGCTTTGATGTTATACCTTTCTTAACCTTTTACCACAGTCATTCTGATCTGAAGCACAACCTCTCATATCTGCAGTGAGAAGAGACTGGGCTGTAAAATTGTTTTCCGTTCTCTTGTACTTCATGTATAATATACTCAAAAATAAAAAAATAAAAAATGTCATTGTTTTGCTTTCATTACACTTTTTTTTGGGGGGGGGGAGCTAGCTACCCAGTCAGCAGAAACAATTGTATTATTCATTGGGAGAATCTGATCTGCTGAAATGATTGATAGTATTGTGTCTTAAACTGCAATGAGCTAGGATAGAATATTTGTGTTTTCATTATTCAAATAAGCAAGGTTTTCTTGGTGGAGATCACCATGCAGTGCTTGAAAGCAAACAATACAAATAAAAAGAAACCCAAACATATTAATTTCCCATAGAGATGTTTACATTTGAATGGGAGCACAAAATGCTAGAAATTTAAAATTTTAAATTCCTGTTTTTGTATGATACGCGCCAAAATAATCTCCCCTTTCAGAAGTGATTACAGTGTAAAGATGGGTTGCAGTCCTTTTCATGGTCCATTAAAGGCAATATGAATCTTCACAAAAACATTGGGCATGATCCGGCCACGTCGGCTCCTAATGCTCCCCCTGTGCATAAGCAACGCAGCCAAGCGACTAGAATTGAAGATCGCATCCTTAGAAACTTGCCTGTGGAAGCAAGTCTTCAATTATTGGTTATCATTGTGGCATAGATTACCAGACCATTACCTTGTCCAATGCTTATGGCGAGATGAATTCTCCAGCCTTTGGACTAGTAGAATTCATGCCAAACTCCTGAGCTATGGAATCTCTCCCTTAGATTCCCTAAAACTAGATCAAATCACTGCTCAAAGACTGATCCGCCAAAGACTGGATGACATCGATTTACAGCGAAATTATACGCTGGGGGGAGGTGTTTGTTCGCCCCAGAACATTGGTATCACTTTAACTTACTGCGTTCCATCATACCTCTCCTCCCTTTCGACTGTTGCCCATAGGCTGGCCTTCACCAAAGCGAGGTTTTTAACGTTTTTCCCTCCAATGTCCTGAGACATAGATTCTCAAAGGGCCAAGCCTCCGCCATGTGCGAATGTGATAAGGAGACGCCGGAGTCGCTTCAGCACATTATGTTCACTTGCCCCTTATTCAAGGTGCCACGGGCAAATTTGTTGGGATCAATCATACAGAAACTAGAGGGTACCCCACCAAAATTCCACCTTGCCCAAATCTTGCAGGATCAGGATACCCATACGACCCTGAAAGTGGCTAGGTTCCTGGTCGCTGTCCTTACCCAAAAGCGTTGCCAGGGAGCACCACAAGCTAATTAAGGCGTAGTATGCCATTCCATCTTATAGTATTTTATTGTTATAGTAGTGTTTTAGCGGCTGTTTTTTCCCACGTGCACAGGCTGTTATTTATGTCTTGTTTTTATCTGTATGGGCCTACGGCCGTAATAAATTATTATTATTATTATTATTATTATTATTATTATTATTATTATTATTATTATTATTATCCGGCCACAGACAAGTGCTTCTTAGGGTTTAAAACAGCCTTCCCCAGTGTGGTGCCCTTCAGATCTTTTGAACTGCAACTCCCATCATCTCCAACAATTTTCCATAGAATGATGGAAGTTGCAGTCTAAAACTTTGGGGAAAGCTGATCTGACAGCACATTACATATACCGCATTAAAAAAGTAAAAAATTCTGAAATATGCTTTTGTTAAGGGACGCACCCACTCCAATTTGGGCAAGATTTTCCAAGGAGGTCGGTGGAGTGTATCCCCTGATTTATTTCTTTTTTATCATTATGCTTTATTATCCATAATTGCATCCAAACATCAAAGACATATTACTATCTGTTAAACAAACTTATCAGAACAAAAATTCCAACAAAAGAATATGTCTTCCTAGTATAAATTTAGTACATAAATTTGACTTTTCAGCATCTTTTCACTCTAGTAAACGTATTGCCTAAACTTATCAACATATTAATTTTTTTAAAAAATGTACGTGTGTATATATATCTATTTTTTACCCTTTTAACCTTAATTATTTACAGGGATTACTCAAAAGCTGCAACCAAATTTAAATTGCAACACCTATTCTTTAAATAACTCAGAGGTTCCCAGTTATCAATGAACTCCTGTTTTGGCTTGTCTTTGATCTTTTCCAAGAGACTATCTAATTCAGCATACTCTACCAGCTTTAATAACCATTCTGATCTGGTGGGGATTTTGTCGCTCTTCCAGTGTTTTGCTATTGAGTACTCTTGCGTGTCTAGGGACACGGGTGGCGCTGTGGGTTAAACCACAGAGCCTAGGACTTGCCGATCAGAAGGTCGGCGGTTCGAATCCCCGCGATGGGGTGAGCTCCCGTTGTTCAGGCCCTGCTCCTGCCCACCTAGCAGTTCGAAAGCACGTCAGAGTGCAAGTAGATAAATAGGGACCGCTTCAGCGGGAAGGTAAACGACGTTTCCGTGTGCTGCTCTCATTCGCCAGAAGCGGCTTAGTCATGCTGGCCACATGACCCGGAAGCTGTACGCCGGCTCCCTCGGCCAATATAGCGAGATGAGCGCCGCAACCCCAGAGTCGGTCACGACTGGACCTAATGGTCAGGGGTCCCTTTACCTTTACCTTACTCTTGCGGCAGTGGTGGCATACAGAAAGACTTTTCTTATCTTCCTGGCTATATCTGGTCCTGTAACACCCAATAAAAATGATTATGGGGTGTGGTTTTTTGGAAAAGAGACATTTAACATTGTTTGGAGATGGATATAGATATATATAATTCCAAAAAGTTTTGATCTTTTTGCAGACCCACCACATATGGAGCATGGTTCCACCTGGTTCTCCACACCTCCAGCATGTATTAGGGACGCTTTTATACCTTTTGGAGAGTTTACTAGGAGTTAAATACCAACAGTATAACATCTTTTGAAGGTTCTCCCTTAATGTATAGCATGCCTTAAACTTAAACCCAATTTACTTTCCATCAGTGTTCCCATTGGCTCATCTCTATATTGTGACCGAAGTCTTGGGCCCATGTAATCATTGCTGATTTGACCATCTCCTCCTTGACTTCCCAGTCAAGGAGGAGTCAATATGTTTTAGAAAGGGTTTTAGATTTAGAGTTTACTAGATCTAATTCAAATTTGGAAATCTCCATTGAGAATCCTTTCTTTTTATCACCCTTAAAGGTTTCAAATAATTGATGATATTGAAACCAATCCGAGACTTGATCTCTTATTTCTTTGATTATTATTTTTTTTAATTTTAACTGGTTCTCTTCTGCTATTAATAATGATTTATAGACAGGCCAATTTCCGTTTGTGTTCTTCCTTTTAACTGCAAGTGCTTCAGTTGGCGAGATCCACCATGGCACCTTTGGTTCTAGAAGGCCTTTATACTTTTCCCAAACAGTGTAAAGGGATTTTCTGTTGATGTGGTTCAAAAAGTTCTTATGAACTCTGACCTTTCTGTAGCCCAGGTACGCATGCCAGCCGAACCTGTTGTTGTACCCCTCCAAGTCCAGCAGTTCTGAATTTTTGAGTGTGCACCACTCCTTTAGCCATATGAGACATGCCACCTCATAATACAGTCTTAGATCCAGCAGGGGAAAGCCTCCTCTGTCCTTAATATCAATTAAGATTTGGTGTTTAATTCAAGGTCTTTCCCCCTGCCAGATAAATTTCGAAATATGCCACTGCCTCTTCTTGAGGCGGCCCATCCACCCAGTATTGGAATTGATTGGAATAGAAATAATAATTTGGGGAACACACTCATTTTTATAATCGATATCCTTCTCATAAAATTTGGGCAAGATTTTCAGTGGAGGTAGGTGGAGTCCATCCCCTGATTTCTACATGGTCTTCGTGTTCTGAACTATCAGCTCCAATTTCAACCAACTGGCTTTTCCCGAATCATTTCTTGGTTTCTTTTCTTTATTTCTTTTCCTTTTTTCTTTTCCCACAGAGGGTGGTGCAGGTGCAGTTTGTCTTAGCTTTCTGTATCTTTGGTTCATTCATCTCCTCCCCCCTAAATTATGCATGTGCATCCCAAAAATCAAACTTACCCCACTATATCAATAATATGTTTCTGTGGTGTTTTACTAATTTACAGGAGCACTTGTGGGCATCAGGATAATGTGGTGCTGGGCCAAAGTACTTAGCCTTGACATTTCAATTGATTTTGGGAAGTGGGTGAGAGGTAAGAAATGAGTCAGGAATGTGATGGTTTTTGAGGGAATAGGGAACGTAGCTTACCATTAAAAATGGGTTAGCAAAATGTTTCTCCTCTTGCACACACAGACACATGCATGCTCACACATGCATGCACGTGTGTGCGCACACACACACACACACACAGAGAGAGAGAGAGAGAGAGAGAGAGAGAGAGAGAGAGAGAGAGAGATTTGCAGCTACAGCAAACAGCACCAAAGAGGCCTTCAGCAGCCTATTGTTTTCCCTTTTAATTTGGAACAGAATATCCGAAACAGAATGCCACTCTCACAAAGTGATAGAGAATCATCGGGGGGGGGGGGGGAGCGGTATAAATTTTCATCACAGAACTGGTAGTTTTGCTTCTTTTCCAAGTGGTACAGGCTCAATCTGATACCACTTCTGAGATGCTTTCAGTACCAATGCAGCCAGTGAGATGCATGCTAAATCTCTTTTGCTTTGGCACTATACTTCATAAACACAATGAATTAGCACCGCAGTCAAGCTCAAAAGCACTGCAGATTTGCTGTCCATTTCTGTGCTTTGGTTAATTTGAACGATACTGATTTCCCACCTCCTACCCACCCCCAAATGTTCTTTTATGCCTTCATTTACATCCACTGCATCTCTTTTTTCCCCCTCAACAGTGAATCAAACACATTGAGAATGGGCTCTTATGTGTTGCGGCTGTGAGGGCTAAGAGATCCCGTGGTGTGTTCTGTTTGGCACAATGCTCACGGAGTTCTGTGTGTGCCACACACTCTGTGATTATACTTTATTCTATACTGGAAAGCTATGACAGACAAAAGAGTGTTCTGCTTCCTTTCTATTTTCTCTCTGTTTCTTTGGGGTTTGCTTTGTTTCATTCTTTTTGGAAGCTGACAAACTCTGAACTCACAATCAGATAAGTGACAGAGGCTCCAGTTTTCACAAACTTTCATAACACTTCAGTTATTGTCCTGTTTTGTTTTGCTTTGCATTTACTCACAAGGATCACTTAGGCCTCCAAGATAAGAACAAATTTTAAAATTAAGAAAATCCCTGCAAGGACTATCTCCGGGTGTTATAAACCTCTGATTATTCCTTCATCAAGCATATCCACATGTAAATGGTGGTGCTAGGGATCTTGACTCCCTGCTGAGATTTATAGGGTCCCCAATTATTTCTGTTAAGAGTTACCAGCAAAGTTCAACCTAAATTTGGGGTTTCTTCCTAGGTAAACATCTAGGGAATTTTAAAGGAAACATAGAATTTTTTTTCCTGTTTTTATTCTGTGAACAGCCCAAACTCGCTTCATGCATTCTAGGTTAGTGTTAAGTAATCATGTAAGAGTGGGCTGTCTAGATGTTCCCACAGATGTTTCCACAGCTAGAAGAACACTGTTCTGAAGCAGACAGTTTCATATACTCACAGAGGCTCCCTGAGAATTTTAGAACCCTAGAAAACCAGGAGGTCCCTCACTTTGGAAGATCTCATTCCACCTCATGCAAGACAATGATGGAGGGGGTGGAACTATTGCACTTAAACAAACCCATGAGAAGGGCAGATGGATAACTTCTAATCTAGTTGTGATTCCCAAAGCTCTCCTGCCAAAGAAATCCTGCACTTAGGAAGTCCCTAAATCACTAAATCACTAAATAAATAAATAGCATTGGTTAGGCCATCACAATTTCTTAGACTACTAAGGCCTGGAAATATTACTAGAATATTGAGGATAATGAACACACCATATGAGGTGGTAAATACTACAGTAGTATTTATATATAATATCTATCTGTATGTATTTCTACAGCTTGGCCAACTCTATGTGTCTCTGAATTACTCTTCCTTGAGGTACCAGCGTGCCTTTTCCTGCCTTGAAAGTGCACCGCCATCATCTTTTCCAAGTGTCGGTGACTTATCTATGACTTTCACTTAACAGTAATAATCAAAAAATCCACTGGGGCTCATTTTTCCATTATTCACTTATGTCCCCACCAGATGCTTCCCTAGAACTGCAAAAGCTGACAGTCCCTCTGTCCAAATGATTAACTTTGCTTTTAGGAGGAAAACAGAAAACCAGAATAAAGGGTAACAAAGAGCTGGATGGGTGGCCTTACACAACAGATGTCAGGTGTAACGAAAGTTATAAGGTCAGTTCATAACTTTGTTTGCTTTTATCTGTGAAGGGGTTCTGGCATGTTTATGATGGAAAAGTTGGAAAGTATTTGCAGCGAGGGGGGGAATAGTTTTCTTTATTGTAAAGAACAATAACCTTGAAAACATTTCAAAACATTTCACTTAAAATAATAATAATTTGTTGTTTAGTCGTTTAGTCGTGTCCGACTCTTCATGACCCCATGGACCAGAGCACGCCAGGCACTCCTGTCTTCCACTGCCTCCCACATTTTGGTCAAACTCATGCTCGTAGCTTCGAGAACACCGTCCAACCATCTCGTCCTCTGTCGTCCCCTTCTCCTTGTGCCCTCAATCTTTCCCAACATCAGGGTCTTTTCCAGGGAGTCTTCTCTTCTCATGAGGTGGCCAAAGTATTGAAGCCTCTGCTTCAGGATCTGTCCTTCCATTGAGCACTCAGGGCTGATTTCCCTCAGAATGAATAGGTTTGATCTTCTTGCAGTCCATTGGACTCTCAAGAGTCTCCCCCAGCACCATAATTCAAAAGCATCAATTCTTCGGTGATCAGCCTTCTTTATGGTCCAGCTCTCACTTCCATAAATAATAATAATTGAAGGCTAATGGAAACACATTGGATTTATGTTCTTAATGTCCTGCTGACCTGGTCTTAAACAAACATTGGGGAATTGGAGATTCCAGCTTGGGACAATAACTCCTTCACGGGCAAATAATACAGAGTAAGCCAGATAGAGCATAAAAGTCCAATTTTGCTCACTTTCCACTGGGATCCAGTTCTTTTCTGGGTACAATTCTAGGAGGTGGTATAATAAAGTCCTAAATGACAGGTGAGCAACTTGCAGGCCAGCAGCCACATGTGGCCTCTGACACATCCTGAGATTGACCTGTTCCTCCATCCCAGCAAGTTCCCTACTACCAGTCCCCCACTTGCATCTGCATAAATTATTACAAAAGCCATCTAGAACTGAGAGCCATGGTGGGGTGACACTTAGAGAGTGATGGAGTGGAGCTGGAGACTTCCAGATGCAAGTCACTGATCTGCTCACTAGGTGGCCTTGGGGCAGCAACATTACATTGATCCACCTAGCCTATCTCACCAGTTGGTGTGATGATAAAATATAGGAAGTAAGAACTATGTTGGTGGCTCTGAGCTCATTGGAGGAAGAACTGGATAAAAATAATAAAATACACTTTATTGAAGGTCAGGATATAATTAATAATCTTGTTGGTTGCACTCATCTTCTGCTGGAGAAAGACACCTTACTTTGGAGAAAGGAAATCTCTGAATGCACCCAATACTTGCTATGTATTCTCATTATATTTCTAGGTTTGTAGGATGGCCATCCTATTATTCAGTGATTTATTTGTTTAAAAAAAGAAATGTGATCAGATAATTCCATAATACTTGATCGGTTCTTGGGGATCAAATCCCAGTTTGCAAAAAAGCCAGGACTGTAATTCTTTAACAGACTGATACAGCTCACTTTATATATGGAGAGAGCATTTCTTTTCACAGCAGAAAGCAAGCAATAAAGGATATACATGTAACAGAACTTTTATTTTGACGTTAAACTGTCACCGTATTTCATTAAGATGATGCTCCAAGGCATGTTCAAGTTTACTGCTGGCTAAGTAACTTACTGAATTCAAGGAAGTATTCTGCTTCCTTCCAGTTTATTGAACTATTGTGGTCTTTTGTGATTAGGTCACAGAGTTTTGAAAGGGATAAATAAGTTATGGCAAAATCCCACGGTTTAGAGGCTAAATAAAATCTTGTAAAAAGAGTCTTAGAAACATATATAAAATGTTTATGGGTGGTATGTAGATGACATTTTGTCAGTGGGTAACTAGCTAGCCATATATTTTGACATTCATTCTATTGGCTCTGTTCAGCCTTCTTACCATTCCTTATTGGAAATAACCAAAATGATCTAATCTATTCCAATACAATCTAATCTGATCAGATCTAATCCCGATGTGGTGTGATCTTATTTTATTTGGTCTAATCTAACATGTTCTAATCTCATCCTAAGGCACATCTCTCACCAGTCCCACATTGTATCCTCGTTGAGTGCTTTTGCCTGTCTGGAAATTGTTCCAGAGGTCAGCCTGGGCTTTGACAGGATGAAAGTCATATCACCCAGAAAATCCCCCAGAGCCATTTGGAAACCCATTGGATCCATCAGCCTCTGAAGGTGGATCATCGTAATAGGTCCCCCCCCCCTTCTGCAGAGGGGAAAAAATGTTTTACGCAACCTTTGGAGGAAACCTATGTGATCATCCCTGAGAAACATTGCTAGACTTATGTCTTCCCCACCCCTTTGCTTGATTGAAATTCCATAGATGTTACACTCTTGCAGGACCCTCCAAACTTTTTCCAGCATTGGAAAAATGCTGCAATTTGCAACAATCATGGAAACAGGAGCCTTTAAAAATCCAATAGCAGCAGAAAATAATAAAATCAGTCACTGATGCTTATAATGAATGATTGAAAGAGAGGGGAAAGGTCACACATACCCAATCACCATATATTCTAAGTTCATATGCTATGTTCATTCACTGGTTTATCTTGAAACATTTGCTTGGACCCAACACTTGATTCCTCCATGTGTCTCTTAAAATGCAAGGGATTGATAATAGCTCCCCTTTCACTGCTTTAGCAATTTGGAAGTGCAAAGCTTCTCAGAGTTGAACACCTCAATGGGGAAATCATGCAATATAAAAAAGACACTGTGCTGCCTCTGCCAGAAACAGCATATTGCCGGCTGCTTTGGTGATGGCAGTCCACCAGGGCAGAACATCAAGGACAGTCAATTTCAGACAAGACAGCTGGTAACAATTTTTACCTGTTCTGCTACAAGCAACTGAGAATGTCAGCTGAGACCTGTTACTCTCGTCTTCTGTATGTGAAATCCAAATCAAGGGTTTGAAAGCTCTCGGCCGCCATGTGCTGTCTTGGCTATGTTCTCTCTTTCTAGCAGCTTAGCACACCTACGCATGCACTCTGCCACCAGGAGTGTTAGTCAGATATTTTGTGGGTTGCACTATTCATGTTCTCACTGATGAGTCATTCTTTAGAGGTGTTAGTCAATTCATAAAGCAATTAGAATTAGAGCTGAGTGCAATATTATTAATACACACGGGATCCATCATGTTTACAGTTGTGGTTGTCCTTTATAGTGTCTTCTCAGAACTGGTTTTTTGTTTGAAGGCAACCACCAGTTAGCTGACGACTGGGAGAAGGTCCAACAATGTTCCATTTGTATGAAACAGCACTTGTTTGCATATAGGGGCAGTGGCTGTATCCAAGCCACTACGATTTGCTTAATCATGGTGGTCCTCTTCAGTGCTGACACAGATATGTAAGCCCCAATCACAGAATTGTAGAGTGTGAAGGTAGTTCAAACCCTTGCAAGGCAGGAATCTCAACTAAGGCATCCATGACAAATAGCTATAAAACCTTTAAAATGTTTTTAAACCTCCAACGAAGGAGAGTCCTCCACCTTCTGAGGGAGTCCATTCCACTGTTGAACAGCTTGTACCATCAGAAAGTTCTTCCTGATATGTAATTGGAATCTCCTTTCCTGTAACTAGAAGCCATTGATTCAAGTCTTACCCTCTGGAGCAGGAGAAAACAAGTTTGCTCCATCTTCCAAGTGACAGCCCTTTCAGTATTCAAAAAGAGGTATCATATCTCCTTCCAGTATCCTCTTATCCAGGCTAAACATACCCAACTCCCTCAACCGTACCTCATAAGGCTTGCTTTCCAGACCCTTGATCATCTTGGTTGCCCTTCTCTGCAAATATTCCAGCTGGTCAATACACTCACTCTCTTTCCTCTTATGCCCAAACTGGGCCAATCGTTGAAATAGGCATGGCCCTAAATTTGGGAGCAGGATTGTTGCCACAATTTTTCTATAGTGGTATAACTGGTTTTTTAAAAAATAAAAAGATGCCGGGGGGGGAGAGATTCATCTGCCCCACAAACCGTTAATACTGCCTGTTAAAACCATCAGTCAACCATAGGCACCGACTCCATGGGGCTTGAGGGGGCCCGAGCCCCCTCAAAAATTCGTTTGGGGGGGCTCCGCCCCCCCAATAATCTCCGGCGCCCCTCCAGCAGAGCACCATCGCCGCCCCTCCCCCAGCCCAAAATGCACAGGGTCGGGCTGCATGCCTCCTGCCCTCCCTCCCGAGCAAAAGCTCCACCCAATTTCCTTCGGAGCTGATTAATAGGCGCAGCACGCTCTCCCCTATTCGCTCACGAGGAGGCGGTGCCACTTTATTTGCATATTCATGAGCTTATTTATTATTCATGAGCTTTCCCGGGCCCCCCCAATATTTTTTATAAGTCCGCGTCCCTGCAGTCAACCATCCCATGGAGTCTTAAAGTTTTGCTCTAGCCCATTTCTGAATGTGTAGAAGCTGCCTCTCCATTGTTCCAGGCTGTGAATGGGACTGCCAAGGAGCAGGGATGGAGCTGCAAGGATATGCAGACTCTCTCAGATGAGCTCTACTCTGACCCTTCCTACTAATGTACTCATGTGAAGGAAAAGACAGTTTGTTGGCAAGACAAGATGAATCCTATATTTGCTGCTGCTGCTACTACTACCACTACTACTACTACTACTACTAATTATTATTTATACCCCGCCCATCTGGCTGGGTTTCCCCAGCCACTCTGGGCGGCTTCCAACTAAATATTAAAAACAGTACAGCATCAGACATTAAAAACTTCCCTAAAGAGGGCTGCCTTCAGTTGTCTTTTAAAAGTAAAATAGTTGTTTATTGCTTTGACATCTGCTGGGAGGGCGTTCCACAGGGCAGGCGCCACTATTGAGAAGGCACTCTGCCTGGTTCCCTGTAACCTTACTTCTCGCAATGAGGGAACCGCCAGAAGGCCCTCAGCGCTGGACCTCAGTGTCTGGGCTGAATGATGGGGGTGGAGACGCTCCTTCAGGTATACTGGACCGAGGCCGTTTAGGGCTTTAAAGGTCAGCACCAACACTTTGAATTGTGCTTGGAAACGTAGGCTACACCAAGTCAGGAGTCAAATTTAGCAAGACAACCAAATGTTCTCCAAGACTTACAATTACTCACTTGAGCATTAAACTTACCAAATTGAGGATAGTGTCAGCCACTCCAATCTTTTGTGAAATGTAGGTGCTATATAAAGGGATCTGAACAAGCCTGTTTGTATTTATGCCTCATGCTGCATGACATAAAAATCATGCACAGTTAAACACACACACACACACACACACACACACACACACACACACACGAATGTATACCTCAGCTTGGTTCAGTCCTATGTCTATATTTAAGTGCTTCCCTGAGCTTCTGACCTAGTTCATTTTGCGTCCCCTGCCATCCCCAGGAATACTAGTTAGAGATACCTAATAGTGTGGAGGTTTCAGGGTCAGGATAGATGGGAAAAATAATTCATCAGAGTTGCCCTAAAGGAGCTTTTTGCAGAGAACAGATGAGGGGAAGTCAAGACGAAGAATTACAAATCTGGTGCTTCCCCTGATTTTCCTACAGAGAGAAATGAATTCTTCCTGCAAAATGGTACTGGGCTTTGTTAATTTCCCTGCTGCTCAATGCATTATACAAAGCTGAACGGAGAAAGTTTAGCAGCGCTCCAGTGCACAGGTGGGTATGTCTGAGTGAGACTGGCAATGCGCAGCTCTGCATAAGAATGTTGCCCCTTCCATTTCCAGACCAATTTTAGGAATGGTAATTATGTGACACCATAGATGAGGGACTCACAGGATCTACTCTGTGTTCTACTAGAACAGGAATCACCAAGGTAGTGCCCTGCAGATGTTTTGGAGTCCAATTCCTACAGGCCCCAGCCAGCATAATCAATGATTAATATGAGTCCATAACATCAGGGGGAGAGGAGAGGCATTTCATTGGCAAACCCTAAACCACAGGCCTGAGATCCACCCTGTAGAGTCAGGTGAAAAAAGGCATCCACTTAGACTTAAAGAACATGGTGCAACTGCTGAGCACAGGGTTTTATTTTCAGTAGCAGAAACAAGCTGAGTTAATAATCTTTCAGTTTCTGGTTGCCTACACTTTTCTTCATTTCAGCAGTCTAAGTGGGGAGTGTGTGTCATTTAGGTGTTGATATTTTTAGAACAACTGGGAGCCAGAAATGTTTGCTGGTCTACTGAAAATCAACAAGTGTCAGGGACTGGACTGAGGAGGAATGGTGGAGACCACCTCCTCCTTCTCCTGAACCTTCCAGAAAGGAGGAAGTCAGTATAGATTTCCAGCAGTGGTTTGCGGAAGGTCGCGGCTCAGAGATAGAAGAGGGGCAAAGCTGGGAAACAATGGGAGAAGGGGAAAGGGGGGAGAAGCAGAGCCAGAACAGCTGGCTAATGCCTTATCACTAGAGAGCATTCCTTTTTTAAAAAAAAAATATTAAGAATTTCAACACAATAATTTTAACAAAAATACATCATCCACATTGTCCCCCCGTTTTTCCCCACCCCTCCCCCCTGAACATATGCCCACCCTCCAAATCCCTCCCCGCGACTTCCCTCAGCTCCTATCTATGCATGTTTTTATCTGCATGTTATGAAATTGTAATGATCCTCAATTTATCTATCTGTATATTACCCATAAAGATTTTGTAAATGTTTATTCAAAACCTGCCAAGGAGTCCAATTCGTATTGTTGTTTCTTCAGATATTTCGTAAAAGGTTCCCATTCATCTTTAAAATCACAGTTGTTTTTGTCACGTAATTTGTGTGTCAGTTTTGCCAATTCCGCATAATCCATCAATTTTTCTTGCCACAGCTCTTTCGTTGGGGTTTCTTCATTCTTCCGTCCTTGTGCTATTAAGACTCTTGCCGCCATTGTCACATACATTAAAATGTTTTTAAGTTTCTTTGGCAGGTCTTTCCCCATAATCCCTGACAAGAAAGCTTCAGGTTTTTTCACAAATGTGAAAACATTCCAGACCGCCTTCCTCCTGGAACCCAGAGAGCAGTGAAAGTAGGAGAGCAGAGAGCTAAGAGGAAATTGGCCATAAGCAGCCAAAGTAAGGGGAGTGACGACTGAGAAGGGAAGGTGGGGAGGAGATTATTCGGAGCAACGCCATTACCCCAAGAGACAGAATTTCTAAACCTCTCTCTGTGAATATTGCATAAAAGCCATCAATAAGAGCTTCTTGCCTGTCTATTACTGGCAGCCTGGCATGAGGCGGAAGGGGGCGGGATAAAATTCCCTAAAGCCTGGCAAGAAGAGATACAGTGGGTAAGGCATAAGTCGTCCACATCTGCTGTGCAAATTGATGGGCACTACCTACCAGAAGATGACAATAGGATGAACAGCATATAGACCATAAACATGGAGACCATTGATAGGAGACCTGTGGCGCTCCAGGGGTTGCTCAACTCCAACTCCCATCCATCCCATAAAGCATGGTCATGGATGATGGGAGTTGTAGTTCCACAACATCAGGAGACCTACAGGTTTGCAACACCTTAAGAATCAAATGGAATAAGCAATTCTAAAGGAAGCCCTGTAAAGAGATACCTTGGAAAAGATGCTCTTAAAATAACCAACTTTATTTCACAACTACAATATGATCTTTTCAGTTCCCTGATGAGGAATTTTGTTTGTAACGCAGTATGTTTCATGAATGGTCTTAACAGGGATTGGTCTAATAAACAATAAAATGTTATCTGATATTTTCAGCTTCCAATAAGAGACTAGAAAAGAGGATTGTACTGTATTACACTTTTTAACATGCATAAAATATGATGCAAAAATAGATTAAACAGGACAGCTGAGATGAGGTCATCTGGATGTTCCGTTAGTATGGACAAATAAGGCAGCAGAAGGCTTCTTTGGTACGCAGACATGCTTTTATCTGTTTTGTTGATCATTTTATAATTATTTTATTATTTTTGTAAACAGCTTTCAGGGCTTCTTCTTTTTAAACTCAAGCAGTATATAAATTTTATTACATAAATGAAATACTAAGTTACTGGTAGATAACGTAATATGCCACAGTTTGGCACAATTTTTGAGTGAAGTGGAAAACGGCCAATTTTTTATGAAATTGTGACTGTGCGGCTTAGGGATTTTTTCAGAAAAATCTTTTTCCGCAGGTGAAGTAGTTGAGGGCTGATTTCTTGACAAGCTCCGCAAGAAACGGGTCTTTTCTGCTGCGGCGTAGCGGGGACCCTTCTGAAAATCACAGGCGGATGAAGCCTGTGACCGTGGGACTCGGTGGGCACCTTTAGCGCCCCCCCAACCCACTAAGGAACCCAGAAACGGGCTCCGAAGTGAAGAGGGGGAAGTGGCGCTGTGCTGTGAGTCGACTGCTTTTTCTGCGGAGTGAAGCCGCACAGCCGTCGCTGGAGAGTGCTGCCCTTTTCCTGGGACAATTTGGCTTTGAAAATAACTAACTGTGAGTACTGGAACGTTACATAATTGGATTTTAATCAAGCATTGGCGAAATAAAAGGAACATGGACTCTAAAAAATTACCCTAATTTGGTACTGATACGGAAAGGGTTAAACAGGAAGTCACCCTTCCGTTTTCTTGTAGTTACAACAAAGCAAAGTTAATGTAAACTGGAGCCTTAAAAATCACTTTTAAAGGATCGTCTTTCACCATTTAAAACTGCGGAACCCCCCTTCGGAAGCAGGAGAAGAAGGGGGATTTTTACTGAGTTGTTTAAACCTGCGGAAATAAAGTTAAAGTAAAGTAACTTTCCACTGTCCTGACCCTGGAGCGGGGTGTCAAATTTGACGTTTGAAGCTCAATGACCAGAAATAAATGCTTTGACAGATAGTCAAAAGGAGGGAAACATTGTGATTCCACTG
Source organism: Podarcis bocagei (assembly GCF_964188305.1). Classification (NCBI taxonomy): domain Eukaryota; kingdom Metazoa; phylum Chordata; class Lepidosauria; order Squamata; family Lacertidae; genus Podarcis; species Podarcis bocagei. The sequence continues at coordinate 19,442,063 of NC_138133.1, forward strand.
TTTCCTTTCACTCTTTTATGGACAAAATATCTTAAAGAAGAAACTCTGTTGCTATTGTTTTCAAGGAAAAGAACAATCAGAAGTTTCTCCCCCTAGAGGGGAACTATGAAACTGTAACTAATTCCTGGGAACTTGTGGCTGTTTACTGTACAACTGTGGGAAAAGAATTTTTGTGACCTTGCTGGACAATGCCTTCAGAAGCACTGTTGGGTGCTCTCTGTAATATAAGTGCCCTATTGGATCAGCTAAGTCAGAAGATGGATTTTATGACAAAAGCTCCCAGTGCCTTTGATCAAGTAGTGAAAAATTACATGGAGCCCACTGAGGAACTAAAACAGGAGTGTGCCACGACAGAACAACAGAAAGAAGAGGATTCTGCTGAATCTGGGACGCCAGGGATGGAGGGACTCTCGGTCCAGCAGGAAAATGAGCTTTTGGATTTGGCAAATGAACTTGGAAAAAACCAGACTTGAAAAGATAAAGTTTGGATTGAACTGGAAATGGGGGGTTGGGCTGACCACCCAATGCAGGGATATTTGGACTTTCCGAGTCTGGAAATGGGTCGCCAGAGGTTTGGAGCTGTTGGGACTTCCAATTTTGGAGGGAATCTGAAATATGCTTTAAAACACCATATGGAGCTTAGTCTGGACTATGAGAAAGGGGCCGATTTGTTGAAAAGGGTCAAAAACACTACAAAGCTGGAGTTCCCGCGAGTGAAAGGAAAATATGAAGAAGAGCTGCGAAAGGGACATGGAAGAGATTTGAAGGCCAAGGATATTAGGGCACCAGGTTAATGTGCCAGACTAATGGGGAAAAGAAAGGACTGACAACCCCGGGACCGGGGGGAGGGGACGCTGGAAGAAGATTGGATTGTTTTACTTTATTGTATTTTTTTCTGTATTATTATTATTAGAAATGTTTGATGAATGTTGGGAAAATGTTGAAATGAAATTATTTGGCTCTTGTTAAAATGTTTAAAGAATTTGGTAAAAAAGGTAATGGTTATGAGAAGTTGGTAAAAAAGATTTAAGTTTTAAGCTCTAAGGTTGTTTCTATATGATAAAATGAGAATAGAGTAAGGTAACGTAATGATTAAATATTATGAATTATGGATTTAAGTCTTCAGGACTTTCAATAGAATTGAGAGTGATCATCTTCCTATATCAATTTCACTAATTCCCCGTGGTTTGGAGGATCCGCAATACCGCAATCACTGTGCATACCCACCTCCAACTTTGGCCCTTCGTAGGCGTAAATGGAACAGCGACCTGGAATCTAAAATCAAACAACACCTGCATTCATCAGACTTACTGGCCTTGAGAGACCAGTGTATCTTATCTAATTCTGACCCCTTTTCAACATTTCAGCAGGTCTCAGAGTCGCTCTTCCCACTACTCACGAACTCCAATCCTCCCAAACAACAAAACAATTCGGGGGCCTGGCTCGACAAAGACTGTAGGAATCTAAGATCTTTGCTTAGGAAATTACAAAATAAGGTAAAGCAGGAAGGGACCCTGTCCTCAGTGGAAAACCTGCACAGGTGGCGTTCTCATTATAAAAATACTCTAAAATTTAAGAAATCCCTCTACAGAAAGGAACAATGGGAGACACTTGATAAAGCGATCAAATTGCGGGACGACAAAAAGTTCTGGGAAATAATTGCTCAGGGAGTTTCACCCAAAGGGAAAATTGTAACCAACAGTATTTCATCTAACTTATGGTACCAACATTTTCCCCAGCTATATACAGCTCCAAACATTGCTAAACCAAGCCAGTTTCCTCCTCTTAAAAACGATCTATTAATGGGCTGGGATCCTGTTACTGAATCAGAATGTTTACAGCTAATTAAAACACTCAAGAATGGCAAAGCTCCCGGTGAGGATATGATTCCTCCTGAGGTGCTTAAACTAAATGCCCAGTGGTGGGCTGCTATTTTGGCCCAACTTTTTACGGTAATAAATGATACATGCAAAATCCCAGAAAACTGGAAACTGAGCCTGGTAGTTCCCATCTATAAGAAGGGAGACCCCCAAGACCCCTCAAACTATCGCCCCATAAGTCTCCTGGACATTGTGTATAAACTTTATACTCGTTACCTGCTAAATAAACTGGTTGACTGGGCTGACCACTGTAACTTGCTTAATCCGGAACAGGCATGCTGGAGGGGCTCGCAGCTTATTGTTCCCAAAACTCTCTAAAGATAAATTATGACAAAACAAAAATTGTGGCATTTACTAGAGCTCGCCACACATTTAGATGGTCTAAAGATGAACACAAAATTGAACAGTGTCTTTTTTAAAAATATCTTGGTATCACTTTCCAAGCTACATCTAGCTGGCTTGCCCACTTCAAGACTGTAGCCCTTCTAACACGTAGGACAATCGGTGCTCTGCTCAGCTTTTTTTATTCGAGGGGAGGGCAACTGGTGATCCCGGCACTAAAAGCTTTTGTTGGAAAAGTGATTCCCCAGATGTTATATGGAGTAGAACTCTGGGGATGGAATCAGAAGCTGTTAGAACGGCTTGAAATCTTCCAAAATTTTTATCTCAGAAGAATTCTAGGCCTCCCTCAGAGTACTCCGGCAGCTCTCCTAAGAGTGGAAGTAGGATTACCTTCTGTGTCTGCCAGGGCCCACTTAAGATTCCTGCATTTTTTCACCAACCTCACAGATGCCCCGAACACCTTATTGGCTAAACAAGCCTTTGTATCATTACAAAATAATACTACTTGGCGTAAAAACCTACTAGATATCCTATCCCGATACAATCTACCTGAGTTTAATACTCTCAAATTGTGGAGCCCTGATAAAGTTCGGGAATGGATCTTTGAAAAAGACGCCTTTTTGGACTCCACAAAGATAAAAAACTCTGGGTTTTCCTACTGGTTTCCCCGAGGAAAAGCAGTCAAAATCTGTGCCAACTACTTGGTGGAGATCACTGATCCCACCCTTCGGAGAGCTTTCACTATGGCACGGTTTCAAACATTGCCAACTGCATATCTGACCGGTAGATTCACAAATACCCCAGTAGAACATCGTTTATGTCCTTGCCTTATGAAAACTAAAGAGGATCTTACACATTACCTCCTCTATTGCCCCATCTACTCGGGCTTTAGAGACGCATTGCTGCAAATTATACCCAACTCTATAACCAATCCTGAAGATAGAGTAAAATTTTTGTTAGTTGATTCAAACCCACGTATTACCCATGTGGTAGCGGTTTTTGTGATGAAGGCCATGAAAGCCAGGGAAAGATTTATGGATGACAATGTAAAGACCCCTTCATCGTCTGTTTAACTCATTGCTTGTTTTCCCTCTCTTTCTATTTTGTGGGATGAAGGTTTTGTTGGCATAGTATCTAATGAATTTTAATATTTTTAACTATTGTTGTGTTGATGTTTGTGTACAGGCATGGTCCTCACAATAAACGGATTTGTTGTTGTTGTTGTTGTTGTCTTAAACATTAAGGGTTTTTTATGATAGGATGATAATAGAGTAAGGTAAAGTAATGACAGACAGTGGCTTAGCGTGAGTTGTCAGCACCCGGGGCAACGCAAGTAATTTGCGCCCCCTAACCCGGGGCAAGGCAAGTAATTTGCGCCCCCCCCCCTAACCCCTAACCTGTGAGTTGCCGCTGGGGCTGCTGCCCAAACGACGCCGCTTGCCCGGAGGAGGAGGGGGGCAGAGAGGCGAGGAAAATGCAACGGCCCAGCAGCTGCAGCAGCACCGGCGGAGGCGGGGCTGTGAGGAGGGGCTGCCTGGCGCGTCCTCCGCGGCGAGCGCTGAGAGCCGCTGCCTGCCGGGCGCCTTCAGCCTGGACACGTGCACAGCTCGTCGGTTCCGCGAGACATGCGGCTCCGCTACAGCCTGCGCCCGAGGCTCTTTGGCGACTCCGGAGGCAGCGAGCGCCCCCCCCAGATGTTGCGCCCAGTGCGGCCGGCACCCCTGGCAACCCCCACGCTACGCCACGGATGACAGAATATTATGAACTTTGAAAAGGATTTGCTGTGTCAATTAATAATCAAGATACAAGAGATGGGAGGAGGAGGAGGTCATGGAAAGAAGGTAATGGAAATTGGAGAATTTGAAAAGGAAGGCTTTATTTTTCTTTTTTCCCCGATGTTTTTTTTCCTCTTCTTCTTTTTTGTAATTTTCTCTTTGTGTGTGTGTGTGTGTGTGTGTATTTTCTTTAAAAAAAATATTTTGTCTCAATAAATATTATTATAAAAAAAAAAACCAAACAAACCTTTCAGGAGAGAGTTTGCAACAGTTTGGCACCATTTTTGAGCAAAGTGGAAAACGGCCGATTTTTGATGAAATTGTGACCGCGCGCCTTAGGGATTTTTGAGAAAAATCTTTTTCCGCAGGTGAAGTAGTCGAGGGCTGATTACTTTTCCTATGATCAAAAGCCTTCCGTTTCCACGGCAAAAACTTTCAGGGGAGAGTTTGCAACAGTTTGGCACCATTTTTGAGCAAAATGGAAAACGGCCGATTTTTGATGAAATTGTGACCGCGCGCCTTAGGGATTTTTCAGAAAAAACTTTTTCCGCAGGTGAAGTAGTCGAGGGCTGATTTCTTGGCCTATGATCAAAAGCCTTCTGTTTCCACCGCCAAAAACTTCAGGGGAGAGTTTGCAACAGTTTGGCACCATTTTTTGAGCAAAGTGGAAAACGGCCGATTTGTTATAAAATTGTTACCGCGCGCCTAAGGGATTTTTCAGAAAAATCTTTTTCCGCAGGTGAAGTAGTCGAGGGCTGATTTCTTGGCCTATGATCAAAAGCCTTCCGTTTCCACGGCAAAAACTTTCAGGGGAGTGTTTCCAACAGTTTGGCACCATTTTTGAGCAAAGGGGAAAACGGCCGATTTTTGATGAAATTGTGACCGCGCGCCTTAGGGATTTTTCAGAAAAATCTTTTTCCGCAGGTGAAGTAGTCGAGGGCTGATTTCTTTTCCTATGATCAAAAGCCTTCCGTTTCCATGGCCAAAACTTTCAGGGGAGAGTTTGCAACAGTTTGGCACCATTTTTGAGCAAAGTGGAAAACGGCCGATTTTTGATGAAATTCTGTCCACGCGGCTTAGGGATTTTTCAGAAACATCTTATTCCGCAGGTGAAGTAGTCGAGGGCTGATTTCTTGGCCTATGATCAAAAGCCTTCTGTTTCCATGGCCAAAACTTTCAGGGGAGAGTTTGCAACAGTTTGGCACCATTTTTGAGCAAAGTGGAAAACGGCCGATTTTTGATGAAATTGTGACCGCGCGCCTTAGGGATTTTTCAGAAACATCTTTTTCTGCAGGTGAAGAAGTTGAAGGCTGATTTCTTGGCCCATGGTCAAAAGACTTCCGTTTCCGCCCACAAACCTTCCAGGGGAGAGTTTGCAACAGTTTGGCACCAATTTTGAGCAAAGTGTAAAACGGCCGATTTTTGATGAAATTGTGACCGCGCGCCTTAGGGATTTTTCAGAAAAATCTTTTACCGCAGGTGAAGTAGTCGAGGGCTGATTTCTTTTCTTATGATCAAAAGCCTTCCGTTTCCACCGCCAAACCTTTCAGGGGAGAGTGTGCAATAGTTTGGCACCATTTTTGAGCAAAGTGTAAAACGGCCAATTTTTGATGAAATTGTGACCGCGCGCCTTAGGGATTTTTCAGAAAAATCTTTTTCCACAGGTGATGTAGTCGACGGCTGATTTCTTGGCCTATGGTCAAATGAATTCCATTTCCACCACCAAACCTTTAACGGGAGAGTTTGCAACAGTTTGGCACCATTTTTGAGCAAAGTGGAAAACGGCCGATTTTTGATGAAATTGTGACTGCGCGCCTTAGGCATTTTTCAGAAAAATCGTTTTCCGCAGGTGAAGTAGTCGAGGGCTGATTTCTTGGCCTATGATCAAAGCCTTCCGTTTCCACCGCCAAACCTTTCAGGGGACAGTCTGCAATAGTTTGGCACCATTTTTGAGCAAAGTGTAAAACGGCCGATTTTTGATGAAATTGTGACCGCGCGCCTTAGGGATTTTTTAGAAACATCTTTTTTGGCTGGTGAAGTAGTCGAGGGCTGATTTCTTGGCCTAATTTCAAAAGCCTTCCGTTTCCACCGCCAAACCTTTCAGGGGAGACTTTCCAACAGTTTGGCATCATTTTTGAGCAAAGTGCAAAACGGCCAATTTTTGATGAAATTGTGAACGCGCGCCTTAGGGATTTTTCAGAAACATCTTTTTCCGCAGGTGAAGAAGTCGAAGGCTGATTTCTTGGCCCATGGTCAAAAGACTTCCGGTTCCACCGCCAAACCTTTCAGGGGAGAGTTTGCAACAGTTTGGCACCAATTTTGAGCAAAGTTTAAAACGGCCAATTTTTGATGAAATTGTGACTGCGCGCCTTAGGGATTTTTCAGAAAAATCTTTTTCCGCAGGTGAAGTAGTCGAGGGCTGATTTCTTTTCTTATGATCAAACGCCTTCCGTTTCCACCGCCAAACCTTTCAAGGGAGAGTGTGCAATAGTTTGGCACCATTTTTGAGCAAAGTGTAAAACGGCCAATTTTTGATGAAATTGTGACCGCGCGCCTTAGGGATTTTTCAGAAAAATCTTTTTCCGCAGGTGAAGTAGTCGAGGGCTGATTTCTTGGCCTATGATCAAAAGCCTTCTGTTTCCACCGCCAAAACCTTCAGGGGAGAGTTTGCAATAGTTTGGCACCATTTTTTGAGCAAAGTGGAAAACGGCCGATTTTTGATGAAATTGTTACCGCGCGCCTAAGGGATTTTTCAGAAAAATCTTTTTCTGCAGGTGAAGTAGTCGAGGGCTGATTTCTTGGACTAATTTCATAAGCCTTCCGTTTCCACCGCCAAAACCTTCTGGGGAGAGTTTGCAACAGTTTGGCATCATTTTTGAGCAAAGTGGAAAACGGCCGATTTTTGATGAAATTGTGACCGCGCGCCTTAGGGATTTTTCAGAAAAATCTTTTTCCGCAGGTGAAGTAGTCAAGGGCTGATTTCTTGCCCTAATTACAAAAGCCTTCCGTTTCCACCGCCAAAACCTTCAGGGGAGAGTTTGCAACAGTTTGGCACCATTTTTGAGCAAAGTGGAAAACGGCCGATATTTGATGAAATTCTGTCCACGCGGCTTAGGGATTTTTCAGAAACATCTTATTCCGCAGGTGAAGTAGTCGAGGGCTGATTTCTTGGCCTATGATCAAAAGCCTTCCCTTTCCACGGCCAAAACTTTCAGGGGAGAGTTTGCAACAGTTTGGCACCATTTTTGAGCAAAGTGTAAAACGGCCGATTTTTGATGAAATTGTGACCGCGCGCCTTAGGGATTTTTCAGAAACATCTTTTTCCGCAGGTGAAGAAGTTGAAGGCTGATTTCTTGGCCCATGGTCAAAAGACTTCCGTTTCCGCCCACAAACCTTCCAGGGGAGAGTTTGAAACAGTTTGGCACCAATTTTGAGCAAAGTGTAAAAAGGCCGATTTTTGATGAAATTGTGACCGCGCGCCTTAGGGATTTTTCAGAAAAAAAAATTTCCGCAGGTGAAGTAGTCGAGGGCTGATTTCTTTTCCTATGGTCAAAAGTACTCCGTTTCCACCGCCAAAACTTTCAGGGGAGTGTTTGCAACAGTTTGGTACCATTTTTGAGTAAAGTGGAAAACGGCCGATTTTTGATGAAATTGTGACCGCGCGCCTTAGGGATTTTTCAGGAAAAAAAATTTCCGCAGGTGAAGTAGTCGAGGGCTGATTTCTTTTCCTATGGTCAAAAGTACTCCGTTTCCACCGCCAAAACTTTCAGGGGAGAGTTTGCAACAGTTTGGCACCATTTTTGAGCAAAGTGGAAAACGGCTGATTTTTGATGAAATTGTGACCGCGCGCCTTAGGGATTTTTCAGAAAAATCTTTTTCCGCAGGTGAAGTAGTCGAGGGCTGATTTCTTGGCCTATGATCAAAAGCCTTCCGTTTCCACGGCCAAAACTTTCAGGGGAGAGTTTGCAACAGTTTGGCACCATTTTTGAGCAAACTGGAAAACGGCCGATTTTTGATGAAATTGTGACCGCGCGCCTTAGGGATTTTTCAGAAACATCTTTTTCCACAGGTGATGTAGTCGACGGCTGATTTCTTGGCCTATGGTCAAATGAATTCCGTTTCCACCACCAAACCTTTCACGGGAGAGTTTGCAACAGTTTGGCACCATTTTTGAGCAAAGTGGAAAACGGCCGATTTTTGATGAAATTGTGACCGCGCGCCTTAGGGAGTTTTCAGAAAAATCTTTTTCCGCAGGTGAAGTAGTCGAGGGCTGATTTCTTTTCCTATGATCAAAAGCCTTCCGTTTCCATGGCCAAAACTTTCAGGGGAGAGTTTGCAACAGTTTGGCACCATTTTTGAGCAAAGTGGAAAACGGCCGATTTTTGATGAAATTGTGACCGCGCGCCTTAGGGATTTTTCAGAAAAATCGTTTTCCGCAGGTGAAGTAGTCGAGGGCTGATTTCTTGGCCTATGATCAAAGCCTTCCGTTTCCACCGCCAAACCTTTCAGGGGACAGTCTGCAATAGTTTGGCACCATTTTTGAGCAAAGTGTAAAATGGCCGATTTCTGATGAAATTGTGACCGCGCGCCTTAGGTATTTTTCAGAAACATCTTTTTCGGCTGGTGAAGTAGTCGAGGGCTGATTTCTTGGCCTAATTTTAAAAGCCTTCCGTTTCCACCGCCAAAACCTTTCAGGGGAGACTTTCCAACAGTTTGGCATCATTTTTGAGCAAAGTGCAAAACGGCCAATTTTTGATGAAATTGTGACTGGGCGCCTTAGGGATTTTTCAGAAACATCTTTTTCCGCAGGTGAAGAAGTCGAAGGCTGATTTCTTGGCCCATGGTCAAAAGACTTCCGGTTCCACTGCCAAACCTTTCAGGGGAGAGTTTGCAACAGTTTGGCACCAATTTTGAGCAAAGTGGAAAACGGCCGATTTTTGATGAAATTGTGACCGCGCGCCTTAGGGATTTTTCAGAAAAATCTTTTTCCGCAGGTGAAGTAGTCGAGGGCTGATTTCTTTTCTTATGATCAAACGCCTTCCGTTTCCACCGCCAAACCTTTCAGGGGAGAGTGTGCAATAGTTTGGCACCATTTTTTGAGCAAAGTGGAAAACAGCCGATTTTTTATGAAATTGTTACCACGCGCCTAAGGGATTTTTCAGAAAAATCTTTTTACCCAGGTGAAGTAGTCGAGGGCTGATTTCTTGGACTAATTTCATAAGCCTTCCGTTTCCACCGCCAAAACCTTCTGGGGAGAGTTTGCAACAGTTTGGCATCATTTTTGAGCAAAGTGTAAAACGGCCGATTTTTGATGAAATTGTGACCGCGCGCCTTCGGGATTTTTCAGGGAAATAAATTTCCGCAGGTGAAGTAGTCGAGGGCTGATTTCTTGGCCTATGATCAAAAGCCTTCCGTTTCGACCGCCAAAACTTTCAGGGGAGTGTTTGCAACAGTTTGGCACCATTTTTGAGTAAAGTGGAAAACGGCCGATTTTTGAAGAAATTGTGACCGCGCACCTTAGGGATTTTTCAGAAAAATCTTTTTCCGCAGGTGAAGTAGTCGATGGCTGATTTCTTTTCCTATGGTCAAAAGCCTTCCGTTTTCACCGCCCAAACTTTCAGGGGAGAGTTTGCAACAGTTTGGCACCATTTTTGAGCAAAGTGGAAAACGGCCGATTTTTGATGAAATTGTGACCGCGCGCCTTAGGGATTTTTCAGAAAAATCTTTTTCCGCAGGTGAAGTAGTCGAGGGCTGATTTCTTTTCCTATGATCAAAGCCTTCCGTTTCCACCACCAAAACTTTCAGGGGAGAGTTTGCAACTGTTTAGCACCATTTTTGAGCAAATTGGAATACGTCCGATTTTTGATGAAATTGTGACCGCGCGCCTTAGGGATTTTTCAGGAAAAAAAAATTCCGCAGGTGAAGTAGTCGAGAGCTGATTTCTTTTCCTATGGTCAAAAGTACTCCGTTTCCTCCGCCAAAACTTTCAGGGGAGAGTTTGCAACAGTTTGGCACCATTTTTGAGCAAAGTGGAAAACGGCCGATTTTTGATGAAATTGTGACCGCGCGCCTTAGGGATTTTTCAGAAAAATCTTTTTCCGCAGGTGAAGTAGTCGATGGCTGATTTCTTTTCCTATGGTCAAAAGCCTTCCGTTTTCACCGCCCAAACTTTCAGGGGAGAGTTTGCAACAGTTTGGCACCATTTTTGAGCAAAGTGGAAAACGGCCGATTTTTGATGAAATTGTGACCACGCGCCTTAGGGATTTTTCAGAAAAATCTTTTTCCGCAGGTGAAGTAGTCGAGGGCTGATTTCTTGGCCTATGATCAAAGCCTTCCGTTTCCACCACCAAACCTTTCAGGGGAGAGTTTGCAACTGTTTAGCACCATTTTTGAGCAAATTGGAATACGTCCGATATTTGATGAAATTGTGACCGCGCGCCTTAGGGATTTTTCAGAAAAATCTTTTTCCACAGGTGAAGTAGTCGAGGGCTGATTTCTTTTCCTATGATCAAGAGCCTTCCGTTTTCACCGCCAAAACATTCAGGGGAGAGTTTGCAATAGTTTGGCACCATTTTTGAGCAAAGTGGAAAACGGCCGATTTTTGATGAAATTGTGACCGCGCGCCTTAGGGATTTTTCAGAAAAATCTTTTTCCGCAGGTGAAGTAGTCGAGGGCTGATTTCTTGGCCTATTATCAAAAGCCTTCTGTTTCCATCGCCAAAACCTTCAGGGGAGAGTTTGCAACAGTTTGGCACCATTTTTTGAGCAAAGTGGAAAACAGCCGATTTTTTATGAAATTGTTACCGCGCGGCTAAGTGATTTTTCAGAAAATTCTTTTTCCCCAGGTGAAGTAGTCGAGGGCTGATTTCTTGGACTAATTTCATAAGCCTTCCGTTTCCACCGCCAAAACCTTCTGGGGAGAGTTTGCAACAGTTTGGCATCATTTTTGAGCAAAGTGTAAAACGGCCGATTTTTGATGAAATTGTGACCGCGCGCCTTAGGGATTTTTCAGAAACATCTTTTTCGGCTGGTGAAGTAGTCGAGGGCTGATTTCTTGGCCTAATTTCAAAAGCCTTCCGTTTCCATCGCCAAACCTTTCAGGGGAGATTTTCCAACAGTTTGGCATCATTTTTGAGCAAAGTGCAAAACGGCCAATTTTTGATGAAATTGTGACCGCACGCCTTAGGGATTTTTCAGAAAAATCTTTTTCCGCAGGTGAAGAAGTCGAAGGCTGATTTCTTGGCCCATGGTCAAAAGACTTCCGGTTCCACCGCCAAACCTTTCAGGGGAGAGTTTGCAACAGTTTGGCACCAATTTTGAGCAAAGTGTAAAACGGCCAATTTTGCATGAAATTGTGACCGCGCGCCTTAGGGATTTTTCAGAAAAATCTTTTTCCGCAGGTGAAGTAGTCGAGGGCTGATTTCTTTTCTTATGATCAAACGCCTTCCGTTTCCACCGCCAAACCTTTCAGGGGAGAGTGTGCAATAGTTTGGCACCATTTTTGAGCAAAGTGTAAAACGGCCAATTTTTGATGAAATTGTGACCGCGCGCCTTAGGGATTTTTCAGAAAAATCTTTTTCCGCAGGTGAAGTAGTCGAGGGCTGATTTCTTGGCCTATGATCAAAAGCCTTCTGTTTCCACCGCCAAAACCTTCAGGGGAGAGTTTGCAACAGTTTGGCACCATTTTTTGAGCAAAGTGGAAAACAGCCGATTTTTAATGAAATTGTTACCGCGCGCCTAAGGCATTTTTCAGAAAAATCTTTTTCTGCAGGTGAAGTAGTCGAGGGCTGATTTCCTTTACTATGGTCAAAAGTACTCCGTTTCCACCGCCAAAACTTTCAGGGGAGAGTTTGCAACAGTTTGGCACCATTTTTGAGCAAAGTGGAAAACGGCCGATTTTTGATGAAATTGTGACCGCGCGCCTTAGGGATTTTTCAGGAAAAAAAATTTCCGCAGGTGAAGTAGTCGAGGGCTGATTTCTTTTCCTATGTTCAAAAGTACTCCGTTTCCACCGCCAAAACTTTCAGGGGAGAGTTTGCAACAGTTTGGCACCATTTTTGAGCAAAGTGGAAAACGGCTGATTTTTGATGAAATTGTGACCGCGCGCCTTAGGGATTTTTCAGAAAAATCTTTTTCCGCAGGTGAAGTAGTCGAGGGCTGATTTCTTGGCCTATGATCAAAAGCCTTCCGTTTCCACGGCCAAAACTTTCAGGGGAGAGTTTGCAACAGTTTGGCACCATTTTTGAGCAAACTGGAAAACGGCCGATTTTTGATGAAATTGTGACCGCGCGCCTTAGGGATTTTTCAGAAAAATCTTTTTCCGCAGATGAAGTAGTCGAGGGCTGATTTCTTGGCCTATGATCAAAAGCCTTCTGTTTCCACCGCCAAAACCTTCAGGGGAGAGTTTGCAACAGTTTGGCACCATTTTTTGAGCAAAGTGGAAAACAGCCGATTTTTTATGAAATTGTTACCGCGCGCCTAAGGCATTTTTCAGAAAAATCTTTTTCCGCAGGTGAAGTATTCGAGGGCTGATTTCTTGGCCTATGATCAAAAGCCTTCCGTTTCCACGGCCAAAACTTTCAGGGGAGAGTTTGCAACAGTTTGGCACCATTTTTGAGCAAACTGGAAAACGGCCGATTTTTGATGAAATTGTGACCGCGCGCCTTAGGGATTTTTCAGAAAAATCTTTTTCCGCAGGTGAAGTAGTCGAGGGATGATTTCTTGGCCTATGATCAAAAGCCTTCCGTTTTCACCGCCAAAACTTTCAGGGGAGAGTTTGCAACAGTTTGGCACCATTTTTGAGCAAAGTGGAAAACGGCTGATTTTTGATGAAATTGTGACCGCGCGCCTTAGGGATTTTTCAGAAAAATCTTTTTCCGCAGGTGAAGAAGTCGAGGGCTGATTACTTTTCCTATGATCAAAAGCCTTCCGTTTTCACCCCCAAAACTTTCAGGGGAGATTTTGCAACAGTTTGGCACCATTTTTGAGCAAAGTGGAAAATGGCCGATTTTTGATGAAATTGTGACCGCGCGCCTTAGGGATTTTTCAGAAAAATCTTTTTCCGCAGGTGAAGTAGTCGAGGGCTGATTTCTTGGCCTATGATCAAAAGCCTTCTGTTTCCACCGCCAAAACCTTCAGGGGAGAGTTTGCAACAGTTTGGCACCATTTTTTGAGCAAAGTGGAAAACAGCCGATTTTTAATGAAATTGTTACCGCGCGCCTAAGGCATTTTTCAGAAAAATCTTTTTCTGCAGGTGAAGTAGTCGAGGGCTGATTTCCTTTCCTATGGTCAAAAGTACTCCGTTTCCACCGCCAAAACTTTCAGGGGAGAGTTTGCAACAGTTTGGCACCATTTTTGAGCAAAGTGGAAAACGGCTGATTTTTGATGAAATTGTGACCGCGCGCCTTAGGGATTTTTCAGGGAAAAAAATTTCCGCAGGTGAAGTAGTCGAGGGCTGATTTCTTTTCCTATGATCAAAAGTACTCCGTTTCCACCGCCAAAACTTTCAGGGGAGAGTTTGCAACAGTTTGGCACCATTTTTGAGCAAAGTGGAAAACGGCTGATTTTTGATGAAATTGTGACCGCGCGCCTTAGGGATTTTTCAGAAAAATCTTTTTCCGCAGGTGAAGTAGTCGAGGGCTGATTTCTTGGCCTATGATCAAAAGCCTTCTGTTTCCACCGCCAAAACCTTCAGGGGAGAGTTTGCAACAGTTTGGCACCATTTTTTGAGCAAAGTGGAAAACAGCCGATTTTTTATGAAATTGTTACCGCGCGCCTAAGGCATTTTTCAGAAAAATCTTTTTCTGCAGGTGAAGTATTCGAGGGCTGATTTCTTGGCCTATGATCAAAAGCCTTCCGTTTTCACCGCCAAAACTTTCAGGGGAGAGTTTGCAACAGTTTGGCACCATTTTTGAGCAAACTGGAAAACGGCCGATTTTTGATGAAATTGTGACCGCACGCCTTAGGGATTTTTCAGAAACATCTTTTTCCGCAGGTGAAGTAGTCGTGGGATGATTTCTTGGCCTATGATCAAAAGCCTTCCGTTTTCACCGCCAAAACTTTCAGGGGAGAGTTTGCAACAGTTTGGCACCATTTTTGAGCAAAGTGGAAAACGGCTGATTTTTGATGAAATTGTGACCGCGCGCCTTAGGGATTTTTCAGAAAAATCTTTTTCCGCAGTTGAAGTAGTCGAGGGCTGATTACTTTTCCTATGATCAAAAGCCTTCCGTTTTCACCCCCAAAACTTTCAGGGGAGAGTTTGCAACAGTTTGGCACCATTTTTGAGCAAAGTGGAAAACGGCCGATTTTTGATGAAATTGTGACCGTGCGACTTAGGGATTTTTCAGAAAAATCTTTTTCCGCAGGTGAAGTAGTCGAGGGCTGATTTCTTTTCTTATGATCAAACGCCTTCCGTTTCCACCGCCAAACCTGTCAGGGGAGAGTGTGCAATAGTTTGGCACCATTTTTGAGCAAAGTGTAAAACGGCCGATTTTTGATGAAATTGTGACCGCGCGCCTTAGGGATTTTTCAGAAAAATCTTTTTCCGCAGGTGAAGTAGTCGAGGGCTGATTTCTTGGCCTATGATCAAAAGCCTTCTGTTTCCACCGCCAAAACCTTCAGGGGAGAGTTTGCAATAGTTTGGCATCATTTTTTGAGCAAAGTGGAAAACGGCCGATTTTTGATGAAATTGTTACCGCGCGCCTAAGGGATTTTTCAGAAAAATCTTTTTCTGCAGGTGAAGTAGTCGAGGGCTGATTTCTTGGCCTATGATCAAAAGCCTTCTGTTTCCAACGCCAAAACCTTCAGGGGAGAGTTTGCAACAGTTTGGCACCATTTTTTGAGCAAAGTGGAAAACAGCCGATTTTTTATGAAATTGTTACCGCGCGCCTAAGGCATTTTTCAGAAAAATCTTTTTCTGCAGGTGAAGTAGTCGAGGGCTGATTTCTTTTCCTATGGTCAAAAGTACTCCGTTTCCACCGCCAAAACTTTCAGGGGAGAGTTTGCAACAGTTTGGCACCATTTTTGAGCAAAGTGGAAAACGGCCGATTTTTGATGAAATTGTGACCGCGCGCCTTAGGGATTTTTCAGGAAAAAAAATTTCCGCAGGTGAAGTAGTCGAGGGCTGATTTCTTTTCCTATGATCAAAAGTACTCCGTTTCCACCGCCAAAACTTTCAGGGGAGAGTTTGCAACAGTTTGGCACCATTTTTGAGCACAGTGGAAAACGGCTGATTTTTGATGAAATTGTGACCGCGCGCCTTAGGGATTTTTCAGAAAAATCTTTTCCCGCAGGTGAAGTAGTCGAGGGCTGATTTCTTGGCCTATGATCAAAAGCCTTCTGTTTCCACCGCCAAAACCTTCAGGGGAGAGTTTGCAACAGTTTGGCACCATTTTTTGAGCAAAGTGGAAAACAGCCGATTTTTTATGAAATTGTTACCGCGCGCCTAAGGCATTTTTCAGAAAAATCTTTTTCTGCAGGTGAAGTATTCGAGGGCTGATTTCTTGGCCTATGATCAAAAGCCTTCTGTTTTCACCGCCAAAACTTTCAGGGGAGAGTTTGCAACAGTTTGGCACCATTTTTGAGCAAACTGGAAAACGGCCGATTTTTGATGAAATTGTGACCGCGCGCCTTAGGGATTTTTCAGAAAAATCTTTTTCCGCAGGTGAAGTAGTCGAGGGCTGATTACTTTTCCTATGATCAAAAGCCTTCCGTTTTCACCCCCAAAACTTTCAGGGGAGAGTTTGCAACAGTTTGGCACCATTTTTGAGCAAAGTGGAAAACGGCCGATTTTTGATGAAATTGTGACCGCGCGACTTAGGGATTTTTCAGAAAAATCTTTTTCCGCAGGTGAAGTAGTCGAGGGCTGATTTCTTTTCTTATGATCAAACGCCTTCCGTTTCCACCGCCAAACCTTTCAGGGGAGAGTGTGCAATAGTTTGGCACCATTTTTGAGCAAAGTGTAAAACGGCCGATTTTTGATGAAATTGTGACCGCGCGCCTTAGGGATTTTTCAGAAAAATCTTTTTCTGCAGGTGAAGTAGTCGAGGGCTGATTTCTTGGCCTATGATCAAAAGCCTTCCGTTTTCACCGCCAAAACTTTCAGGGGAGAGTTTGCAACAGTTTGGCACCATTTTTGAGCAAAGTGGAAAACGGCTGATTTTTGATGAAATTGTGACCGCGCGCCTTAGGGATTTTTCAGAAAAATCTTTTTCCGCAGGTGAAGTAGACGAGGGCTGTTTTCTTTTCCCATGATCAAAAGCCTTCCGTTTTCACCGCCAAAACTTTCAGGGGAGAGTTTGCAACAGTTTGGCACCATTTTTGAGCAAAGTGGAAAACGGCTGATTTTTGATGAAATTGTGACCGCGCGCCTTAGGGATTTTTCAGAAAAATCTTTTTCCCCAGGTGAAGTATTCGAGGGCTGATTTCTTGGCCTATGATCAAAAGCCTTCCGTTTCCACGGCCAAAACTTTCAGGGGAGAGTTTGCAACAGTTTGGCACCATTTTTGAGCAAACTGGAAAACGGCCGATTTTTGATGAAATTGTGACCGCACGCCTTAGGGATTTTTCAGAAAAATCTTTTTCCGCAGGTGAAGTAGTCGAGGGATGATTTCTTGGCCTATGATCAAAAGCCTTCCGTTTTCACCGCCAAAACTTTCAGGGGAGAGTTTGCAACAGTTTGGCACCATTTTTGAGCAAAGTGGAAAACGGCTGATTTTTGATGAAATTGTGACCGCGCGCCTTAGGGATTTTTCAGAAAAATCTTTTTCCGCAGGTGAAGTAGTCGAGGGCTGATTACTTTTCCTATGATCAAAAGCCTTCCGTTTTCACCGCCAAAACTTTCAGGGGAGAGTTTGCAACAGTTTGGCACCATTTTTGAGCAAAGTGGAAAACGGCCGATTTTTGATGAAATTGTGATTGCGCGACTTAGGGATTTTTCAGAAAAATCTTTTTCCGCAGGTGAAGTAGTCGAGGGCTGATTTCTTTTCTTATGATCAAACGCCTTCCGTTTCCACCGCCAAACCTTTCAGGGGAGAGTTTGCAATAGTTTGGCACCATTTTTGAGCAAAGTGTAAAACGGCCGATTTTTGATGAAATTGTGACCGCGCGCCTTAGGGATTTTTCAGAAAAATCTTTTTCCGCAGGTGAAGTAGTCGAGGGCTGATTTCTTGGCCTATGATCAAAAGCCTTCTGTTTCCACCGCCAAAACCTTCAGGGGAGAGTTTGCAACAGTTTGGCACCATTTTTTGAGCAAAGTGGAAAACAGCCGATTTTTGATGAAATTGTTACCGCGCGCCTAAGGCATTTTTCAGAAAAATCTTTTTCTGCAGGTGAAGTAGTCGAGGGCTGATTTCTTTTCTTATGATCAAACGCCTTCCGTTTCCACCGCCAAACCTTTCAGGGGAGAGGGTGCAATAGTTTGGCACCATTTTTGAGCAAACTGGAAAACGGCCGATTTTTGATGAAATTGTGACCGCACGCCTTAGGGATTTTTCAGAAAAATCTTTTTCCGCAGGTGAAGTAGTCGAGGGATGATTTCTTGGCCTATGATCAAAAGCCTTCTGTTTCCACCGCCAAAACTTTCAGGGGAGAGTTTGCAACAGTTTGGCACCATTTTTGAGCAAAGTGGAAAACGGCCGATTTTTGATGAAATTGTGACCGCGCACCTTAGGGATTTTTCAGAAAAATCTTTTTCCGCAGGTGAAGTAGACGAGGGCTGTTTTCTTTTCCCATGATCAAAAGCCTTCCGTTTTCACCGCCAAAACTTTCAGGGGAGAGTTTGCAACAGTTTGGCACCATTTTTGAGCAAAGTGGAAAACGGCTGATTTTTGATGAAATTGTGACCGCGCGCCTTAGGGATTTTTCAGAAAAATCTTTTTCCCCAGGTGAAGTATTCGAGGGCTGATTTCTTGGCCTATGATCAAAAGCCTTCCGTTTCCACGGCCAAAACTTTCAGGGGAGAGTTTGCAACAGTTTGGCACCATTTTTGAGCAAACTGGAAAACGGCCGATTTTTGATGAAATTGTGACCGCACGCCTTAGGGATTTTTCAGAAAAATCTTTTTCCGCAGGTGAAGTAGTCGAGGGATGATTTCTTGGCCTATGATCAAAAGCCTTCCGTTTTCACCGCCAAAACTTTCAGGGGAGAGTTTGCAACAATTTGGCACCATTTTTGAGCAAAGTGGAAAACGGCTGATTTTTGATGAAATTGTGACCGCGCGCCTTAGGGATTTTTCAGAAAAATCTTTTTCCGCAGGTGAAGTAGTCGAGGGCTGATTACTTTTCCTATGATCAAAAGCCTTCCGTTTTCACCGCCAAAACTTTCAGGGGAGAGTTTGCAACAGTTTGGCACCATTTTTGAGCAAAGTGGAAAACGGCCGATTTTTGATGAAATTGTGACCGCGCGACTTAGGGATTTTTCAGAAAAATCTTTTTCCGCAGGTGAAGTAGTCGAGGGCTGATTTCTTTTCTTATGATCAAACGCCTTCCGTTTCCACCGCCAAACCTTTCAGGGGAGAGTGTGCAATAGTTTGGCACCATTTTTGAGCAAAGTGTAAAACGGCCGATTTTTGATGAAATTGTGACCGCGCGCCTTAGGGATTTTTCAGAAAAATCTTTTTCCGCAGGTGAAGTAGTCGAGGGCTGATTTCTTGGCCTATGATCAAAAGCCTTCTGTTTCCACCGCCAAAACCTTCAGGGGAGAGTTTGCAACAGTTTGGCACCATTTTTTGAGCAAAGTGGAAAACAGCCGATTTTTGATGAAATTGTTACCGCGCGCCTAAGGCATTTTTCAGAAAAATCTTTTTCTGCAGGTGAAGTAGTCGAGGGCTGATTTCTTTTCTTATGATCAAACGCCTTCCGTTTCCACCGCCAAACCTTTCAGGGGAGAGGGTACAATAGTTTGGCACCATTTTTGAGCAAACTGGAAAACGGCCGATTTTTGATGAAATTGTGACCGCACGCCTTAGGGATTTTTCAGAAAAATCTTTTTCCGCAGGTGAAGTAGTCGAGGGATGATTTCTTGGCCTATGATCAAAAGCCTTCTGTTTCCACCGCCAAAACTTTCAGGGGAGAGTTTGCAACAGTTTGGCACCATTTTTGAGCAAAGTGGAAAACGGCCGATTTTTGATGAAATTGTGACCGCGCACCTTAGGGATTTTTCAGGAAAAAAAATTTCCGCAGGTGAAGTAGTCGAGGGCTGATTTCTTTTCCTATGGTCAAAAGTACTCCGTTTCCACCGCCAAAACTTTCAGGGGAGAGTTTGCAACAGTTTGGCACCATTTTTGAGCAAAGTGGAAAACGGCTGATTTTTGATGAAATTGTGACCTCGCGCCTTAGGGATTTTTCAGAAAAATCTTTTTCCGCATGTGAAGTAGTCGAGGGCTGATTTCTTGGCCTATGATCAAAAGCCTTCTGTTTCCACCGCCAAAACCTTCAGGGGAGAGTTTGCAACAGTTTGGCAGCATTTTTTGAGCAAAGTGGAAAACAGCCGATTTTTTATGAAATTGTTACCGCGCGCCTAAGGCATTTTTCAGAAAAATCTTTTTCCGCAGGTGAAGTATTCGAGGGCTGATTTCTTGGCCTATGATCAAAAGCCTTCCGTTTTCACCGCCAAAACTTTCAGGGGAGAGTTTGCAACAGTTTGGCACCATTTTTGAGCAAACTGGAAAACGGCCGATTTTTGATGAAATTGTGACCGCACGCCTTAGGGATTTTTCAGAAAAATCTTTTTCCGCAGGTGAAGTCGTCGAGGGATGATTTCTTGGCCTATGATCAAAAGCCTTCCGTTTTCACCGCCAAAACTTTCAGGGGAGAGTTTGCAACAGTTTGGCACCATTTTTGAGCAAAGTGGAAAACGGCTGATTTTTGATGAAATTGTGACCGCGCGCCTTAGGGATTTTTCAGAAAAATCTTTTTCCGCAGGTGAAGTAGTCGAGGGCTGATTACTTTTCCTATGATCAAAAGCCTTCCGCTTTCACCCCCAAAACTTTCAGGGGAGAGTTTGCAACAGTTTGGCACCATTTTTGAGCAAAGTGGAAAACGGCCGATTTTTGATGAAATTGTGACGGCGCGCCTTAGGGATTTTTCAGAAAAATCTTTTTCCGCAGGTGAAGTAGTCAAGGGCTGATTTCTTTTCTTATGATCAAACGCCTTCCGTTTCCACCGCCAAAACTTTCAGGGGAGAGTTTGCAATAGTTTGGCACCATTTTTGAGCAAAGTGTAAAACGGCCGATTTTTGATGAAATTGTGACGGCGCGCCTTAGGGATTTTTCAGAAAAATCTTTTTCCGCAGGTGAAGTAGTCGAGGGCTGATTACTTTTCCTATGATCAAAAGCCTTCCGTTTTCACCGCCAAAACTTTCAGGGGAGAGTTTGCAACAGTTTGGCACCATTTTTGAGCAAACTGGAAAACGGCCGATTTTTGATGAAATTGTGACCGCACGCCTTAGGGATTTTTCAGAAAAATCTTTTTCCGCAGGTGAAGTAGTCGAGGGATGATTTCTTGGCCTATGATCAAAAGCCTTCCGTTTTCACCGCCAAAACTTTCAGGGGAGAGTTTGCAACAGTTTGGCACCATTTTTGAGCAAAGTGGAAAACGGCTGATTTTTGATGAAATTGTGACCTCGCGCCTTAGGGATTTTTCAGAAAAATCTTTTTCCGCATGTGAAGTAGTCGAGGGCTGATTTCTTGGCCTATGATCAAAAGCCTTCTCTTTCCACCACCAAAACCTTCAGGGGAGAGTTTGCAACAGTTTGGCACCATTTTTTGAGCAAAGTGGAAAACAGCCGATTTTTTATGAAATTGTTACCGCGCGCCTAAGGCATTTTTCAGAAAAATCTTTTTCCGCAGGTGAAGTATTCGAGGGCTGATTTCTTGGCCTATGATCAAAAGCCTTCCGTTTTCACCGCCAAAACTTTCAGGGGAGAGTTTGCAACAGTTTGGCACCATTTTTGAGCAAACTGGAAAACGGCCGATTTTTGATGAAATTGTGACCGCACGCCTTAGGGATTTTTCAGAAAAATCTTTTTCCGCAGGTGAAGTCGTCGAGGGATGATTTCTTGGCCTATGATCAAAAGCCTTCCGTTTTCACCGCCAAAACTTTCAGGGGAGAGTTTGCAACAGTTTGGCACCATTTTTGAGCAAAGTGGAAAACGGCTGATTTTTGATGAAATTGTGACCGCGCGCCTTAGGGATTTTTCAGAAAAATCTTTTTCCGCAGGTGAAGTAGTCGAGGGCTGATTACTTTTCCTATGATCAAAAGCCTTCCGCTTTCACCCCCAAAACTTTCAGGGGAGAGTTTGCAACAGTTTGGCACCATTTTTGAGCAAAGTGGAAAACGGCCGATTTTTGATGAAATTGTGACGGCGCGCCTTAGGGATTTTTCAGAAAAATCTTTTTCCGCAGGTGAAGTAGTCGAGGGCTGATTTCTTTTCTTATGATCAAACGCCTTCCGTTTCCACCGCCAAACCTTTCAGGGGAGAGTGTGCAATAGTTTGCCACCATTTTTGAGCAAAGTGTAAAACGGCCGATTTTTGATGAAATTGTGACGGCGCGCCTTAGGGATTTTTCAGAAAAATCTTTTTCCGCAGGTGAAGTAGTCGAGGGCTGATTACTTTTCCTATGATCAAAAGCCTTCCGTTTTCACCGCCAAAACTTTCAGGGGAGAGTTTGCAACAGTTTGGCACCATTTTTGAGCAAACTGGAAAACGGCCGATTTTTGATGAAATTGTGACCGCACGCCTTAGGGATTTTTCAGAAAAATCTTTTTCCGCAGGTGAAGTAGTCGAGGGATGATTTCTTGGCCT